>NC_092646.1:55035960-56235960 GCF_039555335.1 Amphiura filiformis | reverse complement strand
ACTTACAGATGTTCTTTTTTCCCAATATTTTTTAAAAGAAGAAGGTGTTGGTGTTAGATTGTGGATATGGGTAACAATGCATATTTGAGGAAATTTACAATTTATCATCAGAGGAGGTATTCAATGTAATTTAACAGGAAACATTTAAGGCAGGTACAGGTGGTAATAGGGCACATATCTGAGGAAATTTATTAAGTTAAGGCAATGAGGATTGTATGGGAAAAAAAAAGAAGTCGTAAAGGAATTCAGTGTATCAATGCTAAAAAATCATAAGTGCTAGTGAGGAAGTGACGACCTGGAAAATTATGAGGAATTTAAAAAGTGAACATACATGTAAAGCACTGAACAAGTTGTAAAGGATAGTGAGATGGACCCATCAACATTAAGAGGTAAACATAAAAAGGTAGTAACCAACCATGGTAACAGAAATGGAGATACAAGGGTCAGCAAGTGGCTCCTACTAACCAGTACGATTTGGGGAAATTAAAGGAAAGAAATAGAGAAGGCCAAATCAAACTACTTGAACATAATATGCAAATTTGATTCCCCATTGATATAAAAATGAGGAAGTTAAAACTAAGGGCATGCTGCAAACAGATGCTAGTGCCGTAGTAATTCAATCTTTGTACCTTTCAAATGATTATTTCAAATGAACACTTGGAAGAAGAAAGACCAAACGCAAAAAAAGAGGTGAAGTTTCTTCATAAGGAAAAGTTATCAGAAGGGGGGGGGGGCAGAATGACAAAAAATGAAAGAGAAAAGTGCTCTCTCTGACAAAAATTGAAAGAGAAAATCGGGGAGGGAGGGCAAAGGAAAATAAATGGAAAGGAGCCCGTGTCCCAGCAAAATTCACACCAAAAATACCGAATTTTTGCGCGCTTACTTTCCCAAATAGAGCCATTTTTTTAAAGTTCGAAGACTTTACATGTAGAGTCTCTATAAAAAACATCCTATGTTGCCATTCTCATCGTTCGAAATGCATAACAAACCTATTTTATGTCTTGTATGATTGAGGAAATCTTGAGCCTAAAAACCTTGCTCCTGAGGAAGAAATCACAATTTTGCACCTTAGCTCTGAAAATGCTATTAGCCTTTGACCCCTAGCCAGGTTCATCACAGAGCCGGGTAATTCAAATGCCATATACTATGTGGATCAAGATGCATGAAGTTATGACATTCCATATTGTATACAGCTATGACAATGGTGACATTTAGGCCTATATAGAAGTTAATTTGTTCGCAGATGGATTGTACCATGGAAGAAAGACATTAAAAAAGAAATGGTCAAAAGTGGCCCAAATTGCCGCCCAATTAACTTGTTTTCTGGATTTTAAGTTAATTGAGAATAGCGTTTGAGCCTGAACTAGTAAATAAAAGAAATCAAGTAAAGTTTTTCTGTGATCCAAGATGTTTCCGATTCCACTGTATATAACATTTTTGTCTTGATCTCTTTAATTTTGTCTAAGAAGCGAAATTGAAATTGTAGGCATTTTATGCATGGGGATTGCAGGGAGGTACAAATGTATAAGGATAATTTAATGGGTCGGCAATTTAATTTATTTTGCACTCAAATTAGAGAAAATAATTTACTGGGTGGGCAGCAATATAATGTAAAAAGTGAACTTTACCCCCCGAAATGCATCTTAATAGATATTTAACATATTCATGTTGCAATTTTCAAGAAAAATTATATATCGTATTCACTTTGGACATTTAAAAATCTTACTCTAATTATCACGCACCATTACTCCTATAGAGAAAAAGCAGTAAAGTTATATAGATGGGAAAGGTAATGTTTTTATCCGGTATTACAGTGAAATATTGTTTTGCCTTTTACTCTGTAACTTCTTTGTCACAGACAAACATCACTCACATGATAAATTTAATTATACCTGTTTTGGATGAATGGCATTTCCTAAAATGTATTGAAATTATTTGATAAGAATATGAAAATGTGTTGAAACATGAACAAACTATTTCTAAAATGTATACATAAATTATTGCAAAACCAGTACTACTAATTTCAATGTTTACAAGTATTTCCCAGTATCAGAGATGCTGCCTTTCCTTCTCATGCCTAAATTCCTTCTTTTATTAAGTCAAAATGTCCGTACTTTTAATAAATTATCTTTAGCCCATTTTGGGGACTTTTTATCCAAATTTACACATTATTACAAGCTATTCCTATAGCCAGGGCTGTCAACGTTTTGGAATTGCTTGGCGTGAGACACGTGGCGTACAGGGATTTACCGACTACAATGTTCATTTTGACTCATATAGCGTGAGACCGTGAGAAAGTGACCCAATACGTGAAACTCACGGCCAATGCGTGAGAGTTGACAGCCCTGCATATAGCATGTGTAAATAATTTCCAAATTGTTATGTTGAATCTCTTTTTCATATACATTTCTTAAAAGCTCTTTTGTTACTTATGAAGAGATAGCGCCAGTGGTAATACTAATTCAAAACTGCTCAATACAAGGTGTCCCAGAAAAAATTACCGAGCAAATAAAATTGGACGTAAGTCAAGAAATAGACATCAAATTCTAAAAATCTAAATATCAGCATGTGACCCATCTTATTCTGCATCTTATACATTAATTTTACTGAAATCGGTTGACTGATTGCGAAGAAATGAGCGATTACGTAACGCATGCATCAATTCAATTCATTCCAAGTTATAAAGAAAGATCATTCTACACAATAATGCGCCGTAGTGGTTTACTGTCAATTGGCTTCATATTTTGTACCGTGAAATAATTTTCGCTGTTTTTAAATAATCTGTTTCTTGCAAAACATTTAATTAGGTTTTGTTCAAATTTGAAAACCTGCACGATATTGAAAATTAAAGCTTGCATGTAAGGTACTTGTAAATATATATTTTTCGTAAATGTTGATATAAATGTTGCATAAAGAATTCCATCTGGCTTAACAAAATTCTCACACACATTAATGTTTTCGGAATATTTCCAAAGACTTGTAATGCAAATTTAAATGTTAAAACTTCAACATTAATGTTGCATTGTATCAAAAAGCACTAAATCATTGTCATTCTTGGCTCAAAAGGTAAAATATAACATATCTGCCCAACCTAAAGAATTAAAGTTGGAAAACTTCCAATTGCAGAAATCAAAGTATTCTCGGACAAACTGTTATTCATCTCCATAACACCATCGGATTATAAAATAGATAATGTGGACTTAATTTAATGAGATACACAAACCTTTGGAAGCGGTGAGCGAGTATGAAAATAGCGCCTGTTGATCAAACTTGGAATAAACTGCATTGATGCGCACATTATGTAATTTTTAATTTCTTCGTAACCATTCAACCGAATGTGATGCACAATAAAATAGGCTATGCGCTACATTTTTTGATTCTGATGTCTAGTTCTCGACTTACATTCAATTTTATTAACTCGGTAATTTTTTCTGGGACACCCTGTATAAGTGACCCTTCCTGCATTCTTATAAATACTGTAATTAAAACATTTGTAAAAAATTTGAAGCTACCGGTTTAAGAAATTGAGGATGAAAGACTTTTAATACTTATTCAATTGAATATGTCGGTCAGCAGACAACAGTGTGAGACAAGAAATATTATTGCCCAATACGCACTGAAACAATGATAGGAAAATCAGGAACAACAACAACAGCCCGGGCAACAACACTTAGGAATTTCATCACTATTATACTCATACTTTTATGTATACACTTGTTTTTTGGGCTCTAAACATATATGTTAGAAACAAAGCCAGAAGCAGGGTATTTCAAAGTCAAATAATTATAACCACAATACCATGTTCTTTATAAATATAGATTTTGTACCAGGATTTTGTATTTACTTCATCAGATAATTTATTATAAATACAGTCCCGAATACAGTGCATTGTGTAAATAATGTGTAACATACTGTGTAGTATGGCTAACATGCTAAATACTAGCAAGTAAACAACCAGTTCAAACTTCCCACTTTTAACTACAAAAGATCAAATAGGGCGAGCTAGGGGCCAGAGGTTAACATGGTAACATGATGATGGAATGCGTGTGTATACTTAACTGCCATTAAAGGTGCACTAGTTATTATTATTAGCAGTATTTATTAATAATGCTTTAACAGTCTTAATAATAGTGTTTTAAAAGTCCATAAGCTATCCAATCATTGAATATTGTGTAAACAATGAGTTATAAAGGGGAATTGAAAGAAGAAGAATTTTAAATGGATAATGGGGAAGCAATATTAGCATGCTAGCAAGGCCCCACGACAGGGTATTAATTCCGATTTCGGAGTCCGATATTGGAGTTAGCGATATTATTTGGAACAATCCGCAGTTAGTTGAAATTAGTCGGAACAATTTGGAGTTATAAAAATTAATCGGAACAATCCGGAGTTATCGAAATTAGTCGGAACAATCCGGAGATACTGGAATTAGTCGGAACAATCCGGAGTTACCAGAATTAGTCGGAACAATCCGGAGTTATCAGAATTTGTCGGAACAATCCGTAGTTATCGGAATTAGTCGGAATAATCCGGAATTAGCCGGAATAATCCGGAGTTATCGGAACAATCCGGACTTAATGGAGTTAGTCGGAACAATGCGGAGTTATAGGAATTAGTTGGAACAATCCGGAGTTATCAGAATTAGTCGGGACAAGATAGAGTTATCGGAATAGTTTGGAACAATTTGGATTGAATTGTAGAAATTAGCCAAAACAACATGTGCTTACTTGGAATTAGCCAGAACAAATCCAGATTTTTCGATTTAGAACAATAAAAATTAGAAGGGGACCTTTCTCTATCCCATTTTTTATATGGCATGAAAATTTCCAACATAAAATCTTTCCTTGAAAAGGCAATTCGATCTCATTATTATGTTATCTATAGGCCTATAATAGTAACAATTTACAAGCTAGTTGCTACATGTATAGTGGCCATGATTCCAGGTCTGTGCTGTGGCATATATGGCTGACCTAATGATGAAACTCCCAATGGGGGTAGGCGTGTGCCTCTCACAGAACAGTAGTACTAGTAGAGACTTCAGCTTCATGATCTACATTTAACCACACAGAGCAATGACCCTTCTATTACTGTTATTTGTGACTGACTCCCAGGGCGAACCCACTCTAACACCCTCCAATGTGGCCCACCAAAATGTTTTCAATTTTCACCCCCCCCCCCATGTAAAACATCTTCCTAAGCCAATGAAAATTGAATATAGAATTGCAGCTAATTACATGTAAAAATTATTTTTGAATATTATCAATTTCTTTTCTTTTTTTTATTATAAGTTAATTTTCACTCGTAACGAAATTTTGCAATCTCTGAATGCACTCTCAGCTGTGCACTCGTCATGTGAGATGAGAAGTTTTTGCCACCCGAGTGCGCTTGTTCATGTAAAATGTACATGTACTGAATGTGTTTTTAATGTTTCATGTTTACATGTATAATTCACCATCAATGAGATGAGCTGAGCATGCAATCTTACCCATCACTGAGTTTAATGATTTAAAGAGTTCATAAAGTTTGCATTTTAGGCATAGAATTATTATAAGATCCTAAAAATAAGGGTCTTTGTTATTAAATTGAACTTCTAATCATTAGGGCTAAAAAATGTTTATTTCCTGGTAGCCTAAAACCAACTTTCACTAAAAATGCAGCAAACTTTTCCACAATATTAAAATGTATTGTATGGAGAAGTTAATTGCCCTCCAAATCCCAAAATTTCCCTGGAATGAGCTACCTGAATTCCACATGTTCTGCATTAAGTGACAGATGAATCTGAATGGATGTGGGATATGAACAGCCCCAATTAATTAGGATAATGAGTTAGTGAAGTTGAACATTTCTAGATAAAATTTAATTGAAATAATTTTGAGGTAATTATTTCACATTTGACATATATTTAATTTTTACTGGACTTGGCTTTTTCAGAGTCAGAGTCCGAGCTGAGTCTGTGAGTTCGACAAAAAAGTGAGTCCGAGTGCAGACTCGAATGATATAGCACTGGGTTCAGGAGCAGGGTTAATTAGCAGTGCACTACATGTGGAGTTGCTATGTTTGCCAAATTAATAGCTTCAGAGGAATATGATAAATGCCAGGAAATGAAATTAACTGCAACATGTCCAGCATACCCCCTGGGGGTGGGGTATGGTCACCCAAAGACCCTTCGGGGCTGTGCAATAATTATGAGCCCGGGGGGGGGGATTTCCAAACTGCTCGCCAAAAATCGCTTGCCCCCCCCCCCTCTCGGCCCGCCAAATCTTTGCCCCTCCTTGCACATATGCCAAATTTTGGGGATCCCAATTTGCAAACTTTAAATTGTCTATATACATGTTGCGAGCATATTTAAGCGTTTCCGTACGGTTTTCCTTTTTAAAGCGGTTTATTTAAAAGGCGCCCCAAGAATGTGTGCCAAAATCGCTTGCCCCCCCTTCTCGGCTTACCAAATATTCCTTGCCCTCCCCCCCCCCTTTCCGCTTACCAAATATTCTTGCCCCCCCCAATTTTACCCTCCCCAGGGCTCATAATTATTGCACAGCCCTTAGGCCCTTCACAATTAATTCTTAGTTTCCTGTTTCATGGTTGAAAACAAGGGATGAGGCGACTTTTAATTATTAATTATTAATTATCTATTATTTTCTTTATTTTAAAACAAGTGGTCGCATCTGATATCAACTGTTTTGACAAGCAATGTGCATTTAATTATTTTACAACTATGTTTGATTTTATACATAAGTAATGGTACAGTCATGTTCTTTGTTTATTCATCATTATAGTTGATATAAGCAAAGTCAGAAAGTAGCAAATGGAAGTCATTAAAAGTTATTTTAAAAGAGAAAATCCAAAATAAAAATAAAATAATTAAATATTTTGCAATTCTCTACTTTGGACGCGCGCGGGAAACAGGAAACTAAGAATTAATTGTAAAGGGCCTAATATATATTAACATTTGAACAGCAACGGGTGTTCATGGTCATATATCACTGCTTTTGTTTAATATGGGTTACATGTTGCTAGTGTTCTGGTTGTAGGCTTGTGTAGGGTTTTTTTTTTTCAAATTTTTTGGGAGGGGGTGTCCTCATTGTTTTAATCTTTGGTGGGACTGTCCTAGAGGTGCTTTGCACCTGTTAGTCCTTGCCTTTCACGTACTGGTGCAAAATTTTATCTATACTTCCTTTTTTTTGTATGCATACTTTTGAATATTCATGTGCAATATATTTTGATGGGATATTATAATTATTGTAGGCCCTATATACCAGTGATAAAGTGTAATAAATAAAAAATAAAAACTTCTTTTGAAATAACAAAGCCATTTAGAACTAGAAAATCAATTTCGAGGCTTTTTCTGGACTCTATCTTAAAAGAGGTCATATTCTCACCCAACGCCCAACTAATTTAGATCCAAATGGTTTGTCGCTCACCCAATGACCCTATATTATATACATTTTGCTCTCACCGAATGCCAAAAATCATGCTCTCACCCAATTACTCCATGTGTTTTATATTTTGCTCTCACCCTTTACTGTGAAAGTGCCAGCCCTACACCTAGATATCCAATTCATTTTGAAGTCCCCCCCTGGGAGCATACCCCAGCTCTACCATGTCTACTGCTCTTCAAATGCTGAGTTCTGAGAGAATCATTTGGGGTTCAGTTTGCGCTGGGGTGAGGCTAAGGTTTGGCATATTAATAGTACAGGATCTTCACTTCAGACTTCAGTGTAGCTGTGCCTCAAAAAATAAAAGCCTAGGGTTCATGTGGTCTCATACTCAGATTTGCAACTGGCTAGGCCCCAATCTATCACAAACAACTTCTTGCTAGCATGCTTTGCTTCCCCATTATCCATTTAAAATTCTTCTTCTTTCAATTCCCCTTTATAACTCATTGTTTACACAATATTCAATGATTGGATAGCTAATATGGACTTTTAAAACACTGTTAAAGCATTATTAAATACTGCTAATAAGTATAATAACTAGTGCACCTTTAATGGCAGTTAAGTATACACACGCATTCCATCATCATGTTACCATGTTAACCTCTGGCCCCTAGCTCGCCCTATTTGATCTTTTGTAGTTAAAAGTGGGAAGTTTGAACTGGTTGTGTACTTGCTAGTATTTAGCATGTTAGCCATACTACACAGTATGTTACACATTATTTACACATGCACTGTAAATAGTTTATAATAAATTATCTGATGAAGTAAATACAAAATCCTGGTACAAAATCTATATAAAGAACATGGTATTGTGGTTATAATTATTTGACTTTGAAATACCCTGCTTCTGGCTTTGCTTCTAACATATATAATGTTTAGAGCCCCAAAAAACAAGTGTATACATAAAAGTATGAGTATAATATAGTGATGAAATTCCTAAGTGTTGTTGCCCAGGCTGTTGTTGTTGTTCCTGATTTTCCTATCATTGTTTCAGTGCGTATTGGGCAATAATATTTCTTGTCTCACACTGTTGTCTGCTGACCGACATATTCAATTGAATAACCCTATTAAAAGTCTTTCATCCTCAATTTCTTAAACCGGTAGCTTCAAATTTTTTACAAATATTTTAATTACAGTATTTATAAGAATGCAGGAAGGGTCACTTATACAGGGTGTCCCAGAAAAAATTACTGAGTGAATAAATTTGAATGTAAGTCGAGAACTAGACAAAAAAAAAAAAAAATGTAGCGCATAGCCTATTTTATTGTGCATCACATTCGGTTGAATGGTTACGAAGAAATGAAAAATTACATAATGTGCGCATCAATGCAGGTTATTCCAAGTTTGATCAACAGGCGCTATTTTCATACTCGCTCACCGCTTCCTAAGGTTTGTGTATCTCATTAAATTAAGTCCACATTATCTATTTTATAATCCGATGGCGTTATGGAGATGAATAACAGTTTGTCCGAGAATACTTTGATTTCTGCAATTGGAAGTTTTCCAACTTTAGGTTGGGCAAATATGTTATATTTTACCTTTTGAGCCAAGAATGACAATGATTTAGTGCTTACAGCTTTACATGTGATTTTTGATACAATGCAACATTAATGTTGAAGTTTTAACATTTAAATTTGCATTACAAGTCTTTGGAAATATTCCGAAAACATTAATGTGTGTGAGAATTTTGTTAAGCCAGATTGAATTCTTTATGCAACATTTATATCAACCTTTACGAAAAAAGATATTACATACAAGTACCTTACATGCAAGCTTTAATTTTCAATATCGTGCAGGTTTTCAAATTTGAACAAAACCTAATTAAATGTTTTGCAAGAAACAGATTATTTAAAAACAGCGAAAATTATTTCACGGTACAAAATATGAAGCCAATTGACAGTAAACCACTACGGCGCATTCATTGTGTAGAATGATCTTTCTTTATAACTTGGAATGAATTGAATTGATGCATGCGTTACGTAATCGCTCATTTCTTCGCAATCAGTCAACCGATTTCAGTAAAATTAATGTATAAGATGCAGAATAAGATGGGTCACATGCTGATATTTAGATTTTTAGAATTTGATGTCTATTTCTTGACTTACGTCCAATTTTATTTGCTCGGTAATTTTTTCTGGGACACCTTGTATTGAGCAGTTTTTGAATTAGTATTACCACTGGCGCTATCTCTTCAAAAGTAACAAAAGAGCTTTTAAGAAATGTATATGAAAAACAGATTCAACATAACAATTTGGAAATTATTTACACATGCTATAGGCAGGGCTGTCAACTCTCACGCATTGGCCGTGAGTCTCACGCATTGGGTCACTTTCTCACGGTCTCACGCTATATGAGTCAAAATGAACATTGTAGTCGGTAAATCCCTGTACGCCATGTGTCTCACGCCAAGCAATTCCAAAACGTTGACAGCCCTGGCTATAGGAATAGCTTGTAATAATGTGTAAATTTGGATAAAAAGTCCCCAAAATGGGCTAAAGATAATTTATTAAAAGTACGGACATTTTGACTTAATAAAAGAAGGAATTCAGGCATGAGAAGGAAAGGCAGTATCTCTGATACTGGGAAATACTTGTAAACATTGAAATTAGTAGTACTGGTTTTGCAATAATTTATGTATACATTTTAGAAATAGTTTGTTCATGTTTCAACACATTTTCATATTCTTATCAAATAATTTCAATACATTTTAGGAAATGCCATTCATCCAAAACAGGTATAATTAAATTTATCATGTGAGTGATGTTTGTCTGTGACAAAGAAGTTACAGAGTAAAAGGCAAAACATTATTTCACTGTAATACCGGATAAAAACATTACCTTTCCCATCTATATAACTTTACTGCTTTTTCTCTATAGGAGTAATGGTGCGTGATAATTAGAGTAAGATTTTAAATGTCCAAAGTGAATACGATATATAATTTTTCTTGAAAATTGCAACATGAATATGTTAAATATCTATTAAGATGCATTTCGGGGGGTAAATTCACTTTTTACATTATATTGCTGCCCACCCAGTAAATTATTTTCTCTAATTTGAGTGCAAAATAAATTAAATTGCCGACCCATTAAATTATCCTTATACATTTGTACCTCCCTGCAATCCCCATGCATAAAATGCCTACAATTTCAATTTCGCTTCTTAGACAAAATTAAAGAGATCAAGACAAAATGTTATATACAGTGGAATCAGAAACATCTTGGATCACAGAAAAACTTTACTTGATTTCTTTTATTTACTAGTTCAGGCTCAAACGCTATTCTCAATTAACTTAAAATCCAGAAAACAAGTTAATTGGGCGGCAATTTGGGCCACTTTTGACCATTTCTTTTTTAATGTCTTTCTTCCATGGTACAATCCATCTGCGAACAAATTAACTTCTATATAGGCCTAAATGTCACCATTGTCATAGCTGTATACAATATGGAATGTCATAACTTCATGCATCTTGATCCACATAGTATATGGCATTTGAATTACCCGGCTCTGTGGTGAACCTGGCTAGGGGTCAAAGGCTATTATAGCATTTTCAGAGCTAGGGTGCAAAATTGTGATTTCTTCCTCAGGAGCAAGGTTTTTAGGCTCAAGATTTCCTCAATCATACAAGACATAAAATAGGTTTGTTATGCATTTCGAACGATGAGAATGGCAACATAGGATGTTTTTTTTTTAAAGAGACTCTACATGTAAAGTCTTCGAACTTTAAAAAAATGGCTCTATTTGGGAAAGTAAGCGCGCAAAAATTCGGTATTTTTGGTGTGAATTTTGCTGGGACACGGGCTCCTTTCCATTTATTTTCCTTTGCCCCTCCCTCCCCAATTTTCTCTTTCAATTTTTGTCAGAGAGAGCACTTTTCTCTTTAATTTTTGTCATTCTGCCCCCCCCCTTCTGATAACTTTTCCTTATGAAGAAACCTCTTTTTTTTGCGTTTGGTCTTTCTTCTTCCAAGTGTTCATTTGAAATAATCATTTGAAAGGTACAAAGATTGAATTACTACGGCACTAGCATCTGTTTGCAGCATGCCCTTAGTTTTAACTTCCTCATTTTTATATCAATAGGGAATCAAATTTGCATATCATGTTCAAGTAGTTTGATTTGGCCTTCTCTATTTCTTTCCCTTTAATTTCCCCATAATCGTACTGGTTAGTAGGGGCCACTTGCTGACCCTTGTATCTCCATTTCTGTTATACCATGGTTGGTTACTACCTTTTTATGTTTACCTCTTAATGTTGATGGGTCCATCTCACTATCGATCCTTTACAACTTGTTCAGTGCTTTACATGTATGTTCACTTTTTAAATTCCCTCATAATTTTCCAGGTCGTCACTTCCTCACTAGCACTTATGATTTTTTAGCATTGATACACTGAATTCCTTTACGACTTCTTTTTTTTCCATACAATCCTCATTGCCTTAACTGAATAAATTTCCTCAGATATGTGCCCTATTACCACCTGTACCTGCCTTAAATTTTTCCTGTTAAATTACATTGAATACCTCCTCTGATGATAAATTGTAAATTTCCTCAGATATGCATTGTTACCCATATCCACAATCTAACACCAACACCTTCTTCTTTTAAAAAATATTGGGAAAAAAGAACATCTGTAAGTATATTGCCAGTCATTGACTGGCAATTAATACAGTTCTAACTTACACAAAAACACTTGCACTGTGTCTTTCTAATATTGGGAGTTTTACTATTGATGATAAATCAAATGGCACAGACAATCTGAAGAAAATGATATTAGACTAGATTTGAATTAGTACATGTACTGTTTTTGTATTCATGAATTTCATATATATAGGTCTTACGTAGTTATGTGTAGGTCAAGAGTAAATAATTATGTTGTTGCTCTTCTGGGCCAAGTTTTCAACTTGTTGTTGACCCCCCTTTTTCAACTGCCTCTCATCAAATGAGGCTCAAATGATCCCCGGAAAATGATCCCTTCAATCAATTCATTTCGCGCCCACTCCTCAATTTCTGGGATCAGTCCATATTTTTTTCATTTAGCCAAAAAATATTTTTTTCCTCAATTTACATATTTAATTTTAAGGTTATATAGGCCTAATGTTGATAAACAAGTTAAATTTTCACTATGAATCACGTATTGCAAGTATTTTTGTAGAACTCTAAAAGAGTCTAACCCTTCATAATCTTAAATGTAAAAAGGGCCTCATCATTTTCTTGTTAGATACTGAAAACTGCTAGCACTGTCAATATCACATGGAAACTGCAGTATTTTTTTTCATTTAGCCAAAAAATATTTTTTTCCTCAATTTACATATTTAATTTTAAGGTTATATAGGCCTAATGTTGATAAACAAGTTAAATTTTCACTATGAATCACTTGCAAGTATTTTTGTAGAACTCTAAAAGAGTCTAACCCTTCATAATCTTAAATGTAAAAAGGGCCTCATCATTTTCTTGTTAGATACTGAAAACTGCTAGCACTGTCAATATCACATGGAAACTGCAGTATTTTTTTTTCATTTAGCCAAAAAATAAATAAATGTTGGGACGTGAAACAAATTTTCATGTGGCCTCACCAAACACCCCCCCCAATTTCTGATAATCTAAAAGGTATTTTTCTTCAAATATTTCCTCCTAAAACTTTCCATGGCTTTTTGAAAAAAAAAATCCAAACTTCATCAACTTTTATATTTTGACCTCATTGTCACCACTCCGACAGAAAGACCCTCATTTTGATAAAATGTTTCCCCATGACTCTCACACCCCATTTTGGGCCATCTCACGCTAATGACTCCATCTTTTGGTGTCAAGTATCTCAATTAGGCCCCTAGTTTCAAACTGGTGTCTGTGCACATCCCCATATCTTCCAAACTGTTTTGATTAAAAAATAAAAAAATAAATTAAAAAATAAAAAAATTAAAAAAACACCACGAAACCTGTCAAATCCTTCCATTTGTTCACCATATATCATGTGTTATGTGTCAATATCATATGGAAACTGCAGTAGGGCCTATATTTTTTCATTTACCAAAAATTTAATCAATTTATGTAGCCTCACCAAACAACCCCTCCCCAATTTCTGATACTCTAAAAAGTATTTTTCTTCAAATATTTCCTCCTAAAACTTTCCATGGCTTTTTGAAAAAAAAATCCAAACTTCATCAACTTTTATATTTTGACCTCATTGTCCACACTCCAACAGAAAAACCCTCATTTTGATCAAATGTTTCCCATGACTCTCACATCCCCTCCTATTTGGGCCATCACACGCTAATGACTCCATCTTTTGGTGTCAAGTATCTCATTGAGGCCCCTAGTTTCAAACTGGTGTCTGTGCACATCCTCATATCTTCCAAACTGTTTTGTTTAAAATAAACAACAAAAACAAAAAATCAAAAAACAAGCAAAAAAAACCCCCAAAAAACCACGAAACCTGTCAAATCCTTCCATTTGTTCACCATGTATCATAATGTGTTATTTTAAAAGGCTTATTCATAAAAAGTTGTTCCTTAAATTTCCCTCTATGATTACATTCTTGCTAAACTCCTCCTACCCCTCATACAGCCCTCCAACCACCACCCTATGCACCCCTGTGACCCTGTCAATGCATACATGTATTGTATGGGCTTATCATTATCCCCAAAGTTCCCGCAACTATGGTGTATCTCCGCTCATACATGACTTGGATGACTGTTACTTCATACGCTAAATACTGCTGAATACTTGATTACGTAATGACATTAGCATAAACACAATAGTGTATGGGCACTGCCTGATTTATGGTGAAAAATAGTCAAGACAATCTTGCGCCAAATTGAGGTATTGTTACATAATTCCAAATATCTCGAGAATAAAAGTATGGAATCTGGCGCGGTTTTTGCAACTTTGTAGACCGATAACATAGGAATGATGCTGTACTCTTTTTAGATCTATACCATTTTTATTAAAGAAAAGAGACAGGGCTGTCAACTCTCACGCATTTGCCTTGAGTCTTACGCATTGGGTCACTTTCTCACGGTCTCACGCCAGGGTAGTATAATCTCACGCCGAGGTAGTAAATCTCACGCAAAAAGGTGGAAAATGAGTAAAATCTCACGCATCGTCATAAATAATTTGTTGCTCCTACCCCCCCCCCCCTCCGCTTTTCACATTCTCGAGCGCCGTAGCTAAAATAATCATGGTACAAAATGAACATTGGAGTCGGCAAATCCCGGTACGCCTCTGTCTCACGCCAAGCAATTCCAAAAAGTTGACAGCCCTGAAAGAGATCGTGTTGAATATCTCCAATTTTGAGTAGGCTTAATCACCTATTGTTCTTTACATAATAAGGGATAGAAATATTAATCGATGACAAAATTTAACAAATGGTACCTGGTTTGATTGGGTATCTACTGATTATTAAAAAGGGAGATCCCAGTGGTGAAATCACAAACATTTCTTTCTTAATAAACCTTTGTTTTCAAAAGGTCTTGTTTTTGTAATCAGGTCTTCAAGTGTAGACATGAATTAAAGAAGTGTTGTTTGAATTTTCAAGCCAATCCTCTGCAAGTTATTTTAGGGACTGTGCATGATTATGTGTACTATAGGGGGTGATTCTTAAATGGTCTGTTAAAAATTGCTTGCTCCCCTTGAAAGTGAATGCCTTCGCTATGCAGTTTCTATGCAGTCGTAGATGCAGTTATTTTATGTAGTCGGTTTAAGTAGTCGAAATGATCTTCATATGCATCGACATGTCCATGTTATGCCTTCAAAGACATGATATATGCCTTCGAAGGCTTATTTGCAGTCGCTATGCCTTCCCACAGCAAAGTTAATATGCAAATTAGCTATGCCTTCATTGGTCGACTGCATAGCTATGCCTTCATTGGCCGACTGCATATAGCTATGCCTTCATTAGTCGACTGCATAGCTATGCCTTCATTGGTCGACTGCATAGCTATGCCTTCATTGGCCGACTGCATAGCTATGCCTTCATTGGTCGACTGCATAGCTATGCCTTCATTGGCCGACTGCATAGCTATGCCTTCATTGGTCGACTGCATAGCTATGCCTTCATTAGTCGACATGTCCATATTATGCCTTTTAGAATTTTGTCATTCTTTACCGAAGATGTTGAAATAATAATGATAACTATTAGGAAGGATCTCTGTCCATTTTTAGCCAAATTAAATATTCACAGGGTAACACTAGCTATTTCCATGTTTTTGGTTCTATTATATGGGGAATTAAAATTGTAATTAGAATCAGGCCCGTATGCAGCGGGTGCGCACCCCCCCCCCCCACGCGTACGGGCCCGTTTACAATCCAGGCCTTTATGATCATGATCAATGTGCATTTCAGTGGAACTGCATAACGTCTAGTGCAGGGCAATTACATTAAAAACAGTGTAAACCCATTGCTATAATTATGCCCTGTTACATTACTACTCATGAATACCCTTTATACTTATTGGGTTTTCCATGTGTTTACCATTGTGACATTTGCAGGGTGGCAGTTTGGGCCACTCACTGTGACAAAAAGTTGAAAACAACAGTCCCAAAGAAATAGGATGACCATTTGGCAACATGCATAAAGTCATGACTCTTAAACATTGTCTGCCAAAAAGGTTTAGAACCAACATCTTGATGAACCAATATCAACCTTAATTGCTCCCACCTTTCAGCCTGCCAAAATAAGACAGAGATCCCCAGTACATTAATTATCCCTGTACCACATTAATTATTGTCATAAATACATGAACATGTCAGCATAATTATAATGAACCAAACTGTTCTGCTACAGAAATCTAGGTTGCCACTAAAACTAATTTTGAATACATGATACATCTCTGATGTACAAGTGCTTGACTGCAAAATTCAACAGGTTTGCAGAATCATGTAGAGCATAAATCTTAAGCTTATAAATTTCTACTCATCTACATGCAGTGAAAATCTTTAAGCCTCAAATTTACCTGTTCATACAGTCATTGTAGTAATCTGTAATGTGGAATTTCCTTTAAAATGTCTGAATTATGTAAAATAGTGCCCAAAACATCCACCATCTTCTTACAGCTTGTAACTGCCTTGAATCCAACAGCAAATTTGAAATGGCAGTTGGTGATCATGTGACATGTATGCAAATTAGTTCTCGACTGCATAATTTGCCTTTACATAGGACTGCATAATTTTGAATTTGTCTTCGACTACTTGTTTTCCCAAGCTTGACTGCATAGGACTGCATAATTTACAATGACTGCCTATTTGAAATGTCTTCGACTGCTTTCTATGCAGTCGAAGACATAACTACATGGTAGAACTGCATGATTAAGTAGTCATTTGTCTTTGACTGCATAAAGACTGCATATTATGCAGTTTTGTATGGTAAGGGAGGCCTCCCTTTCATTATGCCAAAAAAAATCCTCACTGCCCTTTTTGACATGCTGAAAAATCTTTGCCACACCCCTTTTGACATGCCAAAAATCTTTGCCCTTTCTTTACACATGTTAGAGTTTTGGGAACCCCAATTTAAAACCTGAAATTATCTTTAATCATGTGATGTGAGTGCATCAAAAAGAACATTTTGCATATATTTGAGCATTTCATAACATGTTTTTACACCTTTTTAAGGGTAAATATCGAAATAGTGCCAAATATCTGTGCCAAAAATCGCTTGCCTCCCCCTTTAGCCTGCCAAATAATCACCCCCCCTTTGGCCTGCCAAACAATCATTCCCCCCTCCTTATTCACCATCCTAGGGGTAATATACATTATTATTGAATCACCCCTAAATGCAAGTGCACTGTGCACATGTTTTGGGCATAAAAGGTGAAAACCGCACGTCTTTGAAGAAATCGTACCATCCTGTCAATTAAAGGTGGGTAACCTGATTAACAATCTCATCCCCCACTTTACCTCATCAAAATGCTGATTTTGGTATCAGATATGAAAGCTCATATTTTCTAATAAACATATTGGAATTTGGCATTCCAAATCGGTATATTTCCGAAGATATCATCAAAAAACTGCAGGATTACTTTAATACTCTACTCAAAACACATGTCAGTTCAGCTTCCTGGACTTCCTCCACTTTCACAGCCCAACATTTGGCACCCAGCACAAAAAATCTGTCAGAATGCACACAAGATCCTTGCACAGATGATACAACGGTGCTGCTTTCTGCTTTTCATACACCTTTTTCATGAAACAGGGCTGGGCTGTGAATGTGGTCCAGGAAGCTGTTCCATGTCAGTGCATTTTGCTGTTGTGTCAGTTGGATAACTGCTTGGTTACTATGTGTTACGAGTAGAGTATTGAAGTAAACCTGTGTGTAATTTTGGTTCAATTTGATGGACAGGATTTCAAAATATGACCTTGTGAAAAAGTTTCTTTTTGAGCTCAGTTTATATCAGGTCACCTTCCTTTAATTGTCAGGTCAACCAGGATATATTGGTCAAATCAATACTTTGATGTAAACACATCATAGCAAACATGACAAAAGTAGCCCGAAACTTTATTGTGGAAGACCTATATTTCTAGCAAAATGACGCGTTTGAATAACAGCCCCCCTCCCCATTTTTCTCGCCAATTCACCTGTGAAAAGTCGATGAGTGCATGAAAACCTGTATGGTATTTTGAGGGCAGTGAATGTGACACACGACCAATAAGGCCTACAACACCAGCACACGACTGGGCTATATAAATACTATCAATATTTCCCAATGGGACATTTACTCTAGGTCAAGACACTGGCTGGATTTTTATATTCCACAACTGACTATAACTGAACTCATTGACTGACTCATTGACTGGAAAGTAATTGTAGATTTGAAAATAGCTATGAAGTTAAAAGGGCATTTCGTGATCCACAGCCTCATCCCCCCACTTTTCTCAAAAAAAAGTTGAGATTTTTTTATCACTGGAACCCTCTGGCTACATAATGTTTATGTACAAAATATTTCTTGCAGATTAATTTGTTTAGCAAAGATATCGTGAAATTTGAATTTCGTTCTGGTGCACCAGAACGAAATTACAACGTATTGTCTATGGAGCAGTGTAATACACATAATCATGCATAACTCGCAAACACAATATCGGAATCAACTGAAATTTTGGGAATATGCTTTTTTCGTGGATATGTACTGAAAAATGTCATAAAAAGAGGATGCTAGGATCACGAAATACTCCTTTAAGAAATGTAAATCACTGTAAACATTGACTATATAGACAACATGCTCCTACTTTTTAAATTGATAAATATGATGTTTACAAAAGCTATATACAAAAATACTTGACACCGAGTTGAAATTTAAAAAGGACATTTCAATTAAAATTTATGGGCAATTTTGGATTCACTATGTATTTGACACCAAGGAATACCAATAAGACAGCGTTCAAATTTTGACTTTCATTTGGCGGACAAATGTGTGAAAAAATTATTTAGGGGTAAAAACAATAAAAATTCTTGATTGTTTATGTTTCCAGGATAAAATATCATCTAGTTTCAGATTTTGGCACTTAAAATTCCCTATTTTTTATATTTTTCCAGGAAAAAAAAAATTTTTGTCCGATGTTGGCCGAAAATTGTCGGTTTGGGGTGACAACAATTTTGATTTGCTAATTTCTTGTGAGTGTATGAACATGAACACTACCAAATAGTGCCTAATTTTCTATGCTAATTGGGCAACAGCGGTACAATTTTGGTATTAAAAGCATTGAATGGGATCCATGTATTTCTATATTTTCGTAGCATGAGTAGAAACTCAAAGGTTCCGGTAGACTTCTCCGTAGTCCACTTGCCCATTTTGCATACCGGTACTCTGGCTATTACATTAATAAGCATAAAACTCCGATTTGTATTAATTTGTTTGTGTGCAATTGATAGATTTTAACATATCTGATATTTTCAGTCCCCGTACTCCCTCTGTTTGCTAGCTTCCCAAGTGGGATTTTTTTACTTGGGCTTTCGCGATCAATTTAAACTGGTAGATTCCAAGATCAGAATTGTTCAATATTAAGTGAGCAATTATAATTATGCAAGATATGTTGCATTCAATATAACTTTTATTGTCACTAACCATCTAATTATATAAACTCTTTATGACCATTTTACTATTGAACAATTTAATTTTAATAAACATCAGTATAATTTTGAGTTCAAGGAATGCGTTCATCATGATTAATAATAACATATTTTTTATCAAAATTCGACTATGGCATAGTCTAAGGTTCGGGTGACAATTGATTTGGAAAAAAGTATAATATTCACCTCATTTTCGATTTGAAAAGGCCATATCAATGGGCTGTTCCAGATAATAATCAACCCCCCTATAGAGGGCACCGGAATTCCATACTTTTTTTGTATGTACTTTGGTCTGGAATTCCAGACTTTTTTCCCAAAAACTCTTTACAGTCACATACTTCCAACCTATAGAGGGCGTCGAAATTCCAGACTTTTCCCCCCAAATGCGTTAGGAATTTTAGACCTTTTTCCCCCCAATGCGTTAGGAATTCCACAATTTTTTACTCTTAATTTCTGAAAATCCATTCAAAGTCATATTCTCCAAACCATAGAGGGCGTCGGAATTCCAGACTTTTTCCCTAAATCATTTTGGAATTCCAGACTATTTTCCCCAATGCGTTGGAATTCCAGATGTTTTACTGTTTTGACCAAAACACCTATAGAGGGCATTGGAATTCCAGAGTTTTTCCCTCATAATTTTCAGTTCCAGAAAAACTTAAAAGCCATATGTACGATTTCGTTCAACTTTTCATTATGTTATTCTTTTATACCCGAAATGCAGAAATAATATTTTTAGGGTTTCTGTCCATCCATCATAAGCTTATAACATAGATTATCAAAAAATGATAATCTATGCTTATAACAAGGTAAAGTGAAAGAAACCCCACTGGCTATTTTGGCCTTGGGTAAAAATAACAATTCAATGGAAATTTCAGACAGTGGCATAGCAGGGGGGGGGGGCACATTAACTTGTAAATGTATGTACCGACGAACACATTTTTGCTGACGGACGTTGTGGATTGTTGCCCCAAATTATTTTTCGACGGTTTGAAAAAATGAAGAGCCAAAAAAATACAGCTAGCAACCGAAAAACAACAAATTTTATGTATAATTCAATTTGTGTCACAATTTCTATACATTTTTTTACAGTTTTTATCTTTCTTGTTTCACCACCATGCATGCATCAGGAGTAGGTCTGAAGTGCCAAAACTAAATCCCTGGATTAACATGATACCTCCCACATTTGACCTTTTCTAAATAGAAGTGGTTACAATTTCAAACTCACTGTCAATACTCTGTTATTTTCAAGTGTTTACCTACATACATGCATGCCATGTACACTGTATAGGGTATAAAGGCTATGTAGGCCTACACAGTACACACAATTACATTTAAAATGGGAATTTTCATGTTGTTTAACATTTATTTTGGGCTAAAATGCTATACTGTAAAATTGAAAATGGCCCGGTAAACACAAAATTTCACCTTTTCGTTTTCCCGGTAGTTCTTAGCCTGCGTAGAAAATAGCTGTACATGTATAAACATGTGCAATCCACAGTAATAACTACATGTGGATATTGCATGTGTGCAACTATTACTGTATTAGTGCTTTTTGGAGTTTGAAATACCCGCTATGTGCTTAGCCCTCCCGTTGAACCTGGCACGGGGTCAGAGGCTAATGGTATTTTCAGAGTTTTGACACTCAGGTAGCCATATTACCATGGTAACACACTAAATGAAATGTATAAAGTTCTCTACTTGTGTTAACTATGTATAAATGAAAGTAATAGTTGGGAGAAAAGAAAATATAGGCCTATTACATGTAGAAAAAAAAAAAATTAGTCAGTTCCAACTTGCATATAAAAATTTTGCTGTATTTTTCGGGGGTATTTGGGAGTAAGTGTTTTACTATTGAGGATAAATCAATGTCATGGGCACTCTGTCTGAGTCTGAAGAAATTAATTTCTATTTTAATATTATCTTGCCTGGACCTGATATCAAAATAGGCCTACTATTAGTGTATGTGCGAATTTCATATACATGTCTTTTGTCCAATTATCTTGTTATTAAGCAGGCCCGTAGCCACGATTTTTTTAGGGGGGGTGCTGAATTTGGAAAAAAGTAGGCTTTTTTTCCAAAAGGTGGTGCAATTTTGTGAAAAGTGGACTTTCTTCCCCAAATTTGGACCCTTTTTTTTTACCAAAAAAGCTTTAAAAATCCAATTGTTTTGGCTCGCTATATACGCTCGCAAATGCTTTAAATTTTGGGACTTTTTGTATACTTTTGCAGGTTCGGGGGGTGTTGCACTCGTGGCTACGGTTCTGTTATTAAGGAACTGCAATCTTGTACATTTTTCTGTAACATTTTGTAAATAGGCCTATATAGCTTGTAAATCCACTTAGGCCAAAAAATATTATTGTTGTGTTGCCCTCAAGTGGGAAAATGGGAAAGTTGGGTCGGACGGTCAGATTTTCTTCTTTTTTTTTCTTCTTTTTTTTCAAACCTTCAGTTTTTTAAAAATCCCCTCAAATATTAAATAATGCTTCTTCAATTAGGAAACATTTGTCAATTTTGACTTCCAAAAACCTGTTAGACATCAATTAAAGACTAGTCTTTCAATAAAATATTAATTTTAAGTGAAAAACATTGATTTTTTGATAATCTCTCACAGAATGATTTTTTTTGTCTATTCACTAACTTCTTATCCAGCTGACCTGACAATAGGCTCAATTTTAAAACAGTAGGCCTATATATTTCATTACTTCAGTAGATGAAAGGATTGACAGGAAAAAGGAAAAGAAGCCCTATTTCCAGATGGGAAGGGGCACTCGAATTTGGAAATGACAGGGATGTGCAGACACCAAGTTGAAACTAGGTGTCTTTCAGTGAGAGAATTGACACCAAAAATAAAAGGGAGTCATTTGATGAAATCCCCCGGTCATTCTTTGAGACTGCATGGGGAATATTTTACCCAAAAGAGGGCATGATAAAGTAGCCCCATTCCCTTTTGGAAGACCTAATATGCAGCAAAACTTGTTTGGACAACCCCCACCCTGGGTTTTGCCCCTAAACCTAATCTATGAGGGTGTGAAAAACCAAACACCTGTATGATGATGCAGATTTCACAGTGAAAATTGCTTGTTTTTTATAGGGCACACAAGGACGCACACGCACACCACTAGTCCCAATGGGACATTTACTCCAGGTCACTACAGCTGATACTGGCTGCTTAAAAGTTCATAGTAGTATTTATTCCACAACTCATTTTTCAAGTAAACTACACACAAACTGAATTCTATGACTGGAAACTTTAAAATCCCATTTGCTTCATAATTGTTAAATTTATAAACAGCTATAAAGAAATGTAAATTACTTATTTACACTGTACACATTGACTATTTAGACAACATGTTCCAACTATATTGATGATATTTTAATACAAATCTTCAAAAATACAAAAATCAAATCAAGTTGAAGTTTACTGGCATTTCAATTAATATTGATGACATTTTGGATTCACTATTGTAACAGGGAAGTGCCATTTAAAGTCATAATGTACAATCTAATATGAATTTGGTTAATTTTTTTTTTAAACCTGATTTTTTGGCATATTTGTAATGTTTACACATGTCACAACTTGCACCTAAATGGAATCAGGCAAATTTGTTGTGTTTGTAGGTAAACAGAGCAAAGTTCGACATAAAGTCATAATTCAAGAAATTATGACTTTATGTCCGCCCATAGAACTGCGTGTTAAACGGCCAAAATAACAAGCAGTGTTTCTTTCACGTTACCTCGTTATTTCAGCTCAAAATGGACAGAAACCATTCCCGATCATTATTACTATATAGTATTATTTCAGCATTTTGAGTATATAATGACAAATTTTAAATTTGAAGGAAATCGTACATTAAGCCTTTAAAGCTATAGGATTAAGGAACACTTATAAATTGTTCGATAGATTGGAGATTACCAAATGGTGTCATATTTAAAAAAATATATAGTCAAAATGACTTCCCATAAAACTGCATTTTGAATTTAACCACTTGAACCTGCAAAATTGCTCTATCTGTGGTAGATGGCAAATAATACTTTCCATGTAGGCATTGGCAATGAAGAGATCCGACTTGGAGTGACAGGGGTTTCTCTTTGGTGAGGCTTTTTGCGCCACGGTTGAGGACCGGGCCGAGAAGGCAACCAAAGCGAGCACTCTGAAGAAGTCAGAGGCTGCCCTGACCAAGGGGAAGGGCAGCAAGACGAAGAAGAAACGCAATATAAAGTCCAAGTCTTCTGGTAAGCGTTCCTCTTCGTCGGCTCCGGCTTCAGCAGGTCGTGCACCACTGACTACACCGGAGCCCGAGGCTACCTCTGCAGCACCCAAAAGTCTGGGAAGCGCAAGAGTAGTGGCAAGTGCAGGATCATCAGACAAACCCCTCAAGAAGAGCAAGCGTTCTTCCAAGGGGAGCAAGTCAGATCGTTCCTGAGGGTACGGCGGTCGACAGTCCATGCCGGCGGCAAGCCATCTCTCCGGGTGCCTGGGTATTGTCAGTAGTGAGCGGGGGTTACAGACTGGAGTTCACCAGTCCCCCCTCGTGCGCCTGCACGTTTCAGAGGTCCACAGTAGTGCCGTCAGACGGCCCCCAGCGTCGGGCACTACTATCGGAGGTCACTCAGCTTCTCAAGAAGCGGGCGATTGTCCCATCTACCCCCCTTTCCCCAAGGGGTTTTGGAGCACATTCTTCTTGGCTCCAAAGAAGACCGGCGACTGGAGGCCCATATTGAACCTCAAGCCGTTGAACGAGTTCATCAGGCCCAAGAGGTTCAGAATGGAGACTCTCGCTTCGGTGCTAGCCTGTCCCATCAAGGGTATGTGGGCGGCATCGCTAGATCTTGGCATGGATGAAGGTTCTGGGCCTTATGAGGCATATCCAACTGCACCTTCTCGCCTTTTACAGGCCCAGTCATCACCCGATATCGTTTGCGGTTCCGATGTCGGAGAGGAACTCTGGTGGTGGACCCATCAGCCCAATTTGACCGACGCGTCAAAGCTGGGCTGGAGGGCCACATCCACGGGGACACGGTCCCACATCAACCTTCTCGAGCTATGGGCAGTGGAGAGAACTCTCCAGCACTTCGAGGAGGTGATCGTGGATCTCATATCATTGTCCAGATGGACAACACAGCCGTGGTGCATGGTGGCCTACCTCAACAGACAAGGGGGCACCAGGTCACCTCGGTTGTGCCTGCATGCACTGCGCCTGATAGGGTGGTGCAAGTCCAGACATATTACGTTGAGAGCGATGCACATAGCGGGCGTCACCAACATCCTCGCGGACGATCTGTCACGAGGGAAGGTGTCGGGACCAACAGAATGGTCCCTTGCTCCGCAGGTCGTCCAGACGATCTTCGAGGTGATGTACCACTCCTCGATAGATATGTTCGCATTTCAGCGCAATCATCAACTGCCGGTGTATTGCTTGAGGGTCGCAGACCCACAAGCGTTCGCCGTGGACGCTCTGTCCGTAGACTGGGGAGGGATGACTGCATACGCTTTCCCCCGATCTCACTACTCACGAGGGTGGTGGCCAAGATCGGGAGGGAGGACTGCAACGTCGTTCTGATCGCGCCGTTCTGGCCGAAACACCTGTGGTTTTGTCCGATGGTGGATCTGCCGCGATTCCCCGAGTTACCAGATCTACTCCGGATGCCCAGATGAGAGGTACCCAGTCCACCATTAAACAAATAAATCTGCCAGCCAAAAATTGACTTGCCACCCACAACCTCCTCCCCCAGGGCTCATTATTACCATGCATAATGTACCATATCTGGAAGTTAAAATCTGGTGCATTGAAATTCCAGATTTCAAAGATTTATTAACAATTTTCATTGATGTCCTCTATCCCACCATTGGAATTCCAGACTTTTTATGGAAATACAAGTAAAAATTCCAGGATTTTTTAAACATTTCCATGGATGCCCTCTATAGGCCCCTCACTAGGCCTATACATGGAATTCCTGTTATTTTTTCACACATCGGGAAAAAATTCCATGATTATTCTGATTATTTCATGCATGCCCTCTATAGGGGTTTGATTGAATGCGCCTGGAATTTCATACTTTTTGCGGAGATTGGGTCTGGAATTCCAGATATTTTTTCAAAAAAATGTTTGCCCTCTATAGGGTCTGATGGAATGCGCCTGGAATTCCATACTTTTTGCGGAGATTGGGTCTGGAATTCCAGATGTTTTTTCAAAAAAGTTTGCCCTCTATAGGGGTTTGATGGAATGTGCCTGGAATTCCATACTTTTTGCGGAGATTGGGTCTGGAATTCCAGATATTTTTTCCAAAAAAAAGTTTGCCCTCTATAGTAGTTCTATGGAATACACCTGGAATTCCATATGTTTTAGCGGAGATTGGGTCCGGAATTCCAGATGCTTTTTCCAAAACAAATTTAGAATTCCAGATTTTTTTTCAAAAAAAACATTTGCCCTCTATAGGGGGGTCCTTTATTATCTGGAATAGCCCAATGGTATAAGCTATAGGGATGTTTTAAAGGTCATTATAACAAATAAGTAAGCTAGATTTACAGAAAAGAAAATAACTTGCAGTATGCTACCCCCACCCTAAGAATTGTGAGGGCATGAACAAATTTATGGATTTTGTTAAAAAAATAAGTCCTTCAAAACTGGGAGGTATAAGGCTAAACAAAGAACATGTTGCTCTTACCAATATCTTTCTCTAGAGCAACATGTTTTTGTTTAGTCCTAAGTATCTCCATTTTGAAGGACTTATTTTTTTTTTTTTAAATTTTCGCTCAAATGTGAGGATTTTGGGCAGAAATGTGTCTGTGCAGTGCTATTTGGAAAATTTTCAAGTTGATAATTATGCATTCTTTTATGTTAGATTCAGTTTCTACACAAAATTTCACCCTAGAAAATGTTCCTTTAGGATATCTTTCACTTTAAGTTTCCACCACTCTGTCTGATCTGCCAAACGTAAGTCAAAGCTTGAACGCTGTCATAAGTTGTCAGAGAGATTGGAGATTAAAATAAGGATATGATGTCACAGAAGTCATAATGTGACACAATCTGGTCCATAGGGGCTAAAGGCGGCAAATTTGAAACTGAGATAAAGGTAAAAATATGGAGTAAAAAACAATAACATGCATAAGAAAATAAACATCAAAAATCGTCATAACTTGAAAACCGAGTATGCTAGACCTTTGGTGGTGTTTTCAGTAAATGATAGAGTACTGTATGTATATACGAGGGTCATTCAAAAAGTTCTACCCATGGGTCATAACTTTTGTTTTGTTAAAGGTAGCTACTTGAACATTTGCATACATATAGTTCGTAATGTCACCCACAGGTGGTGAAAAAATATGTCAAAATCAGTTTCAGATTTTTGTAGGTGACCTGAAAAACACAGTAAGATATGGTTCACCGGAAATGGTCAAAATATGTACAATATTTATAGAGGCGTCTCAAGTACAGTGTGTTGAAGATCCCATAATTATTGCATTTGGTCAAGATATACTGTAAAAACTGTACAAAACACAAGAATAATCATACAATTATACGAGGGGCAGTCAGTATGTTTTAAGAGTTGACTCGTGACGTCATTTGTGGATCGTTTTCATGGCATTTCTCAATAATTACATAAACACTGTACCTTTGTCTTTCAAACAACACATGTAAAAATTCTATCACACACATGATTACGTAACAGCATTAGCATAAAATCAATGGTCTAGAGTCACCTGGTGAAATTGAAGCGTTTTTGTTAAGGGAAATAAGAGGCTGAAATGAGGTATTGTTGTATTTTCTCGGGAATTAAAGAATGGAGAATGCTGCCCTTTGGAACAGTAATAGACCACAAACTACCAGTTCATTAAACCGTGTTTGTTGGGCTGTAAAGGTTTTAGTTTATTTAAAATGCGTGGTCAAATATGTCTTATTTTTGACAAAAACAAGGCTTTTCTTTCTTTAAAAATCTTGATATTGCCAAAAATAGCAAACGTGGAAATTTAAATTTTTTTGCCAGTTCTGTTGACTAATCTCCAAACATTTAAACGGGAGTCTCCCAAGAAAATATTTGAATCCGTGATTAAAATATACCTGTTATTGTCCCATTGTTACATTTATGCAAAAAGTAGTGGTACAAAGAGAGAGGCCATCGTTTGAATGAGAATTTAAAAAAAAAAACTTTTCTGTTCATTTCAGGTTGAGATCATCCATTATAAAAATTCATATGATTGTAGCATTTTGTAATATTTTAAGGCCCTATTTACATGGAATTTAGCAATTTTCGTGCATTTCCACCATGTTGTATCAGTCATCCCACCTGCGCATGCGCAGATTGTTGTTTCATTTGCACCAGTTATCATCGCACTGAGTACCAGCTCTTACACGTGACCAGTCATTATATTTTAGTCTGTTTCATTTTGGAGATAATTAATGTCATTTGTAATAACTGCTTTTTCATTTTCGCCATTTTTGCAGAATAATTTTGCTTCCATTCAAGCCCTAAAGTTGTTGACGTTTCCAGACGTCCCATTTCCACCAAAGTTTAATGCCAAGTCTCATATTTTACCAAATGCAAACGGAGGACCTAGTGTTTATTCCTGCCCAAAACTAGCCATATGCACCTTGTACTTTTGCTGTTTTCGGACATTGTAAACACATGTTTTTTCTGTAATTTAAAAGGCCCGCCTTTTTGCGTGATTTGGCAGTGTCCCTAGTATATTGATTTTATGCTAATGCTGTTACATAATCATGTGTATGATATAATTTTTACATGTGTTGTTTGAAAGACAAAGGTACAGTGTTTATGTAATCATTGAGAAATGCCATGAAAACAATCCACATATGACGTCACGAGTCAACTCTTAAAACATACTGACTGCCCCTCGTATGTACTAGTTAAAAGGCTGCTACAAACTGAAAATGATGGGCATTAATATGCACAAAACTAATAGAACAAATAGCCAGTGTAATAAAGTTAGTATAAATGACCACAAACCCAGTTTATGAAGATATTGACTTTAATAAATCATGCTGTAAAATGGTGGCATTGTGTCACTTTCTTTGGAATAAAATACCACAATAGATCACAAAGGGAATTAAATTTACTTTTTTGACTGAAAATGTGTTATAGTAGCTTTAACTTTTGTATTTTATCTAATAGCGCAGTTAGAAAACTCACACTGTAGAGATGGACACTATGCTGAAGCTGATTATCATCACCTGAGATGTTACAAGATATCCCTCCACAAATTGGAATTCTGGGTAATTTCTGTCCATCAAAATTTAACTTTTTCAGTCACAGATGATGTTTTGGACTGTAAGGTGTATATTCATTCAAAATTTATATTGTTACTAATATGATTTGTTTGTATAAGAGGGAAGTTCGTACATTGGCTGCACGCATGTTTTCAAGTTCAATATCCAAAGATGCATCACCGTTTCCGGTGTACCATATCTTACTGTGTTTTTCAGGTCACCAACAAAAATCTGAAAATGATCTTGACATAATTTTTTCACCACCTGCAGAAGACAGGTACGTACTATATGTTTGCAAATTTTTAAGTAGCTACTTTTAACAAAACAAAAGTTATGACCCAACGGGTAGAACTTATTGAATGACCCTCGTATTATGTAATAATTACAGTAAATCAATTTCCATGGACCAGATTGTGTCACAAATTACATGCATTTCACAGAAGTCAAAATGACTTCCCAGAAATTGCATTTGAAGGTCCACATGCCCAGGACCCCAAATTAAACCACTTGGACGTGCAAACTTCATCTATATGTATATCTGCAGTAGATAGCAAATACTTTCCATGTTGTTTCCGAATGTGCTACCAGGTAGAACCACACCCTACCCCATGTATGTATTTGTGAGTATAAAATATACAATGGTGCAGGGTTTCAAAATCGAGGAGAACCCGAGAACCGGTTCTCCTGAAGGTTCTCGCTGGATTACAACTAAGAGAACCAAAATTGGTTCTCGTAAGCTTCCAAGTCTCAGATCGCATGTTGTGTTATATTTTACCTTTCTGCAGCAGAAATATGATAGTTCAGGGAGATATATTAATTGTATTCATAAATTATTGCTCTGGTAGTAATCTATCCCTTGTTCCAAGGCAAAAATTAAATCGGTGACAAAGGCAACAGTGGCCGATTGTTCAGATGAACTTAGAACTAGTTTTAAGTTTGAGCATTGTTGTGAAAGGGTAGTGAAAGCAACATGCATTGTCTGTCAGAAAAACTACAAAAAATTAAGGTTACCTATTTTTCTCAATATTTTGCAGGAATCAGAAGCCTGGTTTTGATGAGAACCGAAGGTTCTCGCAAGAGCCCTTTGCGAGAACCTAAACAGGTTCCCGCAATTGATTGCGAATTTGAACCCCTGTGGTGTCAGATAGGGCCTACCCATCTCAGGATGGGACTTTCATCCTGTACCTGTATGTCAATCGATCAATCAATGGAGAGTGCTATCTTGGGTAGATAGCAAGTTCACTTCACTTGTAGGCCTATTATATAGGAGTCTACAAATGTTACCAAAACTTGCAGGTTCACTACCTTCCTTTTTATCATTACAACCACTTGACCTTAGAGTAGTCTATACTAGGCCTAGTGGTAATGGTAAATACATTGAAAACAATATTGAACACAATTCAATAAACAGACACATTATGGAGGAAAATGCTGGAAGGTGTATGGCAGCTCTTCTGTAGATATTATAAGTTACCAAACAATGAAACTTGAAACCTAAATAAAAATGCAAGACAACAACCAATTTGAGACAATGATGATGCTCAATGAGGACAAATTAACTGTGTTTTATATTCATTAACCATAACATGAGACAATGGTGCTCAATCAGGACAAATCAATACATACAAGTGAATACAAATTTGAAAGTGAGAGTAGATCTACTCTCAGTTCCCAGATGCATGTTAACTCCTCTCCTACTTCTCCTCTCAGTTACTGATCATAATCAAAACAAATAGGATGGGTTTGGGTGGTGAGTAACATTATGGATCCACATGGATAACTCTTCACATGGATCCACTATCCATATATAGCAAGTGCCCTAAATTTTAGCCTGGCCCAGGGCACACAAAATGTACATATTATGCTACATTCTGTGTAGATTGTGACAGTCTCCACGCTGCAGTGCACACTTTATGCCATGCACCCATACATATGTATACATGTCGCATTCGTGCACACTATGATACAGAAAAAAACCAGCAAACTGGAAAAACATTGTCCTTTGTGGTGAATTTCAAGTTATCATATTTAATATCATTATTATAGCTTTTATTCATCATTTATTCCCCATTCCAATACACTGACTCTCCTGCATGCACAAGTGCACACATGAAGAACTACATGTCAATGTTTGTGTGAGCATAGCTCTCCGCCACATGCTTGTGCATCGGAGTCAAATGAATAGAGTTCCTTTACCGCCATGTTTACAGAAATTTATGATTTACAGAAGCTAATAGGTAAAGTATTGATAAAACTTGGATATAGTTGTCCAGATGTGCATAATTAATGATATTATTAATCATTGTGTGTAAGAAGTTGAGATGTAACCGGAAGTCTGGATATTTATACCGCCTGGTCCTGTCCAGTATTACCTTAGAAGTAGAAGGGATGTGTCGGATGTGCATGAAATGAACATGATGAAAGGCTCTTTATTCGGAAAATTGACAAAACAATTAAATTGGATGAAATTACTAAATGTATGTTGAAAATATTATTTGTGCAGTCTGTGTGTCAATACACATGCAGACATATTTTTTCACATGATGATTTTCACATCCCAATATATTGCTCGATTCACTAAGACCACATCAAATCTCTTTTTGTACTTGATTAATTCCACCAGATCCTGGAAAAGGATCTGATTCCACAAAATTAAACCAGTTCTACATTTTTTTTGTAAATGAGAGTACTTCTAAAGCAAGTAAAAATGTCTCAGGAACTCATGGTTCATAAAACAACTTAAAACTTACGTTGCATATGATTATGACATAATACATTTCTCTTTATAAATGTTTGTTGGTGCGGAATGTAGTTTTATTTATTTATTACATCAAGAGTGTATTAATAGCAATTAACAACAAATTAATGTTTACACCAATAGTAATAGCTTTGTTTATACCCATACCCATAATGGGACCCATACAAGTATTAATTAAGTCCCAATTTCCGTACCTGATGTACCCATGGCCCGTATCCTTACCCATACTGGGACCTGTAGGCCTATCCGTACCCGTACTTGAGTCCCAATTTTCGTACCCATACCCGTACCCGTGGCTCCGTATCCGTACTCGCACCCTATGCTATTTACTCTACATATCACCTATCATCAATTAATAATATAATGCAGAAGAGATCAGTTACAGTCCTGGGTTACAGTAGACACCCTTGACACACTCCTCTCCCATCTACAAAACAGTTTAAGTGTTTTTTTTCAGGTTTTTTATGTTTGAGTGGTTTGGTGTACCTTAATTTTTGTTGGTTGGTGTCCCCTAGGGTGATTCAGAAATACAAAAGTTTTTACTTTTTGATGGGCCAACATCTAATTTTGTTCATTTTGGTATAAAAATGCATCATGCAAAATTTCATAAAAATAATTTAGATAAACTTTGGAGGGTGCGCCCGTGCTTTGAAGTTTTGTATGCAAAGTCAATAGGGTTTTGGGGCAAAATTTTTCTCCAACAGTTTTTTTACACAAAGACTCAACTTATGTGGATGAATTTCTCAGATGTGTTAGATACACATGTTTCCTATGTAAACCCATCGGAAATTTAAATCACCAAGTTCAAGATTGTCTATAATAATGAAAAAAGTACATTCACTGAAGAGGGAGTGAATCCTCTCAGTAGCACTGCTGATAGTTCAACTTCTTGTAATAGGTAATGCAAAGGCAGATGAATAAACTCATGAATATTAACAAAGGCATATCCACTATATCTATTACAGGTTGTTACATAATTATAAGTAGTATGAAAGAAGAAAACCTCCCACCACCAGGCATCAAGTTTATATTGCAGGCTCCCATAATGCTTTCCTGCATATTAAATGCTAGGATTTATAATACCAGTGTCTTTCTGGCCATTATGACAGTTATGAATAGAGCCGTTTGACCATTCAACTCAATAGATACAATGCACCATGGGAAGAGGAGAGATGGACACTCTATAGTATTTCCAAGTGGATGATGAGGTCACTGAAGCTGAAAACACAATAGAACCTATTTATACCATTCATTCATTCTATTATAGGCTATCCTAATTATAATATTTTCCTGTGGCCAGATGACTGGCCAAATGTTTTGGCTGTTTTGTCTACTGCTTTCCCACCATTGAAACAATTGAGATAAATTTTGAATTTTCTCCGCTTGTCAATATTTTCATTTAATTTTTCTTACATATTTGTTTCATGAATACCTAAGGCTACATGCTAACAGTTTTATAGCATAGTTGGATAAGTTGATTATTACTTTCTGGTGGTTGAGTGAAAATTACCAAAAATCCTCATAGACTTCATACACAAAAGTTCAAAGCCCGGGCGCATCCTCTAAAATTTATTTGAATTTCATGAAATTTTGCATGATGTATTTTACACCAAAATGAACAATATTAGGGGTTGGCCCGTTAAAAAATCAAAACTTTTGTATTTTTGAATCACCCTAGTGTCCCCGTATGTTAGTGTATGTGTGCAATGAATGTGTGCGTATGTTAATGTTGGGTGTGAGGGGGCGGGGTGTAGCGCACATGTGTACTGTTTGTATATATATTGTGGTGTGTGAGGTTGGGGTATGTGAGTTTGTTGATCATACTGCAGTTACTGTCCGTTTTCCTATACACAATACACAGTGCTCTTTCCCATTGACGCGTGACCTTTACAAATAGCCCTACGTTAACAGTATGGGGATATGACTAGTTAACGTCGCTGTGTGAAAAATAACCGGCCAATATTAAAAGTACTCTTCTAAAGTTCTAGAAAATATAGTTTTTAACATGTCCTAAATTTTTAGCTAATTTAGATGTTTGGAAATATTCGTACTTTGGTGTTTTAGTTAATGTTATAGGTAATAGTACATTGCCTAGTTAACGTCGCTGTGTGAAAAATAACCGGCCAATATTAAAAGTACTCTTCTAAAATTCTAGACAATATAGTTTTGTAACATGTCCTAAATTTTTAGCAAATTTAGATGTTTGGAAATACTCGTACTTTGGTGTTTTAGGAAGGATATGTAAACGACAGATAACACCAAAAATATGAAGAAATTATTTCTAAACCGTGTTAAGTCAAAAATCATTATGTTGCTCATTTTCAAGAATGCTAGTTTACAAAAAGCACGACATTGTCTGATTTCGTGAACAAAGCCACACATAACATTGTTTCCTTTCGTTTCCTTTATAATCGGTTACCCAACTGAAGCTATGAATAGCAGCTTTATTGCGATATCGCACATGAAAACAGTCACTTGTGCACAACCAGAGAAGATCCGATTTAATCAGTTGAGCTGTTTCAATGAGTGTTATCTTGGTTTAATAGCTTTTAATGGGGTTAAGTCCTGCAAAGGTCGAGATGAATTCTACTGTAGACATGACTGCATCATGTGGGGTGTTGTAAGTTGAAGTTTTAGGTTGCTTCGACCAACAATACCTCGTCTACCCTTAATCACATTAAACATACAGAGATAATTGATGTGCCATTTTTTCAGAAATAAAAGATATCGGTACTTTAAATGATGTCTGTGTATGTGGAGTGGGGGTTGTTGTCTGTTGTGGTGACGGGTGGGATGGATGTGTGTGTGTGTGGGGGGGCTGAGGTGCGACGGTGTTGGGGTGACAAGTGGGGGGGAGGTGAGTGTTTTGGGCCCATATATCTGGGTATGTTTAGGGGTGCATGATGTCCCTGTGATGGTTTGTTTAAATTGCCTGAACTCATTGAGATTCAAAATTTTGAATTATTTGGACTTATTTGGGAATTAACATGGACTTTTAGGGACTTACGGGATATATTAGGAGTTATTTGGAATTAGTTTGAATAATATGGACTTACAGGGATTTACCGGGTTTATTTGGAGTTACTCAGAATTAGAGGGATACTTGGGAATTAAGTGGACTTATATGGACTTACTGGACTTATTAGGAGTTATTTGGAATTAGTTCGGAATAATATGGAATTATAGGGACTTACCGGACTTATTTGGAGTTACTCAGAATTACAGGAATATTTGGGAATAATATGGACTTATAGGGACTTACCGGACTTATTCGGAATTAGTTGGGAATAATATGGACTTACAGGGAACATTTAGGAATTACTGGAATAATGGGAATTACACCCTGTCATGGGGCCTCTAGCAATAAGTTGTTTGTGATAGAGTGGGGCCTAGCCAGTTGCAAATCTGAGTATGAGACCACATGAACCCTAGGCTTTTATTATTTGAAGTCTGAAGTGAAGATCCTGTACTATTATGCCAAACCTTAGCCTCACCCCAGCGCAAACTGAACCCCAAATGATTCTCTCAGAACTCAGCATTTGAAGAGCAGTAGACATGGTAGAGCTGGGGTATGCTCCCAGGGGGGGACTTCAAAATGAATTGGATATCTAGGTGTAGGGCTGGCACTTTCACAGTAAAGGGCATTCGGTGAGAGCAAAATATAAAACACATGGAGTAATTGGGTGAGAGCATGATTTTTGGCATTCGGTGAGAGCAAAATGTATATAATATAGGGTCATTGGGTGAGCGACAAACCATTTGGATCTAAATTAGTTGGGCGTTGGGTGAGAATATGACCTCTTTTAAAATAGAGTCCAGAAAAAGCCTCGAAATTGATTTTCTAGTTCTAAATGGCTTTGTTATTTCAAAAGAAGGTTTTATTTTTTATTTATTACACTTTATCACTGGTATATACAATAATTATAATATCCCATCAAAATATATTGCACATGAATATTCAAAAGTATGCATACAAAAAAAAGGACGTATAGATAAAATTTTGCACCAGTGAAAGGCAAGGACTAACAGGTGCAAAGCACCTCTAGGACAGTCCCACCAAAGATCAAAACAATGAGGACACCCCCTCCCAAAAAATTTGAAAAAAAACCCTACACAAGCCTACAACCAGAACACTAGCAACATGTAACCCATAAACAAAAGCAGTGATATATGACCATGAACACCTGTTGCTGTTCAAATGGGAATATATAAGGGGCTGTGCATGAGCCCTGGGGGAGGGTAAAATTGGGGGGGGGGGGCAAGAATATTTGGTAAGCCGAAAGGGGGTGAGGGCAAGGAATATTTGGTAAGCCGAGAAGGGGGGTGGCAAGCGATTTTTGGCACACATTCTTGGGGCGCCTTTTAAATAAAACGCTTTAAAAAGGAAAACCGTACGGAAACGCTTAAATATGCAAATTTTCCTGCTCGCTGTGCTCGCAACATGTATATAGACAATTTAAAGTTTGCAAATTGGGATCCCCAAAATTTGGCATATGTGCAAGGAGGGGCAAAGATTTGGCGGGCCGAGAGGGGGGGCAAGCGATTTTTGGCGAGCAGTTTGGAAATTTCCCCCCCCCCCCCGGCTCATAATTATTGCACAGCCCCGAAGGGTCTTTGGGTGACCATACCCCACCCCAGGGGTATGCTGGACATGTTGCAGTTAATTTCATTTCCTGGCATTTATCATATTCCTCTGAAGCTATTAATTTGGCAAACATAGCAACTCCACATGTAGTGCACTGCTAATTAACCCTGCTCCTGAACCCAGTGCTATATCATTCGAGTCTGCACTCGGACTCACTTTTTTTTTGTCGAACTCAGACTCTGAAAAAGCCAAGTCCAGTAAAAATTAAATATATGTCAAATGTGAAATAATTACCTCAAAATTTTATCAAGAAATGTTCAACTTCACTAACTCATTATCCTAATTAATTGGGGCTGTTCATATCCCACCTCCATTCAGATTCATCTGTCACTTAAATGCAGAACATGTGGAATTCAGGTAGCTCATTCCAGGGAAATTTTGGGATTTGGAGGAAATTAACTTCTCCATACAATACATTTTAATATTGTGGAAAAGTTTGCTGCATTTTTAGTGAAAGTTGGTTTTAGGCTACCAGGAAATTTTTTAGCCCTTATGATTAGAAGTTCAATTTAATAACAAAGATCCTTATTTTAGGATCTTATAATAATTCTCTGCCTAAAATGCAAACTTTATGAACTCTTTAAATCATTAAACTCAGTGATGGGTAAGATTGCATGCTCAGCTCATCTCATTGATGGTGAATTATACATGTAAACATGAAACATTAAAACACATTCAGTACATGTACATTACATGAACAAGCGCACTCGGGTGGCAAAAACTTCTCATCTCACATGACGAGTGCACAGCTGAGAGTGCATTCAGAGATTGCAAAATTTCGTTACGAGTGAAAATTAACTTATAAAAAAAAAAAAAAAATAAGAAATTGATAATATTCAAAAATAATTTTTACATGTAATTAGCTGCAATTCTATATTCAGTTTTCATTGGCTAGGGGGGTGAAAATTGAAAACATTTTGGTGGGCCACATTGGAGGGTGTTAGAGTGGGTTCGCCCTGGGAGTCAGTCACAAATAACAGTAATAGAAGGGTCAATGCTCTGTGTGGTTAAATGTAGATCATGAAGCTGAAGTCTCTACTAGTACTACTGTTCTGTGAGAGGCACACGCCTACCCCCATTGGGAGTTTCATCATTATATGCCACAGCACAGACCTGGAATCATGGCCACTACATGTAGCAACTAGCTTGTAAATTGTTACTATTATAGGACTATAGAATAGATAACATATTAATAATGAGATCGAATTGCCTTTTCAAGGAAAGATTTTATGTTGGAAATTTTCATGCCATATAAAAAATGGGATAGAGAAAGGTCCCCTTCTAATTTTTATTGTTCTAAATCGAAAAATCTGGATTTGTTCTGGTTAATTCCAAGTAAGCACATGTTGTTTTGGCTAATTTCTACAATTCAATCCAAATTGTTCCAAACTATTCCGATAACTCTATCTTGTCCCGACTAATTCTGATAACTCCGGATTGTTCCAACTAATTCCTATAACTCCGCATTGTTCCGACTAACTCCATTAAGTCCGGATTGTTCCGATAACTCCAGATAATTCCGGATTATTCCGACTAATTCCGATATCTACGGATTGTTCCGACAAATTCTGATAACTCCGGATTGTTCCGACTAATTCTGGTAACTCCGGATTGTTCCGACTAATTCCAGTATCTCCGGATTGTTCCGACTAATTTCGATAACTCCGGATTGTTCCGATTAATTTTGATAACTCCAAATTGTTCCGACTAATTTCAACTAACTGCGGATTGTTCCAAATAATATCGCTAACTCCAATATCGGACTCCGAAATCGGAATTAATACCCTGTCGTGGGGCCTTTAATAATACATGGTGCCTCATGGAAAAAAAGTTTAATTGGGTATCGCAGTAAAATGACTCGTGAAAATTAAACAGTTGTTGCGTTTCACTTCATATTTAAAAAAAAAGATGAGTATTGAGTGAGGCATTTGTCAAAACTTTCAACAATGGGGAAGTTGAACTTGTTTCTCAAGTATAATAATATCGATTATTTGCTCAATTGTTATTTTTATTCACCCTGTACTAATAATTTATTGCATACCAGGAAAAAAATTACATTCTCAGTTTGTTAATTCAAAAACAATATTGCCTCTTCAAAAAAGGTCGTCAACATTTTTTCGCTCATTCAAAATACACGGCGCCTCGTGGTAACACGAGGCATCGCAATAAAGTTAAACTGGGCATCGCAATAAAATAACAATATAATGATATAATTTCATATTTGTACAAATAGGTTATTATTGAGTGTGGCATTTGTCAAAACTTTCAACAATGGGAAAGTTGAACCTGGTTCTCACGTATTATAATTGATTTATTTGCCCTATTGCACCATTTTTACTCACCCTGTACTAATAATTTATTGCATACCAGTCAAAATTTACATTATTAGTTTGATAATTCAAAAACAATATTGCCTCTTCAAGAACGGTCGTGTACATTCTATATAAACATCTAAAAAAGTAACTAACCCCTTTAAATAATGGCTATTATTCAAAAAATGGGCTATTGTATTACAAATCTGTAAAATGCGTTGGAAGCAGAATTTATTTCTGTGCATTTTGACACCTCATTTGATACGATAGCCCAGATAACAATAAAACACCGGTCAATTTAATGTAGTGAGGTCCAGATTTAAAAGTTGCACTTACATGCAAATTTTACAATACAAAAACATTCAGATATCATTACACAGATTTCCTTCCATTATACTGAATACAAAATCAATACAATTTGCTGCAACTTTCAAATCTTGGGTTACATTGATTTAATTGTACGATGTGACGTCAATATTTAGTCAATTGCTGCAAATGAGGTGTCAAAATGTGCAGAAATAAATTCTGTTTCCAACGCATTTTACAGATGTGTAATACAATCACCCGTTTTTGAATAATGATCATTATTTAAGGGGGTTAGTTACTTTTTTTGAGATGTTTATATTATTTAACTGGTTGGTCTGCTGATTGAATTAGCACCAAGCGATGCTTAACGAACCCATCAACGTCCGTTTGCTTTTATTGTTTGCCTTTTTTCAAGAATACGAGCAGAGTTAGAAATAAGAAATAAGCCAAGTCAAAATCAACATGCCCTCGCACTGATGGGAATTTATATTAAGAAATGTTCCAAAAGCGATGAAAATAGGACAAAACTATGAGAATTTAATTTTTTCATTTCTATGAAAAATTCTCAGAGTTTTGTCCAATCTCATCGGGGTTTTGTTCCACTACTGCCTTGGTAATTTTACACACCACGGATTCTTGCAACTAATGATGCTCAGTCCTAGCTCGGAACCACTTGAATTTATTGCAGTAAATTATCCACTTTTAAGCAAATGTCCTGAACAAAAATATACGTTGGAATCACATCTCATATCAAGTTTTTCCATCGCAATTAGTATTTTTTATCAGTTATTGTTTGAAAGAATTTCTCATGATCAACAGTATCCGGGGGAGGAGGTCTTCCTAGTTGGGGTACGTTTCACAAGGATGTGCCACAATTTGGGGTACCTGTTCAGCAATTTTGTTATTTTGATGAGTGGGTTTTCAGTGGAAATCAATGCGCATTTTTGTTGGGATAAAATTGTCCTTAAAAGCACACAATTTGGGCAAAATGGGTGCTTTTTGGGTGTTTTTTATACAAAATTGGTATAACGATGGGTTGCAAGAAGGTGGTATAGATAAAGTCAGCATGCAAATGTCTGCGTGGCACATCCCGTGCAATATTTTTGAGGACCCCCCTCCTTCATATATTTTTAATTTTTGAAAATTTCCCAATTCGTATTTTTGAACAACGTGAACAACGGGACTGACTAGGCTCAGTGCGCAATAATCACTTTGGATTCGGTTGGCTTTCAAACGTCAAGTACAAAAAACAAAAAACAAAACAAAACAAAAAAAAACTAAAAGAACTCGCACGTTTGAGCCGGTTAAATTATAAGTTAGAGAAACGACACACCGTTTTAATGTGTCAATACCTTTACACAGCACCATTACTGTGATTGGCTTGGATCATTCACCATTTGCACTTTAGATGCACGCTGTGTCTTTCTTCAGTTTCGACCATCTCTTACCTTGAAGTAAAATCCGCATGTCACTACAATTTTTACAAACGCAATCCGCTCCCACATGTTTAAATTTATATTTCTGTCGTGACACATGAATTACGATAGCATTATCATATCGTTGTTTATTCCAAACGTCTTCTTTATGATTCGACAATTAATACACTACCGTAAAAACTCGATAGTAAGCATATGTACAGCGTGTCCCAAAAGTAACTTAACATTGTGAATTGGCCATATCTCAAATAGTTCCTACTTCATACCAAAATGGAGAATATATTCACATAGATTGATCTTTTAGAATTATTCTGATACCAAAAACAGCATTATTGATGACCCATTGACCTTACTGTGCGACTGTACATATGTGTGTATCAAACCCACAAAAGCAAGCTCATGTGTTCTTTGTTAAAGAACATGAATGATGTGCTTCCCTGAACAATAGAGTTGGTTCACTCACTGCACACGATACATCCATTTGGGTATGAACATTTATGGATTACATGGCTTAGCGTGAGCGTGACTGCTGTTTTAGATTATAATTAGGATACATTGACAATATTAAACTTTACTTTAAAACAGTTGAAGTGAAGATGAATGTCCTATAGATCAACGGATTCAGGTCGTATGGTTCTTTACCGAGACAAAGTCGGACAAACTCACTGAAGCAATGTTTAAGGAACATTTAAATGTAAATTATGCACTACCCAGCCGAAATACAATCCAGCAACTAGTGCTGAAATTCCTATCAACTGGATCTGTTCATGATCTACTTCGGGCAGGATGTGGAAGAATAGGAAGATCGGCTACAAACATTGATGTCATACAAAGAGCCGTGGCGAAAAGCCCAAGGCGATCAGTACGTCGACTTTCTATGGAGAATAACGTACCGCGTACAACTGTTCATCGAATCATCAGAAAAGATCTTAAGCAGTTTCCATATAAAACCCAGATAAAACAGAAAATGAAGATTACGTATTGAAAACAAACAAACAAACAATCAAACAAACACAGCCAAATTAAACAAAACAGATTTTAAAATGATAACACGTTATATCGTGTTCACGTCTCAAATGACAAGAATTATTTTGCGTTTATAAAAGTGGGTTTTACGGTACGGTAGATATCCATTAATATCATGCCAAAGGGTCATGACCACATAGGCATGTTTGGTATCATAACATTTCTAAAAGAATTATCTACATACTGTGCAATTTTTGTAACAACACTATTAACCCAACACAAGTTATGGCAAATAAACAATGTTAAGGGACTTTTGGGACACCCGGTACTTACTATCGAGCGTTTTAAAACACGCACACATGAAATGCCCCATCCACAAAAGTGTAAAGGGTTTTGAGCAAATCATCCATACACAACCTCATTTGCTCAATTGGTAAAGCGCCGGACTTTGGTAAAAATTCATGTTTTCAAAAGCGCTCGATAGTAAGCACATATGCTAACTATCGAGTTTTTACGGTATATGACTTTCTTCCCGCACGTATAAATCAAAATAAGTGAAATACCCGTGTATAGATTGGTTCTTTTTGGGACAGATGTGCTTATTAAAGCATCAAGCGGCAAGTTCGCCGAAAAGCTGGCAACCAAATTACGTTGGTTAATTCTGGTATGCTGAATTCAACGATTTTTGTCTGCCAAGCTATATTGGAACTCCATGACCCTTAAAAAGATCCCCAAACGGCCTACATGCTCATTCATATAGGGGGCAACAATTTAAAATGCTCCAAATTCACTAAAAAACATGTCAAATTATTCGTCGGGGCTAAGGATCACAAAAATGTAAAATATTTGCGTTGCACGTATGACATATAGTTACCAAGGCTCAACAGGTCCAAGGTCAATTTGTATGTTATACAGAGGTGAAAAATTAGTTCAAGTTCAAATGATTCAGAAAAAGAATAGTTTTTACTATATATTTGCGATGTCAAATTCAGACGATGGATAATAACAATCATATGCTAAGCAAATTTTTACAATTTTTTGTTTGATATTTCAAAAATGATATGCCATTTCAAAAAACGGCCACGTATACTGATTGAATTAGCAACGAGCGGTGGGAATGGATTGAGCTTTTATTAGTTTTTATTTTATGAATATCAGCAGGAGAGTTAGAAATAATATTTTCCAAGGGTAATTTAGACAATTTGTGATTGCTCATAATATGGTGTCGTCATCGGTTTGGCACGTTAACACGAAACCTTAGTGAATAATTAATTGTATTTAGGTTATTAAGCAATATTTTATTAGTCTAAATTCGTTCAGTTGGATAGTGCACCCTATTATAAAGACTACTTTATACTCTTTTGGGATTTCTAATCAAAACGATTACGAAAACTTTATACAGATTTGTGGTACTCTAGGGATTCGTCCTTCCGAAATTGTTTAAAACAGCAAAAAGCAACTAACAATGCTTATTTTATATTGAAGAAGAAAAAAACCCAATGCGAATAAGAACCAAGAAAAAGTGTGTTGGTACTATAATAACGTAAAATAAGTTCATACTTACATAAAGATTGACGATACATACCTCCAACAACAAATTTTCTGAAAGGCTTGGATAAATCTTCGAGCTTAAATTAAACGTACGGTCACTTGATAATTCGATTTATCAATGATAACTGCAAGAGTACCGGTCGACAAATAGGACCATTCACTTAAGCTGACCGCCAATTTACATCATGAAGCAAATACTTAGCAGCAGGTAATTGGAAATGCATTACACTGAGTATTATATGAGAGTGACTACGAATGAGCCGTAAAATGATCGGCAAATTGTATTCTGAGATACCGTGCAAAATATGCGTACAGGTCGTATTCATAGGTGTCTCAATTAGGCGCGACATGTTTCTCATTTGGTAGCGTTTAAACCAATCAATAATCATATTGCTAGCTCTAGTCTTTGTTTGCTTTGGCTAAATCCTGTTCAAGTGGTGGGTTATAATTGCATTGTATTTTGTCTAGGTATGTGTAACCAACAATAACAATGAGAGGACATTCCTGAATCTCGTTGACTTGGGGATGATTTGAAATGACCGCCAATTATGACTTTATTACCAGCAATGTGGAGACACACGAAGAACCGAAAAAAGTTACCATTTTGTTGAAGGAGCAGAGTTCAACAAACCATAACCCCGCTTCTGGATATCGTTTGAAGTCAAATGATATACTATTTTAAAGCTTATGTTATATATTTTCTAAACACGAAATAAATAACAAATTGACCGGGGCCGACTTTACGGCTGATTCGTAGTGTCCAGTCACATATAACATAACTCGCTGTGGTGTTGATCGAAGTTGTCGGTGTAGGCAAGATGATATAGACGTGATGATGTAGGGGTGTCTTTTGTTTTATACAACATTACAAAACAATTATTACTATTAAAGTCTGTATACCTTCCTCGAGTCAAATTTTGAGATTTTCTCAAAAACTGTTAATATTTGCAGGAATCCGTTCACAGTAGCTCAGGACTAACCGGCATCACTCATTGGCCGCCCCAACTATACCATATGAAAAGGTTTGACTACAAAAACGATTCTCTTATAAATTCATCTACGCACAGTTTCCATATACCCGAGTACACAGATATTTCCAATCGCAGCGAGTCTAACCTCTACGCAGTTGGTGTTATACTACACGGTTTAGTGCATACATCATAAGATCTGTGTGAGATCTCGTGGAAAATTGGCATCTGTGATTGGTTTTTGTCAAAACCTCAAGTGTTCCCCTCATCCAATCAGAATTGTTTTTATATCGAACGAAAGCTATCACTTCCCCCTAAAAACCTTTTTTTTTCATTAAGTCAACAGATAACGCAATTAAATGTTTATAGGAAAGGCGAATGTGGTAAATTTGATGAAAACGACATTTCTGACCAAAATGTAGGTTTTAAAACCTACATTTATATTGTCCAAATACTAGCTTCATTTCAATGAATAATGGCCAATTCGCTTTAAATTGTAAACTTGTGCAAACAGTGACTAATTTCGATTGCTTTGTCATACGATTGTGTCCGGGAATCCAGAAGTTTACCTCAGTGTTGATGAAGGTCCTGCCAGAGTATGTTCAGTGAGTACTTCATAAATTATCTTAAAGGTGGGTAACCCGATTGACAACCTCATCCCCAACATAACCCTATCAAAATGCAGATTTTGGTATCAGGTGAAAGCTCATATTTTTCTCATTAACATATTGAAATTAAGCGTTCCCAAGTCGGTATACCGTATTTCCGAAGCAATCGTCAAAAATTGTCGAATTAGTCTGAACTGTGGTATACTACGTTTCCGACTAATTCAGCAGTTTTTTGATGATATCTTTAGAAATGCATCGATTTGGAACTCCTAATTTCAGAATGTTAATGAAAAAATAGGATCTTTCATTAAATATCAAATTATTTCATGATCATGGTGGTTATCATTAATAAAAAACACTGCATACTACCAGTTTTACGGTGTATTAAATGTCAGTAGTGTCATAAAGAATTAGTCGCATTTACAAAGAACATTTACATGATCTTTTTGCATGAATGCTTCAAAGGGACAACATTTTATGTTATACATAAGTTTTAAAGAATTTGATTTTTCAATCAGGTCACCTTCCTTTAACATCAACGTCCCCTGCACTGACTGACATAGCGGCTGCTTTGAATATCTTTTTAGTGGATATTTTGTATATCTACAGAATACATAACAAAATCAGGTTTCAATAAATCAACCACTATGTTTTATAATTGGACTAAAATTGTAAATAAATCTTAAGCACTCAAGACATATTGTAACATATATTTGCCGAGGAGGACGCCCTCAGGTTTTATGCTGATATTTACATTAATTGTAATGTACATTAATAACTAACGTTAGTAACTAAACACAGCCAAATTAAAAAGTCTCCACTATATAGTTCCATCTCTATTTAATCAGAGTCTGATTAGTTTATGGCAAAATAATTTATATAATAATTTTCTATACACTTTCCTTCGAAAGTTGATACCAAATTTGATATCAAAAGTTTAATCATCGCATCGCATAGGAGCCGTTGTTTGGAAATTCTAAAAATGACAAATTACTAATTGACCACACAAAAGCCAATGCATGGTATCAGCTTATTATGTGGCCTGAAGCAACCCGTACAGGAATCATTGTACAATTGAAAGAGCGGGGTATTTGATTTGCATTTTGACATGCATGGGTAAACCTTTAACCTGCCGGCCTGTTCAGGCGACGTAATTCTTGGCACTCACGCTAGCTCCGCTACGTGATTCAATTCCCTATGTCATTTTTAAAATTGCACGAATTTTTCCAAACAACGGTTCCTATGCTCACGATGATTAAACTTTTGATATCAAATTTGGTATCAACTTTCGAGGGAAAGTGTATAGAAAATTATTATATGAATTATTTTGCCATTAGCTCATCAGACTCTGACTAAATGGGAATGGAATTAGTGGAGACTTTTTATTTTGGCTGTGTTTATAACATAACCTGCAAAAATCATGCCTTTAGGTACTATATTTGTGACAAAATCCGAGATTTTTAATTAAACTACGTGTCCCGTCATTTAAGTCACACGATCGAAATACTAGTCGATGTTAATAACACTGTTACGTATTATGGCGTACGGAATGGTTATAACAAATCAAAGGACCGACTTCAGCACAATCGATCGAGTGATACGTATTGGCAAAACGAATTAAATTACAATTTTCTTTGTTTTACCCCCAGTTGTTCGGCTCAAAACTAAAAGGGGACATATCTGACAGTTAAAAATTAATATTTTGTAGAAGAGAAGTACAAGTCTATTGTTTATAGAAAAGTTACAATATAGCTTTAAATGAAATGCAAGTGTCATCTAGGCGCGTCTTTAGATACATAGTTATTGCTCATAAAATCAAATTTGAAGTACATGTCAATCAATCAGTTTGTCCATACATAAAATACCTACGTATTGGACTTCACAATTAAAGTTTTTTCACAGTTCCATGAATATAGAATTGTTTAATTTGATTAGGCTGTCCAATTTCCGATGTTAGTATGCACATTATTAAAAGAATAGCAATAATGCAACCGTGATGATGAGCAGCCACTGAATTTTGTTAATATCACGTGGACTAACAGCAGCAATGTTAGCCATATTTAGGATTATTATTTATATCAGTACAACAAAACAACATACAATGCAATATTGTCACCATGGTCCATCATCAACACACGTCGTAGGTCACATCACATATTGATCTGTTCGACGCAAACGCGCTTTTCGAAAAAAATCGCAATTGTTCTTGAATTTGGTTTCATACTTAGTTTTTTTATTTTAATAGAATTTCCTCGACAGGGTATTTATATAAAGAAGAGACTTAGAAGTTTCATTTTGGTGAAATTGACATGTCCGTCATTCAAGTAAAATTATTTAAAGGGACATTCAGTGATTTGCTCATCCAGACAATCGTAAAAATCACCAAAATTCAGGTTTTTGGTACCTTTGTTATGATAGATGTGCTAACATAGCCTGCTAGTGGTTCAACCGAAAGGCGTGCATTAGAGACAAAAATAAGGCATATACGCGAGTCTGTAGTAAGTAATCTGTAATTTATATACAGACAGTAAATGAATTAGCTACATGTAATTGAATTGGGCTTCAACTTCAACAATGCTACTGTTTTCCTCGTTTTTTGCCAAACATTTTCATTTCAAAAATATCAAATGAAAATTCGAATGACTTATCCTTCACTTTTAAGCAATTTATGAACAAATTTAATTTTTTTACACTTGCGCTGGTATCACGGAATGGGTCTTTAATATGGTGTTAATGTGAGACGATAATTTTACTCTGTTGCTATATTATGCTTCAGTCTCGCTATGGTTTTTCTTTATAGTGTAGATCTCTATGTGGTGAGTGTATTGGTTACAAACGTAAATAAGCTCTGAATAGATCTGCATGTGATGCGTCGTTCACCAAATAGATCTGTATAATCATAATACGTACTAATGAATGGGTAAAAGTAGCTTACGTCGTTGAATAGCGCTAAGTTATACTAATGATATATAATTATAATAATAATTATAATAATAATAATAATAATAATAATAATAACACTAATAATAATAATACTAATAATAATAATAATAATAATAATAATAATAATAATAATAACAACAAAAAAAACCCAGCAAATTATATCTTTTATAACTCATTATTTTCTCAAATAATTCAAAAATCTAGAATAGAATCGTATGTAATGCCACCAACGACGTCACAGCAACAACAATAATATTAGGACATATATATTAAATTGGAATCATAAAACTAATCAACTGGACTCACGTTTTATTTTGAGGGGCTACAATTGCACCTTAATCCTAGGCGCATCTTCAGACCGTCTGATAATCTCGCGGCAAAAGGTCGTTAATCTGTGACAAGGTGGTGTTGCTAGAGATCGTTGATTTGGAGTCAAACTTCTTAGGAATGTTCTTGATGACAGAATTGTATGAACCCGCAGGGGCGTAGCCAACTTTGCAGGTCAGGGATGGGGGGGGGGGTGAAATTAATTTTGGCGGGGGTTGGGGGCATACAGACGAAAATAATTGCAGATACATCATACAATACATACATACTGCAGTTACTGTCATTTTGCTATACACAATACACAGTGCTTTCACCATTGACACGTGACCTCTACAAACAGTGTATGTTAGAGGTATTGCCTAGTTAACGTCATTGTGTGAAAAATAACCGACCAATATTGTTTGTACTCTCTGGAATTCTAGAAAATATAGTTTTGTAACACACGAACAACATCAATGGTTTAGAAAATATAGTTTTGTAGCATGTCCTAAATTTTTGGCTAATTTAGATATTTGGAAATATTCACACTTTTGTGTTTTAGTAAGGAAGGGCACGGCATGCCTGCAAAATTCCCTGTGTAAATCGAATGCAACTTTTAGTGACTATCACTCACTTGTAGACCGCTCTCTTCAAAGGGCATTAAAGCTGAACCACTTGACGGATATTTTTTTTTGTACTTGACCTCAATCAAAAATAATGTATACATTACATGTAGGCTAAAAACTGAGTAGGTGGGGCATCATCTGCAAATATTCGTACTTCCCTGATATGTAAATGACAGATAACAGCAAAAACAGCTCCCATGCCATAACTTTGGTCAGTGCAGCGAGCCAGGGGACTTCAAAGGCGTGATTATTGATTGGCAAGTGCCATATGTGGGCATAAGTGTAGTCCACCATTCAATGTGGAGGATAGACTAGTCTTAGGTCGAATCATGTTTGCTGTGCAGCATAAGTGCACTATGAGAGACTGTATGTCTTCGAGCTTGCAAAAAAGGCTTTATTGGGACGATGTGCGCCACACCACCGCCCTCCCACCTCCGATGGCAACGGTACTGGACACCGCCAAGTTATGGCGCAGACAGCTTCCACTGTTTAGTGAATGTTGTTCATTCTTTACGTATATTTCCCTTATTTTACGCTACTTTCATACCACCTGCGTTTTCCGGCCAAAATCAAAATGCCTTTGTCGTCAAAAGTTTGATTTGTGCTATCCAAATACGTGAGTACGGCTGAGCTGCAACTAGTACTTGCACGACATCTGGCAACACCACCTTGTCACAGGCTAACGACCTTTTGCCGCCAGATAATCAGACGGCCTGAAGATGCAAATAAATAGTTTGAGCTAATATTCAAATGCAAGTTTTTATTTGAGGTCATTTTTTATCATATAAATCATATTATTTTCCTATCAATATTGGCAAATGTTCATAATTATAATTTTGAGTCCATACAGATGGACTCAGTGACCACAGATAAATTAGTTTTAGTTATATTACTCGCACTGGTCTTTTCTTTACTTCGGGCTTGGATAGTGCTTATAAGTGAAGATATAGTATAGAGATAGGGGTTCAGGGAAGAATTGATTGGGAGGACAAAGACCACAGACCAGGTGTAAGCTTCCAGAGGAATGACAACTAATTCTGTCTGAGAAAGGATACCCATGACAATAACCGGGACCCAGCATAGAAAATCTGTACCCACGATTATGGCCATCTTAATCGCTATTTTCCTCTCTTCTTGAGTGTCAGCAGATCGTCCAGCTTTTGCCATAGATGTTTTAAGACTCCAAAATATCGCGATGTAGCAAATGAGGATAAATACAAAACAGGCAAGGTTTACTCCGAGGAAAATAACGATAGAAAAGTACCAAGCAGGTTTTGAATCTTGACTGACAGGAAGGTCAAAGGTGACTTGATTACCAATGTCATTAGACTTAAGTTCAAAGGTCGAAGGTCGTGTGATTAGAGGTAGACCAATACAAACGTCAGAGAGGTCATAGAAATCAGAATCCGGTCCTGCCATAATGATTGGTACCAAACTCAAGATTATGGCTATTATCCAAATGCATAAGCCAGTTGATTTTGCCGATCCTTTCGTTAGCCGAAAACGGCTGAATGGAAACACACCACCAAGAAATCTCTCATAACTTATAAGCGTAAGAAAAAATACGGACCCTTCGCTGGATAAAAGAGATAAAAATCCAGCTACTCTACAAATAAGACCGCTTCGCCATTGGTCAGAGTAAACAAAATATTCATCACCATAATATATATCTGCTGTTGCAAGAATTATCATGTACACGCCCATAAAGAAATCAGCTAGAGCGAGATTACCGATGAGAAAAGATTGTATAGCATGGGTTTGATTTTTATTTTTTTCTTGTAGCCTCCAGATGACTGAAAATAAGTTGCCGACGAGGGCGCTAATACCTAAAACCCACATGGATGTTCGAAGGACGTTGTTTTGCATTAAGCTTCCGCAGTTGAACAATGGCGGTTGCGGTTCTAGAGTTGTACATGTTTCTAAATGATCGAAATGACAACACAATCGATGATCGTCAATATAACTGCAATAAATAATAAAATAAATGTATAAATAACAAAACGAAATAAATCTATCATCATCATGCATGGATCATCATATCATTTAATAGTATGGTCATCACCATTACCATCATAAACAAGAATAACGATAGCAACAACAACAACAAGAAGAGCAGCAACAACAACAACGTTGTCATCATAATCATCGTTATTGTCGTCATCATTATCATCATCGTCACCATCAACATCATCATCATCATCATCATCATCATCATCGTCATAACAACATATTACAAGTAACAACGTTAATAATTTAATTTTTTTATATTTTTATTATTTATTTTTATGTGTCAGTCCGCCACTTACAAATTCTCTAGACTGCTAAGTTCCTCAAAAGCATTGAATTCGACTTCTAGATTGTGTGATTTATCTCCACGGATGATTACACTTAGTAAAGAAGGAAAAAGAGAAATCAGCACAAAGGAAGAACAGGATATGTACGTTGCATTTTGATTTCGTGATCTTAATATCATTGAGTACTAATTAAATTTTTGTATTATATTTGTATATTTAACATGTAAATGATTTTGATGTTTTGTGTATTTTCAACTTTTCTGGGTAACTTACAGAGTCTTTAAACGAAACAGTCCATCAAACGCTCCATGATAAAGCATCTGTAATGGAACGCGGTACAAGAACCTGAAGAAAGGGCGAGTAAAAAAGTATAAAATAGATATGTACATTTGATTATATTCGTTTATATTACTTTTCGGTTTATTGTATTTATTTATTTTTTTATTTTTTTTGTGTGTGTAATATTATTTGTTATTCCATTGAATGTGCTTTGTTACTTTAATACAGAAGACCCGGTCAACCCTTTTATGTATCCTGTTCAAAATATTACAAACCATTATTTTTTGTCCAACACCTCTGTAAATCTTATCCTCCTTTATCATGTTTATGTATGTGGTGACAGAACAGTGGCGTAGCGTGGGTCATTATATGGGGGGATGGGGGGGGGGGGCGAAGGGTTGTCGACCGGGGGCACTAGGTCTGATTGGGAGTGCCCTATGACGCTACACCACTGTGGCAGAATGATTCTGTCCTGATCTGCTGCTGTATGTGTCATCAGCATGATCAACAGATTTCAAAATCTGCGAATATTCTTTAAATTTGGACAAAAGCTATTTATATCAGTGCATTATTTTGTTTTAAGTATAATACACTCTAAAATATTTTATTCAACACTGAGTAAAACAGTCACAGCTCAACAGTTGAGTAAAAAATTACTCAACATTGAGTAATTTATTACTCATTTGTTGAGTTGTGACCTTTATGAGCTCAATATTGAGTAATTTTTTACTCATTTTTTGAGATGTGACCTTTTTACTCAGTGTTGAGTAAAATATTTTTGCAGTGTATGAAACAACTTACAGACGTTCCAATTTGGAAAGCTCTTCAAAGTTTCTGCTCACAATAGAAACAAATGGATTGTCAGATAAATCTCTACAGAGAAATTTAAAAAAAATTGGATAAAAAGATATGTTTTATTTCTTCGTTATATTAAGCTTTGACATTTTAGCTCTGGCCACTCCATATGACAATATTATATATGTGTATGTATTAGAGGGGTGCATGTGTATTAATGTGGGTGTTTTGGGTGTGATTGAGGTGGGTGGGTGTGTTGTCATCCCTATAGTAATATAATGCGTCTTTGCTAGCTTCATACAATACCAGATTTGTCTTGAGTTGTAAGTTTATATTTGTTTTACATTACCTATTGGTATTCCTATATAAGCGTAATTTAATGTACTCAATAGTGTATAATAACTCTCGTAATTATTAAAAAAAAAGCGCAGTGATTTATAGTGCGCTACGCACAGGCACAACGCCTAGACGTTGATCCACAAGCATCAGCACACTTTACAGGGTGTCGCTGACTACTACGGCCCACATCATTCCATAAACCATTAAACAACAAATCAGGGACTTTGCTGCTTCAAGAGCGCACACCCTAGACATTCCACAAATAACCATCGCAACCAGGATCAGCTCCCCCGTTACAACGAGACAAATTAGCAGTAAGTTCCTTGTCCAGGGGAATGTCAAGCTAACTCAATTATTTTCCTCGAGAGCGTACTACTTAAGGAAGTTTGATTTGTTTTAATCAAGTAAACTACACAAAAAATCACACAATTCTTGTTTGTTGCATTTCGTTTTATTAATATTATTAGTTAAACTTACAACCAAGTCAGATTATACAGTCCATCGAAACCTCTAAGAGGAATAGTCGAGATGCCATCCTTGTTGAGTATTCTAAATATGAAAACGAACCATTATTGTAATAACATTAATGCTCTGCGTGCTAGCCATGCGCTTCAACGGAAAAATTGAAGTTTTGAAATATTTTCTCAAAATATCAAGAGCTATCTTTAGAATTACTGAACCAATACTAGGTTTGTTTGTACTCATTTTAATGCATTTTTCATGCTGATTCCAAATATAGTCATGATAATTTAAATTTTTGAATTTTTAAATTTTTTTGAAACATGTCGTCTGCAGTCGACACCCGCGTGAAGAGAGTTAACTGGCAAGCAAATCAATGTCATTATTGATGCATGTTGATTAATTTGTAGCTCCAGGCAAGAGGCACCAACATTAGGCTTTTCAGTTTATTGTGGTGGTAAATTAAAGGGAGTCTCCGGCAATGACAACATTATGCTTTATAATGTAAGAAAAATAATTATCAAGCACAAATCACGTGGTTTATTTAAAACAAACTCATAGTCACCATAAAACGAATAAAGATCCGTCCCTCAACACGTGATATTCAAAATTACTGGGCGCCAAATTTGTCGAGTGCAATGACGTCCCAGTAATACAATTAAGGCTGACGACAATTGAGCACAAATAACGGCGCGGGAATTTTGAATATCGCGTGTTGAGAGCCGACTGTTTTTATTCGTGTTTATGGTCAACATGAGTTTGTTTAACTAAAACCACTTGATTCGTGCTTGATAATTATTTTTCTAACATCCCAGCAAACACAAAAACGTTTTAAAAACGTTTTAAATAAGTTATATTTTGGCTTTTGGTTTAGGTAAAAACGTTTTAATAACATTAAAATGTCGGGTTATTCAGTTCAGTTCAGTTCAGTTCTCTCCATATGGAGAGATTTTATTTCTCAGTATATATAGGCCTTCGGCCTTACAATACAATAAAGTACAGTACAATATATTTACCCATCACCAATATATATAAAGGACATGATAACGTCTTAAAACGTTTTGTATGAAAACACACTACAACAATATTTGTAAATGTTTTCAAAAATGTTATTGTAAACTATTTTTGCAAACATTTTTGCCAAATATTGTGTCAATACTTATGTTAAAATATTTGAACACAGCAAACACAGAAATGTTCTTAAAATGTTTTTTTTTTCAAAATCTTTTAATAACATTTAAATGTCGGGTTATATAAAGGTCATGAAAACGTTTTTAAAACGTTATTGAAAATATTTTGGGCAAACATTTTTCGCAAAATATTTTTCAACTCCAAAATAACATTCTGTTTATAATGTTTTGTATCAAGTTGTCAAGAATGTTTTTGGAATGTTATTAAAACGTTTTTATACCCTTTATATAACCCGACATTTAAACGTTTTCTGTTAAACCTTTTTGTTTGCTGAGCAGTAGATTATCAAAAAATGTTTTTTTAAGGTTATGAAAACGTTTTATACTCTTAATATACCTTTTATATAACCCGATAATTTTTGATATTTAACAGTCCTCGAAGTAAACTTTCTAAATCGAATGATATGTACTTAAAGTGTATGTAGCTGGAATGAACAATTGCAGGTGAATGTAAAGCTGCACAAAAGGTAACGCAGCTGTTATAAATACGCCTATAGATGCAGAACTAATGTTTTCACAATATTTCAACATAAAAGAAGGAGGATTTATTTACGCGCATTTTGATACCTCCATTTGTCCTGTCCAATTTTGTTCAATATTGATAATACAGCAGTGTTTTGAAAGAAAAATACCCCAATTTAAAAGTTGCAGTTATTTGTATTGATTTGAAGTAAGCGTGTTTACAGTGCTGGCATTATAACCATTGATCGCTGTAAACTGCATCTTTTAAATTCGGGTATTTTTCGGTAAAAGCACTACTGTGTTGTTAATATTGAACGACATTTGACAAATGGGGTATCAAAATGCGTGTAAATAAATCATCCTTCTCACTAAGTTGAAATATTGTGAAAACAATTATTAGTTCTGAATCTATAGGCGTATTTATAACAGCTGAGTTACTTTTTGTGCAGACTTTACATCAATATTACATCGATATCAAATAAAGAAACAAAAGCCAGATCGAGAATGAAAATATCGTGATTATAAACTAACGATATAATCACGTGAACCCCATCATGAACTCGCGTTTGTCATTTCATAATTCCGGTCAGGTGGTATAGGACAAGCGACACATGACATTGAGGCTGGCGAAAATACAAGGCTGACAGCCCCATTCAAAATAGACGGTTAGCAGTTATAAATTGAAAAACAACATGCTTACATTGGTGTACATTGTCGTACCCCAACGGTTTTAGCGTAAGATGATTTTTCTTTGACACCACATAACAAATTTAGAATTGTTTGTGAAGATTTCATGATTATGTGTTAATCCGCCACCACCTGATTCCGGTGTAATATTGATGTTCACCCCCATCAACGGCAGAAAAGTGCCAAATATAAGAGTGGTCTACGCAGAATTTTTCCTGGGGGGGACTTCAATTTGAAATGGATATAGGTGTAGGGCTGACACTTTCACAGTAAGGGGCATTCTGTGAGAGCAAAATGTAAAACATATGGGGTCATTGGGTGAGAGCATGATTTTGGGCATTCGGTGAGAGCAAACTGTAAAAAATATGGGGTTATTGGGTGAGAACATGACCTTTTTTTAATGTAACCTTTGGTTGAGAGCCGAAGCAGTGCCACAAGAAACCTTGAACATTGAATGTCTAGTTCTAAATGGCTTCAAATTTCTTTGTTTTTTAAAATAAGTAACAAAATCAGTGATAAATGCAACTTGCTGTTCAACAAAATATAAGGGTCTTTGGGTGACAGATCATATAGAAACATGGGTGACAGCGACGCTGAAAAGGGGGTCTTAACAGCCCTACATACGCGTCCCCTCTAAAGTGCGAGTGTCCCCCCCCGTGGATTTTAGTATGATTCCTTGTCATCATATGTGGACGTGATTGTGATATAAACTACTGTAACTATCATAATACTTACAGGCTTGATAGAGCAGATAAACCTTTAAAAGTTCCAGGTATCACTGTTGATATGTTAACACCACTCAAATCCCTTCGTAAAAAGTAAAGTTTGCAATCAGGTTTTAGAAAATATATCAAACATGTGAGTACATTTACTTGACGAAAAGATTTAAAAAAATTGATACTAAACCGTACCAAAGGATATTAATAATTACAAATAAAGTTGTCGACTAGAACACCCTGAGATTCGTCAAAAGTTATATTTTTTTTGCATTTATAAAATAAGAACAGATGAATCTATTAAAGCTGTCAATGGCCGCTCGTGAAAACAATTTGATAAATACAAAATATAAAATGAAATCGAGGTTAATAACAATCAAGTACGGTCGTACTTGTATTACTTCTGTAATGTTCTTATCGCGTGAATAAGGATGTCGAATTCGGCATGTGGTACGGTACGTACTTATAGCAGTAGACAACACTTATTGAGAGCTGGTTATAATAAACATGAAATATTGTAATAAAATGGGCTTATGATGATCATGTGGTGATAGTTTAGACAAAATATTTTAAAATGAAAATCTCTAATAATCGCTTGAGTTAACTACACAGAATCTTACTTTACATATTACTCACAATGATTGTGTTATTTGGGGAACCAATGACACAATGTCGATAGACCAATCAGATTGACAAGATACGTGTAGTAGTTCCTTAGAATATCTGCCTTGGATGTAGTCACAAAAACAATTCGCTGGACAACGTTTTACATCTGCCAATAAATAAATCGTTTTTGAACATCGTTAAAATAATGCATTTAAAAAGAATAATGGGCTCATGCATTTTCAATAAGGTACAATCACATTCAGGTGTAATTAAATATTTTAATAATGTGTGGCAAAGATAAACTATGAGAGGCTCGGGGAATAACGCGTTGACAATCGATAAATTGCCAAAAAGCAACTAAAAAACAAAAACAAAAACAAAACAAACCAAAAAACAAACAAACAAACAAACAAACAAAAACAACAACAAAATAACCCCGAAAATCATTTAGAGGCATAATTAGAATGGTATATTATGTACGGAAAAGGTAATTTAATACCCAAAAGGATAAAACAGGTCCGCATGTATTGATCAGACACTTTCCATACAGTTTTTCTTCAATATTGCCTTCAATTAAATGATTGTTCTCAAAAGTATTAAAAGTACGATGTCTGTGCCATTTGATAATAAGTAAAGCAAGCCAACATTATACATTTATATGGCTGAACTGATCAATCATCCCACAATCTCCTTTAATTGACAGAATTGATTGAGAGCTTACCACATTCTATCTCGTCATCACCTGCAGGACAGTCTCTGTACCCGTCACAAACCTGTTCCATCAATACACAATATCTTACTTCAATACCTTCGGCACTGTCGCAGAGATATGAACCTGGACATTGTATGTAGGCTTTAAAATAATCATGATAATGATAATAATAAATTAGTAATGAATGTTTTTTAAAATCAATGGTAATAATTATAAACATCATAGGTTCTTCTCTGAAGTACAGCATCGCAAATTTAACAGCATTGTTTATACCATGAAAGAATGCATACGAATTCTTGTTTAATGTAATCTACTTCTTGACTTGACATACCACACTGTTGCTCATCAGCGTTGTTCCTTAAACAGTCCTTAAAACCATCGCATTCCGCACTCTCTTGAACACAATATCCATCACCACAGTCAAACTCATCTGTCTTACATAATCCTGTTCCAACAACGACAAACAAAGTCATCAATATACATTTGTTTTATTTCATTTCGTTGACAATAAAAACAAATACAGCCTGTCTCAAAAAAAATTGTGCAAGTGAAAAGCGGCCTCTTTGGCAATGAAGAAATACCGTTGTGACATGGTGCTTCCATCAACGTCAAGGGAACAGCCTTAGCTCTCAAATACCGTTTGATCTGTTCAATTTGCTTATTTAATCTCGAGATAATATGTTTAGTTAACTACGAAAGGGTAAAATCATAATTATGCCAGTTTACTAGGGAAGAGGGATGTACATTTAAATCAATGAAAGCTGATGTTGATGCGTCTAATGGACTCCCCGGCTTCCGGGCCCGTGCATAAGACGCATCAACATGATCAACGCGTGTGCATTGTCTTGTCTAATTTCTCCACCAACAGGTAACACGAGTTCATTAACCTATAAGTGTGCAATATTTGTTTGTATTTTAACATGTCTTGAGTGACAAAAAGAACTGTATTTACCATAATAAAATGCACATGTATTTAATTTTACAGCAGAATGTGAAATTTATATTTACCTGTTTTAATCTGCTTTAAGTGTGAAAAGAAAGTCATTATTATACCTGTATCAGTAAAAACGTTCTTTTGATTTCACGAAGGAACTCCTGATAAACTTGATGCTACATGTATCATTGATTTACTCTTTCCTAGTAAAAGTGGCACAATTGTGATTGTTTTACCCTTTCGTTGTTAACTAAAACATATCTCGAGATTAAAACAAGCAAATTGAACATAACAAACGGCATTTAAGAGCGTAGACTATGCCCTTGACGTTGATGTAAGCATTTTGTCACAACAATATTTTCTAATTGCCAAAGAGGGCGATTTTCACGTGCACAATGTTTTTTAGACAGGCTGTAAAGCTAACACAACAAAAATGTCTTTTCGTCTCGAGTTGCTTTAGTATCGATCAGTGTGATTAAATAGGCATAAAACAAATTCGACTTCAATAATCGCCACTGATCAGGGTAACTAAGGTAACTGCATTTTCCATTTCAGCAACTTCAGATTTCACACCACCAAATAGTATTGCACGGCTGTGCGCCCTGAATACATTTCTCAGAAAAACCCATGGATGGCCTAAAGTAAGCACTAAAATGAGCAGAAATTTGCATAACTTTGGCTAAATTTGGATTGGTTATGATCAGTAATATCAAATCCTGCAAGTGTACCACAGATGGGAGAGATCGAGTATTTTCTAATGATTTTAAGCAGTCTTTTCTATACAGAAACACTGGCATGATGTTGCAGACAATTAAACTAGGTAATTCCCAGACATCATATACTTCGAGGGCCAGTCGAGGGCCAGACCAAACGGTCAACTTATATTTTTTCCCCGCTAAGAACTGAGTCGCTATTGCGAAGAAATAATGACATTTTCGTGAGGCAAATTTTGTACATATCTCTATGGGGATTTATTTGGTGGTGTGATATCTGTATGAGGCCATGCTGAAGCATTGAGTCAAACACTATAACACATTATATCATACAAGGGGTGGGGGAGGTTTCAAGTAATATTACGCACACTTCTTTCCAGGCGAACACTGACCCAGATCCAGACTTATTTCTTCTGCGGCACTTATACTACACTTTACGTTTTAGGAACTTGCCTCTAACGCTACTTGCTAGCCCAAGCTCCAATTGAAATCCTTTGTCCGTCCCCGTTCGATCCGTTGCTACTTGTATCCAGATTGCTGTCTCTTCTGACGTGATTGTTCGTATTTTCACCAGCCCTGTCAATCTCGCTATGACGTCACCATTACGTGATGAAGCATATTCCCCATTACCAATCGTTACAAAATCATATCCTCTTTCAAGTTGAAACTCTATAATAGATAGCACAATGAGGTTGGTTTGCCGACCAATTATTGTCCATAAACAGATAAGATCATTTCGGTATGATGAAGGGAAACCTGGTGACGTAAGATTGGTTGAGAGATGGGTTGATCTCAGGGAAATTCTTCTTAAACCACACTCACCTGCAATCAAAGACAATAAAGGTTGGAATTTTAGAAAGGTTAGACAGGTTTTTTTTTTTTTTTAAATAGAAAAACAAATTCACTCCAGTCTGCTTGTGACATGATTTATATTTTTTACATGTTCAAATGTTTACGAACTCTATTTCATGGTATATGGGGTAATATGCAGAGGGGGTTCAATCTCGACTGACGTTTTAGTAAGGAAAAATAACAAAAATATAAAAGCTTGATGCAAAACATTCTAACATAATCTTATTACAATGTTGAAAGATATTTTGCAATAAAATTTTGACAACCTTTTTAAAATGATGTTGTAGTATTTTAAGACGTTTTAAAAGTGATTTCATGACCTGTATATAACCCGACAATAAAATGCTATTAAAACGTTTCTACCAAAACCCAAATGCGCTTATAACAAATTTATAACGTTTTAAAAACATTTCTGTGATTTCTGTGTATAGCCATCCTTATAATGCATCGCATAGTCGTATAGAGAATGATTTGAATTAAAGACAACGTTAAAGCGACCCACTGTGTGACAGGAGAAAATGTAAGGGCCATCATTGATACAAACACATACCGCAATCTACTTCGTCTTGGCCATCTGGGCACAAAGCAGACCCGTCACATCGCTGATAACTATGCAGGCATATCACCGATGCATTGAAGTAACAAAGAAACTCCTCAAACTGACAAGTAGCTAAACGGAAAACAACAAAACAAAATATTTTTAGTGTCTTCAGAAAAACAATGACATTACTCATCATGCTAAAGTGAAACACAATTGAATACATGAATACAAAATCCACCTAAGTCCATGCGAAGTTATTTTGAGAGAAAAACCCGTGTATCATTTTTTAATTCCTTCAGTTAGATTTACCTGGTCAATATGGTAAGTTTTACGTGCAAATGAGTGGATTAACCTGTATTAGGTATGACGATTAGCATTTCAGGGACTTCGTGGGGTTCATTTTAAATTTTGGACTTATGTATAGCAACAATTTCCCATGCTTAACTCAATTTGGCCAAAGTATGGACTTAGGTGGCTTTTGTATTCATATATTCAATTAGATAGTTGCTGATGCAAATGTTATGCCATTAACATAACTGTCATGGGTTTATATTAACCTTAGAGTCTTTCGTAGGGGTGCGATTTCCAGTACTTGGTTTGCACCGCAAATCGGCGTCAAGTATTTATGCCAATTTCAAGGGTATTCGACGTGGCAACACCTAGAGTTTGTCTTCAATTCATTCCAAATTATGTTACTTTATCCATCTATCATGTTACAAATAAGAAACATTAAGAAACAAAATAAAAGTTGCAATACAGTGCCTACGTCTTAAAGTTACAAACTTACCGTTTAACAGTTGACTAATTTGCAGCCAGAAACCATATGCAACCGTGGATCCGCCGCCATGCCTACTAGATTTAAACGCCATCCAGATTTCAGATACGTTGCTTAACAATGAACTTGGTGCATTTGTGCCAGTTAGTTTCAACAAAGGTGATGCTATGTTAACAATACTGCCCATCCCTACTGCTAAATATTCATAGGTTCCCCAAGTAATGAAGTCTATGATCTTTATCGCAATCCCCAAGCTGTTTACAGCTGTTATGGTCCACGTGCATTCCAAGTTTGCAGGATAGGATTGTGGGTAGTATGGTGACGTCATATTAATCACCTGGTCATCATATTGGCCGATTTGTAGGTGTTCTGCTCCGCATATATCTAAATAAAGATGCAAGTTAGTTGTGAAAATGTAATAGAAATGACACATGGACTACGATCTAACACAATAGGTAGTGTTTGAGTGTCGTGGTGCATTAGGTCTCAGGCGTGACGGATTATGAAAAAATCCGTACAGATAGTAAAAAACGCGTCTGTTCTATTTGACACCGAGATGAGCAAAATGTAGCAATCGCAAACGATACTGTCATTGATCTTCTCTGTAAAAATATTATTTATAATAAACATCACACGGTGAATTGAAAATAAGTTTTGATTCACATTAATTTATATGCATGCAATATAAAGAACAAATACAATCATCTTGTGTCAGGGTTATATTTGCGTACAAACATTACTAGGTCATGTTTCCCTCCGATCAGTCTTGAAAAAAGATCATAATACTAAAATTCTAAAAACAGAAAAAAATGTTAGGAACCATGATGCCAATTCTTCAATATTGAACTGTTCTATATTATTCTTATGAAATAAAACGCAATTTACATAGAGGACTATGGGGTGTTTTATGGGTTGTGGGTGTTTATTCAGTGGTTAATGGTGGTAAAAGAAAATATTATCTCACCACAAAAAGTTTCGTCTGATCCATTCAGACATTGTGGGTGATTATCACACAGTAAAGACGTCTCTAAGCAACCATACCCGGATTCACAATGATATTGGTCTTCACTGCAGCCATCTTCAAAAGATAATAAAATTACAAATAATTGGACAGAAAGTATAACATTATGATGCATTACATACTCCTCAACGGCATTTTATTCATGACAGTGCCAGTCAAAGAGCAGCCTTGAGGTATACTTCATCACTTTATTTTCTTTTAATGTACCGCTGTTTGTCGTCTCGTATTGATATTAATTGACACTAGTTTTGTGTATGGACAGTAAATTCTCAATGATGTAATAGCTGACTGTTAAACTGTCATATTACATGTTTTTAAGACAAAGTTGACAATGTTTGAACTGTACCGCTAAACTTACCAATTGTGGAGATTGCATTTATTACAAGGTGAAAGCCAAGCCATTGTCCAATTGAATCTGATGTAAACCTTATCCAGACTGATGATGAGTCTATCGTGACCGTCGTGGGCGCATATAGACCAGTAAGTCGTAATACTGTAGACCCAATGCTGGCATTTAATCCTCGACCGATGGTTAGAAAATCAAAGTTGGTTTGTACGTGGAAATATTCAAATTCAATGTTTATGAATGCCTTGCTTATGGTTGTAATATGCCACATGCAGTCTAAGTTGTTGGGATACAGGTAGGGATAGAATGGTTTGGATTTAAGATGAACAGCGACATCGTCGACAACGAGACGGGTATCGCCACAGAAATCTGTATTATATAATCAAATATACACAAAATAAGACCAACTCAAACTAAAAATTATACTGTCACTGTGATTTCGATGGCCATTTCTTCCGAAATACGTTTGGGCTGTCGAATAAGGTAGTTCAATACATGTACATTTTCTCAGCACGTTGTCCTTCAAAGGACAGGACAACCACTATGCCATGTAACCACTGTCCCAACAATATTGTTTGCGGAAATTGGTATATATTCACTATAATCCAAACTGGTCACACTGGTCTTTTAAGAAACTTCAAAGTATTGAAAGAGGAAGGTTTTGAGACACAAATGAATGTAATGCAATAACTATAATCATTTTCGTCCTGTGTCACAACCTGGGGTACCTTTGTGTTGCATAGTAAAACAATGAAATGTTTCAAACATTTTACCTACACGTCTCATTTGAAGTGGTTCATCCTCCTGAGCATTTTGACACCTTTTTTTATGGAAATCGGTTAAAAAATGAGAGAGTGCGGGCAAAAACAATCACAAAGTAGGTGGGATTTAACCCCACCTCTTTTTTCCACATTTACAATCATTCTGAGCAAGTATTAGTCTTTTAAATGACCTTCTGTATTTATTTACTTGGTTTAGATGTCTGGGAGTTCATTTAGACATTTTTTACTTGATCCAAATTTTTAATGAGAGTTTTAGATCAAATTTACGATACGAATCCCTCCTCCTAATCCTCCTCCTCCTAATCCTCAACCACCCTTGGCACAATTTATTCCAAACGTCATAAGAAAATAATTGACAATTATTTTAAAACAGGAAAAAACATGTGTAATATAGAATAAATTAGCCTCAATTTAAGACCTAATTGAATCTTCTAAGTGAAGGAATACTCAAGCGACACTGTTTTGAAGTCCAAGCTGCACATCAAAATGTAACAAAACCACCTTTTTGGGTACCCCAGTATATGACACAGGATCTTCTATGTATCTTATATTAAACGTGAAACGAAATTTTGCTGTGATTTTGCTATTATTGTATTCTCTCTCCGTTTATTAATATAATAATGTACACTAACATAATAAAATATTAATTAATTAAATAACTGACCGCAATGATGTTTTCGTTACTTTAAGTGATTGGTATTAGAGAACCAAACGAATACAGAATTTAATACCCTATATACTTATTAAAAAGTTGCCCATGATTAGGAACAACACTTCTTTGATGTCTCAAATATCTTAGAATATTCTTTTTAAATGACGACCGATCTGGCATACGTTATTTCAAACATTTAATTGACCACCAGTATGCGGTAATGATGTTTATTCGGCATAGCAAAATGTTCGTTAATGATGTTGTTACATCTTCATTATGATGGACAGAAAATATTATTTTTTCCTGTTGGGATAAAAAAATCACGTGTTCATATGTAGTTGATTTCTATAGATAATAATATATTTTGCTTTTATTTTCTATTGTGCTTAATTTAGTGACTGTATAACTTTCTACTATCAAATAACAAATAGTTAGATCACTATTTACAGACTTTCTACGCTTGCTTGCCTTGTTATGTAAACTTGCGCGGGTTGTTTTTTTACAATTGTATTATCGCATGATTTGTATTTTTATAATTTATATTGTTTGATCGAGAAAAGGAAAGAAACACACTTCTAGTAACTATTATATCCAACATTGCAGGCAAGGTAGCAATAAATTCATGCATTGTAGCCTTACGATCAATGTGAGGGCCGATTTCGAAAATCTAGGTAAATCACCGCAATGATGTTTCCGTTCCATATTTTAATATTCTAAACCATTTTCAATGAAAGGGGTACTTAAAAGTACCCTCTTTCATTGAAAATGGTTTAGAAATTAAGAAAATTGCGATGAAAACATGAACAGGGACTTACAAAATGAGTATTATGTATTGTCAAGTTTACGTCAATGGTAAATAATGTGTAATGTGTCATTATTGATTGCTAACTTGTTTGTGAAGTCCTACAAATCAAGAAATAATTTTTCTTAGACGCATTATAATTTCAAGTATAGAGAATGGTTCGTACCTTCGGTCGCTTTTCGTTTCATACTTCATGTACTTGGTGATTTCTGCATTATTTGCCGTCGCTGATCTATCGCTATCCCAAATTAACAAAAACACCCTTCTGGTAATTATGGTTACCTTGATTTTCGAAATCGACCCGTACTTTAACAATATTTCATGCTGCCTGTAGTTGTAGCTAAACACAGCCAAATTAATAAGTCGCCACTAATTTCATCCCCCATTTAATCAGAGTCTGATGAGTTTATGGCAAAATAATTTGTATACTAATTTTCTATACACTTTCCTTCGAAGGTTGATACCAAATTTGATATCAAAAGTTTAATCATCATGAGCATAGGAACCGTTGTTTGGAAATTCGTGCAATTTTGAAAATAGGGAGTTGTATCACGCGGCAGAGCTAGCGTGAGTGCCCAGAACTACGCCGCCTGAATAGGCCGACAAGTTAATCAACTTCTACACATCTACACGCATCTGAGAGTTCTAATTTCATTGTAATTAAAGGTTTACCCATGCATGACAAAATGCAAATCAAATACCCGCTCTTTTAACTATGCGCAGGCAAGTGTACAATGATTCCTGTACGGGTTGCTTCGGGCCACATAATAAGCTGATACCATGGTCAATTCGTAACTTGTCATTTTTAAAGTTGCACGAATTTCCAAACAATGGAACTAGTGGCGACTTTTTAATTTGGCTGTGTTTATATCGAATTATGCATTATTTTGTCCATCCAGTACAAACCATTATTGATAAGTTGACCTTCGCTTTCTTGACGTGAAATTGAAATTGTAGATACAAATATGAATTAAATACAACATAAAAAGAAAGTCCTCACTTATGTAACCCGTCATAAATCTAAAGCTGCTCATGTTACGACGAGTTGGTTGACACAATCGTGTGCAGCATCTCCAATTTATTTAATTGTTAATTTGAAAAGCATGAATTGGAGCAATAGAGTGTATGCAATAAATCAACCGGAACGGTATATCAATTAAAATGGCAGCCATGCTGGAGTACAGTTCTAAGATAGCTTAAGATGACAGAGGGACAGGTCTCTAGATCATTCCACAACCATTCATACCTATCACCTATTTTATTTTAGCATCATGCGAATTGCCCTATGGTACCTTATGGAGGACAGAATTTTATACCCTCTGTACTTTACTGATGTACACGCAGGCATGGTGCGATCAATATTATTTAGCGGTCATTTAGGGTTATGTCATGGTCACGCTGTCACCTCGGCTATGCGTGCCGTGCTCCTTTTATTTAAAGCCATATTATAACATTTGCTGAGGAGGACGCCCTCACTGAATTTTTAAAATTCTTTTTTACACGATTAAATTGTACTTTATTAAACAAATTATACCCTGCAAAAATCAAGACACTGGGTGCTGTAGTTTTGTCAAAATCCAAGATTACGATGGAATTATTAGTCGAACGCATACACGATGTTCATAACACACAGTACGTACACGGCGTGCGGGACGGGGATATACTCAACAAAGGGTCGTACCATAACATGACCGAAGGAGTGGTACGTATTGGCGACATGTGCGCTGGTAGTTAAGTCCAATTTTCTTTGCTTTGCCGTAGTTGATCGGTTCAAAAATAAAAGGGTATATATCTGACAGTAAAAGCTAACATTTTATGGCAAAGAAATGCTAATCTATTTTGTTTGAAAATTTTATAATATGGCTTTAATATGCAACGGTAAAATATGTACCAAATTTCATATACTTGTATCAATCTTTGTCAATTTAGACCTTTTGGTATAGTAGCAATTGTGGTATCAAATTGGAGTTTCTGCACACGACCGTATTAATCAAATACTAGTAGTTCAAACATGCACAGGTTTAGATTGATGACGTGTTACATAAGTGAGGACTTTATTTTTGTGTTGCGTTTATTATGACGTGCATCAAATAAGATTCACAGGTTTTATTTCCTGAAGCTGTCAATATTACACTTTGCGTGACAGGTAGAACCGTCATTTACAATTCATGGCGCATCTCCGATATTTCATTTCTTGTTTAAAGGCGCACATAAAAATAACAGATGTGAAAAACTGGCCTGTAGATACCAGTTGTAGTCCTACTAATTCATGGCATTTTGGGTGGCCTAGGAGAAAGTTAGCCCATATTTTCAAGACTATCCTTGCCGTCAAGGTGAAAGAAACCTACTCATATTACCCTCTGGCCATGGTCTAGACCTGCTATCAGATCTTTTCCAGGAAAGATGATATACCAATATTCCCTTTAAAGCTGTACAAGGGGAAAGGTGTAAATTAGCAATCGACGAACTAGAAATTGGCAGATACTAAATTGTGATGAAGATCAACAGTATTTTATAAATCTCAAACAATGCACAGTTTTTAATAACCATACCATATATGAAACTGTCATGTAATGTAGATGCTACGCTCACAATAGCATTTTTATTTTTGATCCACGCCCCTTCATAAAATCTTGACGCGATGTCATTTTGCCTGTAAAGTGTAGAATTGATTATGATTTACATATGTATACTACCAAGTTAGAAATTTAAAACATTACCGTCTCGTACCATATTCCCGTTGTGCCGGTGATATTCATGTTTAGCGTGTATGTAATTTTAGCTATGTAATATGGGTATATACCAAAGTCGTAAGCTCAAAATGCTATACATCCCTTTATTATAGCCCCATTTTGGTACTTTAAGTCTCTCCACGACAAGTTCCTTTTTTTTTTAATTCCAAAATTTCAGAATAGTTGTCAATTTTCATGGCCATATTAGGCATCAGCATGAAAAATCCCTATTATTGGTTCAGTGGTTCTTAAGATAGCTCTTGATATCTTGAGAAAATATCTAATAATTAATCAGTGATTCCCCCATACCCCTACATACACACAAACACCATAATAGGTAGTAGGTGACACTAAGTTAATTATTTGAATGAAACATATTTGTTATTGAGAGGGGGACCAAGAATCAGCCGTTTTTATTTTATTTTGACTAGGAAAGTAGGTGAATTTTCCTGCCTATGTACCTTGGCGCTCACACAGAAATTACTTTTGCAGAACATGCTATTTTATTATAGGCAATTTAATGAAACGATGATTTAATCATGAAACAAGAAAAAAATCCGATTTTCGCTACAAGCATTGCTTATTGAAAATTACAGCGGATATTAAAAATTATACTGCTTTATAACTACTAATTCTAGAGAAATATCTCAAAAGATCGATTTCTTTTTATTTCGTTGCCGTAAAACTACAGACGGACCTTGACATCCCTGTGCAGAATATGTGAGGTAAATGCCCTATTAAAATGCTAAAGTTTGGGACTTGGACATTTTATTAAAATTTAGATAATTAAAAATGAGCCGGTCTATATTTCTTCACCGTTTATTCTGAGAAACAAATAATAGCCACGAGCATCAGAAATAAACGACGAAAGCCAGACAAATTATGGTTTGAATGACTTAAAGCCATATTATAACATTTTCAAACAAAATAGATTAGCATTTCTTTGCCATAAAATGTTAGCTTTTACAGTCAGATATATCCCCTTTTATTTTTGAGCCGAACAACTACACCAAAGCAAATACAATTGGAATTTACTACCAGCGCACATGTCGCCAATACGTACCACTCCTTCGGTCATGTTGTGATACGACCCTTTGTTGGGTAGGCCTATATCACCGTCCCGTACGCCGTGTACGTACGGTGTGTTATGAACATCGTGTATGCGTTCGACTAATAATTCCATCGTAATAATAAAGCGCAGGCGTTTTATTCAAAATCTCGGATTTTGACAAATCTACAGCACCTAGAGTCTTGATTTTTGCAGGGTATATTGGTTTAAGGTACAATTTAATCGTGTTAAAACGGAATTTTAAAAAATCAGTGAGGGCGTCTTCCTCAGCAAATGTTATAATATGGCTTTAACTTGATTGATCATTATAATGTACTACAAGGACATAAACATATTGTAAACCTTATATTTAATCAACTGAATGATGTTGGTTGTTTAATTATAAAGACTAACAGTACAATGAATTTTTAAATATTGTCATGTAAAATGTTCCACAATTTCACTTGACATTTCTCTTGATTTTAAACGTATAATGCAACTTATTGACCTCCGAGTAAAACCTCCTATTTGTAGCAAAAAGGATTAAGGACATAATATCTTTTTGTTATTTGTCATGAAGCATAAAGAACGTTTCAAAACGAACCGATTTTCATCAGAAATAGCTACAGACACTGTCTTATTCAAATGTACAAGGCGCGTGAAAGTCGATTCCGAGTTTACCGTCCCCTGCCCGTGTCACTTTTTGGAAACCAAAAATACCCGCGTCAAATTTGGCACTAAGATATGGCACTAATGTTGGCACTAGATTTGGCACTGATATATAGTTATGGGTCTCTTCTATCCAATGATACCAAACTATGTACAAACATTCCCAACATAATTTTTTATTGTCGCTATGTCATACTGTAGACGCAAAATTAGGAAATTCTGGCTATGTACGTAAAGATTAAGTACAGGCAAAATTAATGTTCGACTAAAGATTCTACAAACATGCGATTTTCACCGAATTATCTCATAAATATAAAAATAAATAACCATTCCAAACTCATTAATAAATAAACAAATCAATATCTCTTGGAGTAGTTTTATAAGAGCGAAAGGATAATCATTGATTGGACTGTAGAACCCTATGTTGGGCCTTACCAAACCTCCCTATGGTCATTTTTGATGGTCGGTTCTACCACTGGTAAGGTGCTGGGGTAAAAAAACGTATCACTAAAATGAGCACAAATGATGGATCTACGAATATTTTAAGTCGTTTGGGCGTAAAGACGCGGATTTTTTTAAATTTTTTATAACGGATTAATTAAGGTAAAATATGCCGGAATGCATAACTAAGAACTAAAAAAACCGACAAAAATACATCCACCCACTTGTACACTCCCTAAAAAACAGCAACAACATCAACAACCCACCCCTCACACACAACATCCCAACCCACCCGAAACCCTCTTACCGCAATCTTTTTCATCCGAGTTATCGTAGCATTGACTGAAGCTATTACAAAGCAATGACATATCCAAACAACCATATCCAGAGGAACATGTGAACTCATATTCTTTGCATTGAACTAGTAAGAAAAAAGAATCATTTAAATAATAATGATCGTAAAAACAATAAGTTTACGCTTAGTACGGTAACGCGGTAACTCTTAATTAACTACTAGTATAAAAAGTGTAATTTGCACAGTCTACTGTGTTCCTGCACCGAGTAAACTAGCACAAACGTCAAAGTTCAACGGGGTAAATGGCAATTGCCCTAGTCTGTCCCGTATATCAGTAACCAAATGTAAGAAGCAGTGCGAACTATTTTTCTTCATGCATGAATGACTTTTCACCAAAAATACTAAAAGTATTAGGAAAAGGAAAAACATATCATACAATTATGAATGTGTACAAAAACCCTAGTGATAACACAATTGGTACAGTACCATGTTAGACACTGTGTATAGAGGAGACTCTCTGACTTCGCCTCGGAACCGGATGCGATATGTTTATCAATTACTTTAAACTAGAAACAACTAGTCCGGAACACTGTGAAATGAGAACTTACTTTTATTCTGGGTATGTTCCACTTCCAAAAAGAAGCCGGGGTAATTAACACTAGAATCACTTATAAACCGTAGCCAAATCGCTTGCTCATGAACCACAATCAAGTTCGGATAAAACACGGCATTGGTTTGAAGTATCGTTGAATTACCGAAACCATCTAATCCAATCCCAACATAAAGAGAATCATAGTATGGTTCCGTGTAGTGCACTAGGATCCGTATAACAAAGGTTCCTGATGGGTCATTGGATTGGAAGAACCACGTACAATCATGGGATGGTGGATAAGCGTTTGGATAGTTAGGTGTTGTCAAGTATTTAATGTCACCAATGGTAGTATTTATGTACACAATACCATATGAATCTGGCAAGGAAACAAAATATCAAAATATGTGATGTCAACGTGTTGGAATTGTTAGCTGTTGCGAATAAGTCGAATCATGGTATCATGTGAATAGTAATAACAGCTGGCTGCAAATAACAGGTACACTTTAGTAGGTCTTGTGTTTTTGTGATATGATATAAAGAGTGCCGAAACGAAACATCCGCATAAAAATTACGCATATCTCAGAAATCAACTTTTGAAAGTGCATGTTTTGCATTCCGTACCCATTCATATCTTTAAATCTGGACAATGAAAATTGATTTGTTGGAGTTAAACGACCACGACTATTCGCCTAAAATTGTCCAATACAAAGAAAATACAATTAAATTGTTAATAAAGCTACAACACTATTCATTTTAAAAACCTGATTGCTAACATAAAAATGCCACGCTAGACATGCTAGTATAACACATTACCACAACTACGTCATCGGCATCGATCACTACTATTAATTATTTTTTCAAATATCACGGCATAACAAATCTTGTTTTTGCTGAGTGACCATCTTGTTTAATGAGTTTGTATTACTATAGTTTCCTTACAACAATTGAATTCATCTGATCCATCTGCACAATGTAAGACATCATCACAAACAAACGACTGGTCTACACAGCCTAATCCAGAGACGCACCAGAAATCATTGTTGTCACACAATTCTGAAGGATTACAATAGTAAAAATGTGAAATATTGAGGGAATTGTATTTTGTAGTGATTAAAGTCATCGACTTGTTCCTGATTACTAGAAATTAGTGCGTTTCCAATTAAACATAGTCGGCATGATAAAACAAAACATGAAATAATACTGTGAAGAAAAAATAGAACATTGTCAGAATTAACAGGACGTTTTAGAGATACAGTTACATACTTACCGCACAAGTATCCATTGACAGTTTGAAAAACCGAAGTCAGATAATGTAAAATACCTTCGCAGCCGGACCCGTTGTCGCAGTAGATATGGTCAGTACAGTTAACTGAAACAAGCAATACAATACTTTGTATTATCGTCAATTTTTCTGGACATAACGATCTTCTTGCATTGAAACTACATGACATAATCACCTTCTTGCATTGAAACTACATGGACATAAGCACCATTTTCTTGCAACTTTCAATATCTTAAATAAAGATGGTATTGTCCAAGTCCTGGAAGTGGATTTTGAACATAAAAAACATCTTTATTTAATATTAAATATAAAAAAAACAGACCTTCGGCAGAGTGCTACACAATCATAAGTGCAGTTTGGATAGTTTTACAGGAGGAGCATATTGTTATGCGTAGCCGTTTGTTTCCAAGTAGCCATAAAATGACATGGGAATGCAAAGCAATTTGATTTTAATAATATAAACTATATAAATAGTGTTAAAGTTAATAAATCGATGAATTATTTACTGATATTTTAGTGCAGCACTATCGTAAGTGCCACATACGATAGTGTTGCACTCAAATAGAAATGTGTGTAGAGTGCAACACTATCGTATGTGCCACATACGATAGTGTTACACTAAAATAATAATAAGTGTAGAGTGCAACACTATCGTATGTGCCACATACGATAGTGTAGCATTCATTGCTAAATTAGGACATGCTTAGTATCGGCTCAAATGTCTAATATTTTGTCATTTTATGTTTCTTAACAAGTGTTAATTTTTTTTGGCACATAATATTTACAATAGCAAGACACCTTTTGCCGTAATGTTATCTCTCAAGATTTATTACTGAATCTAAAAAGCTCTAAAAATAAAAACACCAGGTTTAGCGTCTCTATTACCAGTCATGGGAGCTATGAACTTAGCCGGCATGATGACAATGCATACAGCTGTCAGCGTCACAGCCAGTGATGTGTTAGAGACTGTTTTGCACTTACGATGGTGTAGCATTCCGTGATTTTGTTATTTAGGCCCAATAAAGTAGCGTATGGTCTTGCAGCAAATAAAAACAAAATTAGCGTGCAAGACTGTCGTAATTGGCACATACGATAGTCGTGCATATTTTATTTTATTTATTAAAAAATAATTAAGCAATTTTGAATCTTAAAACTTTAAATCTTAAAAATGTCACTTACGATAGTGTAGCACTCTGCCGACGAGACGGTATTGTTTTCAATACATTGTGTTAATCTGTGCAATAGTTATGAGCATAGTCCGGTATCTACCAGGTTTTAATGTGCATCCCCCAGGACTCTACCAAACCAACTTGTTTTCCTTTTCTGGTCCTATAACACATTCAAAATGTTAACATACACACCAAATTATTCCTTTCATTGCAAGGACTCAGGAAAAGTATAGTTTGACCTACCTGCGACATACCGTTATTGAGTTATAAGCAAAAAGGTCAAATTTTGGGCGGTGGTCAGTTTTTTTGTCCACACAGGGGCCAAAAATTAAAATTTGCTCCGATTTGAACGAAATTGGTCTCAAATTGCTTGTCATGTAAAAATAAGTCCGACCACTGTGTTGACCTTTAACCTTGAATATGGCCGGAGTGCCGGGAAATATTTTTTGTTAACATCTTGAATGTGTTATAGGACCATAAAAGGAAACTAAAAAAGGTGGTTTGGTAGAGTCCTGGGGGATGCACATTAAAACCTTGTAGATACCGGACTAGCATGGGAGGTACAATTTCCAAACGGCTCGCCAAAAATCGCTCCCCCCCACACACACACACTCGGCCCCCAAAAGTCGATTGCCCTCCCCATCATTGCACATGCCAATGTTTTGGGACTCCATTTTGCAACTCTTAAATGGTCTAGATACAAGTTTAGAATGCAGCAAGCAGGACAATTTGCATATTTAAGCGTTTCCGTACTGGTTTCCTAAGTCTTTTTAGACCGTTTTATTTAAATGGCGCCCCATTTTTCAGGAAATGAATAAACTCATTAGATAGAGCTAGGGTCCTCATTATTTTGATTATTGGTAGGTGATCGGAGCCCCAAATCAAGGGTAGAAAGAATAAAACAAAGGAAAATCGTGGCATGTATACCGACTGTGTGATTAATGCAAACACGAGGCGTGCAGACTCAAGGTTATTCATTCCACGCTAATCTTCGACCTGGTTTTAGATGCTATATTTGAAACTTAATATACAAGCAAATAATTATGCGAGAATATCTTCCAGATATGGTGTGTATTTTTTTTATAGAATAAACGATGGATGATGTACTCAAAAGGACATAATAACCATCGTCCTCTATTTATGATCCTGTGATATACTATATACAGGCATGGACTAAATGCCTAAATAATTATGTGTCACGTTTTTGTCATGAACCTGCTTAAGGGGGTACTACACCCCTCGATAAATTTGTGTCTCTTTTTGCATTTTTCTCAAAAACTAATAACACAGTGGTAACAAACGTTATGTATATTATAGGGGCAAGGAATCCAATTACTACATTGGAATTTCAGTGACCCAAAACAAGTGGTTTGTTATTTATGACCAGAAATGTGGTACCATTAGGATGTACCTCGTTTCCTATCATATATACTAAACCGCTTGTCTTGAGTCACTGAAATTTCAGTGTAGTAATTGGATTCCTTGCCCCAATAATATACATAACTTTTGTTACCAGTGTGTAATTATTTTTTGAGAAAAATGCAAAAATAGTCACAAATTTACCACATGAGTGTAGTACCCCCTTAAGGGTAGACGCGGTATTGTTGGTCGAAACAACCAAAACAAATCGATTTTCATTATTTAAATCAATATATTATTTAAAAAAATTGATTTATGGTTGTTAATCAGTTACGTACTTTTTACAAAAGTGTTGTTGTTTCAGCCCCCATTACAACATCACTCAAGAACGTCAGGACCGACAAAAGTATATATGGGATATAGGAATTCTTCTACACGTTCGCTATGAAAGGATCAATGTAATTTGCAATCAATACCAAAACTCACTACCATTCGTAAGTTGCTGTGAACTACCAAATCGCAACAGTTTAAAAATAGTTGCTAACCTTAAAACGTGTTTTACTCAATAATAAATCCTCGAATAACATGTCAATTCAATTTGGAGAAAGGGTGGGGGGGGGTATTCGCAAGCTATGGTTTGTGGTGATGAGTTCTACACACAAAAATGACTCTGGATGTTTTAAAACAAAACTGCTACAAAACAACTTATTTTTGTACCTTTTCATTAAAAAGTCATTTTTACAAAAATTGCATTAATACTTCTCGTTATTGTCTGATAAAGTATACCCTGCTGATGTAATAGATTGTATTCAGCATAATACGCAAATGCTCATGGTACGATAGAAAGAGCCATCAGTACTTATCGGGGCTATATTCAATATGACCAAATAAGCTGCAGGAATCCCCCCGACTTGTAGATCATGTCACCTTAAGACACATTTATTTTTCAATATAACCTTCACAAATATACCTCGTCAACAAATAATCGGAGTGTATTTCCAAGAAACAAGCAGCAGGCTATAAAAAAAGTGTTCCAAACCTTTTTTTCAGTGTCTGTATATTGGGTAATTAATACTCAATTAATACTTACCTTCTTCGTCTACTCGTGATACGGTAAGATTGAATCCCGTATGGCGATGTTGTATAGAAGATGCAAAATGAATCCAAAGCTGATTTGAATTGATGGATATATCATAATCAGGTGTAATGAACTCATGCAATCGTAAAATTGCGTCTGACAATGACACGTTATTTCCTTGTCCAATACTAAGATAATCACTAGCATAGATGGAATCTGCAGTCAGGAATTGATGGAATAGGACATTCCATGCTCCGGTCTTGGTGACTGCAGTAAAGTACCAGGCGCATTCTACATTGTCAGGGTAGTAAGCCGGGTACAATGGCGATGTTATGCTAGCTTTATCACCCGAATGTGAAATGAAATAATTGCCGCATTCTGAAAAATAAAAAACCAAGAATTTGCAATTGATAATAAAAAAAAGTGTACCGCTAGTGATGTAATGGTAAATTTTTTGATAGTAAATGCCTTCAACGCGCTTAGTACATAGGCTATATATTAACTCAATTAAAGATGCTTAATGATTCTCCAGTCCTCATTTAGCATGTTTAGTTCAAATAAAATGCGCATTCCAATAGCTGACTAGCACATAAACTCAGTTACTGAGAAATCGAACATCTACCGCAGTCTCAAATCATGTAATTGTGTTGTGTGATTCTGTGCTTCGAATTGGCTTTAACTTTTAAGTTATTAATGTTAATGTTACGTTATTAAGCGAAATAAATCAAGGCATTTACAGCACGAATTAATTTGCTAATCAAATATTCTTTTCCGTTATTACCGTAATTGAACAATATTACCCGAGATACGATTATTTTTTATGTTGTCAACAAAAATTCCTACAAAAATTGGACTACTTTTTTACTATATTTTTAGCGACAGACTATTCATATTTTGTTGATCACGCCACTTCATTTGATTTATTCATTTTGTGTTAATCATAATACTAGATGTTCTTACCTTTCGAATCATCTGTATTGTTAACCGATTCAACGGTGGCTCCAGATGATACTATGCCAAGTATAATACACAGGAATGCAATAATGCCCATCATGTGTTATCAATCCATCTAGTTAACTTCAGATGATTGCAGGCGACCGATAAATTCATTTTTACAGGACATTTTAATATGCATTAACGCGCCATCAACGACGCCTTGATTTTAACTCATGCTTTTTTCTAAGCCCGTTGTACTACCGGTATTTTCCATCATTTTGTTTCCCCGTATATTAAATGCTCTAATCTGTCGCATCAAGTGTTATTATCATGCACAGTTAAAAAGCAATGGTGACATGATTTATTCAAATGAGAGTAGATTATGGAGAAATGTGAGATTTATGCGATAGCGTTTTTATTCTGTTGCAACAATCCCATCAATTATTATTTTTGATTTATAGATCCCGGTTATAGATGCCCCAGATTTTCAATTGGTGTAAGCAGTGAACCTCGTAGGAAGGCAAAGGTGACCAATAGATGTTGCGAAGATCTAGTACATTTTATGTCCACCTAAAATTGTCTAAAAGGCGTATATCAAAACATAATTATAGTTAAATATTTTTTATAAGGTTACAAATAGAGATACTTAAAGTTCAATGCTGACCCGTCCCTGTTTTCAATATATTGTGCTGTTGGTTTGACCAATTCAGTAATTGTTGCTATATTAAACGAAAAACACCAATTTTGAGGGACGAAGCGATCGCGGAGGGAATGCATGAAAGAACATGATAGAGAGTTAGGAATCCTAGTGGGCACACCTGACGTTGAAATACAATTTCGACGTCTAAATCAGGTTGAAATCACGTTGTATTTGCAAATGGACTTCAACCTGCTTAATTTTTGCATAGAAAGTTGGTTGAAGTCAGGTTGAAATTTCAACATTGTATCAACGTTGAAATTTCAACCTGATTTCAACTAACCACTAGGTTGAAATCAGGTTCGACGTTGATTCGAAATCCTAACTTGCTTATGCCCTCTAGCTATTCAAAATCACGCTTCTCAAATATTTCAAAACCAACTTTAACTGGTAGGCAATTGCAGTGCACAACGAGTTATACGATTTTATTCAACAGAATCTGATATAACGAATAAAGAAATACAATGGAATAAACTCAACTAAAGAGAGCTTAACGAGTCGTAACTCCTTTACAGATACTTTGGTTACGAATATATTTTACAAAAACCATAGCTAGCCAAAGGTATGAAAAAGGCATAGCGATGATAGGCATGGCGAAATTTTACATTTTTACCCTGGCCATGATAATAATGTCAACAATTCGATGAAATTCGTATACTTTAAATGATTCAGAGCAAAATTACTTAGGCTTTAACTAATAAGTACAAATATTTATTCTGATGTACACTATAGAGAGCATTTTATGCGTGGAGTGCGAATTCTAAATAAATTCTAACGCTTGAGCGTGATTTCTTTTGAGATATATTCCAATCTAAATCTTCATTTCAGTTTTTTGTTCTATTTATCTTTTACATTTTTCACGACCCATATTTTTTTCCACTATTCAAGAATTATTGTTTCGACTGCGACCCACTTACTGCATATACACTTGTTCTACATGTACTTGAATTACTTGCCGTAGATGACTTCTCTTTTTGGCTTCGGGCTTGGATAGTGCTTATAAGTGAAGATATAGTATAGAGATAGGGATTCAGAGAAGAATTTATTGGGAGGACAAAGACCACAGACCAGACGTAAGCTTCCAGAGGAATGACAACTAATTCTGTCTGAGAAAGAATACCCATGATTATAACCGGAACCCAGCACAGAAAATCTGTACCCACAATTATGGCCATCTTAATCGCTATTTTCATCTCTTCTTGAGTGTCAGTAGATCGACCAGTTCTTGCCGTAGATTTTTTAAGGCTCCAAAATATTGCGATGTAGCAAATAAGAATAAACACAAAACAAGCAAGGTTTACTCCGAGGAAAATAACGATAGAAAAGTACCAAGCAGGTTTTGAATCTTGACTTACAGGAAGGTCAAAGGTGACTTGATTACCAATATCATTAGACTTAAGTGCAAAGGTCGAAGGTCGCGTGATTAAAGGTAGACCAATACAAACGTCAGAGAGGTCGTAGAAATCAGAGTCCGGTCCTGCCATAATGATTGGTACCAAACATAAGGTTATAGAGAATATCCAAATGCATAGCCCAACTGATTTTGCCGATCCTTTTGTTAGCCGCAAACGACTAAATGGAAACACACCACCAAGAAATCGCTCATAACTTATAAGCGTAAGAAAAAATACGGACCCTTCACTGGATAAAAGAGATAGAAACCCAGCTACTCTACAAATAAGACCACTTCGCCATTGGTCAGAGTAAACAAAGTACTCATCACCATAATATATATCTGCTGTTGCAAGAATTATCATATACATCCCCATTAAGAAATCAGATAAAGCGAGATTACCGATGAGAAACGATTGTATAGCTTGGGTTTGATTTTTGCTCTTTTCTCGTAGCCTCCAGATTACTGAGAATAAGTTGCCGATGAGGGCGCTAATACCTAAAACCCACATGGATATTCGAAGGATGTTGTTTTGCATTAAGCTTCCGCAGTTGAATAATGGTGGTTGTGGCTCCAAAGTTGTGCAGGATTCTAAGTGATCGAAATGACAACACAATCGATGATCGTCAATATAACTGCAATAAACAAATAAATATTATTATTTGAAAGAAAGAATAAATAAATATCGAAATATTTTAAGTTAAATAATATTCAATAAATATAGGAAATAAAATTAGTATAAAGTTTTATTCAGATTTCCTTTGACAGCTTAACCATCGCGTCATACGTGCGCGACGTCACGCATGTGCATTGGACCTTGTGCAAATAATACGCGCTGGACGGCTAGCAGTACGCTTAATTTGTAAAAGGAAATCTTAGTGATGATTATATAATTGTTAATAACATGAATACGAAGATTATTATTCATCCGGATAGTAATAACTATAAACCTGATCTACTGGACTTACTTTTATGGGTGGCAATGTTTTAAAAAGATACCTCAGATGTTTAACTCAACTTTGACCTGTAACAAAATAGCATCTGCTTCACAGGTCAACGAACTTTTGCCGCTAGAACATCAGTATGCCTGACGACACATCCGGGATGGGATGTGAAATATTGCCACAAAAAGTAAGTCCAGTAGATCATCATCATAAATGGGTAAACCAAAAACCGGAAAGATAACATTACTGTCAGTTTAATTATCACACCTAATGCCACTTACAATTTCTCTAGGCTGTGAAGCTCAGTAAAAACCTCAGACTCGACTTCTAAATCATACAATGTATCTCCACGAATGATTACACTTAGAAAAAGAAAAAAAGAGACAAATAAGAAGAAGGGCAAACATTTAACTTTTCGTGATTTTGTGAACACGAAGTAGCGCATCATTGTGTACGGATGCAAGAGTGAGATTTTGTATTATATTTTATATTCTGCTTGCAGTTGATTTGTTGCTGATTGATTTATACATTGAACTTAGTTGGTAAAATCTTAAATTTTCTAGAGCAACTTACAGTGTATTTACACGAAACAGTCCATTAAAAGCTCCATGATAAAGCATCCGTAATGGGACGTGGTACAAGAACCTGAAGAAATGACAAAATAAGACGATATTACGAATCAAAACAACCAAAAATAGAAATAAATTATAGTGTAGTCAATTTAAGCCAGACAATTACAAACATTCTGAAAATTTGGACAAAAGCTATTTATATCATGCAGTGGCAATAAGTTTGTATATAGTTGTATTATAAAGTCTGCACAAAAAAAATAATAACGCAGCTGTTATAAATACGCTTATGGATTCAGAACCAATAGTTTTCACAACATTTCAACATAGAAAGAAGGATACTCTATTTGCGCGCATTTTGAAGCCCCATTTGTCCATTGTCATTCAATATTAACAACGCAGTAGTGCTTTTAAAGAAAAATTAAAACTTGCAATTTACAGCGGTCAATAGTGATTACACAAGCGTTGTGGCGCGTAAAACCCACCATTATCTTCCGCGCTGACTTCAAATCAATACAAATAGCTGCAGCTTTTAAATTTAGGACACTGCTGTGATGCTAATATTGATTGAAAAAGAACGAATGGGGTATCAAAATAAATAGCGTAAATAAAAAGTCCTTCTTTCTATGTTAAAGTTTGTGAACAATTATTGGTTCTGAAGATATAGGCGTATTTATAACAACTGCGTTACTTTTTTGTGCAGACTTGAACAATATGAAATAACTTACAGACGTTCCAATTTGGAAAGTTCTTCAAAGTTCCCGCTCACAATAGAGACAAATGGATTGTCAGATAAATCCCTACAGAGGAAATAATATAGGGTGAAAAAGCACGTTTTATATTTTCAGTTTTATTTTACATGTAACTTGTTTAATTTCTAGTAGAGATATTGCGATATTCCCATACGCCTTACGCCGTACGTGGGTTCATACGTGGGTTCGTGGGTTATTCTCCTTCATTACGACAGAGCACAAGCCGGCTGTATTATAGACCATCGCTTGTTTGAAAGACATCTGGCCACAGGAGGGCGACCAAGAAGATATTTACCGGTCTAGGGCTTATACGCGGGTCTTAATTCAGCATGCTTCTGATTTTGACTACAAATCAAGGCTGCTTAAGATGGTACGAAGGATCACTCAAAGTAGGAAATTTTGGACATTGTTTTGCATTGTATCTTTCAAAGTAATGATGATAAGTACGTAAAAGGAAATGATGCAAGGAATCCATTTTTGAGAATAGCGCCAAAATTGATAACAACTTCCAAACTTAACAATATCCAAATTGACAAAAAGTGCATTTTGTGTTCTAAAGACTCAAAACTAGAAACGTTTTCTTAAATATTTGAATTTTGTCTCCATTTTAAAAATACATCTCAAACATCTGAGAAAAAACGTTTCTAGTTTTGGTTTATACTGATATTTATACACTTATTATTTGATACTTAATATTAAGCCATACGTGTAATTCTACCTTTCTATGCATTCTTCTGTGTATAATAACTCTTGTATCTTACTAAAGTAAACCACAAAAAAGTCACATATTTCTTGTTTGTGTATTATCAGTTGAACTTACAACCAAGTTAGATTATATAGTCCGTCAAAAGCTCGAAGAGGAATTGTCGAGATGCTGTCCTTGTTCAGTATTCTAAATAATGAAAACGAAACCATTATTATTGAAATATTTAGCAAAAGTCTGACGAGCAAGTCAATGTGATTATTGATGCAGGCTGTCTATATAATCTCCTACATTTAAAAAAAAATGCAAAATCACCAAGGTTTGTTTCATATTTCATTTTTCTAGCGAGAATAGCGAGAATCGCTGTCTTCATCAGCAGATGTCAGAAGGAAAATGAATACTAACAATAAAAACATCCCAAAAAAGGAATTTTCATTGATAATAACTCAAAATCTATACGTTAAATTTCAAAACTGATAGCTAAAACAAACCAAATTTTAGTGGTGCAAATTGTGATACCTCATGTTTCTGGATAGCTCAAAATTTGTAGCCAAATTGACTCCTTGAATAAAAAAAGTTGCATTTTCAAAAATTGCCCTATAAATCTACTCAAATTAGTTTACCCTTGCATTATCTACAAGACGGGTCAAGGATGACTCGCGGTGACCAGTGACGACCAACCTCATTTTTAATGCGTTTAGGTGCAAGTTTTTAATCAATATATTCAAAATGTCACCATGGCAACAAATTTTGGAATATTGTTGAACAAAACTGTGTTTCTATTTGGTATTTCAATTTTTTAAATTAGATGCACCTATTTTGAAGTATTCTCTCACAATAAAGAGGGTAAATACTTTACATAATGTGTTATACTTACAGACTTGAGAGCACAGATAGGCCTTTAAATGTTCCAGGTTCTACTGTTGATATGTTTACACTACTCAAATCCCTTGAAAAACAAGTATATATGTTTTTTATTACGTTTAGAGAGCAAAGATTGACAAAATATATTTTAGTAAACAGTAGCTAACAGATACTTTAAGTAAAATAACAACAACAACAACAACAACAAAGATAGTTTATCAATAGCTGCTAAGCAAATCCGTACCACCTAAACTTTAAGGACGCCAATAATTACGCGAGAAAAGTCACCAACCACAAGCGTTAAAAGGCGAATGTAAAGATAATTGCAGCAATAATTGATCCCAACGACTGAATTTTAAGTAGGCCTATTCGTGTTATTTGGGCTGAACTTAATGGTTCGCCACTTTATCCACACAACGAATGGGGTGGGTGGGGGGGGCGAGTGCACCCCTGACAAAAATTGGGAAAAAAAAGAAGAGAAAATCAAGAGGGCAAAGGAAAAGAAAAGGGACTCCTTAAAGATAAAGCCCTTTCCATCCTGATAATGGCCAAATATGTATGATGTGATGCAATTGTGTTTTTTTTTCGTCTGTGCCACCGAAATTTTAATTTGACCATCCCCCTTCCGACCAAAAAAGCTGGCTACGCCCGTGCTTACTCGTCAGAATATATGAAGCTTGCAAGACAGGTTATGAAGTTATCTACCTCCACAGTACATGGAGAACAATGTATTGTAGTCCAGCGTTCTTGGGTGGAGTTTTAGTGTACCTCCAGATAGAGAAAACAATAGCCTCTGCCCTCTCAGTAATTGATTAATTGTTTTCTTTGTGGTCAAAATACATTATTGAAACTAATTGTTGTTAGGCTCTATCATTTGAATCGAACTCTGCTCTTCAATAAGGCGATAAATTGTATGCAGAATGTATACCCAATGGAGACATGAAATACATTGCATTGGCATTGCTAATATTGTCTTAATGTATTGATTTTATAGGCTAATTGCATTTCAAATTACTCACAGTGATTGTGTTATTTGTGGAATCAATGAAACAATGTCAACAGACCAATCCGCTTGGCATGATATGTGAAGTAATTCCTTACTATATATGCCTTTGATATAGTCACAAAAACAATTTGCTGGACAACGTTTAACATCTGCCGACAAAATAACATTGTTTGCAAAATTAGTTAATCAATTCAATATCTTACTAATAGAGCAGTTTCGTAACTTTGAAGAATTAAAAAGAAGACACGAGTATAGCACAAAGTTATTCATGGCTAGTGATAAACAGAGAAGAAGTGTCACAACAAAGACAATCAGATACAAATCTATAAAGCAAAATTATGATTGTGCATGATTCTTCATTGAAGTTAAATTACACATAAAAACAAGGCTCTATATAGTAATGACAAAATCTGAGAAGTTTAATAAATCTGGGGATTCCTGTCAATTGAATCCGCCTACAAGAAACAAAACTTTAATAGGGAAAAGGTTAAATTTAATTTTCAGTGTACATGGATAAAACAGATATTCAGTATTTACTACTAACAAGTACACCCTATGCGCCATGAGTGCATTGACCAATCACATAATGCATTGACCAATCACAAAAATGTTCCTTTGATTGACAGATCTCTAATCGAGAACTTACCACATTCTATCTCGTCATCACCTGCAGGACAGTCTCTGTACCCGTCACAAACTTGTTCTAGCAATACACAATATCTTACTTCGACATCTTCAGCTCTGTTGCAGAGATACGAACCTGGACACTGTATGTAAGCTTTACAAATTATGATATAAAATTGGATGAATTGAGTATGATACACAAATTTATCGGCCGAGCTACAGTTTTTAAATACTGGGCGAGATGAAGTCGAGCGCGGTATTTGAAAACCCTAGTGAGACTGATCAATTCAAGTATCATAGGAAAACTCCATCCAGTTTTATCATTATTATGTTTTCAGAATAATACATATGCGGATAATGTTCGGGTTGTGAATTAATCGGACAGCTTGGTTTCGTACAAAGATATATGATGAAAGAATCTGAAAACATACAAATGACAAAAAACAACAGATATGTTTAGTTAGCTGTTCGTTCGGAACGCATGACGTCATCCGGTTTTCCCCCACCTTTTTTTTAGCGCAATGCATTATTTACATTTAATTCCGTGACATCAAATTTAAATTATATTGCATACCACACTCTTTCTCATCGGCTTTATTCACTAAACACTCGTTGAAACCATCGCATTCAGCACTCTCCATGACACAATATCCATCGCCACAGTCAAACTCATCTGACTTACATAATCCTGTTATACAACAAAGACAAGCAATGTGCAGTATAATACATTTCGATTCGAGCCAGTATCGAACAAGTAGATTACATCAGATATACGACAAATCGTCACATATTGCCGCTGATCAGCTTGATCAGAGTGACTAGATTGAATTGCATTTTATCAATACAGCTATATCGCCACTCTGCAACATAAGCCGTCATACATCGACTTTAGAAACAATAGCGCAGCCATTAGGTTTGGAGTATATACTAACATTTATGTCTTTGTACTTACCTTGTATGCTACTCACTAGCCCAAGCTCCAATTGGAAACCCCTGTCTGTTCCCGTTCGATCGGTTGCTATTTGTATCCAGATCGCGGTCTCTTCTGTCACAATTGTTCGTATCTTTACCAGCCCTGTCAATCTCGCTATGACGTCACCATTACGCGATGAAGCATATTCCCCATTACCGATCGTTACAAAATCGTAGCCTCTTTCAAGTTGAAACTCTATAATAGATAGCACAATGAGGTTGGTTTGCCGACCAATTATTGTCCATAAACAAATAAGATCATTCCGGTAGGACGAAGGAAAACCTGGCGACGTAAGGTTGGTTGAGAGATGCGTCGATCTCAGGTAAATCCTTCTCAACCCGCACTCACCTGCAATTAAAGAGAGTAAAGTTATTTTTAGGACTGAATAAAGAAAAAGAAAATACAAATAACTGATACAAGCTAGGATACCTTGTACAGCCTGTCTCAAAAAAAATTGTGCAAGTAAAAGCGCCCTCTATGGCAATAAGAGAATACCGTTGTGACATAATTCTTACATCAACGTCACGGGCGCAGTCTTAGCTCTCAAATGCCGTTTGTTCTGTTCAATTTGCTTGGTCCAATTTCGAGATATGTTTAATTAACAACAAAAGGGTAAAATCACAATTGTGCCACTTTTACTAGGGAAGAGAGCTGTACATGTAAATCAATGATAGCTGATGTTGATGCGTCTATTGCACTCCTCCTTTCGGGGCGCATGCATTAGACGCATCAACATCAGCACGCGTGCATTATTTTGTCTAATATCTCTCCCAACAAGTAATACACGTTCATTAACCTATAACATGTATAAGTGAGCAATATTTGTTTGTCTTTTAACATGTCTTAAGTGACTAAGAGAACAGCATTTACCATGATAAAATCATTGACATGCACATGTATTTAATTTTTACAGCAGAATGTGAAATATTTATTTATCTTTTAATCTCTTTTAAGTGGAAAAAGAGAATCATCATTCCTGCATCATGATAAAACAACAACAAAAAAACAGTCAAAACATTTTGTTATTGTGTTATTGATGCATTCTTTTGATTTCACGAAGGAACTCTTGATAAACGTGATGCTATCACTGTTACATGTAAAGCCCTCTTCCCTAGTAAAAGTGGCACAATTGTGATTTTACCTTTTCGTCTTTAACTAAACATATCTCGAGATTAAAACAAGCAAATTGAACAGAACAAACGGCATTTCAGAGCTAAGACTACGCCCTTGACGCGGATGTAAGCATTATGTCACAACAGTATTTTCTAATTGCCAGAGAGGGCGCTTTTCACTTGCACAATTTTTTTTGAGACAGGCTGTATGTTGGTACATGGCGTATTTAACATAAACATAATGGGGTTTTTTTAGTATGGAAGAATGTGCACTCCATTACCAGTTGTTACGAAAACTCAGATAATCAGGAAATCCGAAAAACGAGTACTTAGACAACTGACTTTGGTGTAGTAGTGAAGTCGACCCTGCTTAGCAACAGTTTTGACAACGACGCAAACGACTGCGTATTTATTTTTAGACATTAATCCGCGCATGGTAAGTTCGATAATCCTATCAAAATCACCATGGATACGTGTCTTTACCTACCGCCGTGGTTTGACATGGGCGATCAAAAGTTTTGGTGATTAGTGTATGGTCAGGGTATTCTATCAATCGCGTTTCTTTATAAGTAGCTAATGGCTATTGGGAAGTTCGACAACTTTATGAACAGATTTTTAAAGTGTTTCGTATAACGCAAGTTTGTGTTTTCTGATTTGTCGAGAGAAATAATGAAATCTTCTTTTGTAGCGATGCCACATAGATCTAGACCGATTCGTTTTATGTTCCTGTCATACAGTCATACCGCTTGTCGCAGCGGTAGGCGGTTTAACGTTTCAGCCAATGGCAAGCCTTGATTGTGTCCATTTGCCAGCAATGCGCATGAGTCAAGCTGTTCAGCGGCATGACAGTATGAAACCAGAGTTATTAATTAAGTACAAATTCTTCATTTTGATTGGTCAGATGTGAAGCAATCGAAACAAAAAGCAACACATGATACAGCAGACAAACAATTGACATAGAATATCAAACACATAATTACCGCAATCTATTTCATCCTGGCTATCTGGACACAAAGCAGTCCCATCACATCGCTGATAACTATGTAGGCATATCACAGATGCATTGAAGTAACATGGAAACTCCTCAAGATTACAAGTAGCTTAGAAAAAAAAACATTAGAAAATAATTAATTACTGAGTTAATCGGCGAGATTGAGCACCGGGGCCTTACAGCTGTTTTGATGTCCATGGGAAGTGAGTGTCAAAGTACAAGTGCTGCAGCTGGAAATAATTGACGATAAGATTCAAGTTTTAGTGTGTGAAATAGATTGTTGGTGAATAAATAAAGTGAACGGAAAGAATATGGTTCAACTCAGTTGCTCAGATATTACGGAGCGAGTCCGCAGAGTACTTGAAAAGTTATGAGCAAATGTGACGTGGTGGGCATTTCTATTGCGAGTGACAATGGTACCCATCGGATAAATGTTTGATTGTACCTAAAATTAGCCGATTATTTATATTCTTGCTACATTAATTCTCAGACACGACAATACAAGTACATTAACACTCAGTGTATGACAAGTCTATGATGCTATAAATTACACACGACTTCAAACAAATATATATGCTCCCCCATTACGCCGGACAATGTTGTTACTAGCAGACGGTATTTAAGAATTGGGAGCTTCTGCGAAGTACGCAGTCAATACGCAGGCGCGGATTGGCATGTACACATTTGACTGAGAATTGATTATAAATAGCAACAACGGTTAATCAATTTGTCAAACACAACGATGAATTGTAACATGATGAAGGTATTGGTAGGTATATGAGATTTTGAAGCGTGCTAAGATTATGATACTTTGCTAGTAACACTGTCACGAAAGAATACACATTTATAACGGGAATTTCAACAACTTCTCTACTCTTACCATTTGACAGTGGACTAATTTGCAACCAGAATCCAACCGTGAACCCGCCGCCATGTCTGCTAGATACAAACGCCATCCAGATATCAGATACGTTATTTAACAATGAACTTGGAGCATTTGTTCCAGTTAGCGTCAACAAAGGTGTAACAATATTGCCTATTCCTACATCTAAATATTCATAAGTTCCCCAAGTAATGAAGTCTATGATCTTTATCGCAATCCCCAAGCTGTTTACAGCTGTTATGGTCCACGTACACTTCAAGTTTGCAGGATAGGATTGTGGGTAGTTTGGTGACGTCATATTAATCACCTGGTCATCATATTGGCCAATTTGTAGTTGTTCAGCTCCGCATAAGTCTAAATAAACAAGATAGCGTAGTGAAATGTAATCGAAATTAATGACTATGAATAAAATATTTTTCCAATCAGGATTATGATAGCTTTGCTTCACAAGCATTTGTTTTTTATTATTTTCCATTAGATAGATAGAAAAAAATAGAAAGAAGTAAACGGAGACAAAAAAAAATGCTATATCCCCTCTGACACTAGGGTGGGAAAAACAGTTTCTTTATTTCAACACTCGCAGAGAGCAGTTAGTGGTCCTGGGATAGCTAGTGACTTTCGTGGCTGGGCACGCTTCGCTGACATGTCTTGCTTGCTATACATTGTCTTTACTACTATACTTGATCGGATTAAATTTACTCAAGGTCACTGGACCTTCTATTGTCTAGCGAGGAGCTCTGCTAAATTATGAAACGACAAAATGAGTAAATATTTAGTGCTATGTTTTTGTTATATATCAGTATGCTAAATATGAAGCTGACGGACACACACAGTCTCTCTCCCATTCCGAGTAAGGGCTTGTCGAACCAATTTCTTGAGCCTGTGCAATAATGTGCCCTGTTCTACATGGGAATCGGATGTCTTTACCCCCTAGTTGCATAAATGCATAAATGGCCCACGGTCGTAGCTGTTGATGCCGCTTGCCGATGAAACACCACAATGTTGAAAATCTACTATTGTAAGTATATACATTTGATCAGTGGTTATTGGCAAGAAAAATATTATCTTACCACAAAACATTTCGTCTGATCCATTGAGACATTGTGGATGATTATCACACAGTAAAGACGTCTCCAAACACCCATACCCAGATTCACAACGATATTGGTCATCACTGCAGCCATCTTCATAAGAAAATTAAGATAAAAATAGGTGGACCAAAAGTGTAACATTATCATGAAATATCAGCTCCTTAAAGATTTTATCTTTCGGTTTTCCAATATTTCAACCTAAAGACGCACTACACAAAAGTATTGCAACATCGCTGAAAAAGAATTTTACAAAGTGAAAGCTGAACATTGATCCATTATGCAAACAACTAAGAGTAGGTTAATAAATTGGAATGGATGAGTCCACTGTGGTGACATTATGTGCTTATTCCAGTGATTGCGAAATGGCGGAGTGATCGAAATCCCTTTGAACGTTAAGAGGAAGAGAAAATGGTCTGGGTGGACTCAGAAGCACGAAAGGTCCATGGCTAACCCATAAAGTACCCGATGACCTTGAATCACTCCAAAACATTGCAATTCAAATTACCGAGTCTCCCAGCCCTTGTATATAATGTCAACAGATCCCCTTTTGAGGCAAACTGTACACCAAATGACCTCGTTTTTATCAGCTTACACTCGTGACCCTTTTTAAGAAGTTTACACTAATATCTGCAGATGTTTGCGCTTAGCGCGCATTTTGAGCAACATTTTTGAACATTTAGCAAATCCTTCAACGATAGACAGTAAACAAATGTACGTCACTTGCGTATTTGAGCAACCCCCCTACCCCCCCCCCCCCCCACCCACCCCCTCTCGCCGATCCAGACGTCGGCCATCGTTGATGCAACCTTCTTCTGTAACCAATTTCAGGATACGTTTCAAAAACCAATTTAACCATTAGACGACCATTCTTCTCTGTGTTCAAACGGATTCCGTAATTGAAAGTACTAGAAAAAGCCCAGGATGTTACAACTTCCATCCAATTGATTAGCATGGTCATAATCATATCATGAAAGGATCGACAGGATATTGGATGAATGTTCAACTAACAATTTCTCGAATCTTTTTCAGGAATGTTGCAATACTTTTGTGTAGTTTATATATATCATATCGTTGTCTAAATTCTAGAGGATAGAAAAGTGATTCAATATAAAAACAGCCTATATCCATCCCACATTCGGGTGAAAATAGTGGGCGCTGCTAAAAAATTTAAAGCTGATATCTAAGTTGTCGTTAAGTTAATTTGCTCATGTTCAATCTTAGCTGTTATGAAGTTGACGATGTTTGAAGTATAACAGCTGATGAGCAAACCTTGCATCACTATTTCGTTTATGTTAATGTTCTCAATATATTTAAAAAAAATTAAACTCACCACTAGTAGAGACAGAGTTTAATACAAGATGAAATCCTAACCATTGTGCAGCAGCATCGGATGTAAACCTGATCCAGACTGCGGGTGAGTCTACCGTGACCGTCGTAGGTGCATACAGACCAGTCAGTCGTAATACCACAGATGCAAGGGTAGCATTAAGTCCTCGACCGATTGTCAGAAAATCAAAATTGGTTTGTACGTGAAAGAATTTGAATTCAATGTGTATGAATGGTGTGGATGAGGTGGTAATACGCCATATGCAGTCTAAGTTGTTAGCATATACGTAGGGATTGAATGGTTTTGACTTAAGATGAACAGCAGCATCTTCGACAATAAGATTGGTATTACCACAGAAATCTGAAGTTATAAGCAAACATACACGATATTAAACCTGAAATAGTGTTATGAAAGGTTACTCGAAATTATGATATATATCGGAAATACAAGACGACTAAAAAACCCAATAATAATAATAATAATAATAATAATAATAATAATAATAATAAAAATAATAATAAAAATAATATTAATAATAAATACTCATTACATGTTACTAGTATTAATCAACTCGATTCTGCTAGCTATTTCAAAGTGTTCAATTCTTCGTACAGATGATGTGGTACAAACTCTTGATTAGTTGACGTTCGTTGAGGTGAAATTGTACCTAAAATCGATTTATTAATTTATCAAGTGGGTTTTTTTTTTTCATGAAGCAAATAATTGTAAGGTTCCATTTCCTGAAAGTTTTAATTTGGCCAGGACTGATTAAATTTACCATGGTTGCTTCTTTTCCGATTCCTTATTATAAGCTCGAGGAAATAGATGTAATTATTGCTTGTGTATAGACGCAACAAACTAGAAATGGTTACTACTAAAAAGTTAAGGTCAGTGGTATTTGAATGTTGAGGCCAAAAGGGTATTGTACAATGTTAGATTTTTTATTCAATAAGAGAAGCAGCATTCAATGTAAATGCGACGCTTTCAATGTACGTTCACATACTGTAAAAAATTGCATTGCTCTTTTATTGCCAAACAAGGTCCACTCGCAATGTTTTCCCCATAATTATGTTGACTCAGAAGAACCATAACACTGGTTTGGGTTGAGAGACCACTGACCAATGACTAAATTCATCAGAATATTGCAATTTTATACAATACCGTAAAATCTCGATAGTTTTCATAAGTATGTGCTTACTATCAAGCGCTTTAAAAACATGCAAACATGACGAGGGTTCTGAGCAAATCATCGATACACATAGTTTAAACGAACAAGTAAACATGCAAATTTGTGTCTCAACCCCATTAGCTCAGTTGGGAATGCGCCGGACTTTGGTACAATTTCATTTTTTCAAAAGCGCTCAATAGTAAGCATATATGTTAACTATCGATTTTTACGGTATGCAACTATATACAATATAAAAATACAGTGGCGTAGCCAGGATTTTGGAACCGAGGGGGCACAACTTGTAAATGTACCGACGGAAATATTTTTTGCCGACGGAAGTTGTGATCTGTTGACCCAAATTATTTTTGCATGGTTTGAAAAAGTGAAGAGTTCTAGGCGGTACCAACATAAAAACACAACATTTTTATGTAAAATTCTATTTCATTCACAATTTTTCATCATTTTTTTTTATAATTCTCCCCTTTTTTCTGTCACCCTGGAAAAAAATGGTCTATTGTTAACCCATTTTTTTTTCACCAACGCCTTCCGTCTACCGACGGCCTTATATGACCCGACGGCCATGATGAGCGGGGGGGGGGGGGCACCAGTCCTTGGCCCCACTGGCTACGCCATTGTAAAAATATATCATTATATATAAATCTGACACACAACACTTTCACGAACTTACCACACTCTTTTTCATCCGAATTATCGTAGCATTGACTGAGGGTATCACAAAGCAACGACATATCCAGACAACCATATCCAGATGAACACGTGAAATCGTCATCTCTGCATTGAACTGGAAAGAACAAAAATAATAAAATTATCTTTAAAAATACATTATCTTTAAAAATACTACGCCCTAATATGTAAAAAAAAAAATCTTGTCCGCCATCCAGCAAAACAATATTGATTTGACATTATTCACAAAAGGTTAGCAAATGTTGCTTGAAAACATGTTATTTGGGGGGGGTCAGATATAGGGTATTTAAAGGGTATAAAACCTTTTCATGATAGTCAAATAACATTTTTTGAAAACTTACTGCAATATAGTCCATGTTCATTTATAAACGTGTTGACCAAATATTTGTCAAAAATGTTTGCAAACACATTTTACAATAACATTTTGTTATTTTAAAAATGTTAAAATAGTGTGTTTTCATACAGGAAGTTTAAGAAACGTTTTCATGACCTTTATATAACCCGACATTTAATGTTATTAAAACATTTTTTCGCCAAAACCAACCAACCCCCAAATATAACCCGCTTAAAACGTTAAAAAGGGACAGTCTGTGTAGCTCAGGGACAGTCTGTGTAGCTCAGTGGTAAGAGCGCTCGCCCGACAAGCGAGAGGTCTGGGGTTCGAATCCCCGCAAAGGCAGGTATGTCCGGAGTTTTTACTCTGGTATATCTGCCTATGCATGTAATGTTTCCATTTGTAAATTCATGTTTGATTGTGCTAGTGTGCGATGCGTAATTCTTCTTTCCCTTGTATTCTCATTATTTTTTTGTAATTTCATTTTCAATTTTGTTGTTTTTAGGTCACTTACGAAAAAGTTTCTTATGTTCTTGATCCATTTACTATCACTTGTGAGCTTACCTTTATTCTGGGTCTGTTCCACTTCCAAAAAGAACCCCGGGTAATTAACGCTGTAATCACTTCTAAACCGAAGCCAAATCACTGGCTCATGAATCACAATCGAGTTTGGATAAAGCACGTAATGCATTAGACTAATCGTGTCATTATGAAAACCGTCTAATCCAATCCCAATATAAAGGAAATCATACATAGGCTCCGTGTAGAATACTAGGATCCGTATTACATAGCTTCCAGATTGGTCATTTGATTGGAAGAACCAGGTGCAATCTTGAGATGATGGATAAACGGATGGATAGCGAGGCGTTGTCAAGTATTTCGTGTCACCAATGCTGGTATTTATGTGTGCTTCGCCACAAGTATCTGATAAACATGGCAAGGAAATCAAAATGATGACAGTAAGTCTTGCTTGGAAGACAGCAATTCTCTATTTTTATTACTCCTGATTTATATTGACTCACTTATACTCTCTTATCATTATATCTAAGATTTTTACTCCCCGTTTGATGAAGAAAACGGAGCGAGGTGGTTTGAACAGAGATGATGGGGTTTATAATCTTAGCCATGTTAATAATCCACTGCTGTTACAGACAGCAGCTGATTCTATATAAAACGGAAGTGACAAATATCTTCCCGCCAAATCATTTATTACGTTTTTGAAAAATATTTAAGAATAAAATTTCGAAATATCTTTTCCTTACAGCAATCAAATTCATCTGATCCATCTGCACAATGTAAGACATCATCACAAACAAACGACTGGTCTACACAGCCTAACCCAGAGGCGCACCAGAAATCATCGTTGTCGCACATTTCTGAAGGATTTGTAATAATAGATGTGCGAAAATTTAAGACAGTGGCTGTTTGGATCCAAACTAACTGATGTTCCAGTAGATCATCAGAAATGAATGGGTTCCCGAATTGACCTGATGTTTTCAGAACAAAATTGAACTGAAATCGTCGAATTAAATTCAAGTCATTGAGCTTGTTAGTCTTTTTCATTACGTAGGCTGTATGGCTTGGTTAGCATACGACATATGTGATGCGATCAAGCAAAATCAGTCGGAACTCGCAAATATTGATTTTGAGATATAGCCAAACAAAGGTAATATTTCCTTTTGTTTCCTATTGTTTTGGAAACTCTTAAATCGCTCATATCTTTGGAACTGGTTGTTCAATTTTATTGGGGTTTTCTGCCGAATGCAGTTTTGTGAATGTTTTTTACTATCCTATAAAAAACTGAAAATTTAATATTTCCGAGTTCCGACTGATTTTGCTTGATCGCATCACATATTTGTATACTAAAATCCTATGAGAACATTGATGGCGCTGTTTCCAAGCCTTAAATGTTGATATTGCTCCAGTATAACAATGCCCCATAGGTTAGTACATACCAGTGGTGGTACACCACATTTATCAACTTTTTAAAGTGTTAATGAAAAACAAATAAAATCGACTGCAAGAATTAATGTTGACAGGAATTACTGACCTAAAATAGGGAACTAGAGCTTCTGCTAAATCCTTGGTAGCGTATCAATAATGATTATTAAAGCATGAAGAAAACGACGTTACTTTTACATAGGTACACTATACATACCGCATAAGTCTCCATGGTCAGTTTCGAGGACTGAAGTACGATAATGTAAAATACCTTCGCATCCGGATCCGTTGTCACAGTAGACATGATCAGTGCAGTTACCTGAAACAAAGAATTACAATACTATCATAATTATAGATAGATCTGTTCTTCTTTGAAATTCGAGATCTGATTCTCGCTAGTTGAAACTTTTTCTCTCGAATTACATTAAATAGGATGCACAGTAAAGAACTAAGAAATAAAAAACAAGCGATAACGTATTAAGAACAAGTAGTTTGATCCGTGCACACCAATACAATCTCAAGCATAAGTTTCAATTTTCCTCATATCCATGCTTCAAAAGTAGTTAAAAATCAGTTGCAGGCGCGCGGCCCGCCTGCATTTAACAGCAAATCTTTATTCCAATTATAACAATTACTGAACGCTCCAATTCGTACAGAATATTCAGACATGTATGCTGATATCTTTTACCGGGATATCAGTTAACTAACATATCGTGACCTTTAAACACATTTTAGATGCAATTTAAATACCACTAGTTGCAAGATTTTATTTACTTACATGACCAAAATAACATAATCAGTTTTATAATATATTCGCCTAGCTCTTTCTTGTATTACTTAATTTTGTTTGATGCAATACTTCATCCTTTGCAGTGGCGTGTCTGGACATTTTGTCGGGGGGGATGGGGTGGGGGGCAATTTGCTCAGTGAGTATTAGTTCGGCCCATGGGCCCAAGTTAACAGGGATATCGGTCGCGCAAGGCGCAAAAATGTTCAGTTTCATACTATTTGTGGAAGTTGTTACTCATTGGGTTCTTTTTGCACGAAGCATGCGAAAATTTACAATTTTAAGCTATTTCATATTAAAACCATATTGTTACATTTCCATAAAAATAGATAAGTACTTCTTTTCAATAAAATGTTAGCTCTTAATGTCAGATATATGTCCCCTGTTATTTTTGAGCCAAACAAATGTTGTAATGCAAAGGATATTGGAATTTGCTACCAGCGTCAATGCTACTTCGTTGGTCGTGCTACGGTACGACCCTTTGATGTGTGCGTTCTGTGTTATGGACGTCGCACACGCGTTTGACTAATATTCTCTTCCTTCCTTCCATATACGTGCTAACCTCAAATGGTTGAGTATCAACGCACGGGCTTTACGTGCACAGTTTACCTACCCAGCAAACACAAAAACGTTTTAAAAACGTTTTAGATAAGTTATATTTTGGCTTTTGGTTTAGGTAAAAACGTTTTAATAACATTAAAATGTCGGGTTATATAAAGGTCATGATAACGTTTTAAAGCGTTTTGTATGAAAACACACTACAACAATATTTTTAAATGTTTTCAAAAATGTTATTGTAAACTATTTTTGCAAACATTTTTGCCAAATATTGTGTCAATACTTAAATAACATTATGTTAAAATATTTGAACCCAGCAAACACAGAAATGTTCTTAAAATATTTTTTTCAAAACCTTTTAATAACATTTAAATGTCGGGTTATATAAAGGTCATGAAAACGTTTTTAAAACGTTACTGAAAATATTTTGGGCAAACATTTTTCGCAAAATATTTTTTCAACCCCAAAATAACATTCTGTTTAGAATGTTTTGTATCAAGTTTTCAAGAATGATTTTGGAATGTTATTAAAACGTTTTTATACCCTTTATATAACCCGACATTCAAACGTTTTTGTAAAACATTTTTGTTTGCTGAGCAGTTAATTATCAAAAATGTTTTTTAAGGTTATGAAAACGTTTTATACTCTTAATATACCCTTTATATAACCCGACATTTAAACGTTTTCTGACAACATTTTATAACCTTTTGCGAATGATGTCGAAAACGTTTTGTGTTTGCTGGGTATGCACGATCCTGGAACCTAGGATTGATTGCAGATATCAGAACCGGGGATGGTCCCCCTTCTCTTTTCGAATAGCTCTGACACTTAACGTGCACAGGGTTTGACTCTTCCTGTACACGGGACCAACGGCTTTACGTGACTTCCGAATCACGGACGAAGCACATACACTACCTATATCTGCACGTGCTAAGCAGTGTATGGGGGCGAGAAGAAATTCTTCAATTAAATTCTTCAATTAAATTACTGAACCTAACTGAAGGATTCCCGACCATATAGGAACTTTTTGGGAGGGAAGAGAATTTTCACCTTAAGGCAAGCCCAAGGCTCGAACCCTCGTCGATCGTATCTCCCGGCCGGCAGCGCAACGCCTTACCTAAGATGGTATCTTAGTTTAATAAAGTACATAACAGTCATGTAAAAAAAAACAGAATTGTACGAATATTGAAGGCGCCCTCCTCAGCTAAATGTTACAATATATGGCTTTAACCAAAATCAAGGTGTTTACCGAATGTGTGCGCAAGAACAAGGCATGTTTTTCTTTGAGTTGTCAAGCGGGAATCACCCCCGTGAGGAACGCTACTGCTCCTCTGGGATTTAAGCTGCGTCCCAGTTAGTTGCCACGCGAGTTGTTAACAACGGTGAAACATGATTGAATCCCTTTCAACAACGAAAACAAGCTAAATATCGTCTGATTCTCATGATTTTTCCATTCGGAATATCCGTTTGTTATTGCCACTCAACCTTAACATCGGTGATTTCTATGTTGATAGCGTATCAGCAATAAAACAAAAGAATGAAGCGGTAATGTTTAGATGCTACTTTAATAACATTAAGAAAGTGTTTACGCATAAGTTCCAGTCATGACGAATTTTACGCGCTCATGCGTAACGCGTACGCGTAACCATGCGTTCGTGTATACGCTACTGGAAAGGTGTGGATTCATCACGGATTAACAACGCTTTGCTCCTGTACAAAGGAATAGGAAGAGTTGTTGAATGAACAATTTACATTAACAACATAGGAATGCTGCACTCCAGAACAGTAGCGTAGCTATCAGGCAAAACACAAAATGTTTTAAAACGTTTTAAACAGGTTATACGTCGTATTTGGGGTTTTGATTTTGGTTAAAACATATTAATAATATTAATTGTCGGGTTAAGGACATGTAAACGTTTTAAAAAAACATTCTACAACAAAATAATTTTAAAATGTTTTCCATATGGTATTGTAAAGTAATTTTTGCAAAAACTGTTTTGGCAAATATTTTGTGAACACTTAAATAACATTATGTTAGAATATTAGTTATTAAGTTATCAAATAATGTTTTTGAATGTTATGAAAATGTTTTATACCCTTTGTATAACCTTTATATAATACGACATTTAAACGTTTTCTGGCAACCTTTTCTAACGTTGATGTCCAAAACGTTTTGTGTTTGCAGGGTAGGGGAAAATGGCGACCATTTTTTTGGTCAGTTTGTCCTCCTTTGTTCCCCTTCGCACCACCCCCTCCCGAAAAAGTCCTGGCTACACCAATGCTCCAGAAGACTGTACAGCCATCGTGATTGTCAATACTTGCCTTGTTGTTCATTTCCTGACACAGTAAGATTGAATCCCGTATGGCGATGTTGTATAGAAGATGCAAAATGAATCCAAAACTGACTTGAATTGATGGATATATCATAACCAGGTGCAATAAATTCATGTAATCGCAAAATTGTGTCTGACAATGACACATTATTTCCTTGTCCAATACTAAGATAATCACTAGCATAGATGGAATCTGCAGTCAGGAATTGATGGAATAGGACATTCCATGCTCCGGTCTTGGTGACTGCAGTAAAATACCAGGCGCATTCTACATTATCAGGGTAGTAAGCAGGGTACAATGGCGATGTAATGCTGACTTTATCATTCGAATGTAAAAGAAAGTAACCACCGCATTCTGAAAAAATAAAATCCAAGAATTTGAAACCAAATGAAAGTGTATCGCGTTTACAATAATACAATACGCGCGTAGTAAATGCATTTTAAATTCATTTTAACATTCATTTCACCAATCCTCATTTAGCATATTTAGTACATAATGCGATTTGAAATAGCTAACTAGCACAGAAACTCAGCTGCTAAGAAATCGAACCTTTACAAAAGAACCTAGTCTCAAATCATATAATCCTTGCAGATTGCTAGCCATTATGCACTTAAGGGTAATGTTGCAGGTGGTGTAATTCTCTATGGGTTTTTAACTTATGAATAAAATAAATAAATAAATAAATAAATAAATAAATAAATAAATAAATAAATAAATAAATAAATAAATAAATAAATAAATAAATAAATAAATGAACAGAGCTACTTAACCTACAAATTTCATTATACAAAAAGTACAAATGTACAAATTCTATAAATAGGCAAATACAACCAATACAAATTATAGTTAACACACTTATATAAAGCAAGTACACTTGATAAGAAAAACAGAATAGCAGAGAAAATAGCTGTAATGAACAAAAACATGAATAAACAACACACTAAATCCTAAATCACTACTCGAATCCCCAGGAAAAATTATATGACGCGTTCAAGCTAAATGCGCTAATTACTATATTCAAATAATTAAATTTGCTGTAAATATTCTTGTCCATTGTTGAAGAAATAAAATTTTGAAAAAAAAAAAAACGAAAAAAACTGCAAAACTATTTTCCTTTATTATTCAACGTCATTTCATTTATCCATTTTTGGCTTAATCATGTACTATATAAATATATAATGCTCTTACCTTTTGAACCATCTGTTTTGTTAACCGCGGTGGCTCCAGACAATACTATGCCAAGTATAACATACAGGTATGCAATAATGCCCATCATGTTATTGTGCTATCAATCCATCTAGTTAACTTCAGATTTTTGCAGCCTACCGATAAACTCATTTTATACGCCATCAACGACGCTGTTCTAATATGTCACATTCCAAATATGATGCAAGTGTTATTATCATGCACAGTTAAAAAGCAAGGGTGTGCATGATTTATTCTATAATTTAGTTCACTTCAAGTTCGGTAGTGACGCCAATGCTTTTTCTCGGTATTTTTACCAAAATGTGGGATAGGTCGTTTTTATATTGAGCCCCTCAATTATATATATTTTTGATTCGATGCCCCAAATTTGTCATTGCTGTAAGGGTGAACCTCTAAGGAAAGCACATTTATGGTCAAATAGTTGGTTTGACCAATTCATTAATTGTTTCAGCAACGGAAACCCCGGGAAAACGAGGAGCCAGGAGAAAAATGCGACAAAATAATGAACGTTTGAAGGGCGAAGCGATCGCGGAGGGAACGTATAATAGAACGTGATTGACAGACGCATTTCTCATGTCTTGTTGATTATACCCTCTAGTTATTCAAAATCACTATTCTAAGATGCGTTAGACGGTAGTTAGCACCAAGGCGTAAGATATCCCAATGTTTCAAATAGTCGGTAATTGCAGAGTACAACTAGTTATACAATTTTATTCAACAGATCTGATATGACGAGTAAAGAAGTACAATCAGTGGCTTAGCTAGGGGTTGTAGCGCCCAGGGCCAAGGTTACATAATGCCCCCCCCCCCACATATGTTGAAACAATTGCAAAAAATACTTAAATAAAGTAATTTTGGTTATAATGAAGTTCAGTGAATTTTGGTCTTAAATATTATTGATCTTTTAAATGAGTACTTGTGCTGAAATGCATCGCTCATGGGGCGCAGAATTGATGCTGAATTAGTCAGTTCGGCACCCCTCCCAGGACACGTGCCTCCAACTGCCCACCTTTGTTCCATAACCATTAAGGTATAGGACATTTTTTGTGTTTGCTATAGCCCCCGAATGAAATGTATTTAATTATGTTTGTACTCAAGTAGCATTGTGTGTGCATTTTACATCAGAACTATAGTGCTATTATTTTTATGGGCATTATAGTGTCTAAAATGGCCCAAAATGAGGCTTTTTCAATATTGCTGTCCATTTCTAATCGTCACCCCCATAGACTTTACATGTAAAATAAAAAGGCTCATAAAAATTTAATAGCACTTAGTTCGAATGTAAAATTTACACAAAATGCTTTTTGAGTGATTACAAAGATAATCAAACACTTTTCATTCAGGGGCTATGTGGAATTTTTTTAATGTATTCCATGTACAATGACATGTCACAATAAAATAAACTGAGCCCGGATGTCGCCAGTGCCACTATTGAGATATGCTCTATTGAACGTAACAATAAACAATAGGAAACAAAGGATTTATTGACTGTTTTATTGATTTTTCACTACTTAAATGTCAAGTACTATAGACATGATATACATCATTTTAAAGCTAATTTCAAGCAGAATATTTTGGTTGAATATCTCAAAAATGATGATTGGCGACTTCTGGGCTCAGTTGTCCTGAGGGGTCACAAATGTCCATTGGAAACAAAGGTGTGCCCCCCCACCCCGTCGCTACGCCACTGAGTAAAATATAAATTACTAGGAATTATGAAGAAACTTATGGAGAGCTTTACGATTCATAACGCCTTTACAGAATTAAAAGTTACGAATATATTTTACAAAAACAGAAGAATACAAAAGGTATAACAAAGGTAATAAGCGATAATTGTCATGTCGATATTTGTAACTTTTTGGCCACAAAAATTAAGTCAATAATTCGATGAAAGTCGTATACTTTAAATAAGTCAGAGCAAATCTACTTAGGCTTTAACTAGTAAGTACAAATATTTATTATGATGTCCACTAAAGAGAGCGGCGCATTGAATATTTCCCAAAATGTAAACCGAAGTACTCAGCTTCTGACAATGCAACACCAAATCGCATTATGATCACTTTGTATACATGGAGTGAGAAATAAATTCTAATTTTTATGAGATATATTCCAATGTAAATCTTCATTTCAGTTTTTGGTTCTATTTATTCTAACACTTTTCACGATCTTTTTCCTACTGTTCACGCATTATTGTTTCGACTTCGGCGCATTTACTACATATATACTTGATTTACTTGAATTACTTGAAGCAGATGATTTTTCTTTCTGACTTCGTGTTTGGATAGTGCTTATAAGTGATGATATTGTATAGAGATAGGGATTCAGAGAAGAATTTATTGGGAGGACAAAGACCACTGACCAGGTGTATGCTTCAAGTGGGATGACAACTAGTTCTGTCTGAGAAAGGATGCCCATGATTATAACCGGGACCCAGCATAGGAAATCTGTACCCACGATTATGGCCATCTTAATCGCTATTTTCATCTCTTCTTGAGTGTCAGCAGATCTACCAGCCTTTGCCATAGATGTTTTAAGGCTCCAAAATATCGCGACGTAGCAAATAAGGATAAACACAAAACAGGCAAGGTTTACTCCGAGGAAAATAACGATAGAAAAGTACCAAGCAGGTTTTGAATCTTGACTGACAGGAAGGTCAAAGGTAACTTGATTGCCAATGTCATTAGACTTAAGTTCAAAGGTCGCCGGTCGCGTGATTAAAGGTAGACCAATACAAACGTCAGAGAGGTCGTAGAAATCAGAGTCCGGTCCTGCCATAATGATTGGTACCAAACTTAAGGTTATAGAGAATATCCAAATACATAGCCCAGCTGATTTTGCCGATCCTTTTGTTAGCCGAAAACGACTGAATGGAAACACTCCACCGAGAAATCGCTCATAACTTATAAGGGTCAGAAAAAATACGGACCCTTCACTGGATAAAAGAGATAGAAACCCAGCTACTCTACAAATAAGACCACTTCGCCATTGGTCAGAGTAAACAAAGTACTCATCACCATAATATATATCTGCTGTTGCAAGAATTATCATATACATCCCCATTAAGAAATCAGATAAAGCGAGATTACCGATGAGAAACGATTGTATAGCTTGGGTTTGATTTTTGCTCTTTTCTCGTAGCCTCCAAATTACTGAGAATAAGTTGCCGATGAGGGCGCTAATACCTAAAACCCACATGGATATTCGAAGGATGTTGTTTTGCATTAAGCTTCCGCAGTTAAATAATGGCGGTTGTGGCTCCAAAGTTGTGCAGGATTCTAAGTGATCGAAATGACAACACAATCGATGATCGTCAATATAACTGCAATAAATAAATAGATATTATTACATATTATGAAAGAATAAATAAATATCGAAATGAGTATAGAGGTAATTTTTTTTTTAATTGGATTTAAAATTAGTCCAAGGGTGATTATATAGTTTTGATAACATGAATGTGAATCTTATCATTCATCCCGGTATTAATAAATGTAAATATGATCTACTGAACTTACTTTTTATGAGGGGGCAATATTTCATTGATTAAGAAGGTTTAACTTTGACCTGTGACACAACAACACAACATCCGCTATACAGGTCAACGAACCTTTGCCCACAGAACACAGAATACCAGTTGGTTTGACTATGCAGCTGAGATAGGAGGTGAAATATTCCTACTCATAAGAATAAGATGATGATGATAATATAGTATATCATCATCATCACCACCACCATTATCACCATCATCACAATAACATGTTTCAATAAGAAAATGTTTACAAAATGGGTAAACCAAGAACCGGAAAGCTGTCATTACTATCATTATTATTGTCATAGTTCATGTGTCAGTTAAATGCCACTTACAATTTCTCTAGGCTGTGAAGCTCAGCAAAAACATCGGACTCAACTTCTAAATTATGCATTGTATCTCCACGAATGATTACACTTAGAAATAGAAAAAGAAAAAAAAAAGTTCTATCAATAAGAAGAAGGGCAAAAATGTAACTCTTCGTAATTTTGAGAACTTAATATAGCATCATTGTGTACTGATGCAAGAGTGCGACTTTGTATATGTTATTTATTTTACTTGCGTTTGATATATACATTGAACTTAATTGGTAAAACTTTCCAGAATAACTTACAGTGTCTTCAAACGAAGCAGTCCATTAAAAGCTCCATGATAAAGCTTCCATAATGGAACGTGGTACAAAAACCTGAAGAAGGGACAATATTAACAACCAAAACAACCAAAAATAGAAATCAATTGTGTGTAGTCAATTTATGTGCGAGTCCAATGCAACATTTCTGAAAATTTGGACAAAGCTATTTATATCAGTGTCAATCATTTTTAAAGTACTGCGCCATATCAAACAACTTACAGACGTTCTAATTTGGAAAGTTCTTCAAAGTTCCCACTCACAATAGAGACAAATGGATTGTCAGATAAATCTCTACAGAAAAAATAATATGAGGTAAAAAACACGTTTTATGTTTTCAGTTTTATAGTAGAGAGATTGCGATGTGTCATACGGTTTGTACGTGCGTACATACTGCTGGTTTTGGTACCATGCTGGACAGAGACCAACGCTTGTTTGGAAGACATCTGGCTACAGGAGGGTGAGTAACAACATATTTAGCAATCTAGGGATTATAAACATCTCAAAAAAGTAACTAACCCCCCTTGAATAATGGCCATTATAATAATTCAAAAAACAGGCGATTGTATTACAAATCTGTAAAATCAATCCGTTGGAAGCAGAATTTATTTCTGCACATTTTGACATCTTATTTGTAGCAATTGACTAAATATTGACGGCACAGCGTACATTTAAATCAATGTAACCCAAGATTTGAAAGTTGCAGTAAATTATATTGATTTGTATTCCGTATAATGGAAGGAAATCTGAGTAATGATATCAAATCCGGACCTCACGATGTATGGAAATCGCAATCTTTCTAGTATGTTTTGGCAACCTCTGGTCTCGAATGGACAATAATATGTGTTTGTAAATATTTCCGGGTCTGAATATATTTTTTTCTATTGGAGCATCCATGATTAGGATGTATGGGTAGTTTATACTGATAATTATACACTTATCATTTTGCATTATTCATTTGTGTATTTGGGTGCCGCATTATCATTTTGTACCTTCCTTATTGAAAAAATAACTCTTGTATTTTAATAAAGTAAACGACAAGATAAAAGGTCAAGGATTTCTTTTTGGTTTGCGTTTCACTTTGTGTAAAAATCAGTTCACTAAACTTACAACCAAGTTAGATTATACAGTCCGTCAAAAGCTCGAGGAGGAATTGTCGAGATGCTATCCTTGTTCAGTATTCTAAATAATGAAAACGAAACCATATTATTTAAATAGTTAGCAAAAGGCAATGTGATTATTGTTGCAGACTGCATATATATTATAGTCTGGAACATTGAAAATACCTGTTTCATATAGCAATTTCCTAGCGAGAATGGTGAGAATCGTTGTCATCATCAGCAGATGTCCGATGGGAAATGAATGTTGAATATAGCAATAATATTATTTTAAAAATAAAAACATCCCAAAAATCCCTTTTTAGTGCTCGAAATTGTGATACCTACTGGATAGCTCAAAACTTGTACCCATGGTGACTCCTTGAATGAAAAAAGTTCCATTTTTAACATTTGCACTGTAAAGGTACTCAAGTCAGTGTAACATTGCATTCTCTACATGACGGGTCTAGGATGACCCGCGGTGACCAGCAACGACCAGCCTCTCTGGCATCAAAAGCAACATATTCAATGCGTTTAGGTGCATACTTTTGAATCAACATTTTTTCATTCACCATAGCAACACATTTTTGGCTGTTAAGACAAATGAGGCATCAAAATTTGCTGCACAAAACTGGGATTCTTTTTGCTGTTTTAAATTTGTAAAATTGTCGCACAGATTTTGAGATCACCGTATTATCGTATAACGATGTGCTATACTTACAGACTTGAGAGCGCAGACAGGCCCTTAAATGTTCCAGGTGCCACTGTTGATATGTTTACACCACTCAAATCCCTTGAAAAACAAGTATAAAGTGTTTAATTTTAATTTAAACTTAAAAGTTTAGGGAGACTGACGAACTATAATATAGTAAACGGTAGATAACAGACACTAATCCAATTAACAAAAAAACATATATTTTATCAATTCAGTCGCCTAACACAAGCGATAAAAAAGTGATAGTCGCAGCAGCAATTGTCAACGACTGAATTTTAAGTATTCGTTATGTTCCCGGGGTTATGTTTTGGCCAATAATACCGTAATGTGGAAGGGTCACCACTTGTCCAAGCAACGAGTCTGTCTCTCCATAATTATCTTCCTTCGTAGTACATGGGGGTAATACAATCACCTGGGTGAATACCGCGCCGCAGCATAACCATTTAGTGACCTTTTTCCCTCTATCCCACAATGCACTATTCCAGGGGGGGTATGACGTAGTTCATCAACATCATAGATCGTGTGCATCCGATGGTCTTTACCAGGCCTTTGCAATTATTTTGTCTTAATATGGGTATACTGATTCCATATATAATGCGGATTATCGTAAAGGCCATCGATGTTACTAATTATGCAATTATTGAATACACGAGTGATGCAGTTACGGAGCGATGCAGAACATCTGTGTAAGAGATTTTGTTTCGTTTTATTTTCAACTTCGAAAAAAAAGTGAAACGGACGCCGGTAAAATATCACTGCGTGTCCCGTCATCAGTTTTTCACTATTAGGTCTATAAAATGTTAACAAAGTTAGGTTTCAATAACAGGAAACCTTTTTTGGCGACGACACCATGTCCATAAGGCATACAAATGTTGTTTTTTGCCCCCGAAAGGTATTAGTGATCGCGCGCCATTATCGTGATGATCGGGGATTCCTTTTTTGTGATGAAGGCACCAGCCGAAATGTCCGTATTCCAAAATGTAATGAACATAACTCTGTACTCCCCCGGGGAGATGATATATTTTGCGACACTCATACCCCCCTGGAATAGTGCATGATGGGAAAGAGGGAAAAAGGTCTATAGCTGGTGAATGTATTGTAGCCTATCGTTCATGGATGAAACTCGTTGTAATGTTCTATATTCTTTATACTTGAATCGAATTCTGGTATAAATATGGGCGATACACTGTAGGCAGAATTCATATACGATGGAGGACGTAAAACATGTTCCATTTGTCATTTCCAATATTGTCTTTTGCTTTTACCAGTAATTGCATTTCAAATACTCACAGTGATTGCGTTATTTGAGGAACCAGTGACACAATGTCAACAGACCAATCCGCTTGACACGATATGTGAAGTAATTCCTTACTATATATGCCTTCGATATAGTCACAAAAACGATTTGCTGGACAACGTTTAACATCTGCCAACAAAATTATATTTTTTTGTAGAATTAATAAATCTATTATCAAAAACGACACAAAAACAATAACAAAAATAAAAACGAGCAAACACAGATATAGTTATAGATAGTAACAAAGCAAAATTCTGATTTTGCGTGACTGTAAAATTCTTCTATAAATTCAGGTACCCTTTAAAAACAAGGACTAAGGTAGTATACGAGGGGTATATTTTGAAACGTTCCTTTTTGTTTGGGTTTCAGTTTGAAACAAGGGTAAAACAGACCAATTATGCGTTAAATCAGAAAAGTTAAATAATTGTGTGACATTGCCCACAAACAGTACGCCGCTGTGCCAGAATCTAATTAAGTTAAAGCTAAATTAAAGTTAGTTGGAACGGCTGGCCTGCGTCTAAGAGATCACCTGGACAAATTACATTGTACGAGATCATGAGCGATAGCTTACCACATTCTATCTCGTCATCACCAGCAGGACAGTCTCTGTATCCGTCACAAACTTGTTCCAGCAATACACAATATCTTACTTCGACATCTTCAGCTTTGTTGCAGAGATACGATCCTGGGCACTGTATGTAAGCTTTACAAATAATGGAAAAATCAGTAGACAGGATTAGGTATTCGCATTGGAACGCAGTAAGTGGACATGTGACGTCATTATATTTTGCTCCAGACTAGCCCTAAGAACCTTAGTGTAAATCATCGTTTACAGTTCATAACGTCACACAAGTTTTACATTATATTGCATACCACACTCATTCTCATCGGCTTTGTTGACTAAACAGTCGTTGAAACCATCGCATTCAGCAGTCTCTAGGACACAATATCCATCGCCACAGTCAAACTCATCTGACCTACATAATCCTGTTAAACAACAAAGACAAGCAATGTCAACATTATACATTTTGACTCGAGCCGTTGTCAAATTGGGTTGAATGGATTTTACATATTACCGCGGACATAATCAGCTTCATCAGGATTACCAGAGTGAATCAGACAAGAGGGAGCAGCGTGACACACTGGTTAAGGTCTATGCATTTGGTACAAGAGGTCCCGGGTTCAATTCTCACAGGTTCATCTGGTAAAGGCGGGCCAGATGACCCATGATAAAAGACCTCGTTACATTCGGATATGATCAGGGTCATGCGCGTATTTGGGGGGGGGGGGCTTTGGGGGCGCCAGCCCCCCGGGGTCAAAGCAGGGGGCGGCCAAATCGAAGGGGCGGCGGAAAGAAGAAGGGCGGCAAAAAGAATTAGTAAAGCAAAAAGGGCGGAAAATGTGAAAAATTGTACTATACATCAAAATGTGTTGCTTTTGGGGCGGTAGCGCCTATAAATCCGAAGTTTCGTCAGCGTTATCTCATAGATTTTAGCTATTAATGTCATGATATGTTTGACATAATAAAAAAATGTTTGTTAAAAATGCAGCTGACGCCAGTCTGCGGCATAAGCCGTCAAAAATCGACGTTAGAAGCAATATCGCAGCCATAGGCTTTCGAGTATTGTAAAATTACACACACAAATTACACACTTGCCTTTTATGTTACTCGCTAGCCCAAGCTCCATTTGAAATCCCTTTCCTGTCCCCGTTCGATCGGTTGCTATTTGTATCCAGATCGCTGTTTCTTCTGACGTGATAGTTCGTATTTTCACCAGCCCTGTCAATCTCGCTATGACGTCACCATTACGCGACGAAGCATATTGCCCATTACCAATAGTTACAAAATCGTAGCCTCTTTCAAGTTGAAACTCAGTAATGGATAGCACAATGAGGTTGGTTTGCCGACCAACTATTGTCCATAAACAAATGAGATCATTTCGGTATGACGAAGGGAAACCTGGCGACGTAAGGTTGGTTGAGAGATGGGTGGATCTTAGGTTAAGCCTTCTCAAACCGCACTCACCTGCAATCAAAGACAGTAAAGATTTATAGAAAAAGGTAAATCAAAGTAACTGATATAAACATACATTGCTGGTTGGTGCATGGCGTATTTAACATAAATATAAATCTAAAGGGTCGATCAGATAGACAGCAGAGTCTATCAAACATCCCTAATTAGAGTCTAATGGCTATTAGGAAGTTCGAAGACTTCATGAACTGTTTGAGTATTTCGTATTGCATAACAATAACGCTAGTTTCTGTTTTCTGATTTAAAAACTAACATGAAATGAAATAAAATCTTATTTGTAGCGATTCTACACAGATCAGCATTGACCGATTCGTTTTTGAATAAGGCCCTGTCATATTGTTATGTCGCTTGCAGCAGCAGCAGCGATTATGATGTTTCAGCCAATGACGAGCCTTCACTGTGTTCGTATGAAACCAGAGCAAGACAAAAAATAACATACATGTAGAATAGCAAACAAAAAAACAAAAACAAAAACAAACAAACAAAAAGCAGCCCAGGATACAATTGAGGTACTTGAGCAAGACAAACAATTGACATAGAATATCAAACACATAATTACCGCAATCTACTTCGTCTTGGCTATCTGGACACAAAGCAGTCCCGTCACATCGCTGATAACTATGCAGGCATATAACAGACGCATTGAAGTAGCATGGAAATTCCTCAAGCTTGCAAGTAGCTACAATGATAGACAATATTCAATGTTCATAAAAACTTATATAGCGTTTCAAATTAGCTTAGCCCGTAAAATTCACACCAGCAAATAAGGACACGAAACCTTAATTCTTGCTCTAATTTCAGAGGAAAGAGCTCTCATTTTGCACATGAGATTACCCCGAGGCAACGGAACCTAAGTGTGACATTATGCAAATCTTTATGATATGTCAGCATGGTTCTTTCTTTCACGAATGGAAACGTATACCGGATACCGGTATAAAATTATTTTACAGTGTATGTCATCACAATTAGATGTCAATAATATTTGGTTTTAGATCGTACAAAGCAGCCTTTTGAGACAAGACAGTATGTGATGCAGATGACGATATGAAGCAGTCTTGGTGGACTTTGTATGGCATGTAGATTTGACCATACCTAAGAGACACACTAAAGGACACATACTTATAAACGGAATTTCAATACTTCTCTACTCTTACCATTTGACAGTTGACTAATTTGTAGCCAGAATCCAACCGTGAACTCGGCGCCATGTCTGCTAGATTCAAACACCATCCAGATATCTGATACGTTACTTAACAATGCACTTGGAGCATTTGTTCCAGTTAATGTCAGCAAAGGTGTAACAATATTGCCCATCCCTAATTCTATATATTCATAAGGTTGCCACGTGATGAATTCTAAGATTCTTATCGCAATCCCCAAGCTGTTAGCAGCTGTTATGGTCCACGTACACTTCAAGTTTGCAGGATAGGATTGTGGGTAGTTTGGTGACGTCATATTAATCACCTGGTCATTATACTGGTCAATTTGTATCTGTTCTGCTCCACATATGTCTACATAAAGATATGAGTTACATATTGTGATTATGCCCTTAAAATTTTTACCCCCGAATAGCCAGTATCGGATGTAATAAATTGTCTTTCCCCGATCTTATACCATTTTCAGCAGGGGAGAAGGGTACTGGTTAATACACATTGCTTAGTAGGAGCTCTCCCCTGCTAACATTGGTATGTGACAATAAGATCAGGGAAAGAAAATGTATTACCTCCGATACCTGCTATTCGGGGTAAAATTTTAATTCACTTGTCACAAGTTCTTGAGTGGTCTTACAACTTCACTTATTTCACTTGTCTGATGCTGTACTATACCACTTCATTCTTGTTGTTCCTTAGCTGCTGTGAACCACTGGTTTGCCCATGTGGTTGTCTTTAAGTTCTTGACACGTGTCTCTCCTCATGGGCTATTGTTTACTCTAGCATTTCGTAAAAAATGTAGGGAAATTTTGTCGAAATTACACACTGGTTTCAATACGATTATGAATATTTTCCGATCAGTATATGAAATGACAAAAGTAATGTGTTATATCATTTTACTATACTGTACAAGATTATGCTGATCGTAAAGCGAGTGAACATGATCACAAATACACCAATTTACAACCTATCGGACACTGTTTCTCTTTATTCCGAATGGGTCAGTCAACTCAGCCTGTCAGACAATGAGACAGTGAAGGAATAATGTTCTGTCACCACATGGAAATATTATATATTTCTCCCTTATGTATTAGGACATTATGCACTGATCAATGGCCTAAGATCGCTACAGTTAGAGGAAGCAGCCTGTTGGTGCCTGATCCGACTGTCAACTGGTGATGATGAAACATCACAATGTTGAAAAACTAATATTGGACTATTGAATACATATTCGATGGGTATTGGGCTATTCCAGTTTAAATCCACACTGCCCTTGTGGAAGATTTTGGAAATATCTTCCACAGGGGGAGTATGTTTTTCAAATATAATTCGTCAGAGTTAATTATTTTGAAACCAACACTCCCATGTATTATGACTTTACCTATATCTTCCACAACTGAAATGAGTATTTCAAATGGAAGTTATTGTCTATTCTATTCAAAACTTATAATCCCTCTGTGGAACAGAGAGCTAAATCTTCCACAGGGGTAGTGTGGATTTTTAATGGAATGGCCCATTGGTAGTAAAATGTTATCTTACCACAAAACATTTCGTCTGATCCATTCAGACATTGTGGATGATTATCACACAGTAAAGACGTCTCCAAGCACCCATACCCGGATTCACAACGATATTGGTCATCACTGCAGCCAACTTCAAAAGAAAAGAAATAATCAGGCCGAAAGTTTAATTTTCTGCTCGTCAAAGAGTTGAATGAGCTAATCAATTTTCAAATATTTACACCTTGCAAAATAATGTAATAGTTGATTGGCGTTGTCATCACTTGCTCATGCCTGTTCTGAAGTTGACGATGTTTGCACTATGCAGATGATGAGTAAACCTTGCATCACTATTTCGTTTATTTTCTGCTGTTAATATAAACTTACCAATTGTTGATACAGCATTCAATACAAGATGAAATCCATACCATTGTCCAGCAGCATCGGATGTAAACCTAATCCAGACTGCGGGTGAGTCTACCGTAACCGTCGTAGGTGCATACAGACCAGTCAGTCGTAATATCAAAGATGCAATGGTGGCATGGAGTCCTCGACCGATGGTTAGAAAATCAAGGTTGGTTTGCACGTGGAAGAATTTGAATTCAATACTTATGAATTGCGTGGTTGGGGTAGTAATATGCCATATGCAGTCTAAGTTGTTGGGATATACGTAGGGATTGAATGGTTTGGACTTGAGATGAACAGCAGCATCTTCGACAATAAGATTGGTATCGCCACAAAAATCTGACGTTAAGCAAACATACACAATATTTATAATTTCGAAACTTGTTCGGCAGCCGAACTACTTTAAGTGCATGCTTACTCAGATTAACATGACAAAAATACTAGCCATACTGGATGGTTGATGATAGGAGGAGTTACTTTCAAAAATATTCGCAAATTTGCAGATAATACGGGACTACTTATACTCGGGGAGCTAGATGCACGTCCTGTGCATCCCCCAGGACTAAACCAAACCAACTTTTTAGGTTCCTGAGATGAACCCAAAACATAATCAGGATGTTCCCAAAAATATAAACTGGCCCCAAGTGGGTTTTTCCAAGATGGCGTCCAAAATGGCCTCCAAATTCAGGTAATCGCTATAAATGACCATATATGAATACTATTTCTGAATCAAACTAACTTTTTAAGCTTAATTAAAGAGCCCAGCACAAACTCAAGTTGATATAAAGGATAAAATGTCTCAAAAGTCAGTGTGTTTTCAAAATGGCGCCCAAAATGGCCGTCAAATGCAGGTAAAAACTATAAATGACCATATATGAATACTATTTCTGAATCAAACTAACCTTTTTAGCTTAATTAAAGAACCCATCATAAACTCATGACTCATAAAAACATGACCGTTTAAACCAATCAATAATCCTACAGATGAAGAGGATAATAAGCTTCTACGTATTTCTATATAATCCTTAAATAGCTCTAATCTTTGTTTGCTTTGGCTCAATCATGTTCAAGTGGTGGGTTACAGAGCATTGTATTTTGTCTAGGTATGTATACAATTAGCAATGAGAGGACATGATGATTTGAAATGACCGCCACTTATGACTGTTTGATATTTGTGGGAAAAGATACACATGTAGAACCGAAAAAGGTATACCATTTTGTTGAAGGAGCAGAATTCAACAAACCATAACCCCACTTCGATATACCTTTCAAAGCTTATGATATATATATTTTCTAAACACGAAATAAAATTGAATCAGGAACCATTCAATTTGAACCTGATTATATCGTTAATGTTTATTCTGTGGCATAGCACTTGTTAATGATGTATGGTCTTAATTATTATTTATACATATATTTCCAGTTGAAATACAGGGTGAGTCCAAAAACTGCATTAGGGCAAATAATCGATATTTACGTGAGAATCAAGTTGAACATTTCCCTTGTTGAAATTTGCTATGAATGGTACACTTAGAGGTCACCTTTGTGAAAAAATTAAGTGAATCGCAACTACCGTCCTTTGAGTCCTTTTACTGCGATACCCAATTCAATTATTTGTCCACGAGGCACCATGTACTTGAATGAGAGCACACAATGCACAATGAAGATACCGTGAAACTTAAATCAGGGGTGATTTTTGCGTTCTTTCAATTCCAAACTAAAGTTATTTTAGTCGCGCTTTATTAATTTAGGTAAATTATATTATCTAATTATGATTGTACTTTTTCCGGGGACTTTGTACATTGTTTGATTGAGAGAGGATGCAAAGAAGTAAGCTATTACTACGTCTACTGTGCTCTAATCAACATGATTCTGCTAGTGTATTCAAACCTTTGTTGATTCGTTGACCTTTATTGGCGTGAAATTGTAGATACAAAATCGACCTATCAATTTATCAAGTGGTTTTTTCATGAAGCAAATAATAGTACGGTTCTATTTCCTGAAAACTCAATATAATTAAGGTCGACCGGGACTGATTAAATTCACCATTGTAGGTTCCTTTCTGGCATCCATGAAATAGATGTAATTTCTTGTGTATAGACACGAGAAATTGTTTCGGGCAAAAATAGCTAGATACTAAAAGACAAGGTCAATGGTATTTGAACGTAAATCCGTAGTATAATAATAATAATAATGAGGTGCTTGTATAGCGCAGAAATACCTTTAAAAGGCCTCTAAGCGCTTTACATAAATATTCAAGCAATAGCAAACACAAAAAAAGTTATAAAAACAATGATAAAACCGCATTAAATATATAAAGAGATAAAAAACACAAAGTTCAGAGAGTGAAACCAGCACTCATAAACATGACCATACGATAAAACGTGATTTAAAAAGCCAACATAGTATAGGCCCAAAAATACAATATATACATACGACTTAAAAACAACATAAGCAATCTGAAAAGAAAGATTGCACAGAATTGATTCATGCATGGCATACAGGCAGCAGACGAGTTGGAGAGAGCAATGAAAAACCATCACCTCCGTGGATCGGACAAGCCGAACGGATGGAAAAAACCGACGGAGGTGAGAAAAACTAAAACACGTCTGCCCAACTGGAAACCACGCACAACATAGCAGCAAAACACATATAATCAAACAGTTGGATTGTTAAAAAGATGAGTTTTTAAGAGTTTCTTGAAGGTGGCAAGTGACGCGGCATTCCTAATCTGCTGAGGTAATCCATTCCATAACTTAGATGAAGAAACTGAGAAGGCACGCTCTCCGTACGTTGATGTTGCTACAGTCCGTGGTACTTCAAGGAGAGAAAGCGACGACGACCGAAGCGAGCGACTCGGTTTGTAGGAATTAAGCAGTTCTTTCAGGTAAGGTGGAGCTAGTCCATTCAGCGATTTGTATGTGATCATGAGGATTTTGAAGACAATTCGATCTTTCACAGGAAGCCAGTGCAGCTCATTTCGACGTAAATCGTTGATATTAACGCGATGGCCATTGACTCCTAAAACAAGTCGCACGGCACTGTTTTGTACCCGTTGAAGCTTAGACATAGAAGAACTTGTTAGACCAAAGAGCAGACTATAGTTAGCATCAAGTCTGGATATCACAAATGCATGAACTAAACGTTCTGCTGTAGGACGGTCGATGTATTTCCGGATACGGCCAATTTTGGAGATAGCCAGACACGCAGCGCGACACACATTGTTCACTTGCGGTATGAGCGTCATGTACTGGTCAAATAGGACTCCAAGGTTTCGCACTTCTGAAGCAATGTCAACTTCTGAGTCGCCAACTTTGATGGTAGAAATTGGTGTCGGATTCCTGCTAAATCGCGAAGATAAATGCAACACCTCAGTCTTTGAATCGTTCAGAAGCAATCTGTTTTCTGCAGTCCATGCTTTCACGCCACGAACGCAGTCTTAGATATTTTATACAAAAAAAGTAACATGCAATGTAAATAAATGTTACGATTTTCAAATGGTAGCATTTACATTGCACATGTATTTAATCAGATGTATGCTTATACTGTATATAAAAATGTATTGCTAAAAAGATAAATGCGCAATGCTTATCCCCGTAATTGTGTTGATAGAATCACAATACTGGTTTGGGGCTTTTAGACCAGTGACCAGTGACTAAATTCCCAGAATTCTTAAAGAGTTCAGTAAGTATTGTTGGCCGAGGCACACAAAAAGATGTTCAGTCTACAAATCATTTGGTTTGAAAACTTAATGAGTTATATAGGGTTTTTTTAAAGTGATGTGGTTTTAGCCCTCTTTACAACATAACTCAAGAGTCACTGGACCTATAAAAGTATAAATCCTTCTACACGTTCGCTATAAGATGATCAATACAATTTTTGCCAAAGCTCACTACTATTCGCAGAATGCTGCAAACGACCAAATCGCAATAATTGAAAATAGTTTCTAACTTTTTAATAAGACGTATGTAAAGGGTTAAAAAATAACTCCCCTCTCCAAATTACTAAACATTTCTTCACATACCTTGACATTTGTGAATAGAGGAAACATTATATCCTTCCAAAGTTCTCCCTTTTCAAAATCATTATACCACGTTTACTTTGGTCAAAAATAATCACATATTCCCAAAATAATGCTTTCAGGAAAAGTTGCTCCTTTCAAAATCATATACATGAGATGTACACAAACGTTCTGGATGCAAACGTGATCAATGTTTTGATTGATTTAATTGTTGTTGTTTTTTTGTTGTTGTTTTTTTAATTTTATTTGTTCGAAAACTCACCCATGCGATCATTTATCAGTATAAAAAGTGATTCATTGACATGAATTTGGATATAAATGGTGTTTTCTTTGAAACTTTTATTCAGCAGTTGTTTCAAAAATGCTAAAAGCACTATAAGAGGAGAAATGAAGTTTGCAGTGTGATGCTTTGTTCTTTCATTGGCAAGAAGAGATGACATTTACTTGTAAAAGGTAGACTGAAACAGTATCAACAATCTAGAGCGATGGCTCTCTTGGATAAAGGTGTACAAGAAGAAATGGCAATCAGAGGTTGGTTGGATTAAGAAATTGGATTGTCAGCATCCAGCTTCTTAACTTAACTGCAACCAACCAAACTCTTGTGACCACTATATTATTGTTACGCCTTTATCCAGGAAAGCCATCACTTTAGATGAAGATGACAGATGCTTCAGCCTACCCTTTACAAGTAAATGTCCACCCTTTTGGTCAAATGTAAGTGACTTCAAGGGTGTATGTACATAGTCACTTGCGTCTAACTAACCATAGCTATTTCTGGCTCTAAGCCCTCGATATATATTTATATAAATCTGACACACAACATATTCACGACCTTACCGCACTCTTTTTCATCAGAATTATCGTAACATTGACTGAAGCTATCGCAAAGCAACGACATATCCAGACAACCATATCCAGATGAACACGTGAAATCATCATCTCTGCATTGAACTGGAAAGAACAAGAACAATAAATGATTAGGCTCTATGTTATTTTCGAGGAATGCCGAATTGATATCTGCACGTAAACTTAATCACACCCAGAATGCTAGTCAGTCGATGGCTATTGTTATACAACACCCACTCATTCATTTAATTGACTGGAAACGACCGAATTCGGTGTTGAAATTAGCACACTTGTTAGTAGTTACACCTTTTTACTTCATACTTAATTTTCTCAGTCAAATGAAAAGCAATAATTTTCATTTCTTCGGTAATGTCCGGTGTTAAACTTACATGTGAAATTTAGGCTTCTAGTGTAAGATATTCGATATATACTGCGCCAAGAAAGTATCCTTACACTTGGAAAAATAATCTCAATTTCAAAACCATATTGGAATAAATTTGTTTTGTAATAGATGCACGATGTAATTCTGCACATTATGACACCACATTGAATCCAATGTGACCTCAAGAAGTAAAGTTACAAGCAAGTGAATGGACGAAAGTCCAGTTTTAAAAGTGACAAACTGGCCTATACAAGGCATAAAAATATTCCAACAAGCGCAACAAAGAGACAACACAGGTTTTTCAATGAAGCTTTATTTAAATCAGTTTTTTTTTCAGTTTTTACTTCTCTGTACTTTTCATAACTTTCTTTTTATTTGTCAGTTCTTTTGTTTCAGTTTTCTTTTGTTCTTTTTGTTTTAAATTAAAGGCACGCCTAAATTAGCCGTTCACCACTCTCAAACCAGATGTCTAGTCCGTGAAGTTTTGAATGGGCAAAATTGTCACTTTTAAAATTGGACCTTCGTTTAATCAAATGCTTGTAACTTTGCTTCTTGAAGTCACATTGGATTCAATGGGGTGTCATAATGTGCCGGATTAGATTGTGCATCTATTACAAAAATAAATGTATTCCAATATGGTTCGGTTTTGAAATTGTGATTATTTTTCCAAGTGTAAGGATACTTTATTGGCGCAGTATATATATATAGGCCTATTCACAGGATTCGATTTGCCCAATGTCATCCTATTATTATGTATTAGGGTGTCAGACACTAACGCGAAAACACTTTTGTCCGCACAAGAACTATAACGGGATTAATTTAGTATTTATATTATTAAATTTATTGAAATATTTTTAGTGTAGTTGTGGGTGGGGGTTTATGTGTGATAGGGGGTCCTATTGGCCCAATCATAATATCTGATGTATTTATTCTGACCTCTTTATCGTATTTTCATTTCATTCCAATTTCACGATTAGGTCAATTACGAAAGAATCACTTGTGTTGTTGAGACATTTACTACCACTTGTGAACTTACCTTTATTCTGTGCATGTTCCACTTCCAAAAAGAAGCCCGGGTAATTAACACTGTAATCACTTATAAATCGAAGCCAAATCACTGGCTCTGGAATCACAATCGAGTGCGGATAAAACACGTAATGCATTTGACATATTGTTGCATTAAGGAGACCGTGCAATCCAATCCCAATATAAAGAAAGTCATAGATTGGTTCCGTGTAGAATACTAGGATCCGTATAATATAGCTTCCTGATTGGTCGTTTGATTGGAAGAACCAGGTGCAATCGTGAGATGATGGATAAGCGCTTGGATAGTTAGGTGTAGTCAAGTATTTAGTTTCACCGATGCTGGTATTTATGTGTATTTCGCCACAAGAATCTATTAAAGATGATAACGAAGTCAAAATGATGACCGTAATGCAATAACAAAGAAAATGAAGTCGATACTGTAAGGAGGTCCTCAAAGACAATAATTCTATGACAACTCTCTTACTCTCTTAATTTGCCCGATTGAATATTCAATCAAAAAGATTGAATTTTCAATCTCGCCGTCACGAATTAGGGACAAATCGGTTTCGACTGTCTATTCTGTCGGGTGATTTGAATTTTTCAAACTTTTTTCAATCAAAAGGGGGATTCTCAATGTTTTACAATCGTTTAGTGATTAAAGTTTAGGGGCAAATCTTTTTCGATTGAATTTTCAGGAGAAAGGATTGATTTTCATTGTTTTTCAATCTTTTGCCGTCCCAAAACGGGACAAGTCCTTTCCAGTTGAAAAAAAGAAAGATTGAAATTGTTCACTCTAAAACAGTTTGAAGTCTCATTCCAAACATTATGCAACACATGTCATTTAGCAGTACATAAGGAGTAACACTTGGTTAGACGAAACCAGTCTACAAAGAGAATTTGACTGAAAACCAAAAAAGATTGAAATATTTCAATCGGTCAATTTAAGAGAGAAGGAGGGATTGAGGAGGTTTGAAACAGAGATTACGGAGTCTACTATCTTAGCCACGTTTGTAATCCACTGCTTCATTCGTGGAGCACGTGTGGCCGAGTGGATAAAGCGCCCGACTCATAATCCATAGGTTACGAGTATGAGCCCCGCTTGTGCATCGTATTGTGACCTTGGGCAAGGCATATTAGCCTCAGTGCCTATGGGAGATGGGAGTGGGTTTGTATAGTTGTGTGTTTCAATGTTGCAATATTGGCGCTGATTAAGCTGCTGCCTATAAATTGCACTGTGTCTGTTTAGGTGTGAATAATGTAACTTCTAGCAATTTGACAATGCGGGTCACCATGAGTTTGAAATATACATTTTTTTAAATTTAACTTCAGACGGCAGCTGAATGTATACTACATACAGAAGTGACATGCCATAAAGACTCGCTTGATGGTGCACATAGACATAACTGGAATTTTGGGTACAAACTAAAAGTGCCCTTCCGTAAAAATCCCACCTCCAAAATTGTGGTTGAGATTTTTAGAAGTGGGGCTCTCCGAAATTATGCGAATCTTTACACTATATCTACCCGCAAAATCATTTTATATATTAAGAATAAAACATATTATTATTGTCCTTACAGCAATTAAATTCATCCGACCCGTCTGCACAATGTAAGACATCGTCACAAACAAACGACTGGTCTACACAGCCTAATCCAGAATTGCACCAGAAATCATTGTTGTCACACAATTCTGCAGGATTACAATAGTAAATCTGTTAAATATTAAGATGATGGCTGGTTGGACAAAAGACCACCCGTGTTCCTATAGATCACCAGAATTGAATGGTTTTCATATTTGGCCTGTCGAACAAAATTGACATGAATACACAATAGAGCTTGTTAGTCTTTCGTGTTATGCATGCTGTCCCAGCAAACACAAAACGTTTTCGACATGATTCCCAAAAGGTTATAAAAGGTTGTCAGAAAACGTTTAAATGTCGGGTTATATAAAGGGTATATTAAGAGTATAAAACGTTTTCATAACCTTTTTGATAATCTACTGCTCAGCAAACAAAAATGTTTTACAGAAAACGTTTAAATGTCAGGTTATATAAAGGGTATAAAATCGTTTTAATAACATTCCAAAAAACATTCTTGAAAACTTGATACAAAACATTCTAAACAGAATGTTATTGAGGTTGAAAAAATATTTTGCGAAAAATGTTTGCCCAAAATATTTGCAATAACGTTTTAAAAACGTTTTCATGACCTTTATATAACCCGACGTTTAAATGTTATTAAAACGTTTTGAAAAAAACATTTTAAGAACACTTCTGTGTTTGCTGAGTGCAAATATTTTAACATAATGTTATTTAAATGTTGAAAAAATATTTGCAAAAACAGTTTACAATAACATTTTTGAAAACATTTTAAAAATATTGTTGTAGTGTGTTTTCATACAAAACGTTTTAAAACGTTTTTCATGACCTTTATATAACCCACCATTTTAATGTTATTAAAACGTTTTTTATGTAAACCAAAAGCCAAAATATAACTTATTAAAAACGTTTTTAAAACGATTTTGTGTTGGCTGGGGTGGTCATTGGTTAGCAGAGGTGCTTTTTCTAATTATTTGTGAGTTACGTCGTATATTGCTCCAGCACGCTTGCTATAGATAGCTTGTATAATAACCCAGCAAGCAAACACAAATCATTTTTAAAACGTTTTAAACGGGGTATACTTTGCGATTTAGTTTTGGTTAAAACGTTTTAAAAACATTAAAATGTCGTGTTGTATGCGCAATGCGTTTCGTATGAAAAACACTTACAAACACTTAATTGTTGTCAAAATGTTATTGTAGGATTTTTAAAAATTATGTTTGCAAACCATTTTGTCAACATTTAAATAGTATTATGGAAGAGTACTTGTTTTTGAAAATGTTACGAAAACGTTTAATACCCTTTACATGCACTTTAGATAAACCAATATTTAAAACGTTTTCTGGTAAACATTTTCTTATCTTATATAAAATTAATATCTTGCAAACTATTATGTTAATATATAAATAGCATCATGGTAGAAAACGTTTCAAAAAGAACAATGTGAAAACGTTTTTGCTTTGCTGGGAATGACCCTTACGATAGTGCACACGACCAATGGGGCTACGTCAAACGTATTATGTAGGATGTTACATTTTATTGGGGTAATGAGAAAAAAATCTTAGTTTTGGTGAAGTAAAGTTGGGGATGGCGCTATCGATCGAGTTCCCCACTTTTTAAAAACAAATAAAATCAACTCCTAAATTGAATGTTGACAGGAATTACAGACTTTAAATGGGAGGACAGATACAGCTTTTGTTAAATCATTGGTAGCGTAAAATTAATGATTATTAAGACATGGAAAAAAATGATATTAATTGTGTAGGCCTATAAGTTGTTCATTTTAGGGTTATGTAACCCCCAAATCCCAAAATGCCCCAAAAGGCCCCCTTTTAACACATTAAGTCCCATTTGCGATCGTAGCGAGCGAAAAAAATTGGGGATTTTTTTCATGCCTTTTTGGTCAAAAAAGTCTAAATTTTGGAGAAAAAAAATCCACAAAAATTTTGAAAAAAATAGGTACATTTTTTCAAAATCAGCCCCAACCCTCACATAAATCCTGGTTACGAGTCTGTATGTAAACTACACGTACCGCAAATGTCTCCATGGTCAGTTTGAAAGACCGAAGTACGATAATGTAAAATACCTTCGCAGCCGGATCCGTTGTCACAGTAGACATGGTCAGTGCAGTTACCTGAAACAAAGAAGTACTATTTTAATAATCTTTTTTTTAACTCTCTGTAACGTATAATAATAATAAGAATAAGAATAAGAATAAGAATAAGAATAAGAATAAGAATAAGAATAAGAATAATAAGAATAAGAATAAGAATAATAAGAATAATAATAAGAATAAGAATAATAAGAATAAGAATAACATTAATAATAAACACAATTAATGTCATTTTTAAAAGTGACTTTTAACAGGATCATTTAAAAATGATCCTGTTAAAAGTCACTTTAGAATTCTAATAGTTTCTTTTTCTTAAACTTCATATCGATTTGCATTAATAGAAATGTGCACATTTAAACAGTAAAGGAACTAAGAAAAAAGATCAAGTGATAATATATGACAAAAGTAAGTAGTTCGATGCGTGCAGACCAATTCAATCTCAAACAAGGAATAAACCCATTTCCGCATATATCTTTGTTTCTAAAGTGGTTGAAAATTTAGTTTCAGGCACGCAGTCATTAGATAACAACGTCCACACAAGGACATTAGACCCGTATGCTTTTAACCATCTGTGACAACATGCAACAATTTGTACAAATTTGTGAACACGCCACTTCATACAGAATACTCAGATATATATGCTGATATCTTTCACCTATACCAAATTATTCGAGATAGCAGCTGACCAAATTACCAATATGTTAAGTTTTACAATACATGAAACAAAAATATCATTATCACATTTTATTTGTAGTAGTAGTTTTAGTAGCATTTCTACTCATTTGCTGCTCCTGTTGCATTCATTTTGATGCTTTTTTCCTCTATTAGGGTTTTTTATTTGCAACATCGGAATTACCGCTGTGATTGTTGCATTCTACATTGCTTATAATCATGCGAGAGTATATCTTTTCGTATGTTCTACAAAATACCATTGCACTTCAGAAGACAGAATAGCATCCGTAATTTTTAATACTTACCTTGTTTTTCATTTCGCGACACAGTAATGTTAAACCCCGTATGTCGATGATGGTTAGACGATGCAAAATGAATCCAAAGTTGATTTGAAACAATGGATACATCATAACCAGGTGCAAAGAATTCATGCAAACGCAAAAGTGTGTCTGACAATGACACGTTACTCCCTTGTCCAATACTAAGATAATCACTAGCATAGTTGGAGTTTGCCGTCAGGAATTGATGGAATAGGACATTCCATACTCCTATTTTATCTGCACTGAAGTACCAAGTGCATTCCACATTGTCAGGATAGTAAGTAGGATACAATGGCGATGTTATTGTGACCGTACCGCCGGAATCCAAAATAAAATAACCACCGCATTCTGAAAATAGATGAAAGAATATTGATTTATACAGAAAGTATCACCCGTTTGTGGTGGTGGTGGTGGTGGTGGTGGTGGTGGTGGTGGTGGTGGTGGTGGTGGTGGTGGTGGTGATGGTGGTGTTGGTGTTGGTGGTGGTGGTGGGGTGTTGGTGTTGGTGGTGGTGGTAGTAGTAGCGTTGGTGTTGGGGTATGGTACCAGAGTGAGAGTTACAATACGTGCCAGTTGTCATGTTGCTCAAAAAAAGGCAATTACATTTGGCTATCAATCATTTTGAGCGTCAAACAACACATCTCGTTACAAGTTCTGTATTTGGTGTTCATATTATGTAGATAAAAATATCGCTCTTACCTTTCGAATCATCTGTTTTGTTAACCGATTCAAAGCTGGCTCCAGATGATACTATACCAAGTATAACACAGAGGAAACCAATCATACCCATCATGTGTTACCAATCTATCGGCATTAACGTCAGGTGATTGTAACTGATTGTTAAAACTCTGTTTTTCATACGTGTTAACGCGCCACCAACGTCGCTATAAATTGCCTTGATATTTTTCAGCCAGGTTCAACATACGGTTTGTAAATAGTAACAACTCTCTGACCGGTCGCGTTAGTTGACTTCCAAAATGTATAATATGGTATACGTAGACTAATAAACGATTCATCAAGTGGCAAAGTCAATCATCACCTGTTAATAGGGTCAATAATGTTTCATAACACCAGTGGAAAATTTGCAATAAGAATTCTTTCAAAACGATGAGAATTGCACATCAGGATGACGGTTGAAACTTGTATTTTGCGCCCTTGTATTTTGCGCTATAAAGAGTGCACACCAACGTACGCGAAAATCTACTTCCACTCTGCTATGGCATAGTTTTCAAAACGCAGTCTTGCTATCTTTCAAAGGCATCATTGAACTGTAATTAAAGACTAACGCTCTATGATAAGCATATGGTGTTGTGTGTTTAGGGTATTATTTTCCTACATCAACAACAACAACAACAACAACAAAACACCAAAAAATCCTCGAATATCAATGCCCGTAACCCAACTTATCTCCTTCCACTGCCCACAAACGGAAATTTGGTGACCACCATGTGGACGCCCTTTAAGCTTCATTTGGTATAAATCTCATGCTCATAGCACCTAAAATTTTTATTTAAAAAACGCCCAATAGGGCGCCACATCCCAAAGTTGGTGACTACCATGTGAGAGTCCTTGATATAAGCTTTAATTGATCAATCAATCAATCAATCAATCAATCAATCAATCAATCAATCTTTGTTTTTCATCAATCTCATACAAATAAAACATTATAGCATTATTATATCGTCGTTTGGCAGGAAAAACCTCATATGTAAATTCAAAGGTCAAATGCTAAACCTCATATGTAAAAAGTGGGCCCCAGTACTAAACATCATATATGCAATTTTTGGTCACCTCAATTTCAAGCAGAAATCTCATCAAATCAAACAGTAGTTTAGTTCAAAAAGATTTCGCCTTTGTATAACTAAAACAAAAAGACTGCTATTTGTGCAAAATAAAGTGAACTGTTTTAACCAATTGTTCATTTGTTTGTGTCTATTGTAAATTTCAACATTAATTTGCTACATGAGGTTTTGTCATTGGCCCTTTTTTGCTACATATGAGGTTTTGATTTTAAAGGCCAAACACACATATGAGGTTTTTCCTGCCCAGCGACGATATGCAATTATTGATATAAGTATCATCCTTATAAAAAAAAAAAAAAAACCGCTCAATTGGGAACCAAATCCAAAAGTTAGTGAGCACCATGTGGAAGCCATTGTTAAAAGCTATAACTGATATAAGTATCGTGCGCATACCACCTAGAAGAAAAAAGCGCCCAATCGGGCACCAAATCCAAAAGTCGTATTATTAAACTGTTTTTCAAATACGAATTGTTCTCATCAGTCAGTAATGATGTAAATTAACATATAAGGGTCGATTGATTTGGAATGCATAAAGCATATATTAATTAAGCAATTTTTAAAGTATGTTTGGTGAATGATTTTCATATAATTTTAGTGAAAAATTCCGCGAACTTACGTTTGTACAAGAATGTTGCAGCGATAATTTTAGTAAAAAGAGTAATTTTGGCTTGCGTTTTGTGGATGTTTGTACTTATTTCGGTACCACTGGATAGAGGAGACAACAACTATCCCGACACCATGGGGTACTGGTACCTCCAAACCGTTAGTATGGTTAGTAGAGTGCTTAACCAAAACACATTACACCGGTTAGATCAGGATTAAGAAACAGGCAAGCAAATGTACGTTTAATGAATACGTAACTTAATGAGTATATTTATCCATATCTACATAAAAACGAAGCTGTAATAATACAAATAAACAATGCAATGAGTGTACTTACATCTGTATCCACTCTATGATGCTTTTGCGTGTCGTTATCTTGGCGTTGATTTACAAATGGAGAAAGAAATCCACAATATACTTAATTGGTTAGTGTCTGTAAAGGTTGCTGCAGATTCCTTTGAAATATCCTTTTAATAAAAGCTGAACAAAAGCGATGACAAAGGCCCAGTTAAATTATCTTGCAAGTCAGCTTATTAAAAAATAATAAAGGTGTTCGTAATTTATTACATGTACAACTTTTTAAATTTGCTTTTTGTTGAATATACAGATGATGAAAAAGAGAGTCACGAAATACACATTTTAACATTGTTCCACATCTGTAGCAAGTTATGCCCTCAGTAAATTTGAATTTAATCCTATATTTTGAAGCCAGAATGGTGGTAAATAATTGATACGAATGTTCTTATACCAAATATCTAATGAAAACAAAAAAGCTTGAAATTAGGGGGATTATCTTTATTTATAATTGCACACGAATGAATTGATGTTGTGTCGAAAATATTCAAAATTGTTCACAAAAAACGAAAAATTCGGAAAGTTGTCTTTTAGGTGCCCCAATATATAAAAAAGGGTTTTCTGAAAATTTGTCAATCTGTTACCAAAAGAGATTCGATTCAATTTTGTCCGACAATAAAGAGAGTACATAGAAAATACAGTGAAAAAAAAAGTTTTTTAGCGTCAACATTATGGCATCTTTAATTTGATAGAAAATACGATGTACCATGTAATCTGTAGGAAAAGGAAGTATTTTGAAGGTATTTAGTTATGTGCCGGAAATGCACCCTTAATGACCGTTGACCCCAAATTTGTGTTTACCCCATAGACCCCAAAAACGAAGTGGCCAGTGCAACATCCTTGCATTATATTTGCTGTTGGATGTCTGTGGACGACTGTGGAATAAATACAATATCAGCTAGGCTGACTATATCAAGCTTTTTAGCTTTTAAAATACTCTTTCATCCAGAGTCAGTATAAATTTTCTGACGCTTTTCAAAATTTCCTATTTGTCGCGTTCCCTATGTTGTGGTCCAGCTTACCAAATGATATTGTGATGTGCTTTAAGTAATTTAATTTGATTATTTATCTTTGGTTATAATTGAAATCTATTTCATGAGGCATCAAATTAAGCAACAGCTTTAAAATCATTTAAATAGGGTATGTGTATAATTGATTGTATGTGTTTATGTTGACTCACTAAAGTATTGTTAACCCATACTTTTCTTTTGATTAAAAGACTTAGATGTTGTTAACTTAATTAATCAGTGTGTTTTGTCGTACATTATGAAGTGGATTTGGGAAAAGGTGTTTTGGCCTTGAGTCAGATTAACGATTCGTAACAATATGTGACCGTCCACTGCGAATGAGCCGTAAATTCCTCCCCCGGTCAATTTTGTTTTATTTCGTGTTTAAAAATAAACATCATAAACTTTAAAATGGTATATCATTTGCCTTCAAACGATATCCAAAAGCGGGGTTATGGTTTGTTAAACTTTGCTCCTTCAACAAAACTATAGGTTTTTACGTTTTTACATGTGTCTCTTTTTCCATATTGTTGGCAATAAATATCAAACAGTCATAATTGGCGGTCATTTCAAATCATCCCCAAGTCAACGAGGTTTAAGAAAGTTCTCTCATTGAACAGGATTTAGCAATATAAGCAAACAAAGACCAGAGCTATTAATAGTTCTATAGCCATCTAAGGTAGAAGCTTATTATCTACTTCAACAATAGGATTATTGATTAGTTTTTGACTATCGAAATGAGACGGATGTCGGGCCAGCTTAAGTTACCAATGAATATGACCTTCGTACACATTTTACATCGTAACTCAGAATACAATTTAGGGTATTTACGGCTCATTTTTTGCTGCCGGGTCACATATTTCCAGTGAAATTGTCTTTAGTTTGTTTTCTTTTTCGCGCAAATTGCGTGGTTGTATGTACCTTTATCAGAAATATGATGTGTGTGGGGTTTTTTTAATCGTTTTTTTTTATAAAACCCCGTTGACTATTATATTTTTTTCTGCTTTTTTGTGTATGCTTGCCTGGATTATCAATAAATCAAAGCAAATCAATCAAATTCTTATTTAAAATTGATTTTCTCATAACTGTTCATACAAAGTGGATTTAATCCCTTTAGGTAAACAAAATGAAGGACTAAACAAATAAACGTGTTACTTATTGAAAAAGTCCCTTGTTTCAAGTTCTGAGTTACAGTTTCTCTATTGAACCAAAAATCAAAGGATTTAAAAGTTGCGATGAACTGGTCTGTAATCATAACACATTTGTGCTGGGAGGAAACAATACATCATGCAGTTATTGTTAACTACATGTATGCACACAACACAAGGGCACTAACAATATGCAATTGACTCGTACAGGTAGCGCTGTGTTGTAGATATAGGAGATGAACTAGTTAGCGTCATATATCAAAAAGTATAAAAGCTATGATTTTCGTAATTGCTCTATGTTTCAATTTCTATGTCTGAATTTTAACCCGATACAAGCTTTAATAACGGGGGACCATACATTTGTATGAGAAAGAAACTCTACATCTTATCCAAACTCCCGTGTTAATCCAATGCACATTTTGCTTCACCGGACCGCCTTGACTTTGTCGCATTTGGAAGATGGGTGCCACGAAACCGTAATAGCTACAAATTTAGTACTTTCTGTCAATCAAGTATGGTTTATTCTCTACATGTCAATCTTTAAATTATTAGCATAGTCCTTACAATAACGGGGACCGCCTTGATAAGTAAATGATAGCAAACCAGTGAAAATACCGCAAAACTCAGTCAGTGGAGCTCCGCCCGTACATGTCAACAGCATAATTATCGAGTGGATTAGTCGACCGTAGCGGACAGTTCGATCGCTCATTGGATTAATGTTATCACGTGGTAAGAAATTTGCATTGGACAATCGATTACTACAATGGTTTAGTACTGCATATTTTGTTTAATCTTCACTAAGCGGGTTTATGTCTGAAAAGGTCACGGTGAATTTGCCGTGGACAAAATTGCAAAATGAGGGCAAATAACTATAGTTATAATAATAACCTATTGTACAAATTATAATCGAACAGCTATAACCGTGGGCGGTAGTTGATGTTGTCTATCAAATCTGAATCATTAGTCGTATAAGTCTGTCGTTGGTGGCCTACTTTCATGTCACCGTAGTTTATACCAAAAAGTATAATACACTGAGTTCTACGATCCCGAGGCCTATAAATGGTCGATGGGGGAGAGTTGAACAAGTTAAAAAGTAAACAAGTTTTTCTTCCAGAGGTTTCGTACATTTCTAAGCTTTTCTTAGAGATTATGGGTGTTATTGGACTGACAAAACCCAACTTTGGCAAAAAGTACTTAAGAAATGCCATCTACCTAGTTTATTTTTACTTCACATGGAATAAAAGTTGTATTTGAGCTCCCGTTTGTGCCGCCGACAAGGGGGAGTGGAAGAAGGGGGGGGGGGAGATGGAGAAGGGATGCGTTACCCCGGGCCCGGGGTCTTAGGGAGGTCGTAAAAAGTAAAGAAACGTGCCTTAATGGGTCCGTAAAAGCAAAGAAAAGGGACCTTGAAATTAAGATTTCTTTTCTTTGCTTTACCATACGGACCAACTTATGTCTCTTTTCTTTGCTTTTTTACGTTACGGGCACACTAGGATTTTTTTTTATGGGCCCACTAAGGTCTCCTTTCTTTGGTTTATACGGATACAAGGTTCACGATATACCTACTTGATCGTTTCAGCCTGAAATTGGCGAATTTTCTGCGCGTCGCGCCGAACTTGTTCAGATTTACTTAATCTTGGAGCAAAAAAATTGATCAAGATCTAAATTCCCGGCGGGTAAAATTTCGCTAAAATTGGTAACAACAAATCGACTAAACATGATCTTTTTACCAGGTTCGCCGTCGCAAATAATAAAGGAGACAAGTAGAAAAAGTGATCCCGCCTGGGAATCGAACCCAGGACCTCAGGTGTACGAGACCTGTGCCTTAACCACTCGACCACGGGAGCTTCATGATTAGGCTGGTTGAAATTCGAATCAATAAGCGGTCACTTAAACACGTTTTTCCGTGTAACAAATCGACTGTTGTTTTTTGTTTTTGTTTGTTGTTTCTTGGCGGTTTTTTTTGGGGGGGGGGTGTTGTCACGATTTCTTCAGAAATACATCGATTTGGAGCTAAGTACTACGAAATAAATTCGTCGACGGAGTGCTACACTATCGTAAGTGACATTTTTGGCCAATTTAAGGTGTTGACGAATTATGAATGCAATATAAAACACACATTGTAAACCAGATTTAAAGTTTCAAAATAATAAAATAAAATATGGCTTTTATTTAATTATCTTTATTAACCAAAAGAAGAAAAACATATAACCCCAATATCAACTAAGATCCATACCGATCTCAGGCAAGTGTAAACACAATTACAAACAGCAAATACATATTAACAATGACGAGATATATAATGGCGGGAAGAAAAAGTTATGACTTCTTGGACATTTCACTTTGGCTCATGTCTCGAGTTGAAGATTGAATATGATGACATGAGAACAGACTTGGTAATTTGGTCTTTTAATACCGTGAATTTGTTGGGGGGAGTTAAGTTGTTTAAACAGACGAGTCGGTCTATTTGTTGCCGGTGTCGATCAAGCCTCTAGAGCCGACTTCGATGGCAATTAACGAGCAATCATACCCGGCGTCGGTAATGTCGGACACCAGGGAGGCGAACCGGTCATGTTTGATAGAATTGGATTTACCTATGTTCGGCTCAAACGGCACCGACAGTTCAAAGAGAATGACTCGCGATTGTATTAATGCCTGCGATTCTATTAATGCCTGCACAACTATCGTATATGCCACTTACGAAATTCTTGCACGCTAATTTTCGTCGTTCATCTGTTGCGAGACCATCGTATGTGTCCCATACGCTACTATCTTGGACCTAAACAACAAAATGCTACATCATCGTAAGTGCTAAACAGTCTCAAACACATCACTGACTGTGACGATGACGGCGGTAGGCGTTGACATCAAGCTGGCTAAGATCATATAGCTCCCATGACTGGTAATATAGATGAAAAGTGTTTTTATTTTTAGATTCAGTAGTATCTTGACAGATAACACAAGGGCAAAAGATTTCTTGCTATTGTAAATATTATAATTATGTGCCACAATAAATCAAAATAAGTTTAAACTTACCTAAAAGTAACATAAAATAAAATTAAATTAAAGGAAATTTGAGCCCATATTACGCATATTCTTATACTTATGCTACACTGTCGTATGTGGCAAATACGATAGTGTTGCAATCTACACTCATTTCTATTTGAGTGCAACATTATCGTATGTGGCACATACGAGAGTGATGAACTCTAACCCCATTTCCATTTGAGTGCAACACTGTCGTATATGTGGGACTTACGACATCTAAATCAGTAAATAATTCATCAATTTATTTACTTTAACACCATTTATATAGTTCATATTATTAAAATTAAATTACTTTACAATTCCATGTCATTTTATGGCTACTTGGAAACAAACGAATTGGTATTGCAGTGTAATATTTCCCTATACAGCCACTATAAACACGCTCTGCAAGAAACGGTTTATTCCGTGTATGATTCTCTGTCGTAAATTACTATCAGCATTTTGAACATATCATGTTATTCTTTTATTCCATTACTGACATTTACACCCGGGGGTCACTCCCAATGTGGCCTGTACACCATCCGCGATAATCAACCTTTGAAAAGCACCCTAAAACAAGGAATTAACCCTAAAATCATACCCTAAACAGGTAACATGCGCCTGTTTTCACAAATTGCAACAAATTTCATATCCTAAATTTCATTTCCGTGTATTAGCCATTGCAATTTTGCTACCCTTTTTTCCGATTTTTCATGTTTTGGACACCCTTAACACGATACTCGCGTATCGTGCCTACCCACGAAAAACTACCCTTTTTACGCGTTTTTATTATCGCGGATGGTGTACATGCCATAATGGGAGTGACCCCCGCCCCGGGCATTTACACCTTACTATCTTATTGATATCTAATCTACATATGTTTGAATGCTTAATCGATTCTCCTATTCTACTAAAATTACACAATGTAGCCTTATCCTGGGCTTATAGTATATGCCAAGACCTTTTCAACTATAGCCCCCGGGCTACAGCCTGTAAACAGAGGCGTATCCAGCTTTCTTATATATATACGTACGTATACCGTTTTAGAGAGAGTGTGCATGCAAAGTCTTTGAGCTCTTTTCTTTTTCTTTGCCTTCCCGATTTTGTCTTTCATTTTTTGTCAGAGGGGCACGTTGCTATTACTTTTTCAGCACCCCTCCCGCTAGCTATTGTCTGCTCAATAAATAAGTTACACGTTGTGTAACATGATCACTCAGCCAAAGTGAGGGTAGATTCCGAAAATCAACGTATAAACCATAATGTGCGCTAGAGTGTTTTTTTCTAATTTGAAATATCAGGTGACGACAAAATGAAGAAATCGTCAAGTTACGGAATAAAAATGAAAGTAAATTACAGATTCAAAAATTGCACTTTTCAATTTTACATTGATTTGAACAAATCATGAGTATTCAATCAATGCATGATTGGTGGCGGAAATCGTTAATTTGAATTTTTTGGATCTGGTACCTACCATCGGTTATTGTTTCAAAACTTTTTTCAGTATTTTCTGCATTTTATATCTCAAATTAAAGCAATTATGTACGACCTTTTAAAATCAGTTTGGTTCAAAACATCAGCTTTAATACAGTATTTGGATTCAGTTCAATTCGTTGTGTTTTATGGACAACATAACAAGTTTATATTTTGAATTAATAGAACTCCAACAGCTTTTTTTGGCTTAAAATGACCAGAAAACTTGTTGTTACGAATAATATTTTATAATATTTAGCAAAGTTACAAATATAACCAAATTAATATTTGACAAAAATCGTATATTGAGAACTTTAAGATCCTTCGGCGTCTGGTTATTACATTGTTTTTCGAAATGTTCCATTATTGTGGTTGCGGAGCCATGTCACAAAATTGATTATCACTTTTATTGTGCAGACTGTAGTACGGTGGAATGGTTATTTAAATCATTTTATATGAAGTGCTTCATCTTGATATACATCAGTTTTCATTTATCTAATGTCGATAAAAACACGCGCATTGTTTCATGGTGACGAATAAACTATTTTTCACGTGATTACGTATGAAGCTACCTACATTGTATTTACATGTTGCTGATAGCCACGTAAAGGCATTATTTTCCACTGATCAAATGAAATATTGTTCTTAAAACACATTTAGTTTCGACATTTTGATTTTTGTCACTTCAATTGTCTTATTATTTGGTAATAGTCGTCTGACTAATAGACGAACTAAGTGTTTCTTTTGATTCATTCTTGGTCGACGAACCCATGCTACTCTCTGTCAGCTTTTGTTTCTTCTTAGAAGGATGCTTGCTACGCCAATCACTAATCAAAGACGATATGGTGTAAAGGTAGGGATTGAGAGACGAATTGATGGGCAGGACAAAGACAACAGACCACGTGTACGCTTCAAGTGGGATAACAACCAATTCTGTCTGAGAAAGGATGCCCATGATTATAACCGGGACCCAGCACAGGAAATCTGTACCCACGATTATGCCCATCTTTATCGCTATTTTCATCTCTTCTTGAGTGTCAGTAGATCGACCAGATTTTGCCATAGATTTTTTAAGACTCCAAAATATCGCGATGTAGCAAATGAGAATAAACACAAAACAGACAAGGTTTACTCCGAGGAATATGACGATAGAAAAGTACCAAGCCGGTTTTGAATCTTGACTGACAGGAAGGTCAAAGGTCAATTCATTACCTACGTCACTTGCTTCAAATTCAAATGTAGCAGGCCTTGTGATCAAAGGGAGACCAATGCAAACGTCGGAAAGATCATAGAAATCAGAATCAGGTCCTGCAAGAAGAACAGGTACTAGGCTAAGAACAAAGGTGAACAGCCACAAAAGCGCACCGACAGTCTTTGCTGATCCCTTGGTTAAACGAGCACTGCTAAACGGGAACACACCACCCAAAAACCTCTCGTAACTGATTAAAGTCAGAAAAAATACCGAACCCTCACTGGCGAAGAGAGACAAGAACCCTGCAAACCGACAAACGTAACCACTTCTCCATTCATCGGAATAGTTAAAGTATCCATCGCCATAATAAATATCTGCCGATGCAAGAATCAGCATATAAATCCCCATGAAGAAATCAGCCAGGGCTAAGTTTCCTATAAGAAATGTTTGTATTGCTTGTGTCTGATTACGAGTCTTTTCCGCCAACCTCCAGATAACGGAGAACAAATTACCGACGAGGGCGCTAATACCTAAAACCCACATTGAGACTCTGAGCACATAATTTTGCATAAGACTGCCGCAATTAAAAAGGGGTGGTTGTGGTTCAAGTGTTACACAGTGTACGACGCGTGAAAAGTGACAGCATAGACGGTGATCATCGATATATCTGGCAAGAAACAATACATCATAAAGTCTTGGTTAATTTTTTTTAATGATTTTATTCTGGCAAGTGTGTTTGTATTTAAAATGCAATAATTATACTAATAAGTATCGAAATTATTATTCAAATAAGCTTTTAAAAACTCCATACAACAGAACTGACAACAATAATTAGAGAATAAACGATAGGAATTTTTATTTTGCCTATCCTCTATACCGTGTGATAGACGACAGGCAGGACCAATATTTTGAGTAGTGGATGCCGGCGCAGCCGGTACGATAAAAATATTGGACCTGCCTGTCGTCTATCATAGGTAGAGGATAGGCAAAATATAAATTCCTATCGTTTATTCTCATTCTTAGTCAGTTAAATATTATTTAAATAACTGTAAACAAATTTTTAAAGCAAAAACTCATTATAAAATGAACGAAACTTGTTTACAACTTCACGTATTCTGTTGCGCGTATTGCTAGCGCGTTCGCGTATTCCGCACTAGTCTACGCATCCAGTGCGATACATACGCGCACCTCTACACGCGTGTTACGCATTATCAAGACGCATGATGACGTGGGGTCGTCTACGGCCTGATAGACGGCACCCGAAATCATGCGATTGTCCAATCAGAAATGTGTCTACGAACTAGACCACTCCCACTGACTAAGAATTTTGAAATAAACATAAAATAAAAACTTCGGTATTTTAGACCATCGCTACCTTTTCAATTCAGATGTAAGACAAAGGTCAGCCAATAGGCTACCTTTCAGACATGAAAAAAATTGGCTGCTTTTTAGAAGCAATGCAAAAGGCTGCCGATTGGCTACCGCAAGACATCAACACATATTAAAATCACACATTTGTCAAGACATATTTGGTATATTCTCTATAAAATGACAGATTTGTTTGGACATGTTGCTCAATTTCTACTAATTGTACAATATTTTATCAAGAAATATTTAAAAAGGGGCAAATAATCGTTTTCAAAAATTTACAAATGAAATAAAGGAGTGTCATTATAAACTCCTTTCTGCTACTTACAAAGTTTCCAGATTAGATAGTCCATCAAATGCCTTGGGTTCAACGACCATCTTAGCTTCCTCATTTCGAATCATAACGCTGCCACATGACAAAGAAAAGCCAACAAAACAAACATTAAAACAGTAGCGAAAAGTTTATTAACTTAAAGTCTTTAGGATAGAATAATTATATCGTTCTTTTAATTGGTACGCTTTAGCTGTAGACGTGGTATATTCAATAGAATTGATATCGATAAACACGTGATTATAAACAATAAGTCCAATGTCTGAAAGGTTCCAACTTACAGAGTTTTGAGAAGACCTAAACCTTTGAATGCGTCAGTCTGTAACGTGTTTACAGGTACATCGTGGAAGAAACTGTAGAAAAAGAGAACATTAAATAATGTAAGCTTTTCACTACCTAAGTTTTGTTCCTTTGTGTCCTTTTATCATATTTTATATTTTACTGTGTTCACAATTTTTAGTCAGCCATTTAATGTAGGGGATACTCACAGATTTTCCAAGATAGACAATTCCTCGAAGGTGGCACTCTCTATCGATGCAATCTGATTTCTTGACATATCTCTTTAATTGATTAATATTTAAAAAGAAAATGAATGAATAACATTAGTAAAACTGTCAATATGATGCTATGAGCCGTAAAAACTGCGGATTAGGTTTTTTTGGTCAGTTGGTAAGGTCTATAAAACATTGATTTAAGTTGGTACTACACCCGTTGATAAATTGTGTGACTAATTTTGCATTTTTCTCATTTTTATTTATTTTTTGAGAAAAATGCAAAAATAGTCATAAATTTGTCAAGGGGTGTAGTACCACCTTAACCCTAACCCGCCTGTATACTACAAAATACTACTCGATATATGCGCTGTTCGTGCGTGCATCCCACGTGGTGTGAAACGCAATCGCCCTAAGTGATATATAGACACGGTTTCGCTGGCCAGCGAAGCCCAAGACCCGTGGCAAAGTGTCACCGACCGAGTGCTTGGCATGCGAGGGGTCTCGGGTTCGAATCCCACCCAGAGCAAACAACTTCTTTCTTTCCTTTCTCTCTTTGTTCTTTCTTTCTTTCCCTTCCCGTCACCGAAAACCCGTGGCAAAGTGTCGCCGACCGAGTGCTTGGCATGCGAGGGGTCTCGGTTCGAATCCCACCCAGAGCAAACAACTTCTTTCTTTCTTTTCTCTCTTTGTTCTTTCTTTCCTTCTTTCCCTTCCCGTCGCCGAAAAGCCCTTAGGGGGTTAGGGTTAGGGTTTCCTAAAAAGGCTAAACTTACAACCACGTCAAGTTGTTCAATCCATCAAAGGCTCTTGGAGCTATTTGTGTCACGTTATTGTTGGCAAAATTACTGAAAAAGAATGTTTGAAAGTAAAGCGGTAACAATCAGTCTAGGCAAACTATATTAACATTCAGATTATGAAATTTTATTACTCATTTAGCACGTCTGCAAAATTTGCATCTTGTACCGATACGGTGAGTTAAGCGAAATATATCCGACATTGCGGTGATTTCCCGGGGTGATTTATTAACTATTTATGTAACGTCGGTGTTGGTAAAACTCATGAAAACCCTCATCATTTATGGATTTTAGGAATTAGGATAAGAGGTTAATATTTATACTAGGTTTCTTTAAAAGAATGTTTTATTACAAAGTGATCTAACTTACAGTGATTTCAGTCGACCTAACCCTTTAAATGTTCCTGGATTTAATGACTTTATATCTCCTCCATTAAGCTCCCTGTTGAGAAAAGAACACGCAATTTTGTACTATCAAAAGCTTCATAATTTTAAATATTATTTCCTTATTTTATATATTGGGGTATAAAACACTTCAGAGTGTACTCGGAAGTTCTTCATCTCTGAAAAACTAATTTCCATTTTTATCTGACAAGTTAACATACATAAAAGCCCTCTCAGTGATTTGCTCATCCGGACCAGCCGAAAGCCATGTATTTTTAAATATGTAAATACCTCATTTTGTCTTAAAAGTCAAAATAAGGCATTTACATATCAATCTGTAATACTGACAGTATTAACTACATGCATTTGAATGGAGTTTCAACTTCGTCGATACTGCTGTTTTCTTCGTTTTTTTGTTGTTGATTTTGTGTGTTTTTTGCAAAATATTTCATTTCAAAAATACCAAATGACAATTTGGATGATTTATCCTTCACTTCACGGTTTTTGATGGGATCACTTATTAGTTTTTCAAACAAAATATCATATACACCCAAATTTTAGGCTTTAACCGCTAAAGGCGATATCATGCTAATTTGTTCAGATGCTTTTGAATCATTCTCAGCTTTAATTTCACCTCTTTTACAAAATTGTTCACGCTTACAGCATTTTTTAAAGCTTTTTCGGATATACAATGTATCTATTAATGACAAAAATGGTGGCGCTATTTAGTTACTGGAAATTACTCTTTCAAGCTTTTGATACAACTAATTCCTTTTATTGTTTGATGAAATATGTTTATAAAATTTCCTTCTTGCTTGTTTTACCTATTCCAGCTGTTTTAATGGCAGTATTAATCACATACCCCTTGCAAATAAAGAAATATAGTTTGCATTTAGTTAATAATGAAGCCAATTATGTATACATCAAACAACCGTGACTTTGAAGCAATGCATAAACAATTTAAATGTTCTTACATTTGCGTTTTATTTTATTTTATTTTTTATTTTTTACTTACAGAGACTGTGTTATGACGGGAATACTTCCTATGACTGTATTCAGATTACCCGGACATGTGATTTGCAGCCCTGTGACGTCATCGTGTGATTTTACATAATAGCACAAGAGCATCGTGATGGACATCGCTTTCTGTCTACAATAAAAGATTGAAATACAAGTAGATACATAGTATGTCTTTGTTGAGGCCATTTCGAACCATTACTCCCAATTCCAGAAACATAGAGCACTATATTTTGTGTGTTTGTAAACTACTGCCCTGTTTACCATAATTATAATACAAAGCAGCCAATCATAATCCTTAAATTGGAACTAACTGGCAGTGAAAGCCCATTAGGCTGCGATCACATAGAAGTATACGGTATACGGTATTCGCTATACGAAATACGCTCATTCGATCAGGCTAAGTTCGTATAGGAGTATACTATGTGAACTCAGCCTGATCGAATGAGCGTATTTCGTATAGCGAATAGTGACTATAGGTCAGTTACCAATTTTCTTCGTCTAATCAAATGCTTGTAACTTTACTTCTTGAGGTCACATTGCATTCAATGAGGTGTCATAATGTGCAGAACAAAGAGTTGTTACCCACATATGGTTTAGTTTTAAAATTAGGACGGTAAACGCTGCACTAAAATCGAACACGCACGATTCTCACTATACTATACTATACGCAGGTATACATTGTACGTCCTTTCCGAATAGTGCCCTCTTATGTGACCCGGTACTATGAAATTACCTTGCTCGATTTAAGCTATACGCGTGCACCTGCAAAACGTGCACCGTATACCCGAATAGTATACTTCTATGTGATCGTAGCCTTATGTGAACCGGTACTATGAAATTGCCTTGCTCGATTTAAGCTATACGCGTGCACCTGCAAAACGTGCACCGTATACCCGAATAGTATACTTCTATGTGATCGCAGCCTAAAGGCATTGTTTGTAAATCAGGGCCCGAAACAAGAATATTTTCTTGCACTTGTAGTTACAATTTTACAATTACTTTCAAAGAGTTGACACAATCTTAAGCATTCAGAATAGTTCGGGCTAAGATATTACTACGAATCTTAATTTTTAATAATTGGTAAAAAAATAAAACATAAAATATGTTCAGTAAAAAAACCAGGGGATGTGTAATAATTACCTGTAGGGGGAAATACGATTATGAAGATTATCATTCATCCAGGTATAAATAACTATGAAATTATTATAATCTGATCTACTGGACTTACGTTTTTGTGAGTGGCAATATTTCACATCCTATCTCGGATGCAAACATATTATCAACTCCCAGGATTTCGTAAACAAAGTTCGCGATATTCGTTTGGATGATAATGAGACTATTACCTCTTATGATGTGTCAGCGTTGTTCACCTGTGTACCACCGAAGGAAGCTATAGACTGTGTTAGAGAATTTCTTAGGAAGGATAACACCTTAAATGAGCGCACGAAACTTAGTCCAGACCAAGTTTGTGAACTTCTGGAACTTTGTCTTAATACCACCTATTTCGTCTATGATGGAAAATTCTACAGACAACGCCATGGATGCGCAATGGGATCGCTGGTTTCACCGATTGTTGTAAACCTGTTTATGGAACAGTTTGAACGGTTGGCTCTTGCATCGTATACCGGCACACCCCCTACGCACTGGTTTCGATATGTCGACGACACGTGGGTGAAGATTCGTAAGGATCAAACAGCACCCTTCTTTGATCACATAAACAGTGTCAACGAACATATTAAGTTCACGCAAGAAGAACTCAAGGAAGGCAAACTTGCCTTTTTGGACTGCTTAGTTACAGTGGAAAGTGATGGTCGCTTAGAAACATCTGTGTACAGAAAGGACACACACACAGATCAGTATTTGTTATTTGATTCCCACCATCCACTGATTCATAAGCTCGGAGTAATACGGACGCTATTTCATAGAGCGGACACGATTCCGTCAAGTGAGAACGCTAAGGAAAAGGAACGCGAACACCTTCAGAAAGCCTTGAATCTTTGCGGATATCGCGATTGGACTTTTCACAAAGCTCTCTCTCAAACCAAATCAGCTGATAAAGTGTCCACCGCACATGTGACGCAAGGTGACGGTGAATCTAAACGCGGCAGGAACGTGACTATACCTTACGTATCTGGACTGTCGCAGAATTTTCAAAGATCAAGGAATTCCAGTGTCGTTCAAACCAAAGAACACCTTGCGACAAGCGCTGGTCCATCCCAAGGACAAACAACCACAGGACAAACAAAGCAACATTGTGTACGCAATTCAGTGCAAGGACAATGGATGCGATGACCTTTACATAGGGGAGACCAAACAGACTCTAGCGAAGCGCATGTACCAGCATAGGAGAGCTAGCACTGGTTGCGGAGACTCTGCGGTTTACTCGCACTTAGACAGCACTAATCATTCATTTGACAACAAGGACGTCAAGATATTAGATCGCGAAAGCAGATGGTTTGAGAGAGGAGTCAAGGAAGCGATTTATGTTAAACGGGAGGAGCCTTCACTTAACAAGGGAGACGGGCTACGACACAACTTGGCAGGGGCCTATTGTTCAGCGATAAAGAAGATCCCTCAGAGGTTTTGCTCATCTTCGACCTGTGACGTAACATCCTCTTCACAGGTCAACGAGCTTTTGCCGCTTTAACATTAGTTGGCCTGATGATGCATCCGAGATAGGATGTGAAATATTGCCACTCACAAAAACGTAAGTCCAGTAGATCAGATTATAATAATTTCATAGCTGTAGGGGGAAACTTTTCATTTAAAAGCCAAAAACAGCTTTCCCCTGCCCTAGGTCTGCCCAAGAATTCTTACCCCCTTGAACATGCCAAATGTTTGCTATACCTTTAATATGACATTGATTTCCTATAAGCCGTTTCAGAGCGTTTTAGTTGAAAGGTATCCCTTGAATGCGTGCCAAAAATCTTTTGTCTTCCCCCTGCCACTTCCTTTGACCTGCCATTACGTGACCCCTCTTTTTGCCCTCATAGACACTTTTGTACCGCCCGGGCCCTAAATGCATAGACTGATATTAAACATTGAACAAGCATTAAGGCTCGATTTAAAGAATGCAAAATTTTAAAATCTGACGCTTATTTTTAGATTAGGATCTAGTTATCTTTCATCTAACAAAACAAGAAAAAAAAAAGTGCTGTATTTTTCTGGTTTCTTCTTCTATTACACAGTCATAAGGCTCAGATGTTTGCCTAAAAACTAGAAAATATGCGCTGAAATGTTCGTAAAAATATGCCAAATTTCTAATGGCTTACTCGGCTATTTTTAATACGGTATACGAGATGTGATAAACATAATTTCGTAACTTGATCAAAATATTTAAAAGTAGCGAAACTGTACTTGGTGAAATGTAGTACAAAATATGCATTCTGATAAAAAACAAAATAAAACAGAATTACACGGAGGTGGACAAATTTGGACATCGATGCGTGCTTATATATGGCTTACCACACTCAATCTCGTCATCGCCAGCTGGGCAGTCAACATTTCCATCGCACACTTGTTGCATCAAGACACATGATCTTAACTTGACGCTTTCAGCTTTCTCACACAAATACGAACCAGGGCAGTAGACGGATGCTAAATAATTAAAACAAAGATAAGACAGTATTTACAGCTGGGCGAATGGTCATTGTCATTATTGTAGAGTTCATGTATATCCAATCCAAACAAAAATCATTCAATCGGAAAGAATGAAACGTTTTCTATCCCGAACTGTGATATAACTTACAACTTGAACACGACAAAATTATGTATGTGTTGCGTTTTTATATAATTATATTTATAATATTATTGGTTGATCTTACATTGAATAATATATAGATTTTAATGCATAGTATATTGATTTTTTTAATGCTTGAAAAATTAAAGGCAATTAAAAAAAATAATATAGAGCATTTTCCAACTTTCATGAGTTTACCACATTCTAATTCGTCAGCTTGATTGAGACAATCATTAAAACCATCACATTCAGCGCTTTCATCAGCACAGAATCCCTCGCCACAGTTGAAGTCATCCTCCTGACAGATTGCTAAATACAGAAAAGAGAACACCTTTTTATAAAGGGTAAAACAAACATAGCTACCCAGTTGGATTTTCTTTCTATATTTCAAAAAGTATTTCTTCAGCTAAAAAGATATTTTGGCATACATCACCAGCAGGCTCGTAGCATATAGGCCTATGCATCAAAGGCATCATACGTGTAGTTGACTTCATGCTTGAATGAGCACAATTTAAATGAAAGAGTTCACTAATTCAAAAATTGCAAAAAGTTAATATCGATTGTTAAGCAGTATTCAGACTTTTTATTGTACGTAAAATATTGTATGCAACATATCTACGTTGTTTAATCTATTGCCATTCTATTTCCAGTAATGTTTAAGTTCTAACGAATGTTTGATGACGTAAAATCGATAATATATTTCTACCAGATATTATATTTAACATATTATCGATTTTTCGTCATCAAACATTCGTTAGAACTTAAACATTACTGGAAATAGAATGGCAATAGATTAAATAACGTAGATATGTTGCATACAATATTGTACGTGTAATACTCGGAGTCTGTGGAGCGCTTAATGCACGTTTTCCTAATACCGGGTACTCGATTATAATCCAAGCGTACTTGCTGATAATGGTTGCCCGATAATAGTTTTCCTGATAGCGGGTGCCTGATTATAATGCAAGTGCCCGATTGCATTTGCTCTATATTGGTCTGACACGCGGAACATGATATCTAATTGAGAATCACTGATAATAAGCCGAATGCAGAAAATACCATAACATGAACAGCAACGACAAAAAGTGGATTACTCATGCATCAGAACACTTGAGGGATTAGAACCACTGGTATGAATAGGCTACGGGTCTCTAGAGGATGCATGTCAAAATATTTAAATCGAAGAAATTTTTTTGGAAATATATTAAGGGAGGTGTAATGAGCGTGAACCCGGTTTGGATTCCAGAGGGGGTGTGCCTGTCCCGGTCCCCGCACTCCGTGCATCCGCGGGTATTCATGCTTGTCGGTGAACTTTAAAAACGCCCCTTTTGCATCTCATTTCGCGAAGTTTTTACGGGAAAAACACCCCTTTTTTTAGCGATTTCGCGAATTGTTTGCCCTTCGACAATACCCCTATTTTCGCTAAAACGCGAACGATATTTCTAACATACCCTTTTCTGACAGAAACACGTAGGCTGCTCCATGAAAATACCCTTTTTTTCAATTTCGCGAACACGTGGTTTGAAAAAACACCCCTTTTTGTGTGTTTCGCGAATCGCATTTCTTCATCTGGAAACACCCCCTATTTCGCGAAATTTTCGACGAGCATGAATACCCATGGATGCACGGAGTGCGGGGACCGGGGTGCCTGTAAAGAGTAACAGCCATCAGAAAAGGACCAGCTCAGATCGCGCGCCAAATAAGTTTGCATTTCAGAAATAGTTTTTTTTTAGCCTTGAAAAATAAACAGGCAGAGCTGGGAATCGAACCCGGGACCGCCCGTTTGTAAAACTCAGTGCATACCACTGAGCCAAGTAACTATAGAGGCCCTGCATTCTTTTATCGATTGGCTATATATACTATATCCCTCTAGGATTATCTTCTAACCAGGTACTAAAGTCGATGCTTTAACAGTACCCAAACAAGTGTACATATCAAGGTCATAGCAGGGCATTATACAAAGAATGGTCAAAGGTCAACGTTTCCAAAGAAGTAGAGTATAGAAGTAGACGCAAGCTTTCGTGCGGGAAACATAAATACATACTCGCCAGTCGTGGCCTTTTTATGAGATTTGATACGGCGCCGAAGACTAGAGCTCTTCCATAATTTAGTCCGAAACCCGGTTTCTAGACGGACATTTGTGTGTTGTTACATGGAATTCAAAGTAATTTTATCATCAAGTGACCCACATAGAGGAATACGACATCTATCGTGAGCCAATCTGTATTCTGTTGCCTGCAAAAGCCGACGATCAGGTAAAAATTATAAAAGAAGCGTGAGCAGATATTTTTCTTAATTTCATGATAAGCTTAAATTGCATTGAAAACGCCAAATTGCAGTCACAAAATATATAATATTCGTAAATCACTAAAACGAATGTTAACGTAGGTATGTGGAAAAGACGTGCAATAGCAATAACAAAGTATGTGCCCAAAGAGTTGTCTTTGGCATGTCGCTTTTTTGAAATGTCACTAAAAATATCAAATGTTGGAAAAACGCCTCAAAATTTAAAACAAACACGAACCTTCCAAAATAAATACATATTCGCACTCGGCGGCCCAGTCACTACCTGTCGCTGTGATTTGGGGTAACTCGTTGCTTCGCCTCTCCAGATACCTATACATCAAGTTCGCCCATACCCCATGCCTTAACAAATCCAAAAGGTTAGTTCTTTTCGTTGTACTCTTCATATTAGTAACGTAATGAGAATCGGGGTGTTGCGTATATGTAGAATTTCTTCATTTGTGGGTTATGCCACTTTTTTTCACTCAAATATTTTTCAGAATAACATACCTAAAATAGTCTTGGCCAAAGATAGCTCAATATTAAAACCTTTTCCAGTGCCTGTCCGATCAGCAGCAACTTGTAACCACATTGATAAACGTGAAGACGATATTGTCCGAAGCTTAATTTCACCAGTAAGCTTTGCTACAACAGAGGCCCTTGACGTGGAATCCTCGCCGTTCCCAATGGTAAGGAAATCATAACCTCTTTCCATCTGAAAATCAAGGATGGTGATGACAATAAAGCGCGATTCACGGCCATAGACAGTCCAGAGGCAGATGAGGTCATCTCGGTATCCAAACGGATACCCAGGTGATGTAAGATTGGTCATGACGTCATCAGTTCGAAGGTAAATGTTTCGAACTCCGCATTCACCTAAAATATGGGAAATGGTAAGTAAATGACAGAATTACAATACAATATATACCAAGTATTAATGATAAAATAGCATATTTTTATCAAATGGCAGGCGAAAGGCCGTACGGCTGGGCCTACTCAATGTGGGTATAATGAAAAAATAAAACACTCTAGGATGTTAACTTCACTTGCAGCATTAAATACCTTATATTAAACTGATTTTATCTTTAAATATTTAATTGAAACTTATCTTGAAACATTTTAAATAATCAACAATATAAGTGTTGTTGTTTTTATAACGCATGATATTTTGAATACTGCTTCGACGTACTTTCATGCAGTTGAAAGCTATCGATTCTGCTAAAAGTGCTTATACTAGTAGCCCTTACCGCAATTTTGTTCATCAATCTCTCCAGGACACATAGGTACTCCGTCACATTTCTGATATCCATGAAGACAGATAGTGGCAAAAGTTTGGTCACAAGCAAACTCATCTAAATTACAGGTATCTTAAATCAAAAATGAATATAGACACGGCTATTAATGACGAGATTTTCATAGTCAAATTAAAACAGCACTTACTGTTGACCTTCTGAAATCTCTCAGATTTCTTTTCAACACTGATGTTACTGTGACGACCTGCTATTTATAACACGTTGTTGCTCAGCAACGCGATTGCCAGTTGGTTTCTTTGCTGCTACCGTTGAGTTAGATTATATTGTCCCTCATCTATGTTCATGTTGGTCCCTTTCTGCCTGAATTACACTGATCGTTGACCCATCGCTTGTATTTATCTCAATATTTGCTTAAAATCTTCACCCCTCCCAGTCAATGATGTAGTCTTTTTCAAGAACATGATCTGTGGTGGTCGATTCATTGATGGCTAGTTGAGAAGTTTTTCTGTTCGCTCTTGTACGAACACATACGTTATCCGCCTCTGCCCTATGTTTTACAAGCCGTTTGCCGAATTTTCTACCCGTCTCACCAACATAAGTCACATTATCATGAACAGAGACGAGGAGCAATACAACCTAACCAACTGACAACCGCATTGATGTACAACATAGTCTTGTAAACAGAAGATCGTCACAACAACATCATTGTTGAGCAACAACGTGTTATAAACAGAAGGTCGTCATCACAACAGTGTTGAGAAAGAAATCAGGGGGATTTCGTAACGTCCACTGTAAGTGCTGTTTTAATTGGACTTCATGTAGAACTATGAAATTCATCTTTATTTTCAACAACAGCCTGATATGAATTATGTTCAATAATAAGACCTGGCTCTCTTTCTGGATGTTATTGTCCCCTGTTTATTGTACAATATTGACACTGGCAATTTCAAGGTGTAGGGAATCCTTCTTAGGATACTACTCTGTGTCCGGGTTTTTAAATACTTGATGCACAATCCAACATGGCCGCCAGTAGACGCTAGAGGCTGCCGAAGTATGCAGAGTTTACGAGACCGGTCGAGTGCAGATCCGTTGGAAAACCCTAACCCTAACCCTAACCCTAACCATTGAAATAAATGCTAACCTCATCGTGACATCATCCAAGCAGCAAAGTTCATTTCCCATTGAAAAAGCGTTATCCGACGGATCTGCAGTCGACCATTCTGTTACATATTTATGTTAATATGTGTCCCCTATTACTGATATTCCTATTGATTCACTGATATTCCTATTGTTAAAAGCAAGGCCTAAGGAGTAGAGCAATGTATGGTGAGCAAAAACCGAGTATATAGCCTGATATATTCAGTCCATATGTTCCCCACATACTCGCTAAATGCAATATCATTACTGTTCATCTTATTCAAATGAAGATCATTAGGCTTATACAGGGTGAGTAAAAAAAAAGGGCAATAGAGCAAAGAATCGATATTTATGTAAGAACCACATTGAACTTTCCAATTTTATAAATGCCACACTCAATAGTCACTTGTTGTGAAAAAAATGAAGTCAATCACATCTACCGTTTAATTTTTATGAGGCCTTTTGCTACGATACCGTACTCAATTTCATTATTTGTCCACGAAGTACCATGTATTTTGAATGAGATCACACAATGCACGATAAAGGCACCAGCTCTGAAACTGAATTTAACTTAAATAAGGTTGATTTTTGCGTTATTTTAATTTCTTTTTTCTGTTCAAACAAATTTTCTAACATTACTTTAAGTCCTTCATACCTCACTCGACTCCAACTCTAGTTTTTTAAATCCCAATATGTCTAACTTACTGGATATTTTATAATTCACTCCACTTCAATTTGCGCGCATTTCATTTCGACATTTGAAAAAATCCGCCTACAAATGTGTATGTTTTTGATAGAGAATAAAACAAAGGACAATAACAATTTGGGTGCTCCATTTTATTTCAATGGCAACGAGGTTAAGAAAATAGCAGTTGTTCCAAATCCACCTTACAAAGAGTGGGCTGACATTCAAATTTTAGATTTTTCTTGGACAAACATTAAAATTGAGTATCGCTATAAAATGTATCATAAAAACAAAACGGTAAATGCTAATTCCTTGGTTTTTTTCACACAAGGTCACTAATGAATGTATCATTTATAAAATGTTTTAAAACCTAAAAGGTTCAAATCGGTTCTTAAATAAAAATGGATTATTTTCTCTATTGCACTTTTTTTACTCTCCCTGTACAATCAAAACTTACAATTTGCCTCCACGCCCCGCAAGTCCAACCAAAATCCAACTTCGTCTTCAGTAATAAATTCATGCGCATTGAATCGAATCCATAACGTTGACGTTCCAATAATAGAACTTGGTGCACGTGATATGCTTCCTGATAATTTTAGAATTGTATTTACATCTTTTTCATCTCCAATGCCTATATTTAACCAACTAAACCCTTGCCGGATTTGAAATATCACAAATTTAATGAAGATATCTGTGTTTTCAGAAGTGGAAGAGATCAACCAAAGGCATTCAGCATCCGATGGAAAAACGAGCGGATAGTTAGGCGAGGTGAAGTTAATAATTTCATCTTTTTGTAAAACAAACTCGAAGCTTGAACCACAAAGATCTGAAGAGAAAAAGAAATTTCTAATTATAGGCATCGGGTTATCAGTCTAAACCGCTTGTACAACCTACGTTTCCTATTATGTTTCTGTTAGCCAATGCGAATGATGGGCTGTTTTTTTCATGGGAAAATATCAGATAGGGCATATATGAAGTTAACTCTGCTTGCTAGCCATATATACTTCAAAATAAAACGTTCAAGTTTTCAGATATTTTCCTCAAAATTTCAAGAGCTATCTTAAGAATTACTGAACCAATACTAGGCTGTTTGTACTTATTTTAATATATTTTCATGCCGATTCCAAATATGGCCACAAAAATTTACATTATTTTCTAAAATATTTGAATTTTTAAAACAAAAATTTGAAACTTGTCGTCTGCAGTCGACACCCGCGTGGAGAGAGTTCAGACTCTATGATCACATTTCGCGTCTTTAGTCGTCTTCAATGAGGAATAATGGGGCGAAAGATACATGTCTTTGAGTATGTGATTGACCACACACAGTTTACTTACCACAGTTTTCCTCGTCTGACCCATAGATACATTGTTTAATATTGTCACACAATATTGACTTATCATCAAAACAGCCATATCCAGAACGACAAAGAAATTCGTCTTCTCTGCACGGAACTACAAGAAGAAGCACGGGACACATCATCAGCAAAATCAACGTTTTAAACTCGGTGTAAAAGTAAGATTTGTCATCATAATAAACATAAAAATTTAAATTAAAAAAGAAACAAATATGAAAACAAAAGTGTGCTTGTGTTCAACATTCCCCTGACAGCTTGCGCTCATGAGTTAAGTTTCTTTTAAGATACAGAGTTGAAACTTAGCAGACAATTAGAAGAAGGATGAATAGATAATATCTAACAAAATGACATTGTTATGTTGAGCCATCACAAAATGCGGTTTATTTTCTACATGTAACCTTTTTATGGGACACCTTGTATTATTAAAGTTTATGAATATAAAGTTTAAAAAACATACACATAATATAAGTTGTAATTCATTACATTTAACGGTAACGTACCATAAACAATGCTTGAAATAAATTTGACATGAAAACCAAAGTGTCTCCCTCCCCGATCAGAGGTAAACATCAGCCAGATTTGGGTAGAATTAAACGTTACGATCCGAGGACCCTTTTGTCCACTCAATGCTGCAACTGTTGAGTTAACAGTTATATTGTGACCGGTTCCTAAACGGACGAAATCTCTTTCAGGTTGCGTATGAAGACGATAGAAATGAACGACGATAAAATTAGTATCAGAACTAGTAATATACCATTCACAGTGTGCGTTGTTCGGGTAAATATAGGGATAGTATGGTAAGGATGTCAAGTCGTGTGTGTATCCGAGACTGATATTGATATGTTGTAAGCCACAGAAATCTGAAAATGAAATAAAGAAATAACGAGGCAAAATGATCATTTTAGGAATTTTGCCGCCCGTTCAATTAATTCTCATTTGAAGATTGGACATTTTTGCTTTCAACCTGTTTATACGTATATAAAAGTTATTGATATATCTTGATTCATCGTTATTTGTTGTAAAAGCCAATCCAACAATAAGATATTTCATTTACGATTTTTTGTTAATAATTATACGCAAATAAAGGAAGAATAATATGAAAGATAAGTACGATTTGGTTGTATAAAGATAACAGTTATATATGCTTTATTTAAGCTAGGTCTGGGGTTCAAGTTGAAAATTCATGTTTAATTGTGCTAGTGTGCGATGTGTAATTCTTCTTTCCCCTGTACATTGATATAAAGTCTGCACAAAAAGTAACTCAGCTGTTATAACTACGCCTATAGATTCAGGACTAATAATTGTTTTCACAATATTTTAACATAAAAAGAAGGATGATTTATTTACGCGCATTTTGATACCCCATTTGTCCACCAAATTTGTTCAATATTGACAGTGTTTTGAAAGAAAAATACCCCAATTTAAAAGTTGCAGTTATTTGTATTGATTTGTAGTAAGCGCGAAGATAATGGCGGGCTTTACGTGTTTACAGTGCTGGCATTATAACCATTGATCGCTGTAAACTGCAACTTTTAAATTCGGGTATTTTTCTTAAACATCAATAATTTGATCTCATGCGCTAGTTTGTAATGTTTGAATGTTTCCAAGTTCTAGTGTATGACGCGTAAGCCTCTTCCCTTGTTCATTTTGATATGGGCCTAGTTTGAATCCACCGTGTTTAGAATAAAAATCGAGAAGGCAAAAGGTGATGCAAGATATTTCCAATACGTTGAAATATAGACACGACATGCTTACCGCAGCCAGATTCGTCTGATTTGTCAATGCAGTCATATCCACCGTTACACTGAAGTAATCTATCAATGCAGCCATAGCCAATTTCGCATAGGAATTGGGTGTCTGTGCAATTAACTATTGATGCATAATTGTTTAATAGTAGTAGTGTACACCATTTTTGTAATCATTATTGTTTCATTTGATGACTTTACGTTCCATTACAGCAAATAGTCCCTGTTTGGAAACACCATTTTTTTAAATAAAATGACTAGCCTTGTTCTCTGCCCAGCGTCTAAGACAAACGTTTCGACGTCACATAGAAGGCCAACTCTAATTTTTCAGCCGACAATCGCAGCGGAGAAAAGGAAATCTCAGCTTTTGTTTGCAAGTGAAAAATGAAAAATCTACAAACTTCCCATCAAACTATTTCCAAAAAATAACCAGGTTTTCCAAATCTGTTCATTAAGGGGGTGCTACACCCCTGCCCAATGTTGTGCATATTTTTGCGTTTTTCTCAAAAATTATAGCTCATTGGGGTCAGGTAAGATATGTATATTATAGGGGCAAGGACTATTTGCTTTGAGTTGCTGGATTTTCAGTACAGTAGTTGTAGTCCTTGCCCTATAATATACATATCTTACTGTCACCAATGTGCTATGATTTTGAGAATAACACAAAAATAGGCACAAAATTGGCCAGGGGTGTAGTACCCCCTTAAATTGACGCTATTCTATTTCTAACAACACTTTTAGAAACTTTTCAATATGACGTATATACTGCTTTGTTTGACTGGATCGGATCGGGGCAAAGGATGATGACCTTTTGACCTTTACTTTGACCTTAAATTTGACCACGTGGATCACGTGACCTTGAGACAAGCTTGGGTGAAGATTATCCCCTGCATGTTTGTTACAACATACCAAAACAATGGAAGTACATTATTTTTTGTTTGCTTTCCAGCTCTTCGCTTTGTTGCGTAGGAACTGACTGCAACAAAGAATACACATTTTATAGTACATTGCAAACATGGCAAACGGGTATCACATTCTTGTATCAGGTAAATTTCACGTAAGTTCAACTCAAGGTTGAATTCAAGGTCAAAGTAAAGGTTGAAAGGTTATCATTTGGGTTGCTTATGGCATTGTCTTTCCTAGGACACCAATATCAACACATTTGTTCCACCGATATCATTGTCATTTGAAAATTGGCAGCCACTTCCACGGAAATAGAATTATACTTTGATATTGAACTATATGCTGAAAACATAAATATACTGCTTACCGTGTTTATTTGTTCGTTTGATCTCCAAGAAAAACCCAGGCCTTGGAACAAGAAAATCCGAAAAGAATCGCATCCAAAACTCATGTTCAGGAATCGAAACTGTTATCGGGAAGTATATCCCTTCGATGTAGCAAATGGTTTTATTCTGGCTTATTTCATGACCTAACCCTATAGCCAAGAAATCGTAGTACTCTTCAAGAGATGAGTGGAAAATAGTAATGACAAAATTTCCGGTATCCAGAGCTGTGAATAGCCAGATGCAGTCTATATTTAAGGGGTATTCTTCTGGAAACTCTGCTGAGGTAAAGTAAGTGACGTCACCGGAGTTCATGTTGATTACAGTTTCCTTCGCACATTGTTCTGAAAACAAATTGTAAAATAAACGAAATTGAGTGTGCTGCAATAATAAAGTTACTTATCACCCTAACATTCAAAATTGATTTTATTTATCAATAATATGCAACATGGACAAATGTAGCAATTAAATAAACAACTTGAAAAAAAGGTTAAGTTTGCTAAAAATTTTAAAACAAATTTGGAAACTCATGAAAAGGCCCTATATTCAAGTTGTAGTTCGAATAATTGGTGTAGTATTTGATTAAGATAGCTTACGACAGTTGTACTCATCAGATCCATCAGTACAGTCCAGTTTATCATTGCACACAAGCGATTGATCAACGCATCCTACGCCAGAAGCGCACCAGAAGTCATCATTTCTGCATTCATCTGAAAGAATATTGTGTTCATAATGTATATTCGTTGCATTTTAGCTGTCAACGGAACCACAGTTAGAATTCCACTCCAGTTTTGGTAAGATAGGCCTCCGTGTTGTGTTGTATTGTATAACGAGAGAGCTTAATACTTTTATCTTTGATTTTCACAAAGTACTATGCTACTAGGTATCAAAATGGCAAATGGTTGAATCCACTTAAAATGACTAGACTTGTAAAAAGAAAGAAGTATCACGTAAAAGTCTGGCCATTTCAAGTGGACAAAAGACACCTGACTTTTCCAAAATACCAAAACACAGACGGAGAACAATAATTTTGCTACAAGCTGTATTCTGATATCAATACATAATAAAGCTTTACTTTCCATCATATCCATTACTCCTCTTTTCGCCAAACGTCAAGTGTTTCTGGAATAGTGCTAAAATTAAAAAAACTTTTAATGCTAATTAATAGCACATTCTAGGGAAGCGTGGTTACCTTTTTTAAATAGCCGAGTGAGAGGGTTTTCAATGAAATATTTTTTGTGTCAAAATTTATGAATATTTACTGCACATCATATATAACGATTCGTGATACCCAATTGTGGCACATTTGATGTCGTTTAAGAGGCAGAGATTTTTATTTCAATTTTATATACACCAAACTATTTTTTAATTGAGCAAGAATAAGGATAGAAAAAAACGTTGAAAATTCTATGTAAAAATTACATTCGACCCCGCCAAAGATTACTGTTTCGTTTTTATGGTAATCTAATCTTTTATTTCCTGAAAAAAAATGTGAGGTCTAAATGTGGATTTTTTCTAGAAATGATGAAAACATCGAACGTGTATACAAGAAAAATGGTAGGTTCCACTATAGTATTAAACTGACATACATGTATATACGAGCACATGTGCGGCGAGTCAAAATCGATATAATCTATTGTCCATGTACAGAGGCCCGTTTAACGTTTATTGTCGGATTTCTGTATGTAGAACACGCAGTTAACAACAATTGAGCGCTATTAATACACATTAATGTTTTTAAGCAAATAAAATTCCAAAATATAGTACGTTTTCTGCCTTTGCTTGTCACGTGGTAGGTCTATGTTGAAATTGCGATTATATCTTCAAATAAGTTTCAAAATGGATACCAACAAGATACGTGGCCGAGCGGTCTAAGGCGTTGGGCTCATGGAGTATCCATGATGGCGGTGCGCCGTGAGTTCGAACCCCACCTCTGCCAAATTAAATTTTCCTTTTTTTAAATTTCATATTAGGGAAATGTGGCTGGGAGAATTTATGTATGGTGTGGAGTGGTGTGCATGTCCATCAAGTACAATAATAAAAATTAGAATACAAATCTCATTTATACATGGTACGATAGATGTAAGGTTCATGTCTGTTTTCACAGGCCCATCTCTCATTAGAAGCGTCTAGGGCAAGACTATACTACGTCTATAATGTTGATATAGGGTTCCGCCACTCCGCCCGCAAAACGTGTCTGTGTACTTTCTCGGCATAAACCTGTTCTCATGCATTTACTTCATTGGTAGAGTGGAGAAAACGGGATTTAAATGACTTGCCCACTGAGACAGCAACACGTAGGCCGTAATGTGATTCGAACCCAAGACCCTGTGATTACGGGTTTGATCACTTAACATCCTTTTCAAGGTAAACATCACATAATAAGATATCACCGTGTGTTCATTATAATATTCATCATACCGGTACTCATTATGATTATGAAAAGTATGTATATAGATTGCGGAAACATGTAATCATGGTTTATTCGACTCATAATCTAAAATGTTGAAGAATCTGCCAATTTAATAAAGACCTTGTATCTGTCGTTCTCGTTGTTATTGTGCAAACATCACTACTTACTACACGTGTGATCATATCTTCCTTGCTTACAGTCGCCCTTAGTGGTACAAAACCGAAGAATGTCGTCGCATCCGGTTCCAGAAGCACAATTTTCAATTTCATCACACGGGGCTGCACATATACGTATTAAAACAAAATTCTACTTTGTAAACCTACTTATGAGAATTGAAGAATGATTTCAGGAAAAAAATTAACAATGTAATGTTGATAATGAGAAACCAAAAAATTTAAAACCAAATATCTTCCACGTTTAATAATAAAGAATTCTTTAAATTGTGATTTGCTAGAGCTTCACGTTACTCGTCAAGCATTATGTAATACAATTCCAAGAACAAATCCTCCAATTATTATAATAGCGGGCAATACATTGTAACATTTTCTTGAATTTCAAGTGACTCAACAAGCTGCATTCACATTTTACAATGCAATCTAAGTTACACCTCTTACTGATTTCAAAACTCCTTTCCACGGACATGCTAAATCCAACATTCCGTTGACTGAGGCTAGAAACGAACAAGATCCACATGTACTTTGTTGATACAATCAGCATAGTTCCCGGAGAAACGAAACTATCATGTCGAAATATACTTGTAGCATAAGACACATTGCTTGATGTGCCTACGTGAATGGAATCACTGCCGTGCCAAGAGGAAAATGGGTCTCTGTTTATGAGAAGCAAATTACACGTTGTATTAATTCGCTATCATAGTGCACGTTACAATATAACCGTTGCTAGGCCAACTGGATCACGCTTTCTTTGTTACGAACCACTGATCGAAATGATCACAACACAAAGCCTATGGCATATCAAAATTCGGAACAGGTGTATGAGCCCAGGCTTGGAGCAGTAACCAATGGTTACTAACGTGCACTACGACAGCGAATACTATATGATGTGATGATGTAGCAGGATTAATTACAATGGCAATAGATGAATACAATTTTTGGGTATATCGCCCTACACTACAACGTTCACGCGTTACCTATACATTAAACCACATATGTCAAATAAATGATAATCACTCGCACCTGTAAGATTAGTGTCTTTGAAAAGAGCGACAGTGTATTCAATCTATGATTGCAGACATACACTGCACAGTGTCGACACCCTATTATTATAAATATAAACTTAATACTCCGTTGGTGAGCGACGGGTGAGTGGTATTTCACCGAACGAAAGAAAAGGAGTTCTATCTGATTGGCTAGCAATCGATCGCTGGATCGCTCAGTGGTGAACTACAAACTCAAAATGGAGCGATGTATTCAATTCGATTGAAATCGATATTCTATTATTGACGCAGATAAAGAAAGTGGCATGGTGTGTATTGTATGACTTGTGATTTAATTTTCTAATACAGGTGTTCCTTTATAGAATTGGAATTCTCAAACAGTTGAATATATCACAATTTTTATTTTGAAGATCAAAATCGTTACTTATAAAATGCAGTAAAATATATCCACAACAAAATACCGGTCCCCGCTAATTAGTGTATTTAATTCCCAGTTAGTGTATTAAAATAAAACCTGGGATTTACCTGACAACAAATCAAATTTTCTTGTTATAGAAATATCATATGGGATACTGATCATGCGCAAATCGTAAAAACATAGAATAGAAACTGTGTGGCAGGCTATGTGGAATTTCATATCGTGTGTAAAATGATATGCTTAGCCTGAGTCGTTGGGCCTATCTCGAACAAAATCGCCATGCGTAGCTGTTGAAAAACGAGAGGATTCATCGTACTATCACGGCAATTTTTGACACGAAGATATAGGGATGATGACGCTGTGCACTGGTGATGAGTGCAACCTGCTTGTAATGCAGGGCGATCTATTCAAAAATTATATTCATATATTGATTATAGTTAATCGATTATTACATAACTTCGACAGCGAATACCACTTCCCATGCTTGATATCACTGTCTAATTTAACTTCCAGAAATCAACAAGTAATTCGAATGCTTTAATGCATCGGCTTTCATAAATAGCCTATATAATTCTACTCTGTTCTGTAACTTCCTTTTACACTTTGAGCTGCCATTGGGATTCTTTATCCCATATTTCAAAGAGCAGGGCATTTGGCAGGGGCATCGAGATGGTATGGGGTTGTATGAGTAGCATAACAGGTCTTTTTTAATTGTTATTCCATGTTGCTCTAATTAAGTTATTGGCAACCGGTGGTATAATTACTAATGTTAAAAGGCAGCCAGGGGTAATTAATGCAGGCTATTTGGGCAATAGCATTATTGACGGAATTTGCGCCACCTCTCCGTTTGTGTTACGTTACTTGCACTTTCGACCAAATCGGAGCACTTGCCATCTTTGGATGTTATTATCACTGCGTCGTAGCTTCTATTTGTTACTTATGAACAATATCAATTTTAGAACGTATATTTTCTATTCAATAAATATATCAATATGTTGTGTTTCATCACAGACCCTGGTTTCATACATGTATGATGCAAGGCGTCGTATGAAAAAGTTTAAATTACACTAATGATATACGTACCTCAGAAGTCGCAAGTCATGGACAGTTACGACAAAGCTGCCTTCATCAGTGGCGTTAAAGAACCAGGTGCAAGTGATGTTGTCTGGATAGAAACCAGGATATCCTGGCGATGTGATATTAGATATGACGTCACCTGACGTCATCATGAACTGGTGTGTGCATGCTGTAAAGAATAATGACAAATTCAATAGCGGCTTTTTATACATTGATCCTTTCAAGTTAAATTACATTAAGTGACGGTGAGCAATTAGTTTTTGACCACTGCTGTCCATGCATCTTACTTTCTGCAGGTTCGGCATATTTGAAATTGAGATAAAGCTAAAATTTGGAGTAAAAAAAAAAAAGAAAATAGATATCGCATAATTTCACAACTAAAGATCCAAGTATGCTAAACCTTTGATGTATTATGATAACATAATGTTTGTATAAGGTAATAATTATAGTATTTTAATTTTCAAAAATGCCTCCTTTGGCATCCATGGACCAGATTGTGTCATTTTTATTTGTGTCTCCTCTATCCAGTGTAATAGTGCAAACATTCCCCACATAATGTCGCCATGACGTCATAATGTGAGGGCGCCCATGCAAATTTGGGTAATTCTGGCAAAATTGATTTCGACTAAACATTCTACACAAAACAAATCAATTTTCACCGAAATGACTACCGTATTTATACATAACTAAACAAATGTTGGGCCTCAACTCTAGTGCTGGCATAAAAATATCACTAAAACGAGCGCAAAGGATGGATCTACGATTAGCTTATGTCGTAACCATTGGGCATTACAATTATGCACAAAGTAGAAATTACAAGGAAAAAAGGGCGTCGCTGTGGAACAAAACACACATTATGGTTTAAGGCAACAACAACTATAATTGGATGCTCAACAAATATTTGTTCTGAATGTATGATGAATCAGTGAAAAATCAAATCACGGGTTGGACAAAGTCTAGTCATATGCAATTGCCTTTTTCAATCGTTAATATACATGTAAAATATGTTACCACTTGGTCGATGAATCTATCATTTTCATGACTAATAATAATACCTGTGATTTATATTAACCCTAGAACTCGGACTACGAAGGTGTGGTTGCACTCCATAATTTTCAATTATAAACGTCATAATACCGTTATATTTGGCACTAATGTAAAGCTATGGGTCTTCACTATCCAGTGATACCAAAATAAGTACAAAAATTCCCCACATAATATCGCTAATGACGTCATAATGTGAGGGCTTCCGTGCAAATTTGGGAAATTCTTCTATGTACAAAAGTATATCTATTTGAGATAAGAAATCTACAAAAACGCGATTTTACCGAATTTTCTCCTACATATAAAAAGAACTGGTTATTTTTACCTAACTATTACGTGAAAAGTTAGGAGCTCTTGCCATAATTATTTTCTCAAGAGCGAAATGAAAATCATTGAGGCCCCCCCCCCCACCAACCCCACCTCCTTTATGGTCATCTTTGATGGCCAGTCCTACCCCGGGTGAGGTGGTGGGGTCAACTTTTTCATTAAAATAAGCAGAAAGGATGGATCTACGAGTAGCTTAGGTGGTTTGGCCGAAATGCGTGCGTTTTATTTTTATGACGGATACAAAATCTTAAGGCGGGGGCGGGGGTGGTACACCCCAACCCCAACCTCCACATCGTACTTCTAGGGTTAATTTATTGATTGCGCGATGACGTTTATGCTTTGTGGAAAAACAAATAATATGATTAAAAACACGCAACACTGATGAATACTACTAATTATTTGTCAGTGCTGATCAAATTTGGTTAAATCTATACAAATGTATTTTCGTCGGCATAGAATAGTATAGTTTTAAGCAGATTTGACTAACATTGTAATAATATTTCACCCTGTATATTCGGTCATTTTTGATTTATACAAATTAGGCACTATTCCACTACTTCCTACAATTTCCTACTGAGCTTTTGCGAGATGGAATCATGTGGAATGGATTATTATTATTTGCAATTAGTCATGCAGTTGGGCAGCTAAAAGTGACCGGTGCTCCCACTGCTATGGACCTACGATACATAGCAACCCATCGGTAGTTTTTGAAACATGCTAGTAAGTAAAAGAATTGTTGATGGCCTGTTTAAAATTAAACTTAATTCATTTGGCTCCTTTAGCATTAAAAGTGCAATTTTTCTGTCGCTTAGCACGCAATTTTATCAGAAAAGTAATAATGGAAGCGGGTCAGCAGGACGGTTTGGAAATTTTTGAGGAGAGCTTTCAAAAAGTGTCAACAAATTTAGGTTTTGGTACATTTGCAATATTGTGCCCACTGGCACTCGGTTTTGAAAGATGGCTACGCCACTGGTCATTTCATAGATTTACTGGACTAATGACCCGGTTAAAGTCATGAAGTTTTGCAAGAGCGTTTGTACTATGTTGGCCAAAAAAAAACCTCACAATTATGTTTATCTTTGTCATGTTTGCAGGGGTAGGTGTGGGAGTACAATAAGCACTGTATGTTCCCCGTTAAACTGGTAATGAAATAGAATATGAGGCACAAATACAATGAAAAAATTTGGCAGCATAATTATGTATGTATGTAGCTTTTTAAACAGACTGTGTAGGGTGATCGCTATATCTTTGCATTAGCGCAGCCATTGGCTCAAATATTATCTGGAAAGCAGCAAACGCATTATTTTTATCATCATCATCATCATCATCATCATCATCACCATCTTCATCATCATCATCATCCTTATCATCTTCATTGTTATTATATAAATTATACGTACCTTTTGGGCTCATAACACCATTTTCACCGTTCACAAATTGTCCATCACGCTTCACTAGAACAAAAAGTACGAGTTCTAGAAAAATACAGTAAGCCTTCATTTCTTTTACGCGGTACCTCTGTACAAAAAACGAGAAAGCGAAAAACAATTTGGATTTTACACAATAAATACAAATTGGTTTAAACTAAATAGCATTCAATCAAACTTATACAGCAAGTGAGGCATATGTAGGAGCGAGATGATCATTATGGGTGGACAGGGTGAGAAAAAGAGAGACTGACAATACCGTAAAACCCCGTCTACAATCATATAGTGTGCTTAATCTGATGAAAGCTACATTAATCCAGTCGCCATTATGGAGTTTGAGCAAATAAATTACGGATCCAAGCATATACAAACAAGTATTATTTTAAGATCGATCTATTGTATTGGTATATTAACGCTTGCTTCGAATTAATTAAGCTTTTATAAAAAACACTATATATGCTTGTAGACGGGGTTTTACGGTATACTGCAAATTTAAAATGAGGATTCTTTCAAACCGATGAAAGAAAGAAAGAAAGAGAGAAAGAAAGAAAGAAAGAAAGAAAGAAAGAAAGAAAGAAAGAAAGAAAGAAAGAAAGAAAGAAAGAAAGAAAGAAAGAAAGAAAGAAAGAAAGAAAGAAAGAAAAGAAAAGAAAGAAAAGATACAGCAAAGAAAAGTCATCAAGAAATTTACCTCCAATATTTACATAAAAAAACAAGTCAGAAAGGAAAACAAGACTGAGAGAAAGAAAGAAAGAAAAAAGAAAGAAAGAAAGAAAGAAAGAAAGAAAGAAAGAAAGAAAAAGAAAGAAAGAAAGAAAAGAAAGAAAGAAAGAAAGAAAGAAAGAAAAGAAAAGATACGGCAAAGAAAGAAAGAAAGAAAGAAAGAAAGAAAGAAAGAAAGAAAAGAAAGAAAGAAAGAAAGAAAGAAAGAAAAAGAAAGAAAGAAAGAAAAGAAAGAAAGAAAGAAAGAAAAGATACGGCAAAGAAAAGTCATCAAGAAATTAAGTTTGTAAGCATTTACCTCCAATATTTACATAAAAAACACAAATTGTATGAGAAAAGAAAGAAAGAAAGAAAAAAAAGAAAGAAAGAAAGAAAGAAAGAAAGAAAGAAAGAAAGAAAGAAAGAAAGAAAGAAAGAAAGAAAGAAAGAAAGAAAGAAAGAAAGAGAAAAAAAAGAGAGAAAGAATAAAAAGAAAGAAAGAAGAAAAAAGAAAAAGAAAGACAGAAAGAAAGAAAGAAAGAAAGAAAGAAAGAAAGAAAGAAAGAAAGAAAGAAAGAAAGAAAGAAAGAAAGAAAGAAAGAAAGAAAGAAAGAAAGAAAGAAAGAAAGAAAGAAAAACAAGACAGAGAGAAAGAAAGAAAGAAAGACAAGATACGGCAAAGAAAAGACATCAAGAAATTAAGTGTGTAAGCATTTACCTCCAATATTTACATAAAAAAACACAAATTGTATGAGACATTTCTGTTTACAATATAACTTACAACATTTTTAATTTGGTGAGAAGTCACATCTTACTTATAATTTGTATTTTCATTTAGTAAAAGATCACACCTTGAACCGCCACTTACCAACTCTATTTTCATTTGGTAAGACATTTATTCTCACCTGATGCTTTACATTTTAACTTAATATTATACTGGTAGGATACCTGATATCGTAGGTAGATAGGCTTTTAATTTAATAATGCCTCTAACATGTCGATATTTTGCGAAAGAAGAAGCTTTTATCTGTAGCATAGCAACGTGTATCATATAGCAACAACATTCAAATTTTCTTTTATAGCTACCCGTTGAGCTCTGAACTGAATACAATATTATATAATAATGGGCATATCTTCTACTGACTTTTAAATAAAGATGGCACTAACTCGAAAAGCTTTTATCTCTAGTTCAGTAACAGTAGTAAATTGATACTGAAATTTGTATCTAATGGTGTCGTAAACAAATACAAATATTATAAAGAAAAAATAGATTCTTTGTGAACCTGACAATATGAACAAAAGAGGGTTTGTTTCATATGTATAATTTCATCTTGAGTCGTTGAATTCTAAAATTGTAAGACGTCTCGGGCTAATATTAGCCAGGGGTGTGTAGGGAGATGGTGTAAAATACTTGTACTTGTAATTTGTACTAATTTTGGCTAGGAAACTCACTTCTGGCACTGTTTATGTGATAGGAGGTAATTTGAAAAAGGTACAAGGGTTTTAAATGTGAATTCCATGGTACCTGTCATTGTAGAAGGATGGACATTAAACTTATGTTTTAATATACCTTAATGTTTAGCACCATTGGGGACACACTTTATAATGCATGTTTGGTTTTTGAATTTTCAGTCCACTCTATTGATAATAGCAAGCGTTATTTGATTTAAAATGACCAGTATGGATACATATGACTGGAATTTGTTTTAATTCTCAGTTGGTCAGAGATGAACCAATTAAGGATCCAGCATCATCTGTAAAATTATGTGGGCAACCTAAAAAATAGAAGCTTGTTACACAGAACTGCTGAAATATATATCGGATATCTGTGAGTATGACATTTGCCCAGCTTTGTACTAGTAGATGATATTCGTGGTTGTGGTGGTGGTGCGAGCCCGAGCAGTGCAGTAGTAGATAGAGCCAAGGAAAACTAAGCATACCGTATGACATAAAAAACTGCAGAAGCGCTGTCAACTAACAGAAGGTGAATCGGGCAAGCAAGGAGAAAGGCTGAGAGGACTACATACCAATAGCATAGCTGAATGAGCTTCCTTCATTATATAATGCCCTAATCCGATCAACAGAGAGGACATCAAATGTCGAGAGCAAGACATTCAACTCCGTCAGTTCATCATCAGATCCCTCCTGATGAAGATGTGTGTTGTACACATCGAAATATTGAGGTAAATATCTCAATATATTTGTGTTGAATGACAGTTTAAATCTACTTTGCTTGTTTATCTACCAACCAAATGAGCATACACAGTGATATCAGGCGAATGAGCTCTGGTATGGTTTGTGAATCCCAAGGGACAACAACTGCAAATAAGGACTCTTCTGAAACAAGGTGCTTCTATTGATGGGAGTCTGGAGACAAGAAAATCTTCTATTTGGCATAAGCAGTCAAGATCCTGTGAAGGGATATTCTTGATAAAAAACAGATGTTTTCAGACTCTTTCTCAAATTCCTCATCAGAAGCAGACTTTGTTGTTCCAACATTGAAATCTTTCCTACATATGCTGTCAGATGGAACTTGCATCGATGTCGCTATACGTCCTGCTTCTTCACAGAAGATTGTGTTATCGCTGGCACAAACCAATATGTACACCTCCGTATGCAAAAAATCGAATCCCAGAGTGTGCCACGTCATCTGCGTCAACGACAGGCTCCATTATCTCTTATAATGGTTATGAAGGTGCATTATGAAAACGGTTATAAAGGAGAATCTTGTTGACATGCTGGCAGAACGAAGACTTAAACCAGAAGTCTGCTTCGGGATGGGAAAGGATTGACCCCACTCTTTCAAGGGGCAAGTCAGGAGCAAGGCCTGTAACAGTAGTATTGGGTATAGGTTTTCTTCATCAGAATGAACAGCTGTGCCTGATATCTAGTCCTGCAGATGTGAGATGAACTAAGGAAGGACTATGCTCTCCCACTGTTTATTCATAGGTGTGGTTCCCTCACTGCCCTCCAACCTGTCACCTAAAACTTACCACAACATCTTTTAAAGTGTACATGGCCTCAAACAAGACAAGGTATAACTTCAGTAATGTCTGTATCTGAAAACTTCCACTGCAAACGCTTTGCAAGTGTGTACAGTAGCTGATCAGCTACCACAACGAGTGTCTGTCCTGGATTGAGGTACTCATACAGTGAAGCATATTGTAATAGGACTGTTTGCTGACTCTGTCAGCAGTGGGAGCATAGAGGGCTTTGAAATGAATAAGGGGGAACCTGGATGAACGCTCTGCGTGGTAGGGAGCCCAAGAACCCCAGTCGTCACTAGTCAGCTGCGTTTCCTAGTGATCATCTACATAATTCAACCACTGATAGCCATCTTGGAGGACCTGCTACAGTGATCTGGATGCAGGTACTGGATGGCTGTTAATGTCATGCAGTGATGGAACATGAAAAATGTCATCCTTGGGCAAAGATACATCCACTGGGAGTGATCGCAGTCTTTTGGTACATGCTGATGCCAGTCCAATGGAAAACAAACTGAAATGACGCAGTTGTTGATGAGGGATTATAATCAATGCTGTCACTTCCGCCAGTCGTGACGACTCCTTTGGTGGCTTCAAGAACTACAACACCTTCCCATTTCCAATGAGTAATGAGTTGGCAATATCAATGCTCAGCCTCATTCTGCCGGCATGCCAACAAGACTCTCCTTTAAAACCGTCATCATTATAAACCTTTATTACCATCATAAGGGATAATGTGGCCTCTATTTCACGCAGATAGTGTGGCACACTCTGGGCATTTGCTGATCTTTTGTATACACCGTTGAGCATCGGGTAGTTTAAGCCAGTGATAACACAAGCTTATCTGAAGCAGGATGTATATTGACATCGATGCAAGGGCCATCTAACAACATAATAGTAAAGATCTCAATGTTGAAACAAGCGAGTCTGCTTCTGAGGTATTTGAGAAAGAGCCTGAAAACATCTGCTTGACTGAGATCTTCATGAAACACCAGATCCCAACAACCAGATGACCTTTGTACTTCCTTGATGTCAGGGATCAAATTGACCATATCCTGTCGAAGAGGAATTTACCCGTGATCAAAGCAGTGCCAGATGATCAGGTTCAAGTTTCTTGAAATCCTTAGGCTTTTATAATTTTGGCAGTGTGGGTTTCACAAACAAACTATATCTGCCTTTCTATAAAGACTGCTAAAGGTATGCAATGTGGGATTCATAAACCATGCCACAGCTCATTCACTTTGTTTTCACCAGGCTGTTTCGGTATGTACTCCTCTCAGCTTTGTCTGACCCACCTTCTGTTGGTTGACAGCGCCTCTGCAATGGCGCTACTACTGTACACTATACACACCACCGCCACAACCAGAGATACCATCTACTACTACAAAGCTTGGCAAATCGCCATACTCACTGAGATTTGAGATATTTGTCTGCCGTTTTGTGTAACAAGCTTCTATTTTTTTTTAGGTCGGCCACATAATTTTACCGATGCGGGATCTGTGATTGGTTCATCGCTGACAAACTGACAAATAAAACACAAATTTCAGTCTCATGTATCCATACTGATCATTTTAAATCAAATAACGCTTGTTGCTATCAATAGAATGACTTGAAAATAATAGTAAAACTGTGTAAAAATATGCATTATAAAGTGTGTCCTCAAAGGTGCTTAAAATATTATTAAGGTATACATATTCATAAGTAAGTTTGATGTTCATCCTTCTACCATATAGCCAATGACAGGTACCTCGGAATTCACATTTAAAAACCCTGGTACCCTTTTCAAATTACCTCATATCACATAAACAGTGCCAGAAATGAGTTTTCCAACCCCAAATTAGTACAAATTGATATGTCACACAAGTTTGTAGCTCAAATGGTTCAAAAGTTGTAAAAACGCCTATTTTAAAGATGGCGGCCAGCAGTCATCTTGAATTTGAGGGTCAAAATGGGCACGGATTCCCAAAACACCCCCAAAAATGAATTCCTCACCCTAAAGTAAACCAAGTTCAATTATTTATAGTTTTTTAGGTGAAATGGTCCAAAAGTTAGAAAATACCTTATTTTGGGTACTAATTAGCATAATTTATGCTAATTAGGGGGTTTTATGCATAGAGACAGAGTGTCTCTTTGGATGAATCTTTTTCTCTTGCCCCAAGGAACATCCATGCCAAGTGGGACCTTTGTTCTAAAAAATGCAGTGTTCAACCTCTTAGCAAGTCTACTATGTAGTGAATTAGCCAAAATGGCTGATTTAAGGAGACAGAATTTGATTTTTGTGGGGGTAAAATTTCTGAATTCATTAATTGAGGTGATATTTACTGAGCCTAAATACCAATAAGCGTTCATCAGAACAGACATGTACTTGTAATCTACAAATTTTGAAAGTGGGAGGAGCTTTAAAAATATTGCTCTTAAAAGTGGTACGCACTCACAAATTTTGAATGCCCCCCTGGGCCAAATGTTATAAACTTACTGTACACAAAGAAACATCGTGAGTTCATTGGACAACCAGGAATCCGATCAGTTATTTTTGTACCATAAGTTTATACCATTTGACCATTTGACCTCCCATGTTCAAAAAATTGGTACATTCCAAGTGTATTTCAGCTGTGATTAATACCAATTGCTGACGAAGTGTAGGAAATATCACCTCAAACCCCCATAAACTTGATAATAACAGAACAATGTTGCATAAAGTCCGAAATTGTGTCCCCAACAAAGCTCAAATTCAGCCGCCCTAAATCTGCCATTTTATGCAAATTAACTACATTATGAGCACCATAATCTAAACTTATGGAAAACACGTTTTCTATCAAACAATTATTTTACACCATCTCCTGCCACACCCCTATAAATATTTAGCCCGTGCGGTTTATGCAGACCCCTTCTAGACCAGTCTTGGCATTTTGCAAACAAATATTCCATATTATATGTCAAGTCTGTAATTATTAGAAATGTGATGCAGCAGTTTACATTCCGACAAATTCTGAAATTTGACAAAAGTTACTTTGACAACTCTTAGATACTTGGATATATGTTATGTGTGGAAGAAGTAGTTTTATTAGTAAAAATCACTGAAAATAACATTTTCGGCCACAGTGACCTTTGTGTGCGGAAAGATGAAACTACATAATGTGCTGCGGTCTAACAATACCACGAAGTCCTGTCGTGACCTTGAAATGACTCAAAATTCAGCCTTTGCATCGGGGTTTGAGATTGGTATTCTTCAATTTCTTGCTTTGTTTAGCTATCTGGGCCAGCATGTATCTTATTAGCCTACACTGACTATCCAGGCTTGTGCATTTTTATTGTATAAGCTTGGAACGGTCCATGGATTTCCCATGGATTAGCATAATGTCCCTCACGGACCAACATGGGTAAACAAACAAACAAAAGTGGCAAAAGTGTTTGCAATTTGAATGAAAATTTGCGTGATGTTGACATGATTCATAAATGGTGGATTTCAATTCAAGGTCATCAAAGTTCAACTAAATGTCAATTAATTTTATTAGATAGATTGTTATTGAAAATTTTTCACGAAAAGAAAAGTTCGTCTAAAGACATTTTATGGTCATCAGAGGTCATTTTAAGGTAACGGCTGGACTTCGTGGTCTTATAAGACCGCAGCTTATCTAGGTCTTATCAATTTGATATAATGTGCACCAGCTCCAGGAGCGTAGCCAGCTTTTTTGGTCAAGGGGGCAAAATAAAATTTCGGGGGCACAGAAGAAAAAAAATACAATTGCATCATACAATACATAGAGACTGTATGTCTTCGAGCTTCAAGAAAAGGGTTAGTTGGGATGATGTGCGGTATTTTACACTATTTTGGCCCATGATTGGGCTGAATTTTGGTAGAAAAGGGGCCCTTTGCCCTCCTGATTTTCATTTTTGTCAGGGGCACTCTGGTAGGAGGGCTATGTGTTGCGGTCAAAAGAGGGTAATATCTTAAGTCTGTCCCATTGTAATGAAAATTAATATACTTGATATTGATACAACTGAAAATATGATTGAGGCAGACTCTGCCTGTTAGATGGATTGTTAGAAAACTTAGTGCCTGCATTTTTCATGAGAAGACAATTTTGTCCAAGGTCATTTGAAGGTCATCACGGGTCATTTCAAGGTCTTGACTTTGTGGTCTTATTAGACCGATTCATTCGTTAAAAAGATTACTTCCCCGCCTTGCTGTATTTTTCTACTTGATTCGCTGACTCTTGAAATTAATCATCGTAAGATTGATTAGACATGCACCCATTACATATGATTCCGATATGACTAGAGGAAGAATTTGATCAGGTCATTCAAATGGTAAATTATGTTTTAGAAGTTCATTATGGATTTGTAAAAATAATTTAACACTCTAAAACAAACCTGGCCTCTCCAGCGAGAAGCATGAAACTCCTGCAATTTATTCCATTTCTCTTCTCTCTCTTACATAGCTCACTCACTCACTTATCTTTTATTTATTTATATTAATTTTGTAGACGACCACAAGCCTCTTCTAATACTAGAAGCCACTATCCTAATAAATGAATTTTCATAAAATTCGAACAAAGGATATTCTCTATTATGTGGAAAGTCGTCAACGCAATTATGTTTTTAATTCGGCAAATCTATTAATATGAGTTATTGTGTGCTCGACTTGTGTTTGATTCACTATTTCTCTCTTAATATATTATTTCCCCTTTATATGATTTACATGTGTCACTCTTTGTCAGGGGCGTAGTCAGCATTTTTTCTTCGGTGGCCGACGATCATCTTACCTTTTCCTTGTTTTTTCTATCCCTTTTGTTTCTGTCTACACTTGTTATGTCCTCGTAAATTTTTCGTAACCCTTCCTCAGTTTTGCTCAAAATTAACTAGTTTCCATACCGACCTTACCGAGAAGACGTGGATTGATAACATCAAAGACTGGACTGGATTGAACTTTCACCAGCTCATACGAACAGCTGAGGACAGAGGACTTTGGAAATTATACATCTCTAAAGCCATCACTACGTCGCCCCAACGGCCTCCTAGCTATGGGACATAGATAGATATAACACGTTTTATAGCCTTTATATTCCCTTTATATAACCCGACATTTAAACGTTTTCTGGTAACCTTTTCGAACTTTTTCGATACTTCAAAACTCCAAACGGATCGGAACCTGTTTGATTTGAGTATTAGTGTAGCTTAAATCATCCGTATTGTAGAACTGTAAAACATAAACACACAATTATGTCTCACCAAATCAATGGCACAATGTTTGATTACGGTTGGGTTTATTACAATATAAATAGATGTAAAACTTACCAGCTAGAACTGGAAATACGATTGTACTATATAAGTCATTGCATACATCCCGGTAGGCAACGAGCTTCGCACCCGGTCCGAGCACAGCGTTTTCCTTTTTGGTGTTCGGTAGTCGAATTCACCTATCTCTTTCTCGTTTTATCCTTTCCGTGCATTAACAGCCGTATCACTAGCACTAAACTGTTTTTCAACGAGGAATGTGTTCTCTTCAGTTACTAATGATATAAATGGACAAATAAAGGTTGATTCAATAGCACAAACGATATTTACAAATTCCCTTTTGCATATATCTATCACACTTCAGATTAAATTAGTGATTTTTTTTTATATAAGTAACAAATTCCGTGAAATTGTGTTTGTACTAAATTGTTTCAACGATCATGTTTAGTAAGAAGTCAATTTGGGGTGTTGGTATCTCAACCCGTTAGCATGGTAAGTAGAGCGCTTAACCAAAACGCGATACGCCGGTAAGTTCAGGATTAGATTAAGAAACAGGCAAGCTTGTAAATTAAACGTAAAAATCGTTTAATAGAGGTTATCCGTGTTCTATAAGCTGCATATCCTACCAGCGACTCCTATACCTTGTTTAGGACTTTCAAAAGAAGTACCTGCATGTGCAACCATCACTGTTTGAAAATAACCCGCCAAAGTCATGCAGGTAACTCCGAGGTCGTTCATTGAATTGGTCTGAATGAGGAATACTACGGGAACCAGCGCCTTTTGTTAGAAATTACACATGAGTAAAGTGGATAACCTCAATGAATGAGTGACACGTAAAAATCGTTTCATGAATGAGTGACTTAATGCGTTTATTACCCATATCTACAGAAAAACGAAACTAATAATACAAATAAACAATGCAATGAGTGTACTTACATCTGTATCCACTCTGTGATGCTTCTGCGTGTCGTTATCTTGGCGTTGATTTTCAAATGGAGAAAGAAATCCACAATATACTTAATTGGTTAGTGTCTGTAAAGGTTGCTGCAGATTCCTTTGAAATATCCTTTTAATAAAGCTGAATGGTCCGGTTCAATTATCTTGCAAGTCAGCTTATTAAATAATAATAAAGCTGTTCCTAATTTATTGCATGAAGACCGTGTTTAAATTAACTTTTTGTTGAAATTGGGTTATATGCAGATCATGAAAAAGAGAGTTACGAAATACACATTTTAACCTTGCAGCAAGTCATGGCCCTCGGTAAATTTGAATTTAATCCTATATTTTGAAGCCAGAATGGTGATAAATAATTGATACGAATGTTCTTATACGAAATATCTAATGAAAACAAAAAAAGCTTGAAATTAGGGGATTACCTTTATTTATAATTGCACATGAACGAATTGATGTTGTGTCGAAAATATTCAAAATTGTTCACAAAAAACAAAAAAATCGGAAAGTTGTCTTTTAGGTGCACCAATATAAAAAGGGGTTTTCTGAAAATTGGTCAATCTGTTACCAAAAGAGATTCAATTCACTTTTGTCCGAAAATAAAGAGAGTACATGTGAATACATGAGAATACGGTGAAAAAAAAAGGTTTTTAAGCTTCAACATTATGACATCTTTCATTTGATAGAAAATATCAAACGAAGTGGCTAGTGCAACATCCTTGCATTATATTTGCTGTTGGATGTCTGTGGACATCTGTGGAATAAATACAATATACAATAATTCCCTCTTTGTCGCGTTCCCTAGGTTGTGGTCCACCTTACCAAATGATATTGTGATGTGCTTTGAGTAATTTAATTTGATTATTTATCTTTGGTTATAATTGGAATCTATTTCCTGAGACATTTTAGGGACTCCCCTCTCAGGCATCAAATTAAGCAACAGCTTTAAAATCATTTAAATAGGGTATGTGTATGATTGATTGTATGTGTTTATGTTGACTCACTAAAGTATTGTTAAACCATACTTTTCTTTTGATTAAAACACTTAGATATTGTTAACTTAATTAATCCGTGTGTTTTGTCGTACATTATGAAGCGGATTTGGGAAAAAGGTGTTTTAGCCTTGAGTCGTAACAATATTTCCAGTGAAATTGTCTTTAGTTTGTTTTCTTTTTCGCGCAAATTGCGTGGTTGTATGTACCTTTATTTAATATGATGTGTGTGGGGTTTTTAATCGTTTTTTATAAAATCCCGTTGACTATTATATTTTTTTCTGCTTTTTTATGTATGCTTGCCTGGATTATCAATAAATCAAAGCAAATCAATCAAATTCTTATTTAAAATAAATTTTCTCAGAACTGTTCATACAAAGTAGATTTAATCCCTTTAGGCTAAACAAAATAAAGGACTAAACAAATAATCGTGTTACTTATTGAAAAAGTCCCTTGTTTCAAGTTCTGAGTTATAGTTTCTCTATTGAACCAAAAATCAAGGGATTTAAAAGTTGCGCTGAACTAGTCTGTAATCATAACACTTTTGTGCTGGGAGGATTCAATACATCATGCAGTTATTGTTAACTACATGTATGCACACAACACAGGGGCACTAACAATATGCAATTGACTCGTACAGGTAGCGCTGTGTTATAGGAGATAAACTAGTTAGCATCATATATCAAAAAGTATAAAAGCTATGATTTTAGTAATTGCTCTATGTTTCAATTACTTATTTGTTTTCAAAATATCTGAATTTTAACCCGATACAAGCTTTAATAACGGGGGACCATACATCTGTATACGAAAGGAACTCTACATCTTATCTAAACTCCCGTGTTAATCCAATGCACATTTTGCTTCACCGGACCGCCCTGACTTGGTCGCATTTGGAAGATGGGTGCCACGAAACCGCAACAGGTACAAATTTAGTACTTTCTGTCAATCAAGTATGGTTTATTCTCTACATGTCAATCTTTAAATTATTAGCATAGTCCTTACAATAACGGGGGACCGCCTTGATAAGTAAATGATAGCAAACCAGTGAAAATACCGCAAAACTCAGTCAGTGGAGCTCGCCCGTACATGTCAATAGCATAATTATTGATTGGATTAGTCGACCGTAGCGGACAATTCGATCGCTCATTGGATTAATATTATCACGTGGTAAGAAATTTGCATTGGACAATCGATGACTACAATGGTTTAGTACTGCATATTTTGGTTTAATATTCACTAAGCGGGTTTATGTCTAAAAAGGTGGATTTGCCGTGGACAAAACTGCACTATGAGGGCAAATGGCCATAGTTATAATAATAACCTATTGTACAAATTATAATCGGACAGCTATCATCGCGGGCGGTAGTTGATGCGGTCTATCAAATCTGAATTATTAGTCGTATAAGTCTGTCGTTGGTGGCCTTCTTTCATGTCACCGTAGTTTATACCAAAAAGTATAATACACTGAGTTCTACGGTCCCGAGGCCTATAAATGGTCGAAGGGGGGGGGGGAGTTGAACAAGTTAAAAAGTGAACAAGTTTTTCTTCCGGAGGTTTCATACCTTTCTAAGCTGTTTTTAGAGATTAGGGGTGTTATTGGACTGACAAAACCCAGTTTTAGCAAAAAGTACGTAAGAAATGCCATCTAATGACAACCTTCACAAACGTATCTAATGAGTTAATTAATAAAAGCTGTATTTGAGCTCCCGTTTGAGCCGCCGACAAGGGGGGAGAGGAAGAAGGGGAGATGGAGAAGGATGCATTACCCCGGGCCCGGGATCTTAGGGGGATCGTAAAAAGTAAAGAAACATACCTTAATGGGTCCGTAAAAGCAAATAAAAGGGACCTTGAAATTAAGGTTTCTTTTCTTTGCTTTGCGGAACAACTTATGTCTCTTTTCTTTTTTACGTTACGGGCACACTAATATATTTTTTATGGGCCGCCTAAGGTATCCTTTCTTTGGTTTATACGGGTCTATTATATAAGGTTCACGATATACCTACTTGATCATTTCAGCCTGAAATTGGCGAATTCTCTGCGCTTCGCGCCGAACTTGTTCATATTTACTTAATCTGGGAGCACAAAAATTGACCGACATCTAAATTCCCGGCGGGTAAAATTTCTCTATAATTGGGAACAAAAAAATCGACTAAACATGATCTTTTTACCAGGTTCGCCGTCGCAAATAATAAAGGAGACAAGTAGAAAAAGTGACCCCGCCTGGGAATCGAACCCAGGACCTCAGGTTTACGACGAGACCTGTGCCTTAACCCCTCGACCACGGGAGCTTTATGATTAGGCTAGTTGAAATTCGAATCAATAAGCGGTCACTTAATCACGTTTTTCTCGACTGTTGTTTTTTGTTTTTGTTTGTTGTTTCTGGGGGGGGGGGGTTGTCACGATTTCTTCAGAAACACATCGATTTGGAGCTAAGTACTACGAAATAAATTCGTCGACAGAGTGCTACACTATCGTAAGTGACATTTTTGGCCAATTTAAGGTGTTGACGAATTATGAAACGCAATATAAAACACACATTGTAAACCAGATTTTAAGTTTCAAAATTGATAAAATAAAATATGTTTTTTATTTAATTATCTTTATTAGCCAAAAGAAGAAATACATATATTCCCAATATCAACTGAGATCCATACCGATCTCAGGCAAGTGTAAACACAATTACAAACAGCAAATACATATATATTAACAATGACGAGATATATAATGGCGGGAAGAAAAAGTTATGACTTCTTGGACATTCCACTTTGGCTCATGTCTCGAGTTGAAGATTGAATATGATGACATGAGAACAGACTTGGTAATTAGGTCTTTTAATACTGTGTATTTTTTGGGGGGAGTTTTAAGTTGTTTAGACAAACGAGTCAGTCTATTTGTTGTCGGTGTCGATCAAGCCTCTAGAGCCGACTTCGATGGCAATTAACGAGCAATCATACCCGGCGTCGGTAATGTCGGACACCAGGGAGGCGAACCGGTCATGTTTGATAGAATTGGATTTACCTATGTTCGGCTCAAACGGCACCGACAGTTCAAAGAGAATGACTCGCGATTTTATTTATGCTTGCGCTTCTATTAATGCCTGCAGAACTATCATATATGCCACTGACGATAATCTTGCACACTAATTTTCGTCGTTCATCTGTTGCGAGACCATCGTATGTGTCACATACGCTACTTTCTTGGACCTAAACAACAAAATCACAAAATGCTACATCATCGTAAGTGCTAAACAGTCTCAAACACATCACTGACTGTGACGCTGACGGCGGTAGGCGTTGACACCAAGCTGGCTAAGATCATATAGCTCCCATGACTGGTAATAGAGATGAAAAGTCCGGTGTTTTTATTTTTAGATTCAGTAATATCTTGACAAGGGCAAAGAATTTTTGCTATTGTAAATATTATAATTATGTGCCACAATAAATTAAAATAAGTTTAAACTTACCTAAAAGTAACATAAAATGAAATAAAATAAACGGAAATTTGAGCCCATATTACGCATATTCTTATACTTATGCTACACTATGTGGCAAATACGATAGTGTTGCAATCTACACTCATTTCTATTTGAGTGCAAAATTATCGTATGTGGCACATACAGGCTGAGTCAAAAAAACTCATGTTTGAGGGGCTGTAACTCGAGATCTGCAAGGAATATGCTAAAAATAAAAATATCACTGGAAAGAGCAAATTCAACACGTCTAAATAGAAAAAAGAATTGCTGCTCACAGCAAACTAAAGTTATACAACCAACCATTTTTGTAGCTGCACACGGCTGATTGATTTTCATCCATTTCAATTTCGACGAATCAGCAAAGTGCTAACAGGATTTATTGTTGAAACGACAACTTTTGCTTTTAATTAATATTCAACAAAAAAGTCCATGACGGTACTATAGTTTGTAGGGATACCAATGCAAGTCTTTACGAACGATCCGGCAGAAGCTTGATTGGGGAATGTTGGGTAAAGGATTGAGCTGATCTTTGGTCTTCTGTAACGCATGTCTAACTCTAGCAATGTTCACTTGTGATATAGCAGTTTGTGGTCTGCCTGAAGCTGCTGGCTGTCTGTTCCTTAGTGTCCCATGCACATTGAGCTTGTTCACATTCTTATATACTGCTCCTTTACATGAAACCCGGTTAGCTGTAGGAAATTGGAGACGAAAAAGACGCTGAACTTCAGTGGGACTCTTAGTTTCATGATACTTCGTCGACAGATACGTGCGCTCCCGTGCGGTAAATTGTGGTGCCATGTTGTCATTTGGCCCGTTTTATTATAATGTAGTGGAATGAGGTGAAATTCATATTGAAAAGAGCCCTTTTACCTTGTTAACATGTAGGAATTATTGATCGAAACCACACCTGGCACAGAACTTTATTTGCATTTGAATATCGCACCTTGCCGATCAATATAATTGGTAGGCCCCTACTTGGTAAGTGAAACCGTGCGCAGCTACAAAAATGGGTGGTTATATTCAAATGAGTATAACTTAAGTTTACTGTGAGCAACTGCAACAATTCTTTTTTAATTTAGATGTGTACAATTTTCTCTTTCCAGTGGTATTTTCATTTTTAGCATATTCCTTACAGTACTTGAGTTACAGCCCCTCAAACATTTGTTTTCTTCTTTTTGACTCAGTCTGTACGAGAGTGATGCACTCTAAACCAAATCCATTTGAGTGCAACACTGTCGTATGTGGGAATTACAACATCTAAATCAGTAAATAATTCATCTATTTATTTACTTTAACACATATAGTTCATATTATTCAAATTAAATTACTTTACATTCCCATGTCATTTTATGGCTACTTGGAATCAAACGGCTATGCTCCTCCTGTAAAATTGACCAAACTGCACTTACGATAGTATAGCACTCTGCCGACGAATTGGTATTGCAGTGTAATATTTCCCTATACAGCCACTATAAACACGCTCTGCAAGAAACGGTTTATTCCGTGTATGATTCTCTATCATAAATTACTATGAGCATTTGAACGTATCATGTTATTCTTTTATTCCATTACTGACATTTACACCCGGGGTCACTCCCATTGTGGCCTGTACACCATCCGCGATAATCAACTTTTGAAAAGCACCCTAAACAAGGAATTAACCCTTGCTAAAATCATACCCTAAACAGGTAACATGCGCCTGTTTTCACAAATTGCAACAAATTTCATATCCTAAATTTCATTTCCGTGTATTAGCCATTGCAATTTTGCTACCCTTTTTTCCGATTTTTCATGTTTTGGACACCCTTAACACGATACTCGCGTATCGTGCCTACCCACGAAAAACTACCCTTTTTACGCGTTTTTATTATCGCGGATGGTGTACAGGCCACAATGGGAGTGATCCCCCCCCCCCCTTGCATTTACACCTTAGTATCTTTATTGATATCTAATCTACAACGTTTGAATGCTTAATCGCTTCTCTTATTTTACTAAAATTACACAATGTAGCCTTTTCCTGGGCTTATAGTATATGCCAAGACCTTGTCAACTATAGCCCCCGGGCTCCAGCCTGTAAACAGAGGCGTAGCCAGCTTTCTTGGTCAGCGGGTAAAATAAAAATTTCGGGGACAAAGACGGAAAAAAAATTCGGTTGCATGATTTTGACCGGTGAGGTGAGATATCGGTGAGATGTATATGGTCAATTCCAGCGAAAGCGGGACAAAATTCTCTCTATGTTAACTTTCCACTTTAAAATGTCATTAATAAAGGAAATCACGTTATTGATGGAGCATCATGTCACGTCCAATGTGCTCTATTTGTGCATATAGGCCTTTACTAGCAAGTCATACCAGGGACAAGTTATGATAGCTTAAATGAATTGGCGTTACCCACGAATTCAAAGATAAAGCACCATATATGTCATTGAATGTCCTTCAATCAAAATGAAATTATTACCGTTAGAAAGACGTTTGCATGATCTCTCATCATATGTAAAACAATTGAATTCCACCAAAGTTTGTGGACTCTAGAGGCCATTAAGTCAATTTGGCTAATAATTTTGTTACCCGCGTATCAAAAATAAAATGATCGTTCTGAAAAAAGTTAAGTGAATATGCCATAAATGACTATATCATGAAACGAAGTTTCGTTCTATAATTCTGAGGTCCAAGTGATTATCTTATGCAAATACGTTTTACCCATAAAATTCCATAAAATCAAATTTGACGTTACCCACGTATCAACTGTTACCCACGAGTCCAGCAAATATAATTGCCATAACTTAAATTAACATTTAATGACTTTGGACACTGAATTTAGTTTGACAAGCGCTTAAAATTGTAAATCGTAAAAATACGTTCACCGCTTTAAAAAAGAATCTACGACGGTTTAAACTTTTGTTACCCACAAATCCCGAATAGATGCTAACCTTGAAAAATAAGGAGATTGTTTATTTTAAGTTTAAAGCAGCACATATTCAAGCCATGGGTATGCTATAATTTTGACAGTACTTACAGTTTATACACCTAAGAAACGCAAACCCCAAACGGTACTATAGTACTTATAGCTTTACCCACGAATTCGGCGTTACCCACGAATCCAAGGATTTACTCGTAAATTATATGTTTCTTATGCATCTTAACATTTTGAAAACATGCGAAATAGGTTCCAAAACAGTCCTGTTTAATAGCGTCCTCTTGAAGGTATACTGAAGCTGCATCATGAAGTTTTGATTGATTATCCTAAATTACAATTTTTTTGGTAAATGCAATTGGTTAGAGAAACGGGAATCATTGAAACACAATGGAGGAATAACCGCATGGTGGTTTCCAACCTTCTGTAATATTTTCTATTTTGCCGCTTACCAATACATACCTTCAAATATGTGTTACCCACGAACATTTTGGTTACCCACGAATCCCTACTTAAATTATAGTTAACAATGTATTGATAGTGTTTTAGTTCATAGGAACTGTCAAACACATTTTCAGAATATTGCTGCATTAAAATATGGAATGATTTTACTAAAATAATAATATAAAACTGTTTGCTCTGTCTATTTGAATTTGGCAACTTTATTATTCTCAAAATTTTTATACCCAAAATGCCATAATGATCCATTCTAAATATTCCATGTAGTCTGTATTTTGATTAAAATTCATTTTAGTGCCATTGCAGCCTGAATTATTGACATACGGAAAAGTATTTTTTATTTTTGTTAAAAAAACATAATAGGAATTGCTATTTTCTAGACGCTGTTACCCACGAATCCATCCGAGATCCTCATCCTGCGACGAGTTACAAAATCTAACTTTATATTTATATGAAGCATTTATTCTAATCTTTCGAAATAATACAGTAATGTTAAATGACAGCCACTTTGGAAAGAGTTCGAAGAATTGACACAATCTTAACTGTACACCTGGTTCTTTCTTAAAATTTGTAATAACCAAAATATTTCTTTGTAGATATATGTAATAAAATTCTATTTTACGTTCAAAGTCTTCACGGATTTCTAGTGTATATGAGTCACACATAAAATATTGAAAGATATTAAAGAAAGTGAAATTTTATGGCGTAGAACAGGTGAAAAATGCTTGAATTCGTGGGTAACATGCATATGCGCATTTAACACTTTATTTGGTCTAGCAAGAAAATTTATTTTTCAATCCGATGGCACTTCCACCTGATGATTCACTAGACATGATCGTCTCATTTGATAAGTCTAGAATTGAAAAGGAAAACATTTTCAAAATGGCCCCCAGAGAGAATTTTGGCCCGCTTTGGCTAGAATTGACCATATACGTATACCGTTTTTGAGAGACTGTGCATGCAAAGTCTTTGAGCCCTTTTCTTTTCCTTTGCCTTCCCGATTTTCTCTTTCATTTTTTGCACGTTCCTCTTTTATTTTTTTCAGTACCCCTCGCGCTAGCTACGCTACTGCCTGCTCACTAAATAAGTTACAAGTTGTGTAACATGATCCCTCAGCCAAATTGAGGGTAGATTCCGAAAAACGACGTATAAACCATAATGTGCGCTAGAGTGTTTTCTCTAATTTAAAATGAAGAAATCGTCAAAAATTTCACTTTTCACTTTTCAATTTATTTGAACAATCAATTCAATCAATCAATGCCTGATTGGTGGCGGAAATCGTAAATTTGAAATTTCTGGATCTGGTACCTACCATCGGTTATTGTTTCAAAACTTTTTTCAGTATTTTCTGTATTTTATATCTCAAATTAAAGCAATAATGTACGACTTTTTAAAATTTTGGTTCAAAACATTCAAAACTGATTTGTTGGCATAATACTTGTAACGTTTACACATGTCTCAGCTTTAATACAGTATTTGGATTCAGTTCAATTCATTGTATTTTAAGGACAACATAACAAGTTTATATTTTGAATTAATAGAACTCGTTGTTGTTACGAATAATATTTTATAATATTTAGCAAAGTTACAAATAACCAAATTAATATTTGACAGAAATCGTATATTGAGACTTTTAAAAGATCCTTCGGCGTCTGGTTATTACATTGTTTTTCGAAATTTTCCATTATTGTGGTTGCGGAGCCATGTCACAAAATTGGTTATCACTTTTATATACCGTGGAATGGTTATTTAAAGCATTTTATATGAAGTGCTTCATCTTGATATACATCAGTTTTCATTTATCTAATGTCGATAAAAACACGCGCATTGTTTCATGGTGATGAATAAACTATTTTTCACGTGATATATTACGTATGAAGCTACCTACACTGTATTTACATGTTGCTGATAGTCACGTTAAGGCATTATTTGCCACTGATCAAATGAAATATTGTTCTTAAAACACATTTAGTTTTGACAGTTTGATTTCTGATACAATTTCTTTAATTGTCTTATTTTTGGGTAATATTCGTCTGACTAACAGACGAACTAAGTGTTTCTTTTGATTCATTCTTGGTCGACGAACCCATGCTACTCTCTGTCAGCTTTTGTTTCTTCTTAGAAGGATGCTTGCTACGCCAATCACTAATCAAAGACGATATGGTGTAAAGGTAGGGATTGAGAGACGAATTGATGGGCAGGACAAAGACAACAGACCACGTGTACGCTTCAAGTGGGATAACAACCAATTCTGTCTGAGAAAGAATACCCATGATTATAACAGGAACCCAGCACAGGAAATCTGTACCCACGATTATGGCCATCTTTATCGCTATTTTCATCTCTTCTTGAGTGTCAGTAGATCGACCAGATTTTGCCATAGACTTTTTAAGACTCCAAAATATCGCGATGTAGCAAATGAGGATAAAGACAAAACAGACAAGGTTTACTCCGAGGAATATGACGATAGAAAAGTACCAAGCCGGTTTTGAATCTTGGCTGACAGGAAGGTCAAAGGTCAGGTCATTGCCTACGTCACTTGCTTCAAATTCAAATGTAGCAGGCCTTGTGATCAAAGGGAGACCAATGCAAACGTCAGAAAGATCATAGAAATCAGAATTAGGTCCTGCAAGAAGAACAGGTACTAGGCTAAGAACAAAGGTGAACAGCCACAAAAGCGCACCGACTGTCTTTGCTGATCCCTTCGTTAAACGAGCACTGCTAAACGGAAATACACCACCTAAAAACCTCTCGTAACTGATTAAAGTCAGAAAAAATACCGAACCCTCACTAGCGAAGAGAGACAAGAACCCTGCAAAGCGACAAACGTAACCACTTCTCCATTCATCGGAATAGTTAAAGTATCCATCGCCATAATAAATATCTGCCGATGCAAGAATCAGCATATAAATCCCCATAAAGAAATCAGCCAGGGCTAAGTTTCCTATTAGAAATGTTTGTATTGCTTGTGTCTGATTACGAGTCTTTTCCGCCAACCTCCAGATAACGGAGAACAAATTACCGACGAGGGCGCTAATACCTAAAACCCACATTGAGACTCTGAGCACATAATTTTGCATAAGACTGCCGCAATTAAATAGGGGTGGTTGTGGTTCAAGTGTTATACAGTGAACGACGCGTGAAAAGTGACAGCATAGACGGTGATCATCGATATATCTGGCAAGAACAATACATTATAAAGTCTTGGTTAAAAAGTATGATTTTATTCTGGCAAGTGTGTTTGTATTTAAAATGCAATATGTTTATAATTATACTAATAAGTATCGAAATTATTATTCAAATAAACTTTTAAAAAACTCCATACAACAGAACTGACAACAATTATATTAAAATAAACATAAAATAAAAACCTTTTCAATTCAGATATAAGACAAAAGTCAGCCAATAGGCTACCTTTCAGACATGAAAAAATTGGCTGCTTTTTAGAAGCAATGTAAAAGGCTGCCGATTGGTTACCGCAAGACATCAACACATATTAAAATCACACATTTGTCAAGACATATTTGGTATATTCTCTATAAAATGACAGATTTGTTTGGACATGTTGCTCAATTTCTACTAATTGTACAATATTTTATCAAGAAATGTTTAAAAAGGGGCAAATAATCGTTTTCAAACATTTACAAATGAAATAAAGGAGTGTCATTATAAACTCCTTTCTGCTACTTACAAAGTTTCCAGATTAGATAGTCCATCAAATGCCTTGGGTTCAACGACCATCTTAGCTTCCTCATTTCGAATCATAACGCTGCCATATGACAAAGAAAAGCCAACAAAACAAAGAGTAAACCAGTAGTGAAAAGGTTATTAACTTAAAGTCTTTAGGATAGCATAATTATATCGTTCTTTTAATTGGTACGCTTCAGCTGTAGACGTGGTATATTCAATAGAATTGATATCGATAAACACGTGATTATAAACAATAAATCCAATGTCTGAAAGGTTCCCAAGTGTTTTTATAATCCTTGTTGACAAGGTTTCGTAAGTTGTTTATTCAGTCAGCAACCTGGACAACCGATTCTTTAGAAATGCATAGTCGCGCTAAAAGTCGATCGATACATGTTAAAATCAGCATAATTCAGAGATACACCTTTTTGCTATGAAATTAATTTTCTCGGTCAAATATAAAGCAATATTTTTTTCTTCAGTAATGTCAGTTAAAAACTTGGTGCTTGGATATACATTTTTTTTAATCCTGGTGTTAAAATTAAGCATCAAATTGTGTCTTTTAGTGTGATATTTTTGATTTTATAGGCCTTGAGTTCGCCCGCGAGCTTTTTACGGAATTCATTTTTTAGCGTCTCAAACTACAGACTTGACATTTAATATGGAATACTTTTTCGCAAAATTCCAAGACTGGTCCGGTAGAGGTCTGCATAAACGGCACGGGTTAAATATTAATTGGGGTGTGTCGGGAGATGGTGTACAATAATTATTTGACAGAAAATGTGGCTTCCATTAGTTTACATTGTGGCGCTCATAATGTAGTGAATCAGCCTAAAATGGCGGATATAAGGAGACTGAATTTGATCTTTGTTGGGGTAAAATTTCCGAATTTGAGCAACATTATTCTGATATTATCAAATTTATTGAGGTTTGAGCATAAATACCAATAAGTGTTCGTAAGAACTGAAATGCACCTGTGATTTACCCATTTTGAAAGTGGGAGGAGCTTAAAAAAATATGACTCTTAAAAGTGGTACGCACTCAGAAAGTTTGAATGGTCCCATGGGGCCAGACGTTATAAACTTACTGTACACAAAGAAACAGTGTGAGTTCATTGGGCAACCAGGAATCCGCACAGTTGTTTTTGTACTGTAAGTTTATAACATTTGACCCCAGGGGCCATTCAAACTTTCTGAGTACGTACAGTTTTAAAGAGCCCTATTTTAAGCTCCTCCCTGTTCAAAAACTTGGTACGCTTTAAGTGTATTTTACCTGTGATGAATGCCAGTTGCTGACGAAGTTTAAGAAATATCACCTCGAACTCCTCTAAATTTGATAATAACGCTTAACGGAACCATGTTGCATAAAGTCCGAAATTGTGTCACCCACAAAGCTAAAATTCAGACTTCCTAAATCCGCCATTTTAAGCAAATTCGCTACATTATGAGCACCATAATGTACACATATGGAAAGCACATTTTCTATCAAACAATTATTTTACACCATCTCCCGACACACCCCAATTAATATTTAGCCCGTGCGGTCTATGCAGAATCCGTCCAGACCAGTCTTGGAATTTTGCAAAAAATATTCCATATTAAATGTCAAGTCTGTAATATAGTTTGCAAAAGAAAGATATTTCCCACCTCTGTAAGGCACATCGTGTGGGTCTATATATTATAGTTTTGTCAGAATTTCCGTTTTTATTTTACCCTTTTTCCCTTCATGCTCCGAAAATGTCAAACTCAGTACTTTTATCTCTCGAGCAACCAGCAAAAATAGTCGATATTCCCATTGTTGTCCATCCAGGTCAATTTTCCATTGAAAAGCAAAGATTGCCCGACTAGCGATTTGGTAGCCCAAATCCCCAATTATTGGGTGTTCTGGTAAATGAGGTGAATTTTAAAAATTTGCTCCCACGATAGCCTGCAATTTCAATTTATATGGATTCCATGATTATGAAAACCATTTTGTCTGTCTGTTTGTTTGTTTACCTAGGTTAGTCCGTATTAAATGACGCACGCTTGAGGTCCGTGGGAAAATCCACGGTCCAAACCTAGAAAAATTAGCGTGCTATTATAGGTGATTTTAATCTTCTGTCCCGGTGAATTTTGTATGACCTACCCCACCCCCTCCCCCGCCCCCATCGCGGGTTGCCATTTTCATTACACCCTTCAGACTTGTGTTCGGGTTTGTTTTTAATTTGACATGTAGGCATATAGGCCTAACCATATTTGTCATAATTAAGCGCTATACCTAAATGTATAGCTATGCTATATATTATTATGTACCAGTATCTAATATCATGTACATGTAGGCCTATGGGGTGGGGTAGGTGCAGAGGTGTGTGAGGTGGGTAGTGGGGGTGTATGTAGGGAAACTTTGGGGTGGTACTCAACACACTTTAACCATGACTTTCAATGCAAGGCTTATTGTTGCCACAAATGTTTTTTTTTTTCCTTAAGGTTATTTAACAATAAACTTCCATGTTTAACCTGGTATTGTTTTGGCTGCTTCATTTAGGGCCTATGACTTTCGGTGGGTTTCCAAAAGCAGTTTCAAACAAACACAAACAAAAGGCACCACACCCAGTCACCTTCATGACAATTGAAACGCTACGTCAAGTATTAACATTCATGTTATTCTATTTTTAGGCAAGCAATTTTAAATAAACAGGTTTTTGTTTAAGTTAACAATGATAATGAATGGTTCTTATAAGGCACAATCTCTTCTGATGAGGAACTCAAAGCGCGTAAAGCACGAAATTTACAAACAAACATAAAAACAATCAATTTACAAAGATTGGTTTTAAGCTGGCGTTTAAATAACGAAAGTCTGGGGGCGTTACGAAGGTTATTTGGAAGTGTGTTCCAAACAGTTTGCTTGATCATAAAACATACAACGTAATATTTATGTTTTGTAAATGAAAGTTTTGTTTAAAATATTGCCCAATTGCATGTAAGATTGTTGGGCAAAGTTGTTTTGAGGAGAAGCAAATTTCAACACATTGGTCCGATGATCACGGTGATGATGAAATCAAATAATTAATATCACTCACGTGATGAAAGATCCTCATCGTGCTATAAACATGATCAGTAGAAGCGCTATAGGCCTGGGAATTTCTTTGCTATATTGAAGTTCTGGCAACACTGTAGCCATGCCGGTATTCCTATTAAAGCCAGGGATATCGATCCACAATGCTAGTATTAGCCTTAAATTTCACGCGTTGAATTTGAAAATTTTTCAGCCGGCAGTAAAAAATGGTGAAATCAAAACGGAAATTCTGACAAAACTATGATATATCGGTCACGGTGATGTGCGTTAGAAAGTTGGGAAAATCCTTCATTAGCGAACTATATTACTTTGAAAAGCTAAATGGTTGATCCAAAAAAAGGCTCGCGGGCAGAGTTTAAACCTATCAAAATCGAAAATCTTACACGAAATGACTGAAATTCACGCCTAAGTTTAACACTAGGATTTGAAAAAAAAAACACAGTATCAAGTACTACAATTTTTCCTGACATTTACTGAAAAAATGAAAATGATTGCTTTTCATTTGGCCGAGAAAATTAATTAAAAGGTGTAACTCAAAATTTAGCTCATTTCAACACCAAATTCGATCGTTTGTATTGCCTCATTAAATGACTGAGTGAGCCTTGCATAACAAAAGAATCGGTTGTCCAGGTTGCTAATCTATTTATCAATGCAAAGAATGTGCGACTGAGCCGTGTCAAGTAGAAGAAATGTCTTCGGATTCTGCTTACTTATGGTGTAATATTTTCATCCGCATGGATGATTATGCAAAATTATTTTTCAATCGTACCAATATAAATGTCATTAAAATTGTTAATTCATAACTTACAGAGTTTTGAGAAGACCTAAACCTTTGAATGCGTCAGTCTGTAACGTGTTTACAGGTACATCGTGGAAGAAACTGTAGAAAAAGAGAACATTAAATAATGTAAGCTTTTCACTAAATAAATTTTGTTTCTTTATGTCCTTTTATCATATTTCATATTTTACTGTGTTCACAATTTTTAGTCAGCCATGTAAGGTAGGGGATACTCACAGATTTTCCAAGATAGACAATTCCTCGAAGGTGGCACTCTTTATCGATTCAATCTGATTTCTTGACATATCTCTTTAAATAATTAATATTTTAAAAGAAAATGAATGAATAAAATTAGCAAAACTGTCAATATTATGCTATGAGCCGCAACAACTGTGATATTTTTTAGTCAGTTGGTAAGGTCTATAAAACATTGATTTAAGGTTTCCTAAAAAGGCTAAACTTACAACCACGTCAAGTTGTTCAATCCATCAAAGGCCCTTGGAGCTATTTGTGTCACGTTATTGTTGGCAAAATTACTGAAAAAAACACAAATGTATTAACAATTAGATTATGAAATTCTACTAGCCCGAGGATACTACCCAATGTTAGTGCGTCTGCGCAGTTTGCGTAATCGCAATGTGTCCGATATTGCGTCGTTTTATTACCTATTAGGTAACGTCGATGATGGTAAAACTAATGAATACCCTCATGCATTTAAGGGTAAGGGTTTGTTAACATGGGTAAATATTAGTATTAGGATTTTGTTTAGGTATGGTTAGGGATTAGTATAAGAGGTTTATGTTTACAGTAAGGATTTAAAATATCACGGTACACAGCAAAAACACTGTTTAAAATGTCGCTGTTTAAAACGATGTTGTTCAAACTTTGAACAACATTGTTTAAAAGACAGTCCTTGAATTTTAAACAGTGTGTGTTTAATTCATGAATAATACCAAAACAGGAACTTTTAAACAACGTTTTTTAAAAAAGATCGAATTTTCCAAATGAGGGGTTTCCTTCCTTGAAATCAGGGTCAGATTCATCATCATGGCGGATGACTATGTGATTGACTTGCTCCAAAAGTGGGAAATGTCAGACCTAATTGATACATTCAGAGGTAAGTGTTTGGTGTAAATATTGTTTGATGTACATGCTAATGATGCAATCTATGCAGTAGTATGCAGCCGTGACAAGTACAGTGTGGGTGTAAGCTTAACCACATCAAACTAACAATATTTAAACCAAACACTTACCTCTAAATATATAACATTCACACTGCTCATGCACAGATGCATGGGGCTGATGTGCATGTTTTACAGTCAGTTCTTCTTGCCCATTCTCCCAAGTAAATTGATTTCAACAAACAAAAATGTTTAAACAACAAGTTTAAACAACTATGTATTTTTTAAACAATTGTTTTAAACAACAGTCATAAACAGCTTTAAACAACTGTTTGTTTCAAACATTTGTTGTTTAAAATACTTTAAACAACGGTGTACATTCAAACAACTAAAGTTAAACAACCCAGATGTTTAAAAACTGTTGTTTAAAAATTGTTTAAAATTTTAAACAATTGATGTTTAAAGTTTAAACAACCCAAGGTTGTTTAAACTTTAAACAGAAGTTGTTAGAGTGACCGGCGTAAACAGTGTTGTTTAAAAATTTGATCCAACTTACAGTGATTTCAGTCGACCCAACCCTTTAAATGTTCCTGGTTCCAACGACTTTATATTTCCTCCATTGAGCTCGCTGTTGACAAAAGAACACGCAATTTTGTGTTTTGAAAAAGTTATTACGAAAGATTTCTTGGCCTGTTTTCGGCTATTTCGTTAATTTAAATGTTCATATAGAGAAAAACCCAAATAGAGAAAAGAGAAAACTCAGAAGTTCTTTAACTCCGATTTATCTTTTTCATTTTATTTGACCGTTTATCTTGCTAATTTGATACAATGGAGAATAAATAAGTAATATAAATAAATTTGGTGATTGATAGTGGTGCACAATGCCAACCAAACAGCCTCTGTACATTTGACATATTTTTGCTGACAACTGTGGCCCAAGACAGGCACACCTTAGAAACCCTTTTACATTATCCGCATATCTATTATGTGCAGTATTCTAGTCTGCCAATTATTTTTTAAACCTCTGAAATACCAACTAAACCATGTAAGCACAATAAATTGACGTCTGTTTGAAGGATGTCTTGAACAAACTATGCTGCTTAAATTGACACCTGTAAGTTCTTCAAAGTTCTTGTAAACAAAAACCTGATAAATAAGATTTGAGCAACGTGTTTATATTACAATTTCAAACTACTAGGTGGCTGACATTTGGGCATATTTCTATTTTGTTGGTTTTCGGTATTATACTTACAGAGACTGTGTTATAGCCGGAACATTTCCAATGACTGTATTCAGATTACCAGGACATGTGATTTGCAGCCCTGTGACGTCATCATGTGATTTAACATAGGCACAAGAGCATTGTGATGGACATCGCTTTCTGTCTATATTAATACAACATAATAGATATTCATAACATTTCGGTCCATTACCATAGGGTTCGGTCGAGTTACTCCTGATTCCAAAAATAGTACAGCACTTATTGTTGTATGTATTATAGGGAATTAAAACCATATTACCCTCTTTTACCAAATGAAATATAGTCAATCCTAATCCTTAAGTTGGGACTAACTGGCAATGAAAGCCTAATTTCAATATTTGGGACCTTTTTGTAAGAGCCAAAAACAAGCATTTGCGTGTTTTCTTATTGCAGTCACAATGAAAATTCAAAGAATATATAGGCACAAGTCAATGCATTCAGACTCTTTGAGAATACGCAAGATATTTATACTCCTAATCTGACTATTTTATGTTCATTTTAATCAACAAAAGTAGGACAGATAAATAACGTGTTTGGTAAAAGTTTAAGTGCTGATATTAGACTTTTTACAAGTCTTTATAGGCTTGATTATCACACCACATAAGAAAACCTTAAAATGCTTTTCGACCGTATTTTTTAAATTGTATTTTCAAGCTTATTGTCACTTACTGAGTTCCAACTAAAAGATTAGGATCTAGCTATGTTTTCTACAAGAAATTGTTTTTAAATTCCATTTTAAATTCCAAAAAAGAAGAGCTATTTATTCTGGAATCGGGTATCTCTTGAGATAATGTTGACCCTTACAGGAACATGACTATCATAATGATGCATAACCTTTAACGACATCTCGGGACTATATTTCAGGTGTCAAGTTACAAGTTTCATTGTCAAGGCTCAGAAGTCGGCTAATTTACATTATAAGATATGATAAACATAATATTTCAAAAAAGGTAGGAACATTACTTGGTGAAATGAAACATGAAATAAAAACATAATAACGCAGATGTGGGCAACACATTTCAAGAACATCGTTGATGCGTGCTTATATGGCTTACCACATTCTATCTCGTCATCGCCAGCTGGGCAGTCAACGTTTCCATCACATACTTGTTGCATTAAGACACATGATCTTAACTTGACGTTTTCAGCTTTCTCACACAAGTACGAACCAGGGCAGTAGACGGATGCTAAATAATGAACACAAACATTTGACAGTATTTAGAGCTGGCCGAATCGTCATTGTCATGATTGTTGAGTTCATGTATATTATCCAATCCAAAAGAAAAGCATTCGCTACAATGAGTAAGCTATCATTGGAAAGAATTAAATGTTTTCTCTCCCGAACTGTGATTTGGCCAATTTTGTCATTGGACATTTCTGAGCGAATATAACTGACAACTTGAACACGGGATGTTATGCATATGTTGTATTTCAAGATAAAACCGCATGTTTTGTATTCATATTTACAATTATTGTATGGTATTATATTAAATAGTATATAGTGCATAGTACATGATTTTATAATGCTTGAATAATTAAAAGCAATTAAAAAATAATAAAGAGCATTGTTCAACTTCCATCACTTTACCACATTCTAATTCGTCAGCTTGATTAAGACAATCATTAAAACCATCACATTCAGCGCTTTCATCCGCACAGAATCCCTCGCCGCAGTTGAAGTCATCCTCTTGACAGATTGCTTAAGTATAGAAAAGAAAACGCCTTCATTTATCATCAGTAACATTATGAAAATCGGTCTGTTGCGTATGCGTTGAATTTGTAAATTGGCTATGTATTAGTTAGAGTGACTGATGCCGTGACTTCTCTCTAGTCCGAAGAGTCGCTAGTCCGAAGGTTCTGTCGTTGGAAGGGTCGCTAATCCGAAGGTTCTCTAGTCCGAATATAGAATAAGGGTTAGGGTTAGGGTTAGGGTTAGGGTTAGTGTTTAGGATTAGGGCTAGGGTTAGGGTTAGGGTTATGGTTAGCGAGCCTTATTCTTTATTCAGACTAGAGAACCTTATTTTATTATTCAGACTAGCGAGCCCTCGGACTAGAGAACCCGATATTCGGACTAGCGAACCATTTTTTCAGAATTCGGACTACGTAAACTACATGTTCGGAATTAAAGGGACTAGAGAGTTGTCGCCGCCTGCTGCTGGGTTATGCAACATTTTTTCACTTCTAAATATTTTTAAAATAACATACCTAAAATATTTTTGGCCAAAGATATCTCAATATTAAAACCTTTTCCAGTGCCTGTCCGATCAGCAGCAACCTGTAGCCACATTGATAAACGCGATGACGATATTGTCCGAAGCTTAATGTCACCAGTAAGCTTTGCTACAATTGAGGCCCTTGACGTGGAATCCTCGCCGTTCCCAATGGTAAGGAAATCATAACCTCTTTCCATCTGAAAATCAAGGATGGCGATGACAATATACCGCGATTCACGGCCATAGACAGTCCAGAGGCAGATGAGGTCATCTCGGTATCCAAACGGATACCCAGGTGATGTAAGATTGGTCATGAAGTCATCAGTTCGAAGGTAAATGTTTCGAACTCCGCATTCACCTAAAATATGGGAAATGGTAAGTAAATGACAGAATTACAATATAATATATACCAAATATTAATGATGAAATAGCATATTTTCATCAAATGGCAGGCGAAAGGCCGTGTGGGTATTTTACAACATAATGCTACATAGAACTTTATCATTATGCATTTACACTCTAGGATGTTAACTTCACTTGCAGCATTAAATACCTTATATTAAACTGATTTTATCTTTAAATATTTAATTGAAACTTATCTTGAAACATTGTTGTTGTTTTTATAACGCATGATATTTTGAATACTGCTTCGTTCTTTCATGCAATTGAATGAAATAAGTGCTTATACTAGTAGCCCTTACCGCAATTTTGTTCATCAATCTCTCCAGGACACATAGGTATCCCGTCACATTTCTGATATCCATGAAGACAGATAGTGGCAAAAGTTTGGTCACAAGCAAACTCATCTAAATTACAGGTATCTTAAATCAAGAATTGATATATGACAGCAAATTAAATATAAGACACGACCAATAATGACGAGATTTTCATAGCTCTAGTCAAATTCAAACAACACTTACTGTTGTGATGTGCCCTGAGTAATTTGATTTAATTTAATTATTTAACTTTGTTTACAAGCTGAAAGTATTTCATGAGATGGGAAACCCCTTGTATTTTGGAATTCCCCAAATTATTGTAAACAAAGTCAGATCTATGTTTGGAACTTGAAAGCCCCAGTTCATTATTGCACCATCAGGAAAACCCCCCCCAGGAAGTGATGTAATGTGAAAGGTGAATGTGTATAATTAATATTGGGAAATCCCAAGATTGCAGCAATGTTGTGAAAATGTGATTGAGGTAATGGTTTATTAATAGATGATGGGATTTTATGCATGAGTACTGATATAAAAAGCTGGAGGCTTTTGTGGGACTTTACAGAATGCCATGGGAGATTGAAAACTCCACATGTGTGTGATGGTCTTCGTGCTTCAAAAAAGAAGTACATTTTAACCAGTTTATATAGCCAATAATTGAGCTAATTTTAATACAGCAACGAAGAAGACAGCGAGCACACAAAGGTGTTCTTCCTCATCAAAGGATTAAAAGTTCTTCTGTCAAATTGCTGGAGTTTGCTGGGTTTGTGAAGGCCACGCATCTGTCAAAAAACAGCGGAGCTGTGTTAAAGAAACCTGTTCCCTGGAGAAAGAGTGATTGGTGAAAGAAACACCATTTTTGGAGAAAGCAGCGCAAGGAGATATATTTGTGGAGAAAGCAGCTCAAGGAGATATATTTGTGGAGATAGCAGCGCAAAGGAGATTGGAGAAAGCATCATAATTTTCGTATGAGGATTTTATACGCAAGGATATATAAGTGCAAGTGTACAATGGACATCGGTGATTTTCTCAGGACAAGTGAATAAGGATATTACATCAGTTGTCCAGAACTTTGCAAGAACTCTAGAATCACCAACAAGAAGACCGCTGGTTAAGTACCTATAGTATAAAACTGATTGAGTGATTTTATTGTAATTGTTGTTATAATGTACCAAGCATACTTAGTTTTCAATTAAAGACTTAGATTATGTTAGCTTAATCAAACAGTGTATTTGTGTTGTGCATTCGTGTGAGTTCGGGTAAAAGGTGATTTTGGCCTTGAGTCAAGTACGACTCGTAACAAAATTGGGGGCTCGCGTCCGGGGAAATACACTGTAAAAAAAGTTAACATTCATTTACTGAGTCTTGAAAGTGAAAGTACAGTATGGCAGAGTTCAAAGCAGAAGAGTTTCTTGAAACTATAAATTGGGAGAAGTTTGATGAGTTGAAGAAGCCTGATTTATTGGCATTTGCCCAACATTATGACTTGAAAGTAAAGCAAGCTACAAGAAAGCAAATAATCAAAAATGCCTTGATAGATGTTTTGGTCGGGGAAGATATTTTTGATGATTCCTATTTGGAAGAGAAACTTGAAGTAGAAATTGGCGGGGACTCAGCATTTAAGTTGAAAGAGTTGGAAATTCAATTAGAATTGAGGAAAATGGAAATGGACCAAAAGAAAATGGAAATGGATCAAAAAGAAAAACTGGAAATTATCAAGTTAGAGAATGAAAACAAGAAAGACAAGAAAGATTAGATATGGAGAAACAGAAAATGGCAATGGAAGACAAAGCGCGCCATGAAAAGATGGCGCTGGAAGCACATTTGAAAGAAAAAGAAATTGAGTTTGAACAAGAGAAGTTAGCAAAACTAGGTGACAAATACTCATCAAGTTTCTCCTCAAAGTCAAAGTCAGGGTTTGATGTTACAAAGTATGTAAAGCTTGTGCCTAAATTCAAAGAGAAAGAAGTTGACGAGTACTTTCAACATTTTGAAAAGGTAGCTACAAATTTGAAATGGCCTCCAGAGCATTGGACCCTACTGTTACAAAGTAGTTTTGTGGGGAAGGCCAGGAGACTTACTCAGCTCTACCAATAGAGAAGTGTAATAATTATGAAGAAGTTAAACAGGCAGTCCTTAAGGCCTATGAATTGGTGCCTGAAGCATACAGACAAAAGTTCAGAGATTCAAGAAAGCAAGCAGATCAAACCCATGTAGAATTTGCCAGAGTAAAAGAACAAATGTTTGACAGGTGGCTTGGTTCAAAAGAAGTCAAAGATGATTTCGGCCAACTTAAGCAATTGGTTCTTATAGAAGAGTTCAAGAAATGTGTCCACGTTGACATTAAAACCCATTTGGATGAAAGCGCTAGCAAAATTAAGACGCTGAATGAGGCGGCGACAATGGCGGACGACTATGGCTTAACTCACAAATTGAATGGGAGTAGATTTAGTCATAACATAAGTTATTCAAACAGGTTCAGCCATAATCAACCTAGAGCAAATCAGGGTGGTACGCAAGAAGTGAAACCTCAGTCTAATTCACAGCATAGTGCTGGTGGTAGAGGGACCCCAGGGAGTTCAGGTAACAGAGCAAAATTTGGGACTGAATTTAAAGCCAAAGTAACTTGTACTCATTGTAAGAGACCAGGGCATACGATGACCCAGTGTTATTTCTTAAAAGGCAGACAAGACGCACAAAAACAGCAGCAAACTGCTAGTAATACTGTAGGATGTGCAGTGTCACTTGTGTCAAAGAAACAAGTCAGTCAAATCAAGAAACAAGAATTCCCACAAAAGGGAAGTGAGACAGACAAGGTGTGTGAAGAATTTGAACCATTTGTGTTAGAGGGAGTGGTATCACTTGGTGATAATGGTAGTCCAAAGCCCATTAAGATTGTGCGAGATACGTGTTGTGCACGGTCTATGATTCTGGAAGGAACTTTGCCCTTTAATGAGGATAGTTCAGCAGGTAATGCTTTGATCCAGGGTATTGGGATGGAAATAATTAGTGTACCTCTCCACAAAATTAACTTGAAATCTGACTTAGTTTCTGGTCCTGTAACCATAGGAGTTAGACATGAATTGCCAGTCAAGGGAGTGTCCATGTTGCTAGGAAATGATCTGGCAGGGGGGAAGGTTTTTCCTGACCCAATAGTCACAGATAAGCCCTGTATACAGGATGATAATAGTGAGGAAGAGGAGATATTTCCTGCATGTGCAGTGACACGGGCAATGAGTAAGAGAGCCTCATTAGAAACAATTGAGGACAACCAAATTGATGACTTAGGCTACAATTTGGAAGACACATTTGTGTCAAAGTTGAATGAGAAAGAAGATCAACTTCCGTCTCCTGGGGATAAAAATACCCCTCAAAATGACACAGCCTCTGAGCATGAACAAATTGGGGAAACCATGAAAGACCCATTAAGTCATGACAAGCTGATTCTGGAGCAACAAAATGACCCAGAACTCAAAGAGATCAATCAAAGGGCATTGACCCTAGAAGAAGCAGAACAAAATTCTGTCTGTTTTACAAACAAGATGGTGTGCTAATGAGAAAGTGGCGCCCACCTGATGTGCCTGCCGATGAAGAGTGGAAGGTAGTGCACCAAATTGTGGTACCAAAAGTCTACCACACTGAAGTTATTAACATAGCACATGATAGTCCCATGGCAGGGCATTTGGGTGTTAAGAAAACTCATGAAAGAATTCTGAGACATTTCTGGTGGCCCACTCTCAGAAAAGATGTTTCTGAATATTGCAAAACATGTCACATATGCCAAGTAGTAGGGAAGCCAAATCAGAAAATACCTCCTGCTCCATTAAAGCCAATTCCAGCCTTTGATGAACCATTTAGTAGGGTTATTATTGATTGTGTAGGCCCCCTACCAAAGACTAAGTCAGGTAATCAATACCTTCTGACAATTATGTGCGCGTCAACACGCTTTCCTGAAGCCATACCCTTGAGAAATATTAAAGCAGTGACAATAGTGAAAGCTTTAACCAAGTTCTTCACATTTGTGGGGCTCCCCAAGTCCATACAGTCAGACCAAGGATCAAACTTTACTTCTGGAGTATTTCAGCAGGTCATGTATCAATTAGGTATAGAACAGTATACCTCAAGTGCTTACCATCCAGAATCACAAGGTGCACTAGAAAGGTTCCACCAAACATTGAAAAACATGATCAGGACATACTGTTTGGAATTTCAGAGGGACTGGGATGAGGGAGTACACATGTTGTTGTTTGCTGCTAGGGAAGCTGTTCAGGAAACTTTAGGATTTAGTCCTTTTGAGTTAGTGTTTGGACACACAGTGCGCGGGCCCTTAAGGTTGTTGAAAGAAAAGTGGCTCAATGAGAAATCAGATATCAATTTGTTGGATTATGTCTCCAATTTTAAGCATAGGCTTAACAGAGTAACTGATATTGCCAAAGAAAACTTGAAACAGGGTCAGGCCAAAATGAAACAATGGTATGATAAACATGCCAAAGAGAGAGTGTTCAAACCAGGTGACAAAGTTCTAGTACTGTTTCCAATTCCAGGACACCCATTACAAGCCAGATATCATGGCCCATGTGAAGTGGAGTCAAAAGTGGGCGAAGTAGATTATATTATCAAGACTCCTGGTAGACGCAAGAGCAGGCAGTTATGCCACATAAATATGCTCAAAGAGTATGTTGAAAGAAGTGACAGTGGCATTCCAAAACCTGTGTGTACAGTAAAACATGCTGATAATGTAGACAAACATGCCGATGTAGACAAAATCGCCAATGTAGACAAGAGTAAAGATGACAATTCTGATGTCACATTTGACCAGGATAAAGAGCTGGAGCACAAAGAGTATAATGTAAAATTGAACAATTCTGATGTGCTCACTAATTTGGACTCAAAGTTAGGTCATCTTTCTCAAGATCAACAAAGTCAAATTGCAAATTTGATTCACAAATTTGACAATATATTTCCTGATACGCCAAGTAGAACAAATGCTGCATTTCATGATGTAGATGTTGGTGATACAAAACCAATCAAGCAGCATCCTTACAGAGTCACTCCATTGAAAATGGAACATCTCAAAAATGAGATTAATTATATGCTAGACAATGATATCATAGAATCAAGTAGTAGTGAGTGGAGTTCACCATGTATTCTTGTTCCCAAGCCTGATGGTTCATACCGATTGGTCGCAGACATGAGAGCTGCAAATGTTCATTCAAAGTCAGACTCGTACCCGATTCCAAGAATTGATGATTGCATAGACAAAATTGGGAATGCAAAATTTGTTAGCAAATTTGATCTATTGAAAGGGTACTGGCAGGTTCCACTCACAGACCGTGCCAAAGAGATTTCTGCTTTTTGTACACCGTTTGGTCTTTACCAATACAAAGTTATGCCATTCGGGTTGAAAAACGCCCCAGCAACATTTCAGAGAATGGTGAACCAAATTGTGGCAGACATAGAGGGATGTGAAGCGTATGTAGATGATTTGATTGTTTATAGTCAAACTTGGGAACAACACATGGAACAACTCCATCAATTGTTTGAGAAGCTGTCTGAAGTACAGTTGACAGTCAATCTGGTAAAAAGTGAGTTTTGCCATGCCACAGTCACATACTTAGGATATGTTGTAGGTCAAGGTCAGGTGAAACCTATCAAAGCCAAAGTTGAAGCAATTGAGCAATACCCCACACCTGTAAACAAGAAGGCACTCATGAGATTTCTAGGAATGGTTGGCTATTATAGAAAGTTCTGTCCAAACTTTTCAGAGATAGCAAGTCCTTTGACTGATTTGTTGAAGAAAGATGCAAAATTCATTTGGTCAGAACAGTGTGAAAATGCTTTTCACAAAGTCAAATCGATACTCATGAGTTCACCAGTACTTACTGCACCTGATTTTCAGAAGCAGTTCAAGTTGACTGTTGATGCCAGTGACATAGGCTGTGGAGGTGTTGTGATGCAAGAGGGTGAAGATCAAATAGATCACCCCATTTGTTACTTTTCAAGGAAATTCAACAAGCACCAGAGAAATTACTCCACAATTGAGAAGGAGTGTCTAGCATTGCTATTAGCATTGCTACATTTTGATGTGTATTTGGGTACCACAGTATACCCTGTGCTTGTTTTCACAGATCACAATCCCTCACCTTCATCAACAGGATGAAGAACAAAAACCAAAGACTGGTGAGGTGGAGTTTGACCTTGCAAGAGTACAATCTGGACATCAAACATATTAAGGGAAAAGACAATGTAATGGCTGATGCCCTGTTCAGAATTGCATAAAAAAACTTGATAAACAAAAGTTCCTTTTAAAAGGGAACTTGTGTGACAAGTAGTCACTGTGTATGATGAGTTAAATACTCAAAGTTGATAAATGTTGAAGTTGATGTAAAAGAAGAAAACATTTAAGAAAGTTTTCATTACATTCGAACTTTCTTCTTTTAAGGGGAGGGTGTGATGTGCCCTGAGTAATTTGATTTAATTTAATTATTTAACTTTGTTTACAAGCTGAAAGTATTTCATGAAATGGGAAACCCCCTTGTATTTTGGAATTCCCCAAATTATTGTAAACAAAGTCAGATCTATGTTTGGAACTTGGAAAGCCCCAGTTCATTATTGCACCATCAGGAAAACCCCCCAGGAAGTGATGTAATGTGAAAGGTGAATGTGTATAATTAATATTGGGAAATCCCAAAATTGCAGCAATGTTGTGAAAATGTGATTGAGGTAATGGTTTATTAATAGATGATGGGATTTTATGCATGAGTACTGATATAAAAAGCTGGAGGCTTTTGTGGGACTTTACAGAATGCCATGGGAGATTGAAAACTCCACATGTGTGTGATGGTCTTCGTGCTTCAAAAAGAAGTACATTTTAACCAGTTTATATAGCCAATAATTGAGCTAATTTTAATACAGCAACGAAGAAGACAGCGAGCACACAAAAAGTGTTCTTCCTCATCAAAGGATTAAAAGTTCTTCTGTCAAATTGCTGGAGTTTGCTGGGTTTGTGAAGGCCACGCATCTGTCAAAAAACAGCGGAGCTGTGTTAAAGAAACCTGTTCCCTGGAGAAAGAGTGATTGGTGAAAGAAACACCATTTTTGGAGAAAGCAGCGCAAGGAGATATATTTGTGGAGAAAGCAGCTCAAGGAGATATATTTGTGGAGATAGCAGCGCAAAGGAGATTGGAGAAAGCATCATAATTTTCGTATGAGGATTTTATACGCAAGGATATATAAGTGCAAGTGTACAATGGACATCGGTGATTTTCTCAGGACAAGTGAATAAGGATATTACATCAGTTGTCCAGAACTTTGCAAGAACTCTAGAATCACCAACAAGAAGACCGCTGGTTAAGTACCTATAGTATAAAACTGATTGAGTGATTTTATTGTAATTGTTGTTATAATGTACCAAGCATACTTAGTTTTCAATTAAAGACTTAGATTATGTTAGCTTAATCAAACAGTGTATTTGTGTTGTGCATTCGTGTGAGTTCGGGTAAAAGGTGATTTTGGCCTTGAGTCAAGTACGACTCGTAACACTGTTGACGTTCCGAAATCTGTCAGATTTCTTTCTCAAAACTGATGTTGTTGTGATGACCTGTTATTTATAACACGTTGTTGCTCAGCAACGCGGTTGCCTGTTGGTTTCTTTGCTGCTACCGTTGAGTTAGATTATAGTGTCCCTCGTCTCTGTTCATGGTGGTCCCTTTCTGCCTGAATTTCACTGATCGATGATCCATCGCTTGCATTTATCTCAATCTTTGCTTAAAATCATAGCCTCCTCCTAGTCAATGATGTAGTCTTTTTCAAGAACATGATATGGTATGTGATGGTCGATTTATCGATTCCTAATATGAGAAGTTTTTCTGTTCGCTCTTGTACGAACTCATGCGTTAACCGCCTCTGCTTATGTTTTTTAAGCCGTTTGCTTAATTTTCTACCCATCTCACCAACATAAGTCACATGATCATGAACAGAGATGAGGAGCAATACAACCTAACCAACTGGCGCCTGCGTTGCTGTACAACGTGTTGTAAACAGAAGGTCGTCACAACAATATCAGTGTTGAGCAACAACGTGTTGAAAACAGAAGGTCGTCACAACAACTGTGTTGACAAAGAAATCTGAGAGATTTCGAAACGTCCACAGTAAGTGCCTTTTTAATTGGACTACACCTCGACATGTAGAACTACGGAATTCATCTTTATTTTCAACAACAGCTTGATATGAGCATGTTCAGTTATAAGACCTGACTCTCTGTTTGGAGGTTATTGTACCCTGTACAATATTGACAATGGCAATTTTAAGGTGTAGGGAATCCTTCTTAGGATACTATTCTGTGTCCGGGTTTTTAAACACTTGATATACAATACAGCATAGCCCCCAGTAGACGCTAGAGGCTGCCGAAGTATGCAGAGTTTACGAGACCGGTCGAGTGCAGATCCGTTGGAAAACCCTAACCCTAACCCTAACCATTGAAATAAATGCTAACCTCATCGTGACATCATCCAAGCAGCAAAGTTCATTTCCCATTGAAAAAGCGTTATCCGACGGATCTGCAGTCGACCATTCTGTTACATATTACGGTAATGTTAATATGTGTCTCTAATTACTGATATTCCTATTGATTCACTGATATTCCTATTGTAAGTATGTATAGAGCTCAGTTAAAATCAAGGCCTAAGGAGTAGAACAATGTATTGGTCAGCATTTATGGTGAGCAAAAAAAAACCGAGTATATAGCCTGATATTCAATGTACTTCAGTCCGTATGTTCCCCACATACTCGCTAAAGGCAATATATACTGTACTATCTTATTTAAATGAAGATCATTAGGCATATACAATCAAAACTTACAATTTGCCTCCACGCCCCGCATGTCCAACCAAAATCCAACTTCATCATCGGTAATAAAATCATGCCCATTAAAATTAATCCATAACGTTGACGTTCCAATTATAGAACTTGGTGCTCGTAAAATGCTTCCTGATAATTCTAGAATTGTATTTACATCTTTTTCATCTCCAATGCCTATGTTTAACCAACTAAACCCTTGCCGGATTTGAAATATCACAAATTGAATGAAGATATCTATGTTTTCAGAAGTGGATGAGATCAACCATAAGCACTCTGCATCCGATGGAAAAACGAGCGGGTAGTTAGGCGAGGTGAAGTTGATAATTTCATCTTTTTGTAAGACAAACTCAGAGCTTGGTCCACAAAGATCTGAAAAAGAAAAGGTAATTTCTTATAGTCACCAGGTTATCAGTGTAAATATTAAATCTGGAATAACTTAAACAGTCTACGTCAGAACTCGCTATTCTGCTAGCCAATGAGAATAATGGGCTATTTTTTCTTGAAAAAAAATCCGATGCGGCATACAGGAATCATGTTCCATAAGTCAAGAGAATGCATGTGTAACATCAGTGGCGTAGCGTCATAGGCCAAATGCCTCCCTCCCCATCCCTATCGATTGCAAAATTTAGAAAATACGGGTGTCCCAAAAAAAGGTTACATGTAGATTTTTGAAAAGAATCTAAGTTAACGTTAACAAATATAAATATCCTTTTCATGACATAATCTATGTACCCTCTACTACTACCCCTGTGAATGTCAAGTTCACAACCTACGTACTTAGCCCGCATTCCAGACATTCCTGACCACTCTTTACGTGACATAATGCAACACGAGGTTCATTATACCACCGTCACAGCCACCGTGCATTTGACGGGGCACTTGAGTAGGCCCAGCCATAGCATAACAGATGCAGTATTTTATTCTGATAAACAAAGAATAAAACTTGCTCACTTTTGTTTCAAGAGTTCTGTCAGAAATGTAAACAAAAACAGTAGCGATTTCAAGTCAACAAAATCCAATCAAGGCCTAAATGTAAAAGATTATCAGCGTGCAGAACTGCTTTCACCAAACATGTGTTCTTCTCTAATGGCTATCTTCCTTTATTTGTTACCACAAAGAGTCAAAAAGGTCTAAAACTGATTTATTTTCAGTGTACAACATGTACGTTTTCAATATGTTTTTTGTGCAATGAGTTCAACAATGAAAAATAAGAGAAACATAAAAAAGTAATAAAGAATAAATCTGAAAACAAAAGTGTGCTTGTGTTCAACTTTCGTTGTGCGATATTTTGATGGTTAACTACTCTTGACACCCCTGTCATCTTGCGCTCATAAGTTAAGTTGCTTTTAAGATACAGAATTGAAACTTAGCAAATAGTTACAAGAAGGATGAATACATAATATCTGAAAAAATGACATTGTTTTGTTGTACCATCACACAATGCGGTTCATTTTCTACATGTAACCTTTTTATGGGACACCTTGTACCATAGGAAAGTTGCTGAAAAACGGCTTGTGCCTCCAATCAGACCAAGTGACCCCCGCCCCCATTATGGTCGGTGCCCCCCTCCCCCCGCCCCATATGATAACCCACGCTACGCCACTGCGTAACATGCATCTAACAGAGAGAAGAAATCGAGATTCGGCATTCTACCAAAACTCATAACGACTTATCAAAATAGGATCACATTAAAAATATATAATAAATAATCATATTTTGCGTCTATAGTGGCATGCATCAATACGGAATAATGCCGATTTTAGATTTCTAAAGATTCTTATCAGAAAACATGTGGTGATTAACCAGTTACTTACCACAATTTTCCTCATCTGACCCATAGACACATTGTTTAATATTGTCACACAATATTGACTTATCATCAAAACAGCCATATCCAGAAAGACAAAGAAATTCCTCTTCTCTGCATGGAACTAGAAGATACAAAGGACACAACATCAACAAGAGCAATGTATTACACTCGTTGTCAAAGTAAGATTCACAATCAACATATCCATACACAGATTTGTGAGTATATAGATATTTTTAATACTGTTTCAACTTTTCAATTACGATCTGAAGCCCTCTCTTTCTAAAAAAATACATACATGATATCGAACTACTATAGGTTATTTTGTTGTGTAAAGCGCCCAGAAGCTGTTTGCATTGGGTGCTATATTAACTATCTCTTTATTATAATATTATTTTTATTAATGCTATTCCATCTCCAAGATCGCCTGGTGGTTGATTATTTCCGACTTGTGACGACCCAATCATGAATAATTTGTTTAAATATATGTTATTATACAGTTAATCTCTTAAAGTAACTTTGTCGTTACTTTTTACAGTTAACGGCCACGTACCATAAACATTGCTTGAAATAAATTTGACATGAAAACCAAAGTGTCTCCCCGCCCAATCCGATGTAAACGTGAGCCAGATTTGGGACGAATTAAACGTTATGATCCGAGGACCCTTTTGACCACTCAATGCTGCTACCGTTGAGTTAACAGTTATATTTTGACCGGTTCCTAAACGAACGAAGTCTTTTTCAGGTTGCGTATGAACGCGATAAAACTGGACGATGATAAAATTGGTATCGGAACTGGTGATGTACCATTCACAGTGTACGTCGTTCGGGTAGATATAGGGATAGTATGGTAAAGATGTCAAGTCGTGTGTGTATTGGATACTGATATTGATATGCTGTAAGCCACAGAAATCTGTATTGAAAATTAAATACATGACGAGAACAATGTTATCACAAAATGTAATTGCCCACATTTATACGAGACAATAACATATGCATCACATATATGCATCACATATATGCATCACATTTTAAAACTGAAATAGCAAAAAAAATAAAAAATAAAAAGAAAGAAAGAAAAATATAGAAAAAAACCAGTTTAATTGTTGCTCAAAAATATGTAGCCATGATGACTCGTCGGATGAAAAAAGTTGCACTAAAAAGCTGCTCAAGTTAGTGTACCATGACATTGATTTTGTCTGTTTATTTGGACGCTGAAAACCTTGATACGTTAAGGGCGACTGAAGTTGTAAAAGTGTGGTATAGGTGTGTTTCAGTCATTTTAGGGGTTTCTCATGTTTTTCTATATTTTTAGAAGTATTAGCTTTAATTTGCATTTTATTTAAAATAAATCGGACATTCGGTTCACATTTTATGATTCATTGATAAACGTGTACGAGATAACGCAAAAATTAAAATCACTCGTAACCTTTCCCATATTTCCTATACTAATACATGTATACATTTTCTTTTGTATTTTATTGTTTTAGGAGGCAATTTTGACAAATTGGTAGTTAAACTGGTTATCAAACCTATTTTATTAGCAGTGCACTTCGGTTATATCTATAAATACGTTTTTATAAATACGCACGTGACTACCCCCGCGCTGCCCATAACAGTTTATAGACATTAAGTCTCGAAGTGACCTTCTACATAGCGAGTGGTCTTTCTATACATTTGAATGCAAAGGCGGAACAGCATGAGACTGCTGTGCAGCAAAATTGTATGTTGTTCAACGTTGTGATTATATTGTAAACGTTTCAGTCGTTGAATATTTTTTTCCATCGTCAAATACTTTCAAAATGTTGTTTTTGATAACATATTACAAATTCGGAATTGCAAAATGTGTAATAATTTTGCAATTCAATTAATACTTAAATTTGAAGATATTTATTTTTCAGAGTCCCTATCCCTTTCGGTATTATAGTGATCAATGCATGAGAATTTGGTCACGCTTGCTGGTCACGGTTTGTCGTGCCCATGGTCATTTATAAAAGAGCATTCATTTTTATAGATATAACCGAAGTACACTGATTAAGGAAATTGTGTGTTTAATTATCTTTTTCATTTTTTGCAAATAGTCGAATGTTTTATCAGTAATCCGTTCTATGCATTTATAAACATGATGATTGGAAACATATACGCCAAATTTCAACAGAATTGAACAAACTTTTACTTCTTTTTTGCGTGAAAATGAAAAGTTTCATCTAGGTATACAATCCGACCAAAATTGAAGTTATTTAGATGATTGGTTTGGAAGATCACCTTTTCAACTTCAGTCTCCCCTTACTCAATGATTTCCTTTCCCCGTTGGTGATACCTAGATTATGACGTCGGAATGATTTTGGTATATAGCATACGCCATTTCGAAATGTTTTGTATTTATTTTAATTTCCAGACCAAAAATAATGCATTTTAGAACAAAAATAGAGAAGGTGTTATCCAATCAAGTTAAAGCATATTACAACAAATATTTTAATATCACAAGGGTTCAGACACCAAGGACAAGAGCGATGTAAGTAATTTTGAATACGTTGAAATGTAGACATGATAATGCTTACCACAGTCAGACTCGTCTGATTTGTCGATGCAGTCGTATCCACCATTACAGAGAAGAGATCTATCAATGCAGCCATAGCCAATCTCGCACAGGAATTGGGAGTCTGTACATGCAACTATTGGTGAATTATATTAAAGTATGTTAATAGTAATAGTATGTCATCATTTAGTTTTTAGACTTAAAAGTCTATCCATTTGTTTAAAAAGCAAAATATTTCGAAATAATGACATGGATGAATTTGTGCACCAATTTCACGTCTTTTGAAATGTCAACTGTTTTGATTATTTTACGTTCAATTGCAAAATGTATTTGACTTAAGTCATTGATTAAGACCTTTGCAAAAATATTGGTCTCGTGAGCTAAGTGCAAGACAGTATTCAGTAGACAACATTTTGGATGAGAAAACGGACATTTTGATAAGAAACGGCCAAAATGGAAATAATTAAAGTTTTCTAATTCTTTTGGCTAAGAAAATAATAACGTTTGTTTTGAGCTCAACGGGGATTACCAATTGTTGCCAGTTTCAATAAGACTAATAATGATTGACACACACACCACGAAGTTTATCATCCAAAAGAATACGGAAATTTAAATTCTTACCATTTTGGCAGTTTCTCACCAAAATGTCCGTTCTCTCATTTAAAACTTCTTTTAGTGATTGTAGACTCAGAAAAAAATTAAAATTTAAATAATTATTTTTTTATTAATGAAATAAGACATCGTAAATGCCACTTATGATGATCTTGAACTCAACAAGAAATTAGTGTTGAGTGCAAGACCAACGTAATTGGCACTTACAAAACACTATGATCATGCACTCAACCATATTTTTGATCGCATAATCATTTTAATTGTCACTGCGATCGTAAGCAGGTAATCGGCATCTAAGACACGCGTCTATAAGAATTTTAAAGGAACAAAACTAATGGAAATCGAAACCTCGAGTATAGCGTCAGAGAATAGCACATAAAACTTTACCCCCATACGGATAAAAGACACGTGCACTATCTGACGATCTAACATTGCCTCTCATTGGTCAATTTCATGATATCTTCATTTTAATCACCAATCAGAATGGAGTTTTGCAAATAATTCATCCCAATTTTTTTTGCGTGGTGAAATTATTCTAACAATGTTGCTGATTGGGCCAAATGATAATGACTTTTTTTTGGCCAATCGGCAGGTAGTTCTAATTTATGTTTGGATAAAAGGTACACTAGCAGGGTTAGTGTTCTGGTAAATATTCAATAAACAACAAAGTTCTCAACCAAGGTTAGTAAAGTAAATTAGCTGTCAGTAAAATTGGCGTTTATTGTCTACAAAGTTTGTCGTTTGTCAAAATTATGCTTCCTAGATGTTTCCAGCATCCGTGCACTTCACCAAACAGTCCTGTACAATGATTTTATAAAGTCGATAATATATTATCGACTTACATCACATGGGCGCAGCCATTTGCAGTTGGCGCCAGGTTGTCTGGCATGTGGCTTGAAGCTATGCGGGTGGTCTTCCTGTACTTTTCAATGGCAAGATATGAACTGTGGCCATTTTTCTGCTTAGAAAATTGTATTTTGTGCTAACTTAAAACAATATTACAGAAAATTCTCTCGATAACTTTTTAAATCTCTCGACAAAGATTTTACAAATATTGTTTTGTGCATTGTATGTGAAACTTAGAATCACCCAGTGCTCAGAATTTTTGCCGTAAGCGGTTTATCAAAAAGTCATGATTCATTTTCAAAATTCTCCTATTCATTTGTGTGTGCAGCTGAAAATCATCCGGCCATCTGACAATGAGGTGGTCTGCTAATGGCTGCCTCCATGAGCTCTACTCGATAATATATTATCGACTATATAAAATCATTGTACAGGACTGCCAAAGGGCTTTATCTAACAACCTATGATGTAACAATATAAGCTACTAAATACATTGTGTGATATGAAAGATATAACCCGATTCAATTAGAATTATTTATAATGTTATAATACAAAGCGGAAATGAAATCAGCTTGATATTGAACTATATGATGCTGAAAATGATATACTGCTTACCATGAGTTATAGTTCGTTTGATCTCCAAGAAAAAACCGGGTCTTGGAACAAGAAAATCCGAAAAGAATCTCATCCAAAATTCTTGTTCAGAAATTGAAACAGTTATCGGGAAGTATATCCCTTCGATGTAGAAAATTGTTGTATTTTGGTTTATTTCATGACCTAGTCCTATTGTCAGAAAATCGTAGTAATTTTCAATAGATGAGTAAAACATAGTGATGACGAAACTTCCGGTATCCGGAGCTGTGAATAGCCAGATGCAGTCTAGATTTAAGGGGTATTCCTCTGGATACTTTGCAGAGGTAAAGTAAGTGACGTCACCGGAGTTCATGTTGATTACAGTTTGATTCGTACATTGTTCTGATAAAAACAATTAGTAAAATAAACATAAATGAGTGTACTGCAATAATCTAAATCGTAATTCAATCTATAAGAAACAGTAGTTTTCACCCTAGAAACTCAAAATATATCTTTATGATCAATATAATGAGAAATTGTATCAATAAATCTGAAAACAAAATAATGAAACTCATAAAAGGACCTATACAAGATGTGGTTAGAATTTATGTTTGGTGCATTGTTTAATTAATCCCCTTTCTGACATGCTTCACTGGTTGCACATTAAGATTCTCCTTTTTTATATACCGTATACGTGTTCAAATGCATCAATGGAAATGCACCGGCATATCTTTTCATCTTGCCTAGACTTGCACTGCCCAGTCCGGAGGGGGTTGCGTTCATCTTCTGAAATAACTCGCTTGTTGCTTGAACATAAATTCAACAATAGGATATATCTGATATCTGCCGCTGGCAAGTCAATCTTTTACACAGCTCCATCATTGTGGAATATTATGCTGGCCGTTGCCATTGGCACTGCTGAAGGCTGCAAAATCCCATTTGTATCCTCATTAATCATGGTATTATGGAATCATGCAATCTACTGACTTTGTTGTAAATATTTTGTTTCACTTTGCATTATTGTATTTTTCATATTGTTTGTTGCGCCGTGGTATAAATAAATGACGTATTATGTATGTAATAAAGAAAACTTACGACAGTTGTACTCATCTGATCCGTCAGTGCAGTCCAGTTTGCCATTGCACACAAACGACTGGTCAACGCAGCCTACGCCAGAAGCGCACCAGAAGTCATCATTGCTACATTCATCTGAAATAACATTGTGTTTTTAATCATCTAATTTGTATGCTGTGTTTAATAACTGCAACCACAAGTTTCGGTTAGGGTGTGCATACGGCCTGATTGAATTTATAGCAACCTGCATTGGGTTTTCGGGCGAATGATCCTTCGGACAAGAGGGTTGGCCTCATTTCTTAACCCTCGACTTACCAAAGGGGTGGGAGACTAGCACCCCTTCACCCACCATACTAAAACGCTTCTGTTTAAACCCACATGACTTTAGCTTATTGCTGATCCATTACTGTGAGGAATGATTGTACTTTTTGGTATCACTAGTACCAAATATAATAACATTTACAGGGGCCGTTTGGACAAGGATTAATGTGCATAAAAAGGTCAATACTACTATATTGATGGCAATGAAGCTTTTCTTTCCATCGATTACATGAAAAAATGCAAATCGTATTTCATGACGTCATGTGCACGTATTATAACATGCACCGAAAACACATATTGAGGTAATCATATTAGAGATGATATCGCCATACTTTCTTACGCGTTATCATTATTAAAAGGATATTGATGAAATGGGTAATTTTTGTTTATTCCACTCAAATCATGAAGTCTGTAGAACACAAACGATTTTTGTTAGATTTCTGTTCTTTCTTTCTTAATTTGTCAGACATCCATACTTACCACACGTGCCATCATATCTTCCTTGATTACAGGCGCCCTCAGTGGTGCAAAACCGAAGTGTGTCGTCACACCCAGTTCCGGAAGTACAGCTTTCAATTTCATCACACGGTACTGAATTCAAACAAAAAATAGCGTTCTGCTTATAAGAATTTATTTATAAGCAAGAAGCAGTTATGGTAAATGCGTCATTTAACCAGCTATTGTCTTCAATTTCAAGTGACCCGAGACACGGCGGCCATCATAAAGTAGATTTGACAAAACTTTTACGCTTACTGATTTGGGAAGTCCTTTCCACAGACATACTGAAACCCGCATTCCGATTGTTGATACTAGAAATAAAATAGAACCACATGTAGTTTCCTGACACGGTCAGCATAGTTCCAGGAGAGACGAAACTATCATGGCGAAATAGACTTGTAGCATAAGACACATTGCTTGATGTGCCGACGTGGAAGGAGTCACTGCCGTGCCAAGATGCAAAGGGGTCTCTGTTTTACAATGCGAGAGTAAACAATAATCAATTAAGTGATACGTGTAAGTTCGACATCTTTACTAAAATTACAGATAAATTCAAATAAGCAGGACATAAATTTCTTTTAAGAATTTAAAGTTGACTTTAAAATCAACTTCATGAACTCAAATACTAAACATTATTATATAGTGCTCTCACGTGATGCGTTTTGACAAATTACAGTATGATTCTCAATAATTGGTCATCCATTCAATAAATTATTAATACGTTATGTTTAATACATTAAGTACAATAAAGTCGTTGTATTTTAATTCTGTCGGTCCAACATCCGGGTCTACTTCTAGTCTTGGGCCCAAGCTTCGCGTGGCTCACGGTTTGTTACAAACGACAGAAACTGGCTGCGAAGGGGGCTAAATATCGATGTTGATCACTCCAAATTCAATTTCGGAAAAACCAACACTCGACCATGGAATTTAATTGTCAGTTTGTCACTATATTTAACGATAAATTAAGTAAGTAACTTTCACTCTCAATACTTGTTTGATTCCACTGACTATTTGCGATCGAAATATATACAACACCAATGACAGAAATTATCAACAACAAAATCGAACCAAGGACTTGTTTTCACTCGACCGTGAGTCGCATCATCAACCGAAAGTGACGTGGCACGGACCGACAGAATAAGACGTCTTAAAAAACAGGTTTGGAATACAGTAATATTATGTGTAAGTACCTAAGCAGTCGCAAGTCATCGACAGTTACGACAAAGCTGCCGTCATCAGTGGCGTTAAAGAACCAGGTACACGTGATGTTGTCTGGATAGAAACCCGGATATTCTGGTGATGTAATATTAGATATGACGTCACCTGACGTCATCATGAACTGGTGTGTGCATGCTGTAAAGATTAATAACACTTTCAATATCGGCATTTTATAGACGCGCTTCAGTTAATTGTTTCATCAGTATTGTGAACGAATGCCTAATATAAATCATGATCTTTTGAAGTTAAATTACGACATGAGACAGTGAGCAAAGCAAATAAAGTGTGCACAAGAAGTAACCCAGCTGTTATAAATACGCCTATAGCTTCAGAACCAATAATTGTTTTCACAATATTTTAACACAGAAATAAGGATGATTTTTTAATGTCGTTCAATATTAACTACACAGTATTGCTTTTAAAGAAACATACCCGAATTTAAAAGTTGCAGTTTACAGCGATCAATGGCAATTTTCGCAATCTGTGTGGCACGTATAACCCTCCATTATCGTCGCGCTGACTTCAAATCAATACAAATAGCAGCAACTTTTAAATTCGGGTATTTTTCCTTTCAAAACACTGCTGTGTTGTTAATATTGATAAATGGGGGGTATCAAAATGCGTCTTTCTTCCTTCTTTTTATGTTGAAATATTATGAAAATAAATATTAGTTCTGAGGCTATTTATTGCAGCTACGTTTACTTTTTGTGCAGTCTTATTGACCACTTATCCATAAGCCCAATCACCATTGCAACGTCCGATTTTTGAGAGCAGCTTTGGGACACTTTGACCTCTGACATATAGGGCACATTGCTGTAATTATTAATAATTAATTTATTATTGTAATAATGCTATCATTACAAATAATAAAATAATTAATTTATACAATAACCGAATGGGTTTGTTTTTATACTAGTAACACGTTTTTATATTTTGTACGCACAAAACCCCATTTTTTTTTAATTTTCCCGATAGGTCAAAGGACAAAGTGTCCCAAAACTGCAAAAACTGTCCCACAATGTATTGCAAACTTCCAATACCGATTGGGCTGATTGGTCGGATTTAGCTCTTCGTGCATAGCAGTAGATTATAGGATAAATATTAAATTCAGCTTCGGCGAGCCATTATTTGCTTCAATTAATTCGTACATGCTACATTTGTATTTCTTTTTTTTATTAGATTTGATAAATTGGATGTACTACATTTTTTCGTATCGTATGTTTTATAGCTTGGCTGCTGTGATGCTATTTGCCGGAAAAAAAACCTATGCAAAACTCGACAGATTGCTGTATTTTTTCTGCACATTTTAAAGTAATCAAATACCGGGCTATTTGCCTATCAGGTCCTTACTTTCGTATTGTGACTGAAAGAGTTGTAAAAATATATTGAAATTACACCTTACATTGTCAACATCTGGAAACTAGGTCAAGCAATATCAACCGTATTGTTTCCATGGCAGCATCACGTCTGGGGTGAATGTTGTATCCAAAACCTACAAAAGCGCGCTATTTTTTGGATACATCAGCTTTCAAACGCAGTACACTTGCGTAATCTTGCTGTATGAAACATGCGTCGGCAAGGTCGATTTCACATATTCATAACACGATCTATAGTCAACCACGACCACTTTCACTTTAATACGATACATTACGTTTGGGAATTGGAAAGAACCTTCTGATAAATCATGCATGACTCAATTACAAATCTCTACATCCCTTTCTTCTTGTCTATTGATATTTTGAATAGTGTTTATCTTTCCTAATAGATAGCGCCCTGATCGATTCTTCCTGCATATCAATATGCTTCATTTACATTACATTACAGAGATCGGACACTAATCCCTACCATAACAAACCATGTATAGACTCTACATGCAAATACAGGTGATATAACAGGTCTATATTACAGGATTAGATTAGTAAACTATGATCTATTTGCAAGTATTATATTGATTGAGCAGGAAAGATTTGATACTATTTTTTGTATAGTAGTCTAGTTGCCGGCGTGCGTTATTTCTTTCTGCAACCATAATGGGCCACAATGCGATAACACATAGTACATACATGTAATTAATAGGCCTATGAGGCTAGATATAACACGAGTTTATTACCATTATTATTTCCTCTTACTTAATAAAATAAAAGAAATCGATAGAATTAAAATTCTATAACGGTTTACCTGGGGTTCGAACCCACAACCTTTGCATCCATAGTCTAATGCCTACACGACTGTGCTATGATTCGTTGTGCCAGAAAGGTGTTTGTTTATGATACTTATTGATTACGGAATAAACTGCATACACACAATATACTATTACTAGTATAATAAATACGAATATAATCCCAACCCTAACCCTAACCCTAACCCTAACCCTTACCCTAACCCTAACCCTAACCCCTAACCCTAACCCTAACCCTAACCCCTAACCCTAACCCCTAACCCTAACCCTAACCATAAGACCCTAACCCTAAGACCCTAACCCTGACAATAATGAACCTTGCCTCGGACTATGCGGTTAGTGATTATATTGCGGCCCATTATGGTTGCAGAAAGAAATTATTTATGTCCTCTTTTGCACAATTACTGTATTTTTGTGGGACCTGAATTTCACATTTTTGTCAGTCCTATATACGCCGTACCTATGTATATTGAGGACTGGCTTACGCCATTTTGGATGTCAATGGGAAATACACACTTAACGATTTGCGCCGGTTAGAAACTTGAAAAAAATCTTTAAAATTTCATCAATGTATATAAATGTGGTACCAACTGTATTGTGCTTGATAATTTAAGACTCGGTTGAAACAAAATTAAGGATCGAAAGCATTTAAGTGTCCAAAAAGGCAAAATTATCGTCAAAGTTCTGCCGAAATCGGCACCCTTGCGAAGGGTTCAGAATTCGAATCGGGAACGAAAATATCCGATCTTTGCGATCAAAAACACAAAATTACAACTTTAAACATACTATTGGCAAAAGACATTATTACCAAACAATATAGAATAGAAAATTTGACATCATTTTCTCAAAATAATGAAAAAATTTGCTCACTAGACATCGAAAAAGTACGCAATCCAATTCCCGTTCAAACGCGTGGGAAACTGAAAGTGCATAATCGTGACTAATGATGACATGTATGATGCAAACTCATAGGTGTTGTGCGTTTGGCAAGTTGGGAGGGGTGGGGTTCAAAATGACCCCATAGGATTATAAAATTGCTCAAATATCTCTTTCAAATATATCAAATTATTTACATAAATAAACAAAAACAAATAAATAAATAAATAAATAAATAAATAAATAAACGAAAAAAAAAAATTGAACAAATTTTAGCGTAGCATTAAAATCATAAATATAACCATTGCTGGCAGGAGGACTCGAACCAACGATATTGATATCAGCAGTCTGGTGCTCTACCATTGAGCTAAATGACAGCATCTAGTGATGAGCGTCGAGTTTTTAGCTTATACAGTGTTTGTCTGTGATAATGTCGCCTCGTGAAAGAAAGAAATATAAAATCTCAATTTGTAATTTAAATTTATTTGATAATTTTCTAACCTATATTTTCTTTCGAGCAGGGACAAATATTTCCCCTTTTATCTAATTTGACCGCTATATAAGAATCTATTTCTTTTATTACTGATTTAATTCCGCGATTTGTTCCATTAAGCAATATCAAAGATTAATGTCACACATCTCACAACAGATATTTAGTTGGTCTAGTGGTCTTTCACAGTGCTGTTTAACCGGGAGGTACCGAGATCGATTCCCACCTCTGCCTGCAATTTTTTTTAAAGACTGGGAAATAATAACCTGACATTCGTACTTCAGTAGCGGAGTTATAACTTGTTAAACTTTGCTCCTTCCGTAAAAGGGTACATTATTTTGGCACTACATTATTTCTTCTTTTTTTCACATTGCTGGTATTAAATATCAAATGGTCATAATTGGCGGTCACTTCAAATCATCCCCAACTGAACTAGGTTCAGGAATTTCCTCTCATTGTTAACTGTTGGTTAACTCACCACTTGAGAATAAAGGACTATGATAGGTGCAACAGGATTACCTACGGGATTATCTCAAGGATATAATTCTGTTCTCCATCCTTTTCTTACATCTTCTCTGATATGTGCTAGTGTCAATGGTTATTGTTAAAAGGCAATAAGGTGTGTAATTGCAATATTTCCTCTGAATAGGAAAGACTCTCTACATCGAGTTATGTATGCTGGTGGTTCGCAATACTGTTATTTAAGAGAAGGTATCTTCCAAATCCAAATTCAAATGAGTCGATGTTGTTAACTCGGCCTATATTAATACCTATTAGCTCTAGCATACTTGAAATAGCCACGTTTACGTTTCTATATTATTCAGTGGCGTAGATTTCTTTTTGACTTTGGGGGGATGGGGTTGGAAATAAATTCTTGAAGTATAGTGAATCCAGCACCTTTATTTATTTATTTATTTATTTATTACACGTATATCAATACAGCATGTATTGGACTCGCTACACTGTGTTTCACGTTTCTAAATGATCATCAGGCGAATGACTACTACGGAGGTTTTTTCAACACCGGGGGGCAACACTGCCCCGGTGTTGCCTCCGTAGTAGTCATTCGCCTGATGATCGTTTAGAAACGTGAAACACAGTGTAGCGAGTAGTCCAATACATGCTGTATTGATATACGTGTAATACTACTGCTCCTTTTCAAAATCGAGCACTCTTTTACAGCAGTTTGTGATAACTTTTTTCGTGTATTTATTTATTTATTTATTTATTTATTTATTTATTTATTTATTTATTTATTTATTTATTTATTTATTTATTTATTTATTTATTTATTTATTTATTTACACTTTGGCAGCAAAAACATTAACAGTTAGGGTTGCCAGTGTCCATCAAAAGTGATGGAAATCACTGACATGCTGAAAGAAAAAACAATTTAAATGTATTGGTCATTTTTTATAACAACATATTTATTTTTCAAAATGCAAAGGCAGTCTCATCAAATTAGATTTTCTTGTCATTTTGATGAAAATATCCAATTCATTTTGAAGAGAAATCTGTTCGCTTGTCAAATTTGGTAAGCTTCTATTAAAATGAATAGGTGTTTTAAACGTGTACTATAATCGTTACAACTTTTTCTCCTTGTCTCCTTTATTATTTGCGACGGCGAACCTGATGAAAATTAATGTTTATTTATATAATTCCCGTCGATCATGCTACTGTTTTTCCGTGTTATATTTCCTCACAGGGAGGATGGCAATTTATTTCTCGCATTTACGGCTCTAGCTACTATGGGCTATTTGCGGGGAGGAGATAAGTTTAAGTGACCGCTTATGGGTTCGAATTTCAACCAGCCTAATCATGAAGCTCCCGTGGCCAAGTGGTTAAGGCATAGTTCTCGTAAACATGAGGTCCTGGGTTCGATTCCCAGGCGGGATCACTTTTTCTCCTTGTCTCCTTTATTATTTGCGACGGCGAACCTGGTGAAAATTAATGTTTATTTATATAATTCCCGTCGATCATGCCACTGTTTTTCCGTGTTATAATCGTTACAATCTTGTGCAAGAAGTTGTTATTTTGTTTTGTCATACCGTTGTATATTCAATGAACAATGACTTTGCTGAAAGAACGCTTATGAATTGATGTGTACTGTTAAAAATGTTGTTGCCCGTAGCGGTATGTACTCTTTGCTACGCTACTGATATATCACCATTAATGTTTAAAATTACTTGGTTCAAAGTTATTAATAAATTTACATGTAGAATTATTGTTATACATGTACGTACCTAGTGTTGAGCTCAAAACACCATTTTCACCGTACACAAATTGGCCTTTACGCTCCACTAGAAGAATAAGTAAGAGTTCGAAAACAATGCAGGAGGTCTTCATTTTAAACACCATCGCTATACTGAAAATTGAGTGCGTAAGAAAGAAAATGGATTTTATACGAAATATAAATCTTTTTATACTACATGTAATATAGCATTAAATGAAACACAGACAGCGCTAGAAAATTGACATGAGTGAGAAGATAATTTAACATTCCTCAACCCAGACCAACCCATCAAACACACAAATAAAACATTAAACGTTATACACGTGTTTTGGTTGTGGTCAAAACGGTGCACTGAATAACATTAATTAGTTTTATTCATTTATTATTTTAAAATAAATACCAGAGAAAAGTCGAACCTGTCACAACTGGATCACACCATCAAAATAAAGGTGCTCAAGAAGTATTGTTACGTACACTTGAAAGAGTCGCCATGATTTAAAAACCTAAAGGGTATCGAGCAAATCAATGAAACATTGTAACAATCCATGCGTTTTAATTTAACAATCGAATCAACCGGGCACTTGGGATAGTCGACAGGGGCTGCTCCGGGCACCAAATATTATGCATGAATAGGCACTTTTGATAAAGCACCAAATTCCATATACTGGTACCAATCCTTGTCAATTTTTAGGTAGCAAATTCTGCGTCACATTTGAGCTAACAAGATGCTGCACAATGTGCTGCACAATGTGCAGTGTACATGACCGTGTCAATCAAATTGTTATCACTTGAGCAGGTTTAGATTTATGACAGGTTATGTAAGTGAGGAGTTTCTTTGTGTGTTTTCCTACCCTAAGGAAGTAGCAATTGGTCAAAAGGTTTGAAGAAAAGCTAAGGAAAAAAGTTTTGAGGAGTCTTTCGTGCAGAATTTTACCTTCATATCAACTGATTTTTTTCGGCATCTTGGTGCCGAGTTAGCTACACTTTTCGAGTAGCATCTGTACGATTACAGTGCTCTTTTATCCGATTTTTGCTGTTTTTGATACCCCAAACGAGTAGAAGAGACAGAATATGGAACCCCGTGAGACTAACGAGGCGGAGAAGGTTTGAAGATGTTTTTATACTTTCGAGGGTGCTGAATAAGAATGGTTGGGTCCAACCTCTGGGAAAGGTGGTGAACTTCCGCAAGAGGGCGATTTTCAAAATGGCCGCCAAAATACCATTAAATAGCATTTTAGAGACCTTGAATAGTATACTGATGAGATACATCGACTGCACTTTGTACTTTTGAGGATGCTGAATAACAAATTTTGGGTCCAACATCGGGGAAATGTGGGGCACTCTTGCTAGAGGGCGTTTTTCAAATGGCCGCCAAAATCATGTGGTGGTGGATGCGAATATCGCCATTTTTGACGTCGCCATTGGATTAACACATAATCATGAAATCTTCACAAGCAATTCTAAATTTGTTATGTGGTGTCATATCAAAATTATATCTTTCTCTAAAACCGTTGGGGTACGACAATGTGCCACACTGTAAGTATGTTTTTTGTTTCAATTTATAACTGCTAACCGAATACTTTGAATGGGGTAATTTAGAGCCATATAATAGTACTATTGATGGGATGTGTCGACTGAACTTTTGAGGATGCTGAATAATAAGAGTTGGGTCTAACCTTGGGAACATGTAGGGAACTCTCGCTAGAGGGCGTTTGTCAAATGACCACAAAAATCAGATGGTGGTGGATGCGAATATCGCCATTTTTGACGTCGCCATTGGATTAACACAAAATTATTGAAATCTTCACAAACAATTCTAAATTTGTTATGTGGTGTCAAATCAAAATTATATCTTACTCTAAAACCGTTGGGGTACGACAATGTACCACACTGTAAGTATGTTGTTTTTCAATTTATAACTGCTAACCGTATATTTTGAATGGTGCTGTACTTGTACTTTCGGCAGCCTCGAACGTCACGTGTCGCGTGACCTATACCGCATGGCCAAAATGCCATTAAATAAATGACATTCTAGAGCTCTAGAATAGTATACTGATGGAATACTGTATATCAACTAAACTTTGTATTTTTGAGGATGCTTTCAAATAATATTTGGGTCCAACCTCGGGGACATGTGGAAAAAATCACGCTAGAGGGCGTTTTTTTTTCTTCAAAATGATGGATGGATGGATATACTGACTAAACTTAAACTTTTCAGGATGCGGAATAATGAAATTTGGGTCCAGCCTCGGGGACATGTGGGGAACTCTCGCTAGAGGGCATTTTTTTTTTTAAATGGTTGTCAAAATACAATTAAATGGCATTTTAGAGCCCTATGCTAGTATACTGATGGGATATATCGACTGATTTTGTACTTTGGAGGGTGCTGATGCAGAATATTTATGGGATCGATCGACTGAACTTAGTATTCTCGAGGGTGCCGGATGACACTTTTCTTGTCCAAGCTCCCGTTAGAGAGCTGTTTTTGAAATGACCGCAAAGATGCCATTAAGTGGTATTCTATTGCGGCTTATTTATTTATTTATTAAAACCATATTTATACAGGGTTACCCTTCAGATAAATCTGCTATTACAGGGGCCCTGTGTAATATTCTGCTAATGGGATCATTTGAGTGAACTGTTATTTTCATAAACACTAATATTGCCTGTAACAGCATATCAAATTTCCTGTAAATACACAGTACTAATCAATTACTAGGGCCAGCATTAGACTATATTAATAACAGATCCAATGGCACCATTTTAAAACGATAAAATGGGGAAAATTGATGCTGCTTTGACAATTAAACACAAATGAGCCAGGTCATTATTCACAATAATTATTATGACATCAAATTTTCAAAATCAAGCTTCTATTGGCATTTTAAATAATTGAGAGCACCTCAGACCTATCGAATTGCATTCTGAATACGAAGCATGTCTTTCAGATATCAAATAATTTTAATTTTTTGAAAATCACAATATAATACTAATTTTATGACAAATTATAAAAATTTGATATTTTTCAAATTTTTGATATATAACAGTTCTCGAAGTAAATTATATAAATGTAATGACATATTCTTAAAGTGTATGTAGCAGGGAGGAAAAGCCGACGGTCAATTGAAAATTTTGACCTTTCATATTGAAGATATGGATTTTTTCCCAAAAAGACCTTTTTTTTTTTTTTTGGTGTTTTGGGAAAAAATCCATATCTTCAATACGAAAGGTCAACATTTTCAATTGATCGTCGGCTTTTCATCCCACCTACATACACTTTAAGTATAAGTCATCAGATTTATAAAGTTTACTTCAAGTACTGTTAAATATCAAAATATCAATTTTAATGATTTGCCATAAAATGTGTATTAAATTGCGAATTTCAAAAATCAAAATTATTTGATATCAGAATGACATTCTTCGTATTCAGAATGCAATTCGATATGTCTGATGTGCTCTTATGTCCCACAATAAATACTGTCCAAACGTTCATACCCCCGCCCTTAAGGGGAGTCCGTTGTTGGAACAAAGGTTCTAACGCTTTCTGCTCAGTGCAGTCACCTACCTGGACAACCGATTCTTTAGAAATGCTTAGTCGTGCTAAAAGTCGATCGATACATGTTAAAATCAGCACAATTCAGAGATACACCTTTTTGCTATGAAATTAATTTTCTCGGTCAAATATAAAGCAATATTTTTTTTCTTCAGTAATGTCAGTTAAAAAGTTGGTGCTTGGATATACATTTTTTTTTAATCCTGGTGTTAAAATTAAGCATCAAATTGTATCTTTTAGTGTGATATTTTTGATTTGTATAGGCCTTGAGTTCGCCTGCGAGCTTTTTACGGAATTGATTTTTAGCGTCTCAAACTAATATAGTTTGCTAAAGAAAGATATTTCCCACCTCTGTAAAGCACATCGTGTGGGTCTATATATTATAGTTTTGTCAGAATTTCCGTTTTTATTTTACCCTGTTTCCCTTCATGCTCTGAAAATGTCAAACTCGGTGCTTTTATCTCGTGCGCAACCAGCAGAAATAGTCGATATTTTCATTGTTGTCATCCAGGGCAATTTTCCATTGAAAAGCAAAGATCATGAAGATTGCCCGACTAGCGATTTGGTAGCCCAAATCCCCAATTGGTAAATGAGGTGAATTTTAAAAATTTGCTCCCGTGATAGCCTGCAATTTCAATTTATATGCATTCCATGATTATGAAAACCATTTTGTCTGTCTGTGTGTTTGTTTACCTAGGTTAGTCCGTATTAAGAGACGCACGCTTGAGGTTCATGAAAATCCACGGTCCAAACCTAGAAAAATTAGCGTGTTATTATAGGGGATTTTAATCTTCTGTCCCTCCTATCTCCATGTGAATTTTGTATGACCTACCCCCGCACCCCCCCATCGCGGGTTGCCATTTTCATTACACCCTTCAGACTTGTGTTCGGGTTTCTGTAGAGATTCATCAGTGTTCGGGTTTGTTTTTAATTTGACATATAGGCCTAACCATATTTGTCATAATTAAGCGCTATACCTAAATGTATAGCTATGCTATATATTATTATGTAATATCATGTACATGTAGGCCTATAGGGTGGGGTGGGTGCAGAGGTGTGTAAGGTGGGTAGTGGGGGGTGTATGTAGGGAAACTTTGGTGTGGTAATCAACACACTTTAACCATGACTTTCAATGCAAGGCTTATTGTTGCCACAAATGTGTTTTTTTTTTCTTACGGTTATTTAATAAGTTTTTATAAACTTCCATGTTTAACCTGGTATTGTTTTGGCTGCTTCATTAGGGCCTATGACTTTCGGTGGATTTCCAAAAGCAGTTTCAAACAAACACAAACAAAAGGCACCATACCCAGTCACCTTCATGACAATTGAAACACTACGTCAAGTATTAACATCCAAGTTATTCTGTTTTTAGGCAAGCAATTTTAAATAATTGCTTGAACAGGTTTTTGTTTAAAAACAAAAACCTGTTTAAGTTAACAATGAAAATGAATGGTTCTTATAAGGCACAATCTCTGATGAGGAACTCAAAGCGCGTAAAGCACGAAATTTACAAACAAACATAAAACAATCAATTTATAAAGATGTTTAAAAACAAAACCTGTTTAAGTTAACAATGATAATGAACGGTTCTTATAAGCCACAATCTCTGATGGTTCTTATAAGGACAATCTATTTCTGGCGTTTAAATAACGAAAGTCTGGGGTGTTACGCCGGGGCGTTACGAAGGTTATTTCTTTGGAAGTGTGTTCCAAACAGTTTGCTTGATCATAAAACATACAGCGTAATATAATGTTTTGTAAAAGAAAGTTTTGTTTAAAATATTGCCCAATTGCATGTAAGCCTTCGGGCAAAGTTGTTTTGAGGAGAAGCAAATTTCAACACATTGGTCCGAATCACTCACGTGATGATGAAATATCCTCATCGTGTTATAAACATGATCAGAATAGGAGCGCTATTAGGCCTGGGAATTTCGTTGCTATATTGAAGTTCTGGCAACACTGTATCATGCCGGTATTCCTATTAAACCCAGGGATATCGATCCACAATGCTAGTATTATTAGCCTTATATTTCACGCGTTGATTTTGAAAAAATTTCAGCCGGTGAAAAATGGTGAAATCAAAACGTAAATTCTGACAAAACTATGATATATCGCTCACGGTGATGTGCGTTAGAAAGTTGGGAAAAATCCTTCATTAGCGTACTATATTACTTTGAAAAGCTAAAAGGTTGATCCAAGAAAAGGCTCGCGGGCAGAGTTTAAGCCTATCAAAATCGAAAATCTTACACGAAATGACTGAATTTCACGCCTAAGTTTAACACTAGGATTTGAAAAAAAAATAAGTATCAAGCACTACAATTTGACCTGACATTTACTGAAAAATGAAAATGATTGCATTTCATTTGGCCGAGAAAATTAATTTTACATTGAAAAGGTGTAACTCAAAATTTAGCTCGTTTCAACACCAAATTCGATCGTTTGTATTGCCACATTAAATGACTGAGTGAGCCTTGCTAAACAAAAGAATCGGTTGTGCAGGCTGCTAACCAGTCACCTACCTGGACAACCGATTCTTTAGAAATGCTTAGTCGCGCTAAAAGTCGATCGATACATGTTAAAATCAGCACAATTCAGAGATACACCTTTTTGCTATGAAATTAATTTTCTCGGTCAAATATAAAGCAATATTTTTTTTTTCTTCAGTAATGTCAGTTAAAAAGTTGGTGCTTGGATATACATTTTTTTAAATCCTGGTGTTAAAATTAAGCATCAAATTGTATCTTTTAGTGTGATATTTTTGATTTGTATAGGCCTTGAGTTCGCCTGCGAGCTTTTTACGGAATTGATTTTTAGCGTCTCAAACTAATATAGTTTGCTAAAGAAAGATATTTCCCACCTCTGTAAAGCACATCGTGTGGGTCTATATATTATAGTTTTGTCAGAATTTCCGTTTTATTTTACCCTTTTTCCTTCATGCTCTGAAAATGTCAAACTCGGTGCTTTTATCTCGTGCGCAACCAGCAGAAATAGTCGATATTTTCATTGTTGTCATCCAGGGCAATTTTCCATTGAAAAGCAAAGATCATGAAGATTGCCCGACTAGCGATTTGGTAGCCCAAATCCCCAATTGGTAAATGAGGTGAATTTTAAAAATTTGCTCCCGTGATAGCCTGCAATTTCAATTTATATGCATTCCATGATTATGAAAACCATTTTGTCTGTCTGTGTGTTTGTTTACCTAGGTTAGTCCGTATTAAGAGACGCACGCTTGAGGTTCATGAAAATCCACGGTCCAAACCTAGAAAAATTAGCGTGTTATTATAGGGGATTTTAATCTTCTGTCCCTCCTATCTCCATGTGAATTTTGTATGACCTACCCCCCGCACCCCCCCCCCTTCGCGGGTTGCCATTTTCATTACACCCTTCAGACTTGTGTTCGGGTTTCTGTAGAGATTCATCAGTGTTCGGGTTTGTTTTTAATTTGACATATAGGCCTAACCATATTTGTCATAATTAAGCGCTATACCTAAATGTATAGCTATGCTATATATTATTATGTAATATCATGTACATGTAGGCCTATAGGGTGGGTGGGTGCAGAGGTGTGTAAGGTGGGTAGTGGGGGTGTATGTAGGGAAACTTTGGTGTGGTAATCAACACACTTTAACCATGACTTTCAATGCAAGGCTTATTGTTGCCACAAATGTGTTTTTTTTTCCTTACGGTTATTTAATAAGTTTTTATAAACTTCCATGTTTAACCTGGTATTGTTTTGGCTGCTTCATTAGGGCCTATGACTTTCGGTGGGTTTCCAAAAGCAGTTTCAAACAAACACAAACAAAAGGCACCATACCCAGTCACCTTCATGACAATTGAAACACTACGTCAAGTATTAACATCCAAGTTATTCTGTTTTTAGGCAAGCAATTTTAAATAATTGCTTGAACAGGTTTTTGTTTAAAACAAAAACCTGTTTAAGTTAACAATGAAAATGAATGGTTCTTATAAGGCACAATCTCTGATGAGGAACTCAAAGCGCGTAAAGCACGAAATTTACAAACAAACATAAAAACAATCAATTTATAAAGATGTTTAAAAACAAAAACCTGTTTAAGTTAACAATGATAATGAACGGTTCTTATAAGCCACAATCTCTGATGGTTCTTATAAGGACAATCTATTTCTGGCGTTTAAATAACGAAAGTCTGGGGCGTTACGCCGGGGCGTTACGAAGGTTATTTCTTTGGAAGTGTGTTCCAAACAGTTTGCTTGATCATAAAACATACAGCGTAATATAATGTTTTGTAAAAGAAAGTTTTGTTTAAAATATTGCCCAATTGCATGTAAGCCTTCGGGCAAAGTTGTTTTGAGGAGAAGCAAATTTCAACACATTGGTCCGAATCACTCACGTGATGATGAAATATCCTCATCGTGCTATAAACATGATCAGTATAGGAGCGCTATTAGGCCTGGGAATTTCGTTGCTATATTGAAGTTCTGGCAACACTGTATCATGCCGGTATTCCTATTAAACCCAGGGATATCGATCCACAATGCTAGTATTATTAGCCTTATATTTCACGCGTTGATTTTGAAAAAATTTCAGCCGGTGAAAAAATGGTGAAATCAAAACGTAAATTCTGACAAAACTATGATATATCGCTCACGGTGATGTGCGTTAGAAAGTTGGGAAAAATCCTTCATTAGCGTACTTTGAAAAGCTAAAAGGTTGATCCAAGAAAAGGCTCGCGGGCAGAGTTTAAGCCTATCAAAATCGAAAATCTTACACGAAATGACTGAATTTCACGCCTAAGTTTAACACTAGGATTTGAAAAAAATAAGTATCAAGCACTACAATTTGACCTGACATTTACTGAAAAAATGAAAATGATTGCATTTCATTTGGCCGAGAAAATTAATTTTACATTGAAAAGGTGTAACTCAAAATTTAGCTCGTTTCAACACCAAATTCGATCGTTTGTATTGCCACATTAAATGACTGAGTGAGCCTTGCTAAACAAAAGAATCGGTTGTGCAGGCTGCTAACTGAGTGTATGTCAGATATTGCCTTCATCTGCTGCCAATGAAGTGATATACTATATGCATATCAATTTGTAAGCGCTCTTTAGCAAAGTCATAGTTCATTGAATTTACAACCGTATAACAAAACAGTCGATACTATTCTAGGTGTCTAAAATGCTATTTAATGGTATTTTGGCGGCCATTTTGAAAAACGCCTTCTAGCGAGAGTTCCCCACATTCAGCATCCCCAAAAGTACAAAATTCAGTCGATATATCCAATCAGTATGCTATTCTATAGGCCTCTTGAATGCCATTTACTGATATTTTGGCGGCCATTTTGAAAATCGCCCTCTAGCTGGAGTTCTCAACCTTTCCCAGAGGTTGGACCCACAAAATTCTTATTCAGCACCCTCTAAAGTACAAAAAAAAATCTTTTCAAACCTTCTCCTCCTCGTTAGTCCCACGGGGATCCATATTATGCCTCTACTAGAGATACTGTCGCAACTGGCCGTGAAAAGATACGCAGGTGATACACGACTTGATATGGAAATGGCCCACACACTTCACACATACATGTTCTGACATTCATGGCGCAGTGCAGTCCATTCAATCAAATGTTGTCATCAACCTATAGAGGCCCTGCATGAAATTATCGATTGGCTCCAAACAAAGGATTTGAGCCAGTGCCTCATTTCAAATATATAGTTTTAGTTTTGGTTTTGGTTTTGGTCACGTGGTTTCCTATTGTCCTGCCTAACCACTTGAATCATAAGATATCGAACTCATTGTTTCTACCTTTTGTTTAAAACCGAACATTTGTGTCACTCAGTTTCGGTTTTGGTTTCAGTTTCTTATAAGTGGTGTGGATCGTAAAATTATTTGATTTGAAGTTACCTACTCTAAGTATACAAAAGAAATGTTTAAATTTCGCAGTGCAATATTCACGAGCAGAGAAGTCGAACAAAGCAGTCTACATTTGAAAGCATTGATTTAGTTTGAAAGCATTGACTTGAGACTACGAATTAGCCTACGCTGATTTCACTGTGAAAATATATAGACCATCGAAATATTTCCACAGACATTACAATAGGCACTTGACAGATTATGACTTCAGTGTTATAAACACTATTATACACAACTCTATTTATGTGCATGTCGCATGACGGAAGATCAATATCATAGAAAGCTGGTTTAAACTAACTTTTATTCAATTTATTTATTGGAGAATAGAGAGAGAGAGAGAGAGATAGAAGAGATCGCCAGGGAAAGAGGGTATGTGTGTGTGAGGGGGAGGGGGTAAGGGTAAGGGAGAAAGAGAAACAGAGGGGAGAGAGCATTGGAAGTGGGAAGGGAAGGAGGGGGAGAGGGGGGCTCAAGAGTGGATTGGAATAATAGGGAAGAGTCGATATCGAGTGTGGGGAGGGGGGGAGGGAGGAGGTTATATATAGGTGGCGGAGGGAACATAGGTAAGAGGTATGGGTTGTGCTTTCCGGGGAATAATCTAATTCATAATCAAATCATCTACATCATCATGCATCGTTTATATTTCAGACAAATAAACAAAACACCCCCACCCCCACCCCTCAATATATGCACATGATGTCTATGCATAACTTATCAAACGAATCTCGGAAATCGGGTGTAATTTTATGGTGTCATGGAAGTGTGCCACATACGGCAGAGAGCATCAAAAGTCGTCCGCGTTGATAGATATCGATAATGAAAATGTTAGCACAATAGGCTATTATATACGTATGGTTATAGGCCATTATACTTTTGATTATATATACTCTCTTGTGTCCTCCCAGCACAATAGTGTTATGATTGCATACCAGTTCATCTCCACATTTTAATCCCTTGATTTTTGGTTTCTGAACAATAGAGAAACCAAAACTATATATTTGAAATGAGGGAGTGTCCTTCACCGTAGTTATGGCGGAGTGCAGTCCATTCAATCAAATGTTGTCATCAACCTATTTGATCCGTAGTGCAGGGTTATGTGTGTGAGACGAACTGTCACTGTCGATTGCAATCATGCTTTTGTTGAATGCATTTGAGTAGTCCGCCATATTTACGGATGATACGTCACATACAAGGCCTCTATTTAATCGCAGTGCATTGTTATGTGTGTGAGACGAACTGTCGCGGTTGATTGCAATCAAACAAATATTTACGGATGATACGTCACATGCAAGGCCTCTATCAGGAATAATAGACAAAGGGATAGGCATCCTAGTCTGCTGCCCTCTTTCGAAATATGTATCCTAGGTCTCACAATAGGCGGATTAGCGGCCATTTTGTCTTCGACATCACGTGTCCTTATATTTTAGTACACAAATATATAAGTTAACAGGTTTACTATTTTAAAATTATATTTTGAGTATACAATATATTCTGTGAGTAAATAGATCAAATGACGATGATTGTTTAGGTATTATATGCTTGATAGAATTAAACTGTTTGACCAGCTAGTATTCTCCTCCGCCGTCAGTGTGATTCCAGTCACTCCACGTACCGTGTTGCGAAGGTGGAGGAGTCTAAAGCTGTATTGACGAACACGCATGCGTTAAAATATGTAGCCTAGGTCGAACAATAGCGTGACGTAGTTTCCGGCATTGTTCCTATGCACTTTCACCCTCCTGCCTCTATTTGATCGCAGTGCATTGTTATGTGTGTGAGACGAACTGTCGCGGTTGATTGCAATCAAACAAACGATGTCTTATGTATTACTTTATTCCGTGATGAAAATCGTGATGTTTTATTTCATCACTCACGAAAAATTGATTTTTTTTATGTATTACTTTGTTTCGTGATGAAAACCGTGATGTTTTATTTCATCATCACGCTCTAAAACAAACGATTTCTCATGCATTATATTTGTTTTGTGATGAAAATCGTGATGTTTTATTTCATCACGCTCTAAATAATAATTATAGTTGTTACATGCATTTTAAGAAAAAATTCTTATTAAAACAGTATGTTGTTTAGAACAAATGTAGAAAGTGATGATGATGATGATGATGATGATTTACCAATATTTTCGGTCAAATCTCCATTCAATTAACACGGGGAGTTGGCTAGCTATGCCTCGCCCTCACTCATATTTTACCAAAGTGCGAATATTTCTGAACATCTAACCTAGCTGTAATTTTAGGTCATGTTAGAGAAATATATTTGCTAGAAGTTTGGAGAATACTTTAAATATTGGCCGGTTATATTTCACACAGTGACGTTAACTACGCAATTGCCTATACTTTTAACATACACTATTTGTAAAGGTCACATCTCAATGGTGAGAGCACGGTGTATTGTGTATAGGAAAACGGACAGTAACTGCAGTATTGCCTATCTAATACCACGGAATAGGCCTGGAAGCGGCGCTAGAAATTAGCATGAAGCCGCATTCATATGTAAATAGCGTATTGTTATTTAAATTTGCGTCCAGACGTATTGAGGGCGACAGTCATGTTATCCAGACAGAGAATGTCTTGATGCGCCAGGCATGTCAAATTGCTGAGTGAATGTGTATAAATCCCCTTTCTGTATAGGTAATAAGCTAGTATATTTCGTGTTCCAGTTTGTTATAACCAAAAAATAAGTATTATATTAAATATATTAAGTGTATAAACTTTAAAATTGACGTGAATTTGAAATGCAGAGCTCCAAATCTAGCTAAATCGTGTAGTGTGAAATTATGCTGTGTGACCCCTCTGCGTGGTAGAATTATATTCATAAAACATTGAATTTAACATATAATATGGGCAGCCAACCACGATTTATCAGCATTTAAAAGATATATTAATTAATATTAATTAACAAAGATAAATAATCAATAGTACAAATGACAATTTAACTAGTAAACAAGTCTGAAATCTTAAAATGTTGCCACGTGATTTCCCGAACACGTGATATGTCTACATGTGACCATTATTCAGATTTACCGAAGTATTTAGAGTATGGTGCACGGCTTGCAGGCAACTGTGTATTTCTTTACCTCCGTATAAAATCAATAATTCATGCTGGGAGCCAAGTAACATTCTGTCTGCTTAGTGCAGTTTGGTATTTTATTTTACTTGAGAGCATATAGAAATACATAAAAACGAATAAGGCGCCATGATGGAAAGCTATGGAAGGTCAGGTCGGGTATCAAAGGTTATTTTAACTTCAAATACTACTTGTGTTTCACACCTTGCCTCTGTCACGTATTTCCTTCATATTATTGACCGCAAGTCCTAATTTTGACTTTGCTATTGCAAAATGTCATTTCATATCAAATTAGTAGACTTTCTTTGAAAAAAACATATCACTGGTGCCCGATGGGAATATCCGTCCGCCATTTCATTAAACTGGATCGTTTTCGCCTGGTTTGTGCCCAGATGTATTGGGGGCGCGCTATACTCTCATTGAACAGGCAAAGTTCGCAAAACTAACAACGTTGTTATTTGCCAATATCAATTAACATGATCCAAGGGGTCGAACATGAATTATTCATAACGGATCGATAACTGGCCTCACTTTCTAGATAGTAAACCAGCGGAATTTTTCATAGGTTTTGCGTTGCTAATAGAACAACCGTGAATTTAGTGTCACCCCCTTGCTAATACCGTAGAAATCCTCGGTTTGTAATTCTCACTTTTTACACGCTTTGTATGCGTATTTCTTGCACACTTCTTCGTTTGGGAAACAAACATATTAGCCTCGGTTCGAGGCTTCTGGGCTCTGGGATGGTGTTTTTTCTTCTTCTTCTTTTGTAGGGCCGCAAAAAAATAATTAGAAGGAGCCTACAATACACTGAGAACTTTACAGTGTTGTGAGTAAGACATGGTTCACTGGTTGGAATCAGCAATTTTCTCCCGTATAAATTATTTTCTCAGAACCATGACAACGAAGAAAGGTAGTAATCTGATATTATCATGTTCAGATCAGAGGTGGGTGGACTGGACAGGATATGAAAACACATGAATTAAAAAATAAATCGAGAAGCAAAAAAAATGAAAGAAAAAAAAATAGAAAAGAAGAAGAAAAAAAACACCATCCCAGAGCCCAGAAGCCTCGGAATGGATTTTATATTTGAGGATACTACTTGGTATACGAGTATTACAAACTTAATATTCTGTGTTGCCCCTTAACCACCCCCCCCACACACACACACACACACACACCACCCCCCACACCCCATTTGCAAATTAGGCCATTAAGATAAATATTGATAATTATTTTAATGGCCATTACTATTAGCCTTAGAGAATCTACTGCCTATACTATTTGAAGATATTAACCGTGGACGTCACCAGTTGCGCAAAATACAATTGCAATAAAAAGACCTTGAAAAACAAAAGAAGGGGTTGCGGGTATTAAAATATATGTGTTAATGGATGTTATCGTTTTATTACCCTATTACGGTATTATTAAAAAAATGTAATATTGCAGTTTGATCAGCTCGTAATTGGTGGGCCTTATACCATCGTTTTAATTATCCATTGTTTTTATTGTGTTTTGAGATTTCACCATAAGCATCAGAAGTTATTCATTTAAATTATAAACTTTGTCTCTTAACATCGGTCTACTATTCGGGGTAGTGGTAAAAGCCTAACAATTCCTGTCGATTACGAACTGACACACTTTGTGCGAATAATGGACATTTGCATGTGTTCAATTCTAGGTGTTATTTGCACAATAAGAGTCAATCAAATTTCGTGTAATGTAGAGCCCTCTTTTGGGAGTCAAAAAAGGAGAATGTTATTAAAGAATCAATCACTAGTGTGTCGAATATAGGTATGTGTCTAATGTCAAATGAGTCACCATTGATTTCTACAATATGCCAACCTATCCAGATACACGTACTGCGTCTAATTGATCATGTCACATGGTGAAGCGAGTGGAAAATAGAATGGAATGATGTTTAATGTAATAAAAATGAAATTTGTATCATGCGAGTGAACAAAAAGCTACATTCACTGCACATGATACACATTATATTGATGCAATAATGTTACATAATTGCCGGCATGATTGTGTGTGACCGAGAAAGCGTAAACGCTCACATTTTAATGCACTTAACAATAACGCTGACACTCGGATATATAATCTTTTATGGTTTGCACGACTTTTTTTGCTTCATCTTAAGCATCAGTCAACTTTGTGGTCAAACGGATCCCGATATACTAAAACTAAAATCAAGCAAAAAAATTACTTCGGCGCAATTGACCACTCTCAAGGTAGGGTTAGGGTTAGGATTAAGGGGGTACAACATGTACACCCCTGGTTAATTTTGTGTCTATTTTTGCATTTTTCTCAAAAATTATTGCGCATTGGTGACAGGGAATATATGTATATTATAGGGGTAAAGACTACAACTACTGAACTGAAAATTCAGCAACTCAAGGCAAGTAGTTATTGATATATTGATCAAATATTGGTTTTCCCTAATTTTTGACTGTAACTCCACAACTGTTGCCTGTGCTGAAATAAAATTTCCAGTGCAGTAGTTTACAGTCCTTGCCCCTATAATATACATATCGTACTTGTCACTAATGCGCTATAATTTTTGAGAAAACTGCAAAAATAGGCACAAAATTGGGCAGGGGTGTAGTACACCCTTAAGGTAAGAGATTAGGGTTTCGGGATATGATTAGAGTTTGGCTAGACTTAGTATTAGTAAATAAAGGGGAGTGATGGCTGCGTTTCTTTCGTTCTCACCTTTGTCTTCTTCTGCTTTCTTTAACTCTTCTCTTTTTTTTCTTTGTTTCGTTGTTTCTTTCTTTGTTTCGTTGTTTCTTCCCTTTTCTTTCTTTCTTTCTTTCTTTCTTTCTTTCTTTCTTTCTTGCTTTCTTTCTTTCTTTCTTTCTTTCTTTCTTTCTTTCTTTCTTTCTTTCTTTCTTTCTTTCTTTCTTTCTTTCTTTCTTTCTTTCTTTCTTTCTTTCTTTCTTTCTTTCTTTCTTTCTTTCTTTTTCTTGCTTGCTTGCTTGCTTGCTTTCTTTCTTTCTTTCTTTCTTGCTTTCTTTCTTTCTTTCTTTCTTTCTTTCTTTCTTTCTTTCTTTCTTTCTTTCTTTCTTGCTTGCTTGCTTGCTTTTTCTTTCTTTCTTTCTTTCTTTCTTTCTTTCTTTCTTTCTTTCTTTCTTTCTTTCTTTCTTTCTCCCTGATATGCCTTGGGACATCAAAAAACAACAATAACAACAACAACAACAACAACAACAAAAATAAAAAAAATTTTTATGAGAAGAATACATCGAAGGGTTTAACAAACACATTAATGTTAGTGAAATTTGCCAGATTTCGACTATATAGGCCACTTTTAAGGGTATTATTCATATTTTCGTCCTTATTTTAAGCATTGATGCATCTTGACGTGGATGTATGATGAACAGATTGTAAATAACCTTGCATACTTACAAAAATAGAAAACGTTGCTTATGTGTACAGTTATTTGATTTTAACTTTTGAACAAATTAATACGGCTTGAACCAACAAATGCTCACCCAATCGAAGTCAACAGCTCATGGAATAGGGTCAATGTGAAGGCTATTATAAATATAGTACAGTAGTTGATTTAAAACAACAGTCACAAGACTTACTATTTGCAGAGCTGTGGTAGATTATATATATGTATCAGCTTTGCTGTGCAGAAGACACGATAGCCAGTAAAAATATCTGGAAGCATTACATATTGATTAAATTATTTGAACAAAAATAATGTAATTCAATCATTTTCAAAAATAAATTTGTAATGATTTCTACATAGATGTGGGCAACTTTTAAATCAAAATTATCCTTTCTTTTATCAGGCCGATTTCGACGTACCAAATCTGCAATCACTTTAACCAACACATCTTTACAACTAAAAATCGAAATCACATTTTTGTTTTGAAGCCAAGATTTAAAAGTACAATAAATTTCAATTTTCTGGAACGTAAGATATATTTCAATAACTTATCAAAGACGATGAGCAGTTACTAGTATGTATTTAATGTAAACATATTTAAATTGCGGATTGTAGATAGAAATACTAATCAACACCAAAAACATTCCTTCACTTTACCAAATTGAATTCTATGATGAAATGGTATAGATGATAAGCAAATTATTTTTTTCTACTATTTACATATTATTTGAAAAATGATTAAAACATGTAGTTCTGCTGACAAGTTGTGTCAGAAACAATACAGTATTCTGTATACGTATGTATTTTTTCACCATAATGGCAGCCATAGTGTATTAAAAATCAATTCTTGACCACTATATCCACATAATAACTAATAATTATCTAAATGAAACCTATTTCAGCGTTTCATTGTATGTGCTCGTTAAAACGTGGAAAGTGACGAGGTAAAATTCCTTACCACCGATACTTTGGGAAAAGCCTGGTTATAGGGTTGAAAGTAATGAAAGAATTAGGGGTTCATTCATATATTTTCATGACTAAACGGTTATTTACCACCTAGGGCTTTAGCCCGAGGGCATAAACAACGTTTATTCATGAAAATATATGAATGAACCCAATTCATACGTACGTAGCATTCTGCGTGATATTATTTTCCTCCACAACTAAAAGTACCATCATTTTAGAGTAAAAACTACCAGTTCCTTATCCTTTATAAAAGTTTTTCCATCGCTAATTGTGAGAAAACATTTACTTGCTCAGTCCATGGTGTTTGGACGCGTGCGATCATTGCGTACATTACTCGCGCTTTGCGTAAATAGCTCGAGAAAACACGTGCTCATATCCTACTCGCGAGCGTCCATCGGTTCTATCGCGGCTTGTTTACGACCGGAAAGCCTATCGCCCAATCACGCATGCTGTTATATGGCGCGTATATATGAATAATGGTGTTATCAAGTTAAAGGCCCATTCAGTGATTGGCTCATCCGGATGATCCTAAAAATCATCATGTGCAAATGTAATAATATGCAAAATTTACACGTTTTCTATCATTATTGTACAGTTCCGATGAAATGTTCCCCAAATGCATCCACTGGACAACGAATTTACAACCCTGTACTTGCGCGTTCCTTCTAGGTCCGCCAGAAGAAGCGCTCATTATGGTTTTATTATTAGTGTTCATCGTATGTTGAAATGTTGGTCATTTGTAGCAAGGCTGTTCATTGGGGATTAATTTAAGATAATGTCTTTTTGGATAAGAGAGTTTCATGTATGAGAAAATAGTGCTTGAAACCTTTTTTATTATTTCTTTTTCATTTCAAATATGTGTAGCAGAGAATTGATGGTATTTAACCACAATGACTTAAAAATCAACTTAAGATGTTTGACATCTGCCTGTTTTCAGCCCATACTATTTTACAGCTTGAGCCCAGGGCAAAAATATTAAAATAATAAATAATAAACAAAAACCCACCTTTTGCACCATCAGTATCCGTAAAATTCATACAAGGCTATCCAGTTCAGCAACAGTTTACATTATGCAAAGCTAAATGTCACAGATACCTTTGGATGATTCTTCCGACAAGGTTTGTGCGAACTCACCATGCTTTTATACGTAAAATGTCAATTCATTTAGTTCAATTGATTTCGGCCAGAAAGATATAAAAACGTTCATAATAAACCTGCTGGTATAACGATGACAATAATAGGCTCTTATAAGCAAGATAATGCGGGTATTATATTTCTGTTATTACGATTATGACGTAAAGTAAGGCACGTGTGAGGGAATTCCAGTAGTTGAGAGTTTTTAATATTGAAATATTTTTATTTTTGTACGTTTCATATTTTTAATATCGTTAGTATTTTTAATATTTTTAATATTTTCAATAATTTAAACTATAAGGAATCGGATAGCAGCGTTTCCACAGTGTGTTTTTTAAGGACCTGAAAGCACATCAGACACACCAAATTGGATTCTGAATACGAGGAACGTCCTTTTGAGATCATTATGATTTTTTATTATAGAAGATTTTGCCCCAAAAGACCTATGATATTTAGGTATATTGGGGAAATATATATTATATATCTAAAAGTTTCAAATGATGGACGGCTTTTCCTCCTAGCTACATACACTTTTAGTAAGTTTACTTCGAGGACTGTTAAATGTCAAAATATCTGTTTTTCATAATTTGCCATTTGATATAAAACGGACATTCCTCGTATTCAAAATGCAATTAATGTACCTGATGTGCTCTCATGTCCCATAAAAATACTGTGCAAACGTTTTTAAAGTATTGTTAATTTTTTAGATATTTTTAATATTTTTAATATTTTTAATATTTTTAATATTTTTAATATTTTTAATATTTTTAATATTTTTAATATTTTTAATATTTTTAATATTTTTTAATATTTTTAATACCTTTAATATCTCTAATATCTTTAATATCTTTAATATTTTTAATATTTTTAATATTTTTAATATTTTTAATATTTTTAATATTTTTAATATTTTTAATATTTTTAATATTTTTAATATTTTTAATATTTTTAATATTTTTAATATGTGACCGTACACCACGAATGAGAAGGTCCGTAAATGTCCTCAATTGTATTCTGAGTTACAGTGTAAAATGGGCATGAAATCGTATTCATATGACCTCAATTTTGCACTGTAACTCATTTACAATTGAGATTTACGGCTCATTCGTGGTGACCTTCACATATTTTAATATTTTAATATTTTTAATATTTTTAATATTTTTGATATTTGATATTTTGTTTATATATTAAGATTTGAAATTGTTTGGTACTATTTAATAATTTGATTTATGTTATTGTAATTACGTTAAATGTCACCGCACACATACATGTATGTAGGTTACCTAACTATTCTACAACACACTATTTGAAAATGATAAACATTGGAAGTGATCAATTCGAAGCAGAATTTGCCATTGTCATTACGAGGTTAGCGGAGCTAATAATGCATATATGGGTCACCGAATATTGCAGAAGACCTTTTGAAAATATGAAATATAATGGTAATGAATTCGAGGTATTATTTCCACAATACATGTCAATTTAATGTAAGTGTAATTATAGAACGTTCTTTACAAGAGAGAAAGTGCAAAAGAACTAAAAGGATGCAATTAGTATTAGTGAGGGCACGGTGGCTCAGTGGTTACGGCCTTGGACTCATAATCCGAGAGCTTGCTCGACGTGCGTGGGTTCGATTCCCTGTCCCACCACCGTGTTGCGCCCTTGGGCAAGGCGCTTTGCCTCGCTTGCCTCACCCCACTCAGGTGCAATGGGAAGCTGTTAGGGGTAGTCACAGTCGTTGTACTGATGGACCCTGCGCCACTTGTAGGCTGCAGACGTGGTTCCGACATATTCTAATGACGGCGGAATAAATGTAAAGCGCTTTGAGGCTGTTTACGGCATAAAACGCTATATAAATATCTACATTTATTTTTTTTAAATTTAGTATGTCGAATATTATTTTATGTCTGATGTAAAAATAAATCACCACAATTTATTATTGCTTTCTACAATATTTCCATCAGGAACACATAATCGGTATTCTTCATGAGGTGACCGGAATTTAATGTGTCAATAATCATGATAATGCACTAAAAATACTTTTAGGCTAGAAATGCTTTTCATATGAGTGGACAATTAGTTTTTGCAGGGTACACAATTATCTTGAATGTTTTACGAACCATGCGTAATTGATGCAATTGCAATGTCATCATTGCTTGTGCGCTAGACAAGCACTGACGGTTTTAATACATTTAACTCAATATCATAATATCAAATTAGTTATTTTCCATCAAATATTGCATAATATTTTAAAAAATTTCACTGAAAACTTAAATTGATCATAGTTGGCCAGACGACACACCACTTTTCGCCAGACATACATTCTCCCAGCCATATTTCCCTAACATAATATGAAATTTAAAAAAGAAGGAAATTTAATTAGGCAGAGGCGGGGCTCGAACACACGCTGCACTGCGCCGCCATCACGTATACCATATGACCAGCGCCTTAGACCGCTCGACCACGAAGGACTTCATAGTGTCATTGTGAAAATTTAAAGATATAATATTAATAAATCGCAACTTCATTACTACATCATATTTTGGAATTTTATCTGCTTAAAACATTAATGTGTATTATAATAGTAAGCTACCATTATTTATATTGTTGAATTCTCAAGCGCCTACAGACAATTAATACGAGGGTCATATGAATAGGCCTACATACACAATACATAAAATCTCTTTTGATATCGGCCACGTGCTCTGCTGTGCATGTGGTTTCCCGCAGTGGCGGAAGTTGTATTACGAAGTGCATCCGAACTCCATTTTGAAGCAAATGCTTTTGATAAGGCATTGGATTGTTCGAGTTTGCATCCTAAATCCACATTAGGCCCCTAATTTTATTTACGAAATCAAAAGATTAGATTATCATAACAACAAAACGGCAATCTTTTGTCGGGTCTAATGTGAAAATTACATTAAAAAATTACAGTTTTTACAGAATTAATTTTCACTTAATTCCAAAAAAAAATGGCGTATATAAGATTGAAATAATTCTCTACCTTCTATACTAGATCAATTGTGACGCAAATTGTTATCAAAAATTGTTGTGATAGATGTACAGTTAATATTCATATAATTATTCCATTACCTATCTGATGGTGCAGTTTTTACACAGAAAATATTTATTTGAAAAATCTGCCACTCGGCTTTTTCCGGAAAGGTCACAGGGTCGCCGTGACCTGTGCAATAATTACAATTACATTTTTTCTTATTCTTAACAGCAAGCGTTTCTAAAATGCAGTATGGCGAAATGTGGTATACCAGACGACTGTAAAGTTCGTTTCAAGGGGTCAGTTTATATTGTGATTATTGTAACTGTAAGTGTCCATGTATGTACATGTATTACTACAACCACTGCTTGATACAACATCAGGAACAACAGGAACAACAAGGACAAAAAACGTGACAAACAAGGAAATCTGTTTATAGACGAACCCTTCGAGCCAAGTGGTGGTCAGAATTCAATCGGCCATTACTGGGTCCCATCTGCAACAAACTGGTGTTGTTACTACCCAATTGGGTGGATTAAATCCGCTTAAAAATCGATGTTGAATTGTATTGTGTTGTAAATTTCCATAATTATTTTGTCTACGTGTAACACGGGTGATGGAATGCAGTTTAATGGGATATACCTAAGGGGGGACCCAGCTATGGCTGCCATTGAGGTGTAGGATAACGTCAAATTGGATTCGTCTATAGAACCCCTTTATTGCCAAACATGTTTTTCCTTGTCATTCCTGATTGAGGATTTGTGATTTAATACCAATTATTTGAGGTAGCTAAAATGCATATTGGCTATGAAGAATAGGAAGAATCAATATGCCTTATATGAAACGGTTTCTTTCTGATTAATCGATCCTAAACTTACACAAAGGATGTAATCATAGTTCTGGCCATTCATGCTTCAACTTCCGTTGACCCAATTAACACTAATGCAATCCTCTTTAATAGCCTCTCATATCATGTAATCCTTTATGAGGAAGTGTCAGAAATTTTCCGAAATGGTGAATGTGTGTTCGGCACTAGCGTTTTTATGATTCTACTGAATCAGGATCCATCAAAGACAATGAAAAATGGAACTATATTATGACCTCCCAAGTAAATCAAGGAATAAAATCGGCACAATCAGGAATCTGGCTGTGCTAGTGAAAGAACCGACCCGACTTGCAGTAAGATTGGATTGATAACAAATATTGGGAGTATGAATGACAGGTTGTGTTATGGGCAAAGTCCCAGGGCAGAACACTGCTCAAAAGTGCACGATATATAATCAGAAGTGTTCAGGACGTGAGCCCTTATTATGTTTATGCCATGTTTAATCTTATATTAAGGGGGTACTACACCCATTGATTTTTTTTTTGCATTTTTTGTTTTTTGTGAAGAAATTACAAAAAAAATTGGACAAAGTGGTATGCAAAATGAAGGGGCCAATCTTCTCGTTTTATTGGTGGTATCGGTATCAATGTAGCTTACATGCTTTTACAGATAGAAGCCAAAAGGAGGTACATCACTGATGATTTAAATTCACTTCGTTTTGGAAAGCTTACTATCAACGGATTTCGTTAAAATTTGGGATATGTGTTGCTAACACATTAGGGAAATATGTAAAATGGGAATAAGTGGTTCCTGATTTCTTTTATGACTTCATGAACTTGGTGCTCCACAACTATCAAAAAAGGAACTGGTTAAAATGCTTCTATTTTCAATGTTGAGCTATATTTTGTATTTTTAACTTGCGACATTATTGCACTGAAACTTAATTAAGCCATAGGTAACAGGTTACCACAACCATACTACAGCAATGTTGAAAAAAATTGTATTTCTTGTCACCTATACCACCATATTGGGTAGTTTTCCGTAAGCTTACCTTTTGTGATTTTGGTAACTATTTTATATTTATTTGTGAAATCCGTCTCAACTAGGCATTCTAAATTGTACTCACCATTTACATCCCAAGGTATATTAGTATATCCACCATGCACTTCTCGATATATATCCAGTTAAAGACAGAATATCAAAATTATGCCTCATATGATATCACAGACTCTCACATGTGTATTCAAAATTGATGCTTAAATTTGACCTGAACCAATTGACCTATAACCTGACATACGGTGACCTAATAGCCTTTTCTTCTCCTAACAACTAATGACTATGCATCTATTGTATAAGTGTGTATTTAATTTATTCAGTGTTATATCATGGTAGGTATTTTGCATGCACCACTATAGATTTTCTATAGAGAGTATAACAAAGCATTTAATGTATTATATTCATGTACCCTACTTGAACATTTTGAAAAGAATAAATTATGGTTTGTTATGAAACACAGATCTGAGTTAATAGGTTACAGTAAACAAAAAATATATAGGGTTAAAATGACTTACTAAAATGGTTGAAAGTCACTTTATATGTAGATATATTTTATAAGTTAAGGACATGAGGTGATAAACATATATATGTACTTAATAAATTTGCAAGAAAAAAAAGAAGAGGGGTACTGATGAAAATCGGGGTATTATATCGCCTTAACCTTTTATATGACCATTTATTGAATACTTAACTTGTATCTGCACTGACCTTCTTCAACATATTTTCAATTTATCAAGAAACGACTATATGGCATAGTCTACATTTAACCACAAGTCCAGTAATATCAAAATTCATATCAGTGCAAATGTGCAATGCAGAAATTCCGTTAGAGAGTCAATAGTTTGTTCAGATTTAGTACTTATATTCAATATTGATTATATATTATTTTGGTGTTTCTTTACGCAGTTTTATAATCTGCAGAGTATAGTGATGTATACCTTTTATAATTCGCAGTGAAATCAGCCTGAAATGTTGTGGAGTCGAAGCATAAAGGATCGTTTATTAAAGTCACGATCCTTATTATCGATTCCGGCACATTTTCTAAATCAATCTATATAATTCTAATAAAAAAATAATTTTCCTCATTTATAGCTAAATAAAAGCTTAAAAAGCACCAATTAGACCAAATGGAGCCAACAAAGGTGAAGAAAGATAAACAATCCACATATTGACAAACAGGTAAGTTGCGAAAGCAGTGACCAGGGTGGATAAGGGGGATAAACTGCAAACACACACTACCGATTCAGAGCAAGGTTTTCAATGACATGTAAAACTGTGCCATTTTTAAAGTAAAATTTAACAATGATGCCGCTATTCCATCTTAAACCTTGTTTGCATCTTAACAAGGAGTAGACACTTGTATGATGATATTAGAACATCAAGAAAAGATTTACAAATGTGAAGGAAATTTCAAAAGGCTTTTGAACATGATTTGTAAAGAAATTCGTGTTATTTGGCTAATTAAAATCAAAATATATGTAAATAGCAGCCTCAATTTGCATACAGATGTCATTAGGAAACGAACTTGGAGAAAACCTTCTGTTAATAAAATACTATGCTGAGCCACCAGCCTGGGTGGCTCACGCTCCAGTAATTTCAGATGATTGAGCTCAGTAATACATCAAAGAATGTCCTCCAATTCATGAAAACAAATAGATAGAGGGAAGGTATTGCTGCTCAGCGAGTGTTTGTAATAGGTTTTCTCCAAATTCATTCTCTAATGTACACTTTAAAGAATAAAAAGTACCACAAAAATGAATAATTTGATAATAGATGCGAAAATCTATATTTTGTTTTTGGCTAAATATATGTGAATATTACATATAGTGTGATAGTTATTGGTATTGTCCAGGTCTATAATTAAACATTATATAATGGCTCTTTCAGCAAAGTAGCTCGGTGCCCTTCCAGAGATATGGGCCAGCGCTTCCGAAGGCCTACATGACCAAGGAACCATCAGTGTCTATAAACGTCTTGCAAAATCTGAATTTAGATTTTTTTTAAATATAATAATTTTTAACAAATATAAATATGAACGTGTGCTTATTAATTATTTAAAAACGCGAACGCCATTAAAATATACAGCTCTCCTCTGTGACCATTCCGATATGCCTTGTAATATTGAATATCATGAGGTTTTATCATGAACTATTATTTTTATACGCTATAGATAAATGATTTTTATTGTATTAGCCTTGCCATAGGGTTGGAAGTGATGCAGATAATTAATGTGTAATTCCCGTATAAAGTCTTCTTCTGATAGGAAATGGTGATGGAAAAGAGATAAAATCTTTTATGACTGTTGAAAGGGACAAAATAATATATTAAATGATGAGGGAGTATATAAAACGGGGACCCCGAAAACGGGGACCCCAAAAACGGGGACCCCTTAAAATCACCCCATAAAGCTACTGACAAATTTCTAGGGGGTCCCCGTTTTTCAACTTTAGGGTCCCCGTTTTACAGATTGACCCGGGGTGATCTGTAAAGCGGGGGGCCCAAAAACGGGGACCCCTATTTTTTCACTCTATTTTAGGACTGATGAGTCTCCAAATCTCGACAAAATATTCACCATGGATATACTAATATTACAAATGTAATTTATGAAAGTAGTCAGCACTTCTTATATAATTGTCCAATATACAAAATTTTGGGGTCCCCGTTTTTAGGGTCCCCGTTTTACAGATTGACGGGGACCCCAAAGTTGAAAAACGGGGACCCCCTAGAAATTTGTCAGTAGCTTTATGGGGTGATTTGGGGTCCCCGTTTTCGGGGTCCCCGTTTTATATACTCCCAAATGATGACATTATAGTACTTTATATCCTAAGAGTACGGACAAAAACAAAAACTTACCTTTTGCACCGTCATCATATGTAATTCCGTCTAAGCAAGGCCAGCTCAGCAACAGTTCACACAATGCAACGACACTGGTACCTTTGGATGATTCCTCCGACAAGTTCTCTGCAAACTCACTGTGCTTACGTAAAATTCCAATTCATTGAATTGATTTCGGCCAATTTGAATTGGAGTAAAAACGTCCCATGATTTGAGTCAAACCACAAGATACCGCCATGTTACATGTCCCATCATACACTTCTAATCGAGATATAATTTTGTAGAAAACGAAACACACCGTGCATTGTGTCCGTTTGCGTTTCCCTTGCCTTATTTAGAATACCTGTATTATGTCTTCAGATTTTATTCCACTGAAAAAGTGCATGCTGGGTAGGTGGAAGAGCGTAAACGAGTGCATACAATAAAGTGGACAATCGATAGTTGTAATCAAAAACTACATATAACCTTCTTTGTTTTAATTCAAAATTGAAACAAGTCCAAGGTACCAATTTTCCTAATGTAGCAAAACCACACCAAGCAGGTTGCTCTATGCGCAAAACTATGATTGAAATGCTTTCAATTTATTTACCAGCAGTAGAATTTCAAGGTGACATTAAAACTACGTTAGACTCCACCGCAAACATATGTCAGAAATATTTGTCATTGTTTAAGAAAATTGTTAAAATTTGGATTCAAGCGTGGTTTCAGCATAAGCGACAAAAACATTTACATCATCTGCTACATTTGAAGAAATTAAGAACAGTGCTCAAAAGGTAACACCCAAATAGATTGGTTCTGGTCGAAATATTTACTAATTATTGACTGTCGCCAGAAGTTAAATTAGGGTAAAACAATTTGTCTCTTTTCGTCAGCTATATTATTGGGTTATCTAGCAATGAATTGAAACCCACAAAGGAGATAAATGCTGACCTTTCAACGAAACCCTATTTTCTGACCATATTACAACTTCAAAGTTAAATTAATTGGAATGGTGTATAAATTTATTAACCTTAAGGCGAGTGGGATGGCTACAGCCATATTTTTCCACTGTTGGCCATTTAACTAAAACACTGCAGTATACTTCTGTAAAAATTTCTTTTAAGATTAGGCCAAGTAAAATAAAAAACATGTTTCACGTTCGGGGTTTTGAAAAAAAGGAGGAAGAGGGGGCTTTTTTATTTTTTATTTTTTATCGCAAAGTCGGTGTAAATATCCATAAAATAGAGCTGTTTTAGCGTATACAATAATACCTGGAAAAAGGAGGAGGCCTCTTTTTAATTGTTGTTCTAACTATAACAAAATCTTATAAAGTGTTTTTTTTTGCATATTAGCAAGGCTATAGAAAGCATCTCTACTTCCTAGACATATTTTTTTGAAAAGTTGTAACTGAATTTCAAAAAATAAAAATAAAATTGAATAAACCTCACAAATTGAAGCGGGAGGGGACGTCAAACATGTTAATTTTTTTTTATTTGGTCTTAATTAGGATTTTTAAAATATCTTAATTACTATTTCAATCGAGAGGTCTGGGTTCAAGTCCCCACACAGGCAGGTATTCTCGTTATACTCTTGTGTATCTGCGTGTGCATGTCATGTTTATATTTGTAAATTCCTGTATAGGCCTATATGTGCTAGTGTGCGATGCGCAATTCTTCTTTCCCCAGCTATACAGTAAGCCAAAAAATTAAGGTACCAGTTATGTTCACCCCTTGTATATCCTAATCAAATACAGATATGTCATAATTGGAACCAGCAGCCAATAGCTGCATCTTTTAGTTCGAATTTAAGACCTCATTTTGTTGCAATTGTTCAAGAAAAGCCCAAAGAAGATGCCAATTTAAAAGTTGCAGTTTGCTCCATTTACGTGCGCTATTGATTTGCACACAATGCGTTCACGAACAAGAGAACCACCGCCGTGCTTCCATTGATTAACACGTTAAAATTGGCGTCGTTCTTTCATTGATTAGAACACAAAAGAGCAACTTTTGATTTCGTTTCTTTATTAGATTTTAGACCACCGTATCTTTAATTCTCAACCAATGAGGTCTTAAATAAGAGCTAAAGAGTACAGGTATTAGCTGCTTGTTTTAATTTTGACACATGTTTCTTTATTTAGGATATACACCGGGGGGGGCACTCAACTTTGTAAGTGACGGGTATGTGCCTACCGGAGTCGCGAAGTATAGGGGCCTATCGGGTACAAAGCGTTGTTTTAAAAAGGGGTCATTGGGTACAAACAAAATAAAAAAGGGGTCATTGGGTACAATATTTTGAAAAAAGGGGGTCATCGAGTATAAGATTTTTAAAAAAGGGTCATCGGGTAGAAAATTTTGAAAAAATGGAGCAAAATTTTGAAAATTTCGGCATAAATTTGAAAACATTTGACAGTTTCGGCATTTTTTTGTTGCATTTTGATGATGCTATTCTAGAAAAAAGGGGGTCATTGGGTAGCCGCAACTAAAAAAAAGGGGGGTCACCGGGCATGGCTTTTAAAAAAAGGGGGTCATCGGGTATAGTCGACTTCAAAGAGGGGCCTATTGACAGGCACATGCCGTCACTTCCAAAGTTGAGTGCCCCCATTTCGGGGATATACAGGGTGAACACAACTGGTACCTTAATTTTTGGCTTACTGTATCTTGATATACATGTATTAAGATTAAGCATTATTCAGCATCGAAGTGGTTACGTAATTCTCTTGGTTACCGGATCACGCTATTTTGATATGCCTTCAAGTGCCATATACTTTGTGTGGTGATTGTTTCGATCGTGGTTCATAACTCAAGCGCGTGATCCCGTTGACATAGTAACATTACGTAACTTCGATACTGAATTGATTTGATCACGCGCGCTATAATGAAAGACAAAGATAAAGACACGAGCACGGTTTGTTTACAAGTGTCGTGATGATGACTTGCTGAACGCGGATTTATAACCGGGCGCCTTATTGTTGATTTTGCACCTTTCGACATGCAAACCATCTCAAAAGTTAGGGCTTTATAGTAAGAAACTTTCTTTGGTGAAGGCACCATGTCCACAATCCCTAGAAAAGCTGCTTTTTGCCTTGTAAAAGTACGAACTTTTTCGCCATTTGCTGATTTTCCTTTTCTCCGATCAGCACCAGATAGATCGGTCTTCCTTTTACGCGCTGATTAACCTATGTAAACCAATCAAGGATCGTAATTGACAGTGACATCAGACGCGATAAATTGCATTTATCTCTGTCTTTAATTATAGTTTATAATGTTTGGATGTTTCCATGTTCCAGTGTATGATCGGTAAGCTTCTTTCCTTGTTTATTAGGCTGGCGGGTAAGCATAGTTAATTGATATCGTACACCGGTATGTAATGTGCTGTTTGTTCTGTTTACCCTGACTGCTCATATCCATCAGTACCAGACTTTAATCCTGTTTATCAGGGACAGTCTGTGTACCTCAGTGGTTAGAGCGCTCGCCTGAAAATAATCCGGAGTAGTCCGGCTGCAAACACCATATTTTGGGGGTTAGATGGTTTTGCCAGTTAAAGTTTGTTTTTTTGCTGGTTATTGATCTTTGAGTGGTGTAGAAAAAGATTCCGTGGGATGTAAATTCGTCACCCTTGGGCAATCCGAGATATTCAAGATGGCCGCCACGTATCTCTGAAATAACATTCAAATGGTGTTTTAGTGACAAAAGGTATCATACCAAATAATTATAGTGTTTTGGGCAGTTAAAGTTTGTTTTTTGCTGATAAATGATCTTTGAGTGGTGTAGAATAAGATTCTAAGGGGTGTGAAATTATCACCCTTGGGCAATCCAAGATATTCAAGATGGCCGCCACGTATCTCTGAAACAGCATTCAAATGGTGTTTTATTGACAAAAGGTATCATACCAAATACTGTTCTGGGCAGTTAAAGTTTATTTTTCTGCTGATAAATGATCTTTAAGTGGTGTAGAATAAGATTCTAGGGGGTGTAAAATTGTCACCCTTGGGCAATCCGAGATATTCAAAATGGCTGATTCGTAACTCTAAAATAGCATTCAAATGGTGTTTTAGTGACAAATGGTATCATACCAAATACTTATAGTGTTTTGGGCAGTTAAAGTTAGTTTTTTTGCTGATAAATGATCTTTGAGTGGTGTAGGATAAGATTCTAAGGGGTGTGAAATTGTCACCCTTGGGCAATCCGAGATATTCAAAATGGCCGACACGTAACTCTTAAATAGCATTCAAATGATTTTTGTTGTAACAAAACAAATAATTATAGCGTATTTAGTGCGCATTAATGGTAGTGTGGGCTCAATATGTAATATATGCACGTAGATTATGAATTGACACGCTTCAGTGATCCCAAATTGCCATGATGGCGTCCCGGGAGTTGTGTAATGTATGCTCATAATAGGTAACTGTCTTTTCTTAACAATATTGAATGGTTTGCATAACATATCATACTCATACGTTACTTGTTATTTAATTTAGTATCATTCTTAACCATTTGCATAAAGTTTTACCTGTCTGTCTTTCAGACCATTTTAGCAATAGAATACACCAATTACATTGAATTAAAAATCATTACATGTGTATATATTGTCATCATGAAATATGTTCTTTAACACTACCTTGTAGCTATAATTGTATGACACTCTTTGAAAGTACACTGTGTGAAGATATAATGATTACTGTTCCAAGGGAGTAATTTGAGTAATAGCCCACATTTTTATGGACTAAGGTTGAGTTTTGAAAATGACAAACTGACCTATATTATACAGCGAGAAAACATTCCAACGTGCGCAGAAAAAAGACAGCATATTTTCTTCAGTCATTTAAAAAAAATTGAAACAGTATGAATTTGTTTCAATTTATCTTCACATACCGATACGGGAACGAATGTAATAATGCTCATCGTTGCTCTCGAACAATGGGCCATGAGTATGATTTGTATGTCAGCCTGAAAAATGATAAGTTTCTTAAGATTAACTATCATAAAAATTGTAAATACACACGCGAAACTAATATTGGCAATTATGTAGAAGATGGTTCTACCCAGTCTGCCAAACGACTACGTTGATCTCACCCCCCCCCCACTTTGACTTCCAGGAATACTAATGTGGGGAACTGTGTGAACTCCAAAAGATTCAAAGCATCCAGACAGATGGAAGCTTGCATATATGTACATATCTACACATGAACGTTATGCCAATATTTGAGTATCTGATAGCAAAATGCGCGATCGTGGTGATAGCTAGGCAAATGAAATCAGAGAACGTTTAGAAATCTCTGTGAGTGATCTTCATGCGATGGGAATTAGGCATCACAGAGATCCTGTGCCTCAAGGAAGAACAGATGATTGTGTTTTCAATTCAGTGAGTGTTCCAGGTTAAAGAAGAAATAAAACAAGCAAACAAACTGTATTATCTTACTGTTTTTAGTGACAAAAGCAATACACGATGTGATGTTGCAGCATCTGAAGAAGATGCAACTGATGAATTCATAAAACATGCTGTAGATGTCCTATCTGGTGATAAGAGTCGCATTTGGAATCCTGTTGAATTGTATCAGGAATGCTGCACACATTTGGAAATCACATTAACTCGTGCTGATCGTAGGTGACTTTATGAAGAACTCCAAACAAACTTTACCGGAGAGCTTCTAGTTCTTTCATCACAAAGTTATTCTAGTATTATCGTATTCCGTTGCAACTTTAACGCACGTGAAAGGTGAAGTTATAATGAAACTGTTATCATGGTTATAGGCAGTAGCATCCAAAGAGTAACCAAACAGGTAGAACGAGAGTGAAAGACATTCGCATTGTAAAGTCACACTACAATGTCCCTATCGACGAGGATTTGGCTGCATAATCAGTATCTGACATGCTGCAATTTCTTCGCCGAAGTAGAAGAAGTCCTTGTCAGCTTTACTGATAGGCAACAAAGTCCTGTGCAAAAGCAAGTAATGGATCTTAAAGTGGCATTGGGTGTCTTACTCAGAGATTCAAAGATGATTATAAACCATCTGTTCGACTACCGGGTTACATGTTGCTATAATGATCGGTCCTACACTTCAAGAATTTCGGCTGCAGTTGCAGGCGCTGTTGATATTAGTCGTCAAGGAATTGAAGGCGCTCAGCTCAGGAAGGATTGGTACAAGTTGGGCAGATAATTTCGATACAGATATCAGTTCAGATATCACCAAATGGAAAGCTGTTTACCCCGAGCTGTCACTCAATACACTCCCTGCAAAAAGTCTTCCAAAATGTGTTATATTTCTACCTTTCATTTCGGTGGTGGCCATCTTGGAATTTTTATGCGATTGTAAAGAAGTAAAATGTCAAACTGGATCTGCTTAATTCTAGGATGTACATTAATTATTGTAAGAAACAAAATCTGGCAAAAGTACTTTACCTTGAAACTACTGGTTTTTGCTTATGACATTTAACAGCGGCCATTTTGAATTGCGAGAGTATCATGTTTAAAACTGTATATAGTTTATATTTAAAGCATCCAAATGGAAAATAATTTACACAAAATACTTAAAGTTATCATTTATTATGGTACCGCTAGTGAATAACCTAGCTTAATTTTAGTATCCATAGCGGCCATCTTGAATATTTCTAATTGCCCAAGGGTTACCAGTTTACATCCTCCAAAATCTTATTTTGTACCACTGAAAGAGTAATAATCAGCAAAGAAAACTACTTTAACTGGCAAAACCATCTAACCTTGCTCTGCCACCGGATACTGTTCAAATGACAAATTGACATTTCCCCAAAATGAAACTGATCTAAATATCACAGTTGATAGCTATTTCATCGACAATCTATTTATTAAGTCTGTATTGCAACAGCTTTGGCATGACTTTAAGAATTCCATAAACATAGGCTGCATGAATTTGAAAAGATTGACAAATATACTACAAAATTGGATGTTTCAATATAATAGTTTAATTTTTATTTAAATTTCGATGTGACGGGCCAATACTGCTAGATCATGGCCCCTCCAACCTACCTTAAAATCTTAATTACACTATTCTAAATCGTAAAAAAATACTTAACACTGTGTACTATATAGTAAGCCAAAACATTAAGGTTACAGTTGTGTTCACCCCTGTATATCCTAATAAAGACAAATGTGTCAAAATTTAAAAAAACCAGCCGATGTCTGTACTCTTAAGCTCTGATTTAAGACCTTATTTGTTGAAATTGGTTGAGAATTAAAGAAACGGTGATCTAAAACCTGATGAAGATACGGAATAAAAAGTTGCACTTTTGTGTTATAATCAATGAAAGCATGGCGCTAGTTTTTCGTGCTAATCAATGAATACGGCGCTAGTTATTGTGTTCGCGAACGTTTTGTACAAATCAATAGGGGATGTAATGTGGCAAACTGCCAAAAGGAACAAACCAAAAGTACGATGCCTCTCTATCAACAAAAGTCTTTTAGTAAGGGAGAGGTAGTAAAGAAGTTCAATTACGTGAAAGAATAGTAGTCAAAACATCGGTCAAACCTGACCATGCCCAGCAAGCACAAAAACGTTTTTAATAAGTTATATTTTGGCTTTTGGTTTACATAAAAACGTTTTAATAACCTTAAAATGTCGGGTTATATAAAGGTCATGAAAACGTTTTAAAACGTTTTGTATGAAAACACGCTACAACAATATTTTTAAAATGTTTTCAAAAATGTTATTGTAAACTATTTTTGCAACATTTTTTGCCAAATATCTTGTCAACACTTAAATAACATTATGTTAAAATATTTGCATCCAGCAAACACAGAAATGTTCTTAAAATGTGATTTTTTTCTTTCAAAACGTTTTAATAACATTTAAATGTCGGGTTATATGAAGGTCATGAAAACATTTTCAAAACGTTATTGCAAATATTTTGGGCAAACATTTTTCGCCAAAATAACATTCTGTTTAGAATGTTTTGCATCAAGTTTTCAAAAATGTTTCTGGAATGTTATTAAAACGTTTTTATACCCTTTATATAACCCGACATTTAAACGTTTTCCGTAAAACATTTATGTTTGCTGAGCATAAGATTATCAAAATATGATTTTTAATGTTATGAAAACGTTTCATACCCTTAATATACCCTTTATATAACCCGACATTTAAAAGTTTTCTGACAACATTTTATAACATTTTGCGAATGATGTCGAAAACGTTTTGTGTTTGCTGGATGCTGACGTTTTGATCAGCTTCCTAACGAACGGGCTTTCGTTTATAAGACGTCATTTAACTTTTGATTTATTCCATAAGTCCATAGCTTGCCTACAGCTCTTACATTAAAGCATCAAGTCTAACTTGTGATGTCAGGTGTTTTAGGGGTTTTTTTTCGAGACGGGTTCTGAGGTAGCAAAACACTGACATTGCCGGAGCGGTGTCCTGTTGTTTCAACTCGATGTGGCCGATGTCATTTTACCGCGTTGTGCCGAAAAATGATAAAATCAAACATATGATTTGGTGGCATGTCGTTACTGTAGTCCAATGCACATGTCTTTTGGAGCTCGTCCTGGAAGGTGACCTGTAATTTCAGAAAAATGACCAATCAATTAAAATAAATCCTTTTTAGTTTTGTCATTATTCTTCAAGTATTTCACACTCCCTGTCAAATCACGCAAACTATTATTGCACAGATAGTATGCATAACATCAATATTATTTAATCAACAAAAGGAATAATTTACACTACTATACTAGTAACCTCTCTCCTCTTCGATAAATCAAAATCGGGTGATATAAATATCATAAAAGCATTGTTAAATCGTTTTAAATAAACAACACTACAACAACATTTCATTATGTTGGACTGTTTTGCAGCAGGTTTTCAAAAATATTTTCTGAAAGTTTCATACCCTTTGTATAACATAACATTTAAACGTTTTCTGTAAAACAGTTGGTGTTTGCAGGGTACACGTACACCACAGCAGTGTTGAGTTAGAAATAATGATTTTATCTTTCATTCATTGTTGACTGAGACTTGATTGATTGATGGTTTAATTGGTTACTTTTTAAATTGATTGCTTTAATTGATTGACTGATTGATTGTTGATATTTATCCATACCATGAACGTCGTTAATATCCTGGCAAATCTGTCGATATTCCGAGGTTTGCATAAGTCTTTCTAATGCTGGGTCCCACCAGTATGTGAGCTCATTATCCATACGCAACATAAGACCTGCTCCAGATCTATCCATGGAACAGTCAATGGTGACGTCATCTAGACAAGTCAAACCGTCTGGCAGGTTATGACAGACCGCTAAACCAGCATCAACCTAAATATATAAAATACAGACGCATTTTTTATTTAAATGTATTATGGTGCTTGTTTATTTATTGAATTATATAAGATGTAGAAGATCATCTTTTACCACATAACAATTGACACCTTATGCACACCGACATCGCCCGGTTAATAATTACATTATACAACAAGAGACACTGAAATGAATATACACGGGATCGATACACGTAAATGTGCTATGCACGATTGATATTCAGACGATAAATCTTTGGATACCTGTGTAGAAAATGATGAATATCTCCCGTAAATGATTCCGTATAAAGAAACCAGATCTGGTTCCTTGCACTTGAACATATATGTTCAACAGATATTATCGTCGTTAGTTTGCGTACTGAGAAACGCAAGCATGCGTCTTGATCTGAAAAAGTGACCAAAATTCAGATTTTAAATAGCGCAGCGTAGACCCTCGTGGAGGTAGTCTCGGGCCAGACTGTATGTGGCTATCACTAACATACAGGATCGACGAGTGTCAGACCGACTGACACAAACTGGCTGTGTAGGAGACTACCGTAGAGGCAGTCAAAGCAGATGACAATGGCGTATGTATGCTCGCTGACCGTACAGAGGTCAGTCACAGGCTAATGGCATTAGCCTTAGTCGGATGTCCTTCAGTCCATTACGCATTTAAAAACTATTAAACAGGTGGGAACACAATGGCCATACGTCGCTGTGGATTCAACCTACCATGGCATTTTCTGTCATGAAGATATCGGGGCGATGACACTGTGTAATGATTTCAATTTGTCGACAATATGGATGCGTGTTATAATTTCGTCAGTGTTGTGATATAAATCAAAACGATGATTAGTCTCAAGATGTGTGTGATCTTCTAACGGAGTAACGGATGAATTCAAGTTTTGATCTTGCTACCTTTAAATTACCAATATAATTATGCAAGCTTTTACAGGTAGAAAAGAAAACGACATTAAGACTGACGCAGCTGAACTAATTATTACCTAGCATTTGGACACACCTTAATACAATGAAGAGTCCCTCTATGCCATCTACAATTACTTAGAGAGTAATGGATATCGTTAAAATTAGAATTACATACCTCACCAGCAAGAATGCCTTGAAACAAGTCATCAGGTAGTTGGTAATGTGTTATCTGTGACGTTGACAACGTAGAACCCTGATATAGACATAAATGACATTAATGGTAATATTTATCAATATAATCATAATAATTGATAACTGTATCTGTTCCCACCACCCACGTGAAGTGAGCATATAAGTTTTTGTTATAACAATAATGTATAGATTCGTCGTGGGTGTGTTTTTTTCATAGTGTCGAGTCAGTTCTGAAGAAGACGTCACTTCTTTTGTCTAGAAGAAGTATTATCTATTCGTTATCTCCATGTTTGGAGTCATCTAATAGTAACTGAAATTGACAAAATCTGAATCATATTCGGGATTCACCAAAGATTTTCAGGAACCTAGAAGAAGGTTCATCCACGTGTAGATGGGCATTTAAGACAGAAACATCAACATATGCAAATTAGGGTCAAGGGTTAGGGGTTAGCGGTTAGGGTTAGGGGTTAGGGTCAGGGTTAGGGGTAGCTATGGGGTTGGGGTTAGGGTTAGGTTTAGAAGTCGTTTGTCTTAAATGCCACATTTACCCATCCACGGCGGACAGTATGAAACTAGCATCCCCAAGGCCGGAATTACCTTATGGGGGCCCGGGGACAGGCCAACATCAGGAGGCCCCAAACTTACCGTGAATAAGGCATGTGCACTCAAGTGGCCAAGTTTTGGTTCCCGTATAAGATCGACAGTGACGGCGGAAGCATTAACATTTAGATTCGATTCTAATAGGACAGTTGCACAATTCAAACTATTTTAGCTGAAAACTGAAAGTGAATTTTGCTGTTTGAAGGGTCAGTATGCGAGAAGCGCGCCAAAATGTACAATTGCACCTTTTTTTCCCAAAAATCATGCACTTAAAAGGAAGATCCACAGGACCAAATGGTAAATCCGGCCATGAGCATCACTGCATTGCATGTTGACCAAATCCCCATACAAGTGTCTACGCAGTCTGACGAAGAGCCAATTAACGTGTAACGTATCGTAATGTTTCTAATGTGTCGGTCGTCGTTGCGTCCAGAATAATGGACTCAGAATTTGTCAATCAAAACAGTATATTCAAATTATTGTTGCCACTGGCATTTGTCGTGGATTTTCCATTTTTTTTTTTTTTTTTTTTGCATTTTTTGCAAGAAGAGTCTACTTACCATGATAGATGTTTGACGAGCCAAGCAGAATTCATCATTGATAAACCCATCAACAAATCCCAATGTCTTGTTGGTTACATCATTTCTGTCGAATCCTTTTGGGTTCCCCGTCTTAATGATCAGATAGTAATTCACTGGTTTTGTCCAGCTTTTGCTAAATTCAAAAGTTCGAGCTCGGGTGTGGCTTTTGATCCATCCTACAAAAATTAACTTAACAATAATTATCTCAGTTTAGGATTTAAGCTAATAGGTGTCAAACTGTTTAGTGTAATGACCCACACCAATCGTTGCATGTGACAAATGAAATTTGTTTATAATATGACATTAGGGCTATACATGTATACACAAACATGATTTAAAAATACAAATGTATCATAACGTTACAAGTTCTTATCAATTACGTTCGACAGCTATATAGTTCCAAAAGGAGTTCTATATCTGTCCCAGATATGAGCAGTTCGTCGGCTGTATTCCATAGTGGCGTATAGTGATTTTTGGTTATTTTTTTTTTTAAATTGGCACATATGTTTTTAATGATGTTCTCTTTCATTTTTTTTAAGTCTCATCAGTCATAATTAGCTAATTAATTAGTAATTAATTAATTAAATGTGGCGTATAGTTATAAAGTGACATTTTTTGTATTCCATAGTGGCGTATGGACCATACGCCACTTTTTTATACTACATTTTATAATTATGAAATATCGGCAAAATGAAAAACATCGTATGTCATAGTGGCGTACACGTATCGGACCTATACGCCACTATGGATTACGCCATAGGGATTACACGGCGACCGAGGTGGCGTACGGTTAACGTTAGGTTAGGGTATTGCGTTTTGTTTGTTTTCCATAGTGACGTATAGTTTTATTTTCAGTTTGCCAGCAATAGTATGTATTTATTTCTTTTGAAAAATATATAACTATAAAATCTATAAAGTTGTGTTTCTTCTTTCATTAAACATTAAAAGAAACAAATTTACTCCATTTTCACTTTTCATTTTGGTGAAAATGGAGTAAATTTGTTTCTTTTAATGTTATGTAACAATAAAATCTATTTAGTTTACTACAGAAATTTCACATCATTTACAAAATATAATGAATGTCTGATTTACACAACTCGATCTTAAATTGGCATTTCATCAAACCCGATTTTCTCGAAAAGTTGTTTATTCGCGGCGCCCCACTATACGCCACTATGGAATACAGACGACGAGTTTACTAGTTTGTCATACAGTCAGGGACAGTATGTGACAATATCAGATGACATTGATACGTATAACTACTTTCGCCTATGACAAAATGTTTCATGCGAGAATAAAGACTTGTATGAATTCATTATATTTGAACATAGAAAAAACAATGGTTTATACTTGTTACTCCCATTTGGTACCAAATTCGTTCAATATTGACAACACCGCAGCAAACACAAAACGTTTACGACATTATTCGTAAAAGGTTAGGAAAAGAGTCCAGATGTTTTACAAAATTCCGAATGTTTATATAAAATCGGTAAAACATGTCCTTAACATTCAGAAACATTTTTTTGAAAACATACTGCAAAACATCTTATCTTAATGTTGACAAAGTATTTGGACAAAAATGTTTGCAATAATTATTTTACTATAACATTATGACAACATTTTTAAAATGTCGTTGCAATGTCTTTTCATACAAAGCATTTTAAAACGTTTTCATATATTTATACGTCGTGTATCATATAAACCTGTGTTTGGCTCCTATATTTAAAATAAATCAGGTTTGTTTCGATAACATTTATAAAATATAAAAAGTTTACCCGCACATGCGTCGTACCATCCACTCATTAGACCTACACCTCCTCTTGGTAATTGGCCCTTTTCTGAATCCCAACAGCGTTGCGAAATGTCATAAACTAATCGACAATTCTTGTTAGCTAATCGGCATACTAGAAAAAAATTTAAAAAAAGGAAATAAAAGGAAAGCATATTATATAGAAAAGGCATTACGTTTCACTATTCACTTCCTGAAGAGAATTGATCAAAAATGGAACCAGATCTCCAGGCTGTCATTCTAGCTAAAGGAACTATATGACACACATGGTATTTAGTTCCCAGGAAGTGAGTTTTGCCTAAGGCAATTTGTGGTTAAATATTGATCCCTCACTGTAAGAGTTATTACCATCGATTTGGTTGAAAAGGGAGGTGAGACATTGTCAATTCTGTTCAGGCATTGAAACCTATATGGGGAATTGTGATGACTTTTTACTTGAAGGAACAATGGAAATACCCTAGAGTGGACTAAAGATCAGCCAGGAGCAAGACTGCGTAACATAACGTCAGGTACTTACCTGCATTTATCATATCCACATGGAAACCTTTTAGCTGACCGGAAGGCCCATGTCTTGAAAGGAGTAAGTAAAATATAAATAAATAAATAAATAAATAAATAAATAAATAAATAAATAAATAAATAAATAAATAAATAAATAAATAAATAAATAAATAAATAAATAAATAAATAAATAAATAAATAAATAAATAAATAAATAAATAAATAAATAAATAAATAAATAAATAAATAAATAAATAAATAAATAAATAAATAAATAAATTAATAAATAAATAAATAAATAAATACACGGGAGAAATGTGATATGACGGACGTAGCGTAACTTTATTGTATTTACATTATCAAATTTCTCACAATAATAAATAAATAAATAAATAAATAAATAAATAAATAAATAAATAAATAAATAAATAAATAAATAAATAAATAAATAAATAAATAAACGAACAAAGAAAGAAAGAAAGAAGGAAAGAAAGAAAGAAAGAAAGAAAGAAAGAAAGAAAGAAAGAAAGAAAGAAAGAAAGAAAGAAAAGAAAGAAGCGAATAAATAAATAAATGAATACATAAATAGATTAATACATAAAGAAATAAGTGAATAAATAAATAAATTACATTTTAACAAACAAAAACAGTTACTAAATAATCCAACAATCAATTTAAAATAAACAAAGCATAACAAAGTAAATAAAGAGGTAATATTAGCATATTAGCGTTAATATTATTGTTGTTAAAAATGGTTGCTGCATTTCATGTTGATTTTAAGCGTAGATAATATTGTTCTTGTTTCTTACATATAAACAAGGCTGCTTGTATAATGCCCTATTGCAATGTTCCATATCCTTTCTTCGTCCGTAATCAATTGCTCTGCAAAAATGTGCATTAAATTACAAATAAATAAATAAAATAAATAAATCGAGAAACAAACTAATAAAACACCGTTGTATACAAGGTGTCTCAGTAAAAATAGGCCCTGTGGATTGGGATACATAACTTAAAATATGGAAAGTAAAATCAGAACACTCTAAAAGATTCAGAAATCATGAAGTGTTTTCTATAAAATAATATAAAAGTTATTCAAATCGGTTCACGCGTCATGGTGATAACCACCCCTCCCATACATATACTTATTGTACAGTCCTACTGTTGATTGCAGTGACATAATTATGTTTAATACATAGGGAAAATAACAAATTTGGTGTTATTCTACAGTGAAAAACTACTAACGCAAATGAAAACATGCAACGGTATGATTATCCTAATCACCAGGGCTACACGCATACGGGGTTCAAACATATTGGCATGGCTAACATAATGTACTAATTTGTTAAATAATTGGAATACTAGTATATACAAACCTTCTTTGCTCTGCCTGGCAACAGTAACATTGGTTCCACCTCCCCTCTGCTGCGTTAAGCTTATCAACGCAACTATCAGGGCAACTGTAGACAATAGTATGGCTATTATAACAAGCACTACCAGGAGTTTGCTTACGCTGGATTTCGATTCATCTGGCATAATTATTCCCCTTCTGTCCATTGAATCCATTTCCTATCTCTGCAGACCTCAAAAGAATAAAGGTACTGATTATTTTAACCCCATATAATCAAACAAACACCCAATAGCTGCGCGTATCTTTTAGCTCGATTTTAAGTTCTCTTTAAAAACTGCAAATGGTCCAGAAATAAAGACACGATGAACCAAAGTCCCAAGAAAGATGCAAAATTTAAAGTTGAAGTTTGCTCCATGGGATGCACTCATTGTTCTGCACACAATGAGCTACAATGCGATCTCGAACAAGAGAACTAAAGCACCGCGTACTTTTCCATTGATTATGACAATTAAAGTGTTCAGAAATACTTTTGTGGGGGACTGGAAAATATTTTTTTCATGTTGAAACATTTTCAGTTCACCCCCTTCTTCGTGAACTTTTGAACCACCTCTTAAAAAGTGAAATTGTACCCATGTTATTGATATGAAAGATGTGGAATTGTGGCAATGTTTTAATGTCTTGTAATGTAGCTCATATATTACTGAACATGTTTTTACAACCTAGTATTAAGGGATCGGAATGTTTCATTTTCCTTTCTGTATATCCGTAAAATAAAACATAAGATAATAAATAATAATGATGAAAGCGATATTTATATGTATGCATGCATGATGAACAAGGAAACGTAGTAGGCATAATAGCTCATTAAACATAGTTTGGAAGCTCGGGTTTGGAAGTGGTTGTATACGTAATATATTAAGGTGGTAGACCCCGGTAGACAGCTTATTATTAGCACTGCAGTTCCTACAAATTACATTACACAAACACATTACCTATATGTTAAAGAAAACTATTAAAGAAAACACACTTACCAATGAAAGACCTGGCTCTCTACTTGACCCCTTCACGATCACTGGCGGATTTAAAGGATTCTGCACCTGTCGACAAAACACGATCAGCCAAGTACTACTACTACTAAACACTTCGAAAAAAGAAAGTCCCCACATTTTGAGTTGCAATAACTTTGAGCACACTTAAAGCGTAAAATTAATTGGATAATAAATGGCATTGTTTTTAGCCGCTTTTGTACATCTATCGTCTTAGGGGTGGTGCAATAATTATGTGTACCCCTGGGGTGAATTCTCAAAATGGTCTGCCAAAAACGCTTTCCCCCCTTTGGCCATGCCAAAAATCTTTGCCCCCCTTCGACGTGCCAAAAACCTTTGCCCCCTTTTGACGTGCCAAAAGTTTTGCATATTTGAATGTGTTCCTAACGTTTTCCTATGCATTTTAGTACGTAATATAGAAACGGTACCCAAAATATCTGTGCCAAAAGTTGCTTGCCCCCCTTTCGACCTGCCAAAATCGCTTGACCCCCCTTCTGGTCTGACAAAAATCTTTGCCCCCCCTATAATTAACACCCCCGAAATACACATAATTATTGCACCACCCTTATATATAACACGGGCCACATCATTATTTTAAAGGCTATTTTAAGTACGCCATATTAATTCTCAAACATTTCAATTCAAATAAAAGTAGTAAGCATAAGTGTGTCGGATAATTTAATTTAATTAAAATCCGAGTCGGAATTTAATTAAATTAAATCCTACATTTTACAAGGGGTTAAAAATCGATCAGTCCAGTTGTTTCTATACGCTATCAATTGGTTCAAATAGCGCGTACGCGTTTCAACCGTTACGATTCAACCGTTACGTTACGTTACGTATGCCAGTTAGGTTTCAAACTGCAACTAACAAAATCTCCAAATATTCATTTCAATTACATTATTGTAGTTATGGCCACTCATAGTAGTGTGGACTTTCTTTTTTAATGTGTTTATAACAATAACTAACAGCGTGTACCGAGCAAAGTAGCTCAAAGTCAGGGGCAATTGGATTAACCAAATGTTAACCTGTGTGTATTAAACAGGTCGCTTGGATATGTAATATGGACCGGGCATGCGGAATGTGTGCCCGTAAGGTTTTATGGAAACTTTTGGGCCTCATAATTGCTAAATTGTTGGTCTAGACAGGGAAGTATATAAAAGTACTAGTATACATATTTAGAATGGCATTTTGGCCCAAATTTGACCTCCCAGATGAATTTATCAAGTCTTTGCCATTCTAAATATCTATACTTAAAAACCAACAATTAGCAATTATGAGGCCCGAAAGTTTTCATAATTCCAGGGTTATAAGACCAAACCAATATTACATTCTTCGTCGTGATAAAGTCTACATCGGATGCCCAATGCTGATACCGAACACACGTGATAATAAAATATGTCAATCCGCATTGCACACCCCCGCGTGAAAAACATTTTAAAGAAACTCAGTGTTGAGTCTCTTAGGGTTACTTTTTTTGCCTGGAGCGACCCGGGGGAGAACTGGAAGACAAATAATCCGGCAACCCTGAACAATTCAAGTTTTTCAAGTATTTACATGTATATCACGTGTTTTTATACAGATAGGGAGGTGCGTCCATTTGAATGGAGGTGAGATGTGTCAATGATATTGTTTTCTTTTTGGATCTGCTGTTTGGTTAAAGGTTCATCTTTGTGTTGTTTTTAAGAGATGCTATTTCATAACCGGGATAGCTCTTTTTCTTATGAAAATGCCATGCTATATTTTTAGTGGTGGCGCCGATTGAAATAACACTGAAATAATCGGGGTGAGCCGATTGAAATAATTGCTTTGGTTTATTCACGGTCCGGTCCGTAACCAGATCGTCAGCATCATCTCCCGAAGTATTTCTCATTGTTGATGAGTTTTTGGTATCATTTAATAAATCATATTTTTCCTTAGCAATTTGCAAAATTGCTAAGGTCTGTTTCTGTCAAGTTCTTTGTCTTCTTTACCTAGCCGGGACACCGGCTAGGTCTTGTGATGCTATCGGATCTTTCTTCCTTCTTTACCTAGCCGGGACACCGGCTAGGTCTTGTGATGCTATCGGATCTTTCTTCTTTCTTTCTTTCTGGCAACACGTGCGTGACTTGCCACGTTTCGCCCTAGCTCTGTTATGCTTTGACAGTTTTTGACCATACTTGGTCACAAACACCACTGACCATGTCCCCACATGTGACATGACATTGAACTCCATTTGACCTTTGACCTGCTCACAATGGCAAAATGTGATTTTTACTCTAAAATGCTTCTTCTTCCACAAATAACATGTGATGGTGACATGCTTAGGTCATGTGACTTGACTTTGGTCGGTGTCTATAATTTATTCACAGAATTTGGGTCAAAGGTCATTAAGGGGGTCATTTCCGGTCTGAGAGCTAAAAATATTCAAAAATCACTGGTTTTACAAATTACATAGCAGAGTGCTGTCATTAGCACACATGCATTGCTACTAACCAGGGTCTTTGGGGTGTCTACAGTTTTGGGGTCAAAGGTCATTAAGGGGTCGCTTCCGGTCAAAACCCAAAAATCATCAAATATGTTCATTTTTTTTTTTTTTTTTACGTAACCAGACCACAGTGACATAAACTTCATATATGCATTATTGTTACCCGATGTATGCACAGTATTTTTATTTTTTTGGTCAAAGGTCATTTAGACGTCATTTCCGGTTTTAAGCTAAATAATTTCAAGAATTTTTATCTCCATAACTAAACATAGTAGATTTTTTAAATTTAAACTGTAACAATGCATTTTCTCGATGTAAATGAGGTTTTTTTTATATTGGGGTCAAAGGTCATTAAGGAGGTCAAAACGTCAAATTTGCAAAAAAAAATGTTTAAAATTACGGAAAAGTATCTATATCTCAGCATATGGAAGACGGTTAAACCCCTACATGCTACAGTGATGCACCATTAATGGTGTGAGATGTCCATAATAGCCGGTCAAATGTCAAACTTTAAGTTAAGACTGGCATTTCCGGCCCCGGCTAGGTCCAGATCTGTAACCAGATCTAGTTCTTTCTTTCTTTCTGGCAACAAATTTCAAAATGCTTCTTCTCCTACATGTTACATCCTACAATGACGTCACTTGCACATATGCATCGGCTATATCCAGTGTCTATAGGATATTCACAAATTTGGGGTCAAAGGTCATTAAGGGTCATTTCCGGTATAAAACCAAATATCTTCAAAATGCTTCTTCTGCCACAGATAACATAGTACGATGATGTCACTTACACATATGCATCGGCTATATCCAGTGCCTATAAATTATTCACACAATTTGGGTCAAAGGTCATTAAGGGGGTCATTTCCGGTCTGAAAGCTAAAAATATTCAAAAAATCACTGTTTTTACAAATTACATAGCAGAGTGTTGTCATTAGCACACATGCATTGCTACTAACCAGGGTCTTTGGGGTGTCTACAGTTTTGGGGTCAAAGGTCATTAAGGGTCGCTTCCGGTCAAAAACCAAAATCCTCAAATATGTTCATTTTTAAAATCTCAAAACGTAACCAGACCAGAGTGACATAAACTTCATATATGCATTAGTGTTACCCGATGTATGCACGGTATTTTTATTTTTTTGTTCAAATGTCATTTAGACGTCATTTCCGGTTTTAAGGTAAATAACTTCAAGAATTTTTATCTCCATAACTAAGCATAGTAGATTTTTTAAATTTAAACTGTAACAATGCATTTTAGCGGTGTATATAAGGTTTTTTTTGTATTGGGGTCAAAGGTCATTAAGGAGGTCAAAACGTCAAATTTGCAAAAAAATGTTTGAAATTACGGAAAAGTAGCTGTATCTCAGCCTATGGAAGACGGATAAAGCCCCTACATGCTACAGTGATGCATCATTAATGGTGTGAGATGTCCATAATAGCCGGACAAAGGTCAAACTTTAAGTTAAGACTGGCATTTCCGGCCCCGGCTAGGTCCAGATCTGTAACCAGATCTAGTTCTTTCTTTCTTTCTTTCTTTCTTTCTGTCAATCTTATAATGAGCCACCATAGCCATATGCTTTGAGCCATGTTGACCAAAGTTGGTCATTAGGACCATTGGGTGGGGGGACAAATGAAACATGATCAACTTCAGGTCAAAGGTCATCCACTTCCGGTCAATGGCCAAAAACGAGAATTCACGAAAAATGCTACTCCTTCCACAAATTACACAGCACGATGATGGCACTTTGGTACATGCATCAGCTATACCCAGTGTCTAAAAGTTAATGTCCAGAATCGGGGTCAAAGGTCATTAAGGGATACTTCCGGTATATGACCAAATACCCTAAAATGCTGATGCTGTCGCAAATATATATAGTACAACAATGTTACTTGGTCATCAGGACCAATAGCTGGTGGCACAAATGTCACATGACCAACTCAAGGTCAAAGGTCATGGAAAGGTCATTATGGCCGAAAATGTTATTTCCTATTATTTTTACTAAAACTGCTACTCCTTACACGAATTACACAGCAAGATGACGTCACTTGACACATGCATTAGCCTTGAGGTCAAAGGTCATACGAAGGTCATTATGGCTGATGTGATTTTCTGTTCTGTTACTAAAAATTCTAAGTCATTCCACAAATTATAATATAGCATGACATTACTTGCATACATCCATTGGGGTCAAAGGTCATTGGGTCAAAGGTCATTGGGGTCAAAGGTCATGTAGGTATTACTTCCAGTATGTAGCAAAATACCTTAGGAAGTCGCACTATAATAGCGCATGACCAAAGTTGCACAGAAATATTTTATTACATGAATATTGAATAATTTTTGGTTAGGCCGAATAAAAAAATAATCATGTTTCGCGTCTTCTCCCGCTTCCTTTTTTGAGGTTTCTTCAATTTATATTTTTATTTTTTTGAAATTCAGTTATAACTTTAAAAAAATATGTCTAGGGAGTAAAGATGCTTTCTATAGCCTTGCTAATATACAAGAAACACTTTTGGAAGGTTTTGTGATAATTAGAGGAGGCCTATCTCGTTGAACAAGATATAAATAGAGGCCTCCTCCTTTTTCCGGGCATTATTGTGTGCGCTAAAACAGTTCAGTTCTAATTATGGGTATTTGCACCAATTTTACGATAAAAAATAAAAGCCCCTCTTCCTCCTTTTTGAAACATGTTTTTATTTTACTTGGCCTTATCAAAATGATTTCACATACTGTAATATTATGGAAAATAATCATGTAATATAATTTATGATTATAATAATAATACTACAAACATCTGTTCATACATGTATATGGTCATTTTCACGGTAAAGGGTGTAACTTTGGATTTTTAGGGTAAAAATTTCAAACCACTTAAATATGTTTCTGTTTATTGAAATCATGCATAGAAGCAACTTAAATTCCAGTAAAATAATGTTTCAAGGCTTAAACCTTTTGGTTTCTAATAAAAAATTTGACATTTCCATAACATTTTGGTTAAAATCTAAGAAAAAATGTATTTTACATATGCTCAGAAAATTATGACATGAAAGCTGGAATACATGTGAAATCCCATTCCAAAGTAAGTCAACAGATATAAGTTAAATTTTATACCATGTTGTGCTATGTTTGTAATTGCAGTTTTGAAAATTTTTAACATCAAGTGTCATTTACAATGGAAATTTCCCAACCTTAAACATATTTTTTAAGTTTTAATTGGGTTCCTAAAATAATTTGAATGTCTAACTTCATGTATAAATACTACTTGATGAAAGGAACCTACCAGCCAAGTTTCACAGAAATTGGAGATATTTTTAAGAATTGGCAATTCAAGCAATTTGTGTTTCGGAGGCTTCAGTTAACAACACAGGTGATCATAAAAGTAAAATATTTGGCTAACTACTACAAGTTGACATGAAAAAATAGATAAAAAATATCACAATTACCAATTTTCATGCTTTGCATCTAAGTATTGAATTTCAGTTGTGACAAAAATTAAATTATCACAGCAAGTCATTTTTTTTGTTTCGGAGGCTTCATGTTAACAATGGTTAAACATTGCAGAAGTAGTTTTTTTGAAAACAACACTGTTGGGACCACCTAAGCTGTTATTTTCTTGTGTGTATTGAATTAATGATTCTATGCAGCAGATATTGTAGATTAATCACACGTTAATTTTTTCACCCATTTGTTAAGTATGGTGTTAACTTGCATGTGAAGCCTCCGAAACAGGCTTTCTTGGGTATCAGTAAATTTTTCAAACATTAACCATAATATCAATTTTTTTTTAAATTTATGACATTCTGCACATATCAAGTAACAATTACAATGCAGATATCAATATCGAACACACCAATTTAGATGTGCAAAGATGATAATTAATCGTATTGTTGTTTCGGAGGCTTCATTTGTTTCGGAGGCTTCAAGTGTTAACGGAAAGTTTGTATTGGGTCCCATTTTCAAACGGTGATATATATCTCCACGATTTAAAAACAAGTGACTTGAGGATCTACTTTAATACATTTTGATAAATAGATTGTATGAGCTCTTTTATTTATATTTGCCCAAGCTAGCTGAACAGTTTGTTTCGGAGGCTTCAAAAAAGTTAACGGAAAAAGGGCTCTTTGAAGTCAACATTTTATAAAAATTTTAAAAGCTTGCAAATCGACTAATTTTAGTTACCCATTTCAAGTTGTTATGAATCAAGAAGAAGTGAATATATAACCAAGAATTATGAACCAAAGCTATACCCACAAAGTTTGTTAACAATTGTTAACGGAAAATGAAGCCTCCGAAACGACAAATATCGAAGTCCGGTTCTCAAAAATACAGGGCTGTTCACAATTAAATCTAATGTGGCAGTGTTTACTGAACATATGACCATACTTTCAGGATAAGAAAAATTATCCATGAACTAACTGAAGAAAACACAGGCTTTTACAAAAATGTTGCTGTTTTTTATAGTTTTTCAAAATGGCAATATTAAGTACATTTAAGCCTGCTAAAGATGATTATGCTACCCAAGGTAGCTGTTAACTAGATGACTTATGTGGCCAAAAATCATGGAATTCTGTGGCTTTATTAGAACACTACGGATCAAAATGTTAAAAATCCAAAGTTACACCCTTTACCGTGAAAATGACCATATTCCAATGAATTATACATATGCTGGACCTTTTGAACTTGCATATGCTATAGGTGAGCTAACAAATTAACCTTGGTCTCTAGCCAAATTCCAAAGTTATAGTGCATTTTAAAAAAAAAAGACCTCTCTCAGTAAAATCAGCAATATACTACTGCTTACATCTATCCATGCTATATAGTTGGGCTAATTAGCTATAGGCCTAGTTAATTAGCTATTGCTAAGGTCGCGTATATGTGTATGCGCAATTAGCTCTAGTTCTTATTACCATTGAAATTTAACGCTCGAATATATTTGATATTGCAGTATGTACGTTTGAAGACAATTCATATCCCAAACCAATAGTGTCCACCCTTTAAAGCTAACGATAAAATGTTTCTTTACATACCAAAATAAATTTGATCATCTTTTTAGAAATGGGAGAAAATGAGACTACATTGAGTGTTCCGTTTGTTTGTTTTTGAGAAATGGGAGAAAATGAGAGGGCAATGAGGGTTTTTGTTGATGTTTGGGGGGGTGGCACCCTGTACAAGCTTATTTTAAGAATTTCTTATGAGCTTCAAAAATCACCATACAAAATTATCAATCTGCGTACTTTCCTTATGCACAATCAATTTTGTACCTGTGATTAATATTTTGGGCAAAAACATGGCAGACCCTCCATCTTTTTGACAAAAGTGTGTCACCAGTTAATTACACCAAGTTATTATGTTTCCCTACTTATTTTCACACTTTGCTCATTGATATTAGTACAAAATACATTTCAATTTTTTTTCCAAACCACCGTGCTCGCAGAAATTCGAAATCAAGTTAATTAATCGGTAATTACAATTCATTTAAATTTCATTATATTTCACATTTGTGTCATTGATCACTTTGATTCATGTTAAAATAATAAGCTTTTTTATCAAGTTACATGGACTTTGGTGTTTATTTAAAATACTCATCTTTACGACATTCTTTGCATGTTTTGAAGAGTCTTGGCTCTGAATTTAAATAATTTTAGAATTATGCACTCTGGTCTTTTTATACACATTATATGTTTTAATTTTTACTTAGGAGTATATTTTTAAGCCCCATTATTATCTTATATAAAACAAAAATGTCATAAAAGGAATGGCAAAAGACGAAATAGCTTTCACAACTCAGGTGAGACGAATTTGAATGCTTGACGGATATAAATGACACAACCTTGGATGACATTTTTAATTAATATCAATAACCAAGTTTCTAAAACAAAAACAAAACAACAACAAAAAATCTATATTTATCATTAAATCATCATCATCATCATCGTCATCGTCGTCATCACCGCGTCATCATTATCATCATCACCATCATCAACGTAATGACCATCATTATCATTTTAGTAACATAGTCAAATCAGTTGACACCAGGTTTCCCCTTAGGCCTTACAATTTGATCTTTACATGGCACCTAATAACCCTATTGACTATTGTCGACGTCCAATTTATTAATGAAGAGCTTAATTGTTTCAAAACCCCTTACATCCACTTGCCCATTATGAGAACACATCAAAATATCATCAAAATAATCACTGATTATAAGGTGTTTTTCAACAAAAGCAGTTTTTGACAGGATGCTCATCCTACCCAAGCATTCCGCCAAAAGCTGCTTTTGTTGCAAACCCCCATTCATCAGTGATTTTTTTGATGATTTTTTGATGTGTTCTAAAAAATGGGCAAGTGGATGTAAGGGGTTTTGAAACAAAGCTCTTCGTTTATCTATTTATTTTGTCTTGAACCACTAAAATGTCCTTAAACTTGAAATTGTGGGTTGTTTTTCTGAACTCACGTTATCTACGGGTTAAAAACTCAAACTGACACTCACTGAAGTATTTGTCTGCTGATATGCTACACGCTAGACCCGCTACAAAAAGGCATTATTATACGCATAGAAATAAAAAATGCCATTATTTTGTGGGATGGAAGACACTTAAAGTTAGACACTATTTTAAACTGTTGCGATTTTGTTGTTCATAGCATCTTGCGAATGGTAGTGAGCTTTTGCAAAATTTGCATTGATAATTTCATAGCGAGTGTGTTGAAGAATTACTATATCACAGATATACTTTTATTGGTCCTCTGGTTCTTTCAAGTTATGTTGTAAAGAGGGTTGAAAGAATAACACTTTTGTAAAACGTACATAAAACAATGAATTCTTTCATTTTGGATGTAATTATATCCACGTTTTTTTAAAAACTTCAAAGACATTAACTTTGTGTGGCAAATATGATTTCAAATTTCCAAAATCATTATCCAAATAGATACAATGTTTTAGAAATGTTCCAAAAAGTACACTGTGTTATAACTCATTAACAGCACTAAACCAAGTAACTCATTAACAGCACTAAACCAAGTAACTCATTAACAGCACTAAACCAAGTAACTCATTAACAGCACTAAACCAAGTAACTCATTAACAGCACTAAACCAAGTAACTCATTAACAGCACTAAACCAAGTAACTCATTAACAGCACTAAACCAAGTAACTCATTAACAGCGGCTAAACCAAGTAACTCATTAACAGCGGCTAAACCAAGTAACTCATTAACAGCACTAAACCAAGTAACTCATTAACAGCACTAAACCAAGTAACTCATTAACAGCACTAAACCAAGTAACTCATTAACAGCACTAAACCAAGTAACTCATTAACAGCACTAAACCAAGTAACTCATTAACAGCACTAAACCAAGTAACTCATTAACAGCACTAAACCAAGTAACTCATTAACAGCACTAAACCAAGTAACTCATTAACAGCACTAAACCAAGTAACTCATTAACAGCACTAAACCAAGTAACTCATTAACAGCACTAAACCAAGTAACTCATTAACAGCACTAAACCAAGTAACTCATAACAGCACTAAACCAAGTAACTCATTAACAGCACTAAACCAAGTAACTCATTAACAGCACTAAACCAAGGAAGTTTTCAAAGTACATGTATATGATTTATAGAATGAACTTTTGCAAAACATCAAAGTGATATTTTTCAATAATATATTGATTTAGATTATGAATATCGATTTTTTGGCTGCTTCGACCAACAATACCGCGTCTACCCTTAATAGAAATGCAAAATGTAATTTTAAATTTTGAAACAGGACTATCTGTTGCTATCACATCCTCTAATTTAACACACACACAAAGAAGGGAAACAACATGATTAGTGAAATATCGTGGTTGTTAAACGCTTATGTAGCACTGGTTTCTGTGCTGTCGGTGCTCGCTCCGCTCGCTATTCGAGAGGCGTCGCGGTTTGTGGAACGGGGCTAGTTCTACGCTTATGCAGCTAAATGCCGATTGCTTACAAATCCCGAACAAGTGTGGCTAGTGGCTACAGTTTTGATCACAGAAAGTGTTTGGCATAATTGTGATATATTGTTAAGTGTGCAGCTAGTTTCATTATCATTGAGGTACATGGGACTTTTTATTTTTTCGGAGAAGAGCAGGTAGGGCCACTACTTGATTATATTTCTACATGTTCATACTAAATACTCTGACAATTTAAGAAAATTCGCACAGGTCCGTTTTTTTTAAATCACATTTTTGTTCCTAAAATGGGGGCTAGGGCTGTAAAGACCAGTTATAGACAAATGATCACAGAAAGTGTTTGGCCCTAAATCATTGCGCTTTTTTTCTTTTATTGTAATAGGTCTGAATTATGATCTATACAAACATCTCTATTTTTGAATGTAACGGTAACATTTTGAGAAAAAAAGGCTCGAAATCCAAGAATGTTCCTTTAAGTTCTATGTCATTTTATTACTTATGATGCATATGAAACGCACTCGTTTATTCAAATGAAAATGGATACTTTAGAGTCGGGTGATACTGGTAGAATTCTTGCACAGGAACGAGGTTCTCGTGAAAATAAGTTGCTTGGAATGCTGGTGGTAATTTCAATATTATTATCTTCTGTTGCTCTGGTTGTGGCGTTAGTAAGCTTGACGCGGAATGGGGGTGAATCCAGCGTTATTGTCACTGCACAAGAAGGTAGGTTTCTTTAAGGCAAGTGCACGGCGCAGGAGCTATATTTGCTAGATTAAGCCATTTAACGATAAAACTGCAGTGTACTTTTTAAATATTGATCTAATAAGAAATGGAATTTATATTTCTATAAGACTTGCGGCTCTTGAAATAATAAGGCCAATTATGTAAATAAAAACAAAAGTTTTGGTCCTTTCCACCATCCCAAGAAGAAGCATGCATAAGGCCATATAAAATTAATGTTTTGGTTCTCGGCCAGAAGATTTTCATGAATTGATGAGGGAGGTGTTTTTTTTTTTGTTTTTTTTTTCAATGTAAAATTAGCATTGTCAGTAGTTTTCGGTCTTCTCCAACAGTGCTCGAGGAAACGATGAGGCCCCTTTTTTTTTTTTCAAATGTGAGATTCTGAGGGATAAACCCCATAGAGTACCACAAAAGACTTGGAAGTGATGCTTGTTCTCTAATAAACTTGTTTATATGTATGAAGATTTCATAAATCATTCCAAAGTCTAAAAAAATTGAAAAATCTAAAAAATAAAAAAAAAATGACAAATCCCAGAAATTGAGGAGGGAGGGGACGAGAACCAAAATATTAATTTTACACGGCCTAATGGGTGAAAATTATACCCTAATGTCAAGCTTTCATGTTGGGATCGCTTAGTGCCATTACCATTCGAATTGTGTGTCAGCTTTATTTGTCTCAATATTGTAGTGCAAGCAGCGCTAAGTCGTTCTCCTTTCCGACCAGCCTTAACGTGTTCCTATTTCTTCTATAAACAGATAATTCGGAACATAACGTGGATCTTAGTCTGATAATGCAAGTTAACCATCAAAACTGCCACCCCTCCCAAAAAGTCAAATTGCACAAACCCTGTAAATGCATAAAGAATAATGCATTCTAACATGTTCTCATCATTCAGGGATAGTCCAAGGGGGATAGATGCCGGGCTTGACCTGAATATTTGAGATTTGCATGGCTTAAATTTGGTCGGGTTCGTTCTAACTGCCAGATCTTTACTCAGAGATTAGAAAAGGTAAGGTCAAGCTGCGATGGTACACTAACGTCTGTCATTACCTCCACTTTAATCACGAAGTTCAACTTCGATCAACATAACACATCCTCGCCTAAAATCATCGCTGTATAATAATACATAATTGTATCGAGTATTAACGAGGAGCAGAAATTGACATGGGATATTAAATTATTAAGTAATAATAGACTCTCTTGCGTAAAAAGCTTCTGCTAATTCAACGATCTCAACTTGTTTATCGGTATAGAAGTATATATTAAGAAGAAACGTTATAACGTGTTATTTCCATTTCTGCATACAACGTACATTACCTCTATCGACGCTATGAATATGGAAACTTTAGATGCGAGTGACACTGGTATGATTCTTGCACAGGGACGCGCTTCTGGTGCAAATAAGCTTCTAATGCTGATGGTGGTTATTGCAATACTATTATCTTCCGTTGCTTTGGTTGTGGCGTTAATAAGCTTAACACAGAATGGCGATACATCCACCGTTATTGTCACTGGACAAGACGGTGTGTATATTTATCTAAATATTTTTTTATTCTTTGTATAATATGTCTCATCACAGAACACAGTGGAAATAAGTTTTTCTTGTTTTTTATTTTCGTTTTTGATTTTTTTTTATCCTTGGTTTGAATCCTTAATAATTTTTTACACAAAATGAAATAAGCGGGCTCTTTATTTATTAACGCATTATTCGAAATGACATAAAACAATTTATGGTACGCTAACAATTCTGGAATTAATGTTAAAACTTTTCTGGCAAATTATTGAAAGCAATCGCATCAAACAAATTTTCCGCTTGATTTTGATTATTTCAATTGCATCATATAAATGGTAAAATGTTTTTGTCCTTGTTATGCAGGCTCCAATGCGGAGGATGGGAGGATATGGAATATTGCAATGGGACATTACCAATCTAATTACATTTACATGTAAGAATAAGTAAAACATTGTAACAACATAATTTGAGAGTTTTTGTCAAGGTACATTTTTGCCATATCTGGCCAATGTTGGGTTTGGGTTAGGTAAGAATTAAAATTGGAGTTAGATTTAGAGTTAGGGTGGATAAGAATTAGGGTTAGGGTTATACATGTACTTGTGCGCAGGGTATTCAAGATTTATTTCAAAATGCCATTGCTCGCTAGGCTCGCAATATAAGATCACACAATTTAAGGTTTTAAATGTGGGTTCCCCAAAGTCTTGCATGTTTAAGGGAAGAAGTGCACCAAAAATCATTTTTTTAAACTAAACATGCTAGGAACTTCAAACTTGGGGTAAATTACACTTGAGACCAAAAAATCAGAAAAATCCAAAACAATATCTCATTTACATATTTAATTGGCGGCCATCTTGGATTTTAGGTGTCGGGTTTCAAAATAGAACCGGAACGCAACCGTAGATGCTAGAGATGTAATTTTTGTTTTAAATGAAAGTTAAAAAGCAACAAAAAAAAAAGTATGAGAGCAGATTTTTATAAAATGCTTAATTTTTGGAAAAAAGTCCAAAACCTGATAACGCCAAAAAAGTGATTTTTTGACCTAAAAAATGTGACAGTGCGTCAAAACAAAAACAAAATTCAAAAATCTACTCTCATACTTTTTTTTACAAATAACAAAACACACATTCTGTGAAAATTTCATTCAAATCCATCGGTTCTATTTTGAAGGCTCAAAAAGGCAAAATTAGAAAAATCCTAGAAACATCTAGAAACACCTTTTAAATTTTTTATGCAAATTAGATGGCAATTTATTATATCCAACATGTAAAAGAAGCAGGTACTTGATTTATTACAATTTGCTGTGAAGATAACATGATAATAGCGTATTTGCTTTTTGAGATACAGAATTTTGACTATAGAAATGTTATATATCGCCACATGAAAAACAATAAAATACATAATAAATATCACTGCTTGAAAAACAATAAAATACATTAATAATACATTTGATCGCGGAAGATGCTTCACTTCAAATCCCAGTTTCTTGGGAACTGTAAGTGCGATTTTTGTGGAATAAAAAGTATGTGAAAGAAAAAATTCTGTTCTTTTACCTGGAAAGACAATGAAATATCACCATAAATGGGTGTTTTTGCTGCACTTCTTCCCTTCCAGGGGAGGCAATGATTTCTAGGCCGGTAAAAAAGGGTTGGCAACGGTTTCTTTCTTGGCACGTCTTGAGGGGGGGGGGGGGTGGTTAGGCCTAATTATTGTTTGGCACGGCCGGGGAAGTGATTTTTGGAAACTCACTACCCTTGGGGTACACATAATTATTGCACCACCCTCACCCCTATATAGAGTTGTAACTTTGACTTTAAACCTCATAGAACTTAGTTTTATCAAAATATAATGTTTTCTATTTTGCAGAGATCCGATATCTGGCCAGTTAAGGGGTTTTTTGGTAGACATGGTGAACGCGGGTACGTGTTTCGTCTTAGTTTTTAAAGCTAACTTCGTAAATAATATATCCAACTTTAGACACCACTGCAAATTTACTGGTAAAACTACATCGTCTTTGAGCAGCAAAAACCTCCTATGTCCCATTGTCCCCTTAACGTGTTTAAACTAAAACTTCCTATGAAATATATTGGCAGTTTTAAAGTATATATGAGGTTTTTCTTGTCCAACAACCACATGTACATTTTAATCAATTCAAAACAAAAATGCCTGTATTGTGCATTGTAATATGTTTCTTAACATGGTGTTGGTGATGTTCTTTAACAGTTTGTCGAATGGGAAATAAGAACTGTAACTTGGTGTATGACGTCTGGCAACACTGTTGGGATTCAGAAAAAGGCCAAGTACAACGAGGAGGTGTTGGTCTAATGAGTGGATGGTATGATGCTTGCGCAGGTAATTAATATTTAAAGTATGTATCACAAAATGCCCCAGCAAATACACAACGTTTTAATACAGAAAAGGTTTAAATGTCGGGTTGTATAAAGGGTATAAAACGTTTCAAAAACATTCATAAAATTGAAAACGTTCTATACAGAATGTTATGTAACTGCTGACAAATTATTTTGCAAAAATGTTTGCCTAAAATATTATACAATAACATTTTAAAAACATATTCGTGCTCTTTTTGTAACCCGATATTTTGGATAAACGTTTTAAGAAGATTTGTGTGTTTGTTGGGACATTGCATATTGCGTGCATTGTTGACGGTTTAAATTGTTGACGCCCTACCCCCTCCATTTTAAAATCCTGGATACGCTCCTAAAGGCAAATATCTTACATTTTAAAGTTACAGTTTGCTTGTATGTTTGTTTGTTTGTCTTTTATTTTGTTTTTTAATTTGGTAACACTTTGCGGGCTACGGCCCATAGGCTATCAGATTTGAGTTGAATTAAATTCCTGATATAATTGTTTGAGTTGAATTGATGGGAATTTAAAGTGAAGATTATGGTAACAAATTGTTATGTTGGCATGTTCGCTTACAGGTTGGATTAAAAGTCACAGCAGAGCTCGGACTTTTAAATTCAGTAAGACATGGTCCAAACCTGTAGATTATCATTTCATCATCAAGACTGGAAACCCACGTGGATTCAATCCTACGGATGTAACTAATATGACGTTTGGATTTATAGACGGGTTTATCAATGATGAATTCTGTTTGGCTCGTCAAACTTCTATAAAGGTATGTTCACAGAGCTCTGGTGTTTATAATAACGTGTTCTATATACGTTACAGTTTTAGGAAAAGAAAGAAACCCAGGCCTTGTAAGTTAGGCGGTTAACTTCTTATGTTAGCCGACCAGCAACCCAAGTTTCCCAAGGGTTGTAAAAGTGGAAGCCTTGTTTTTGTACTTGGAGTAGGTGGTTTCGGCCCCTGGCCACATTTGTGTACGTACTTATAACGTCGTAAACAAGTTATTGCTTTTGACAAATATCTTCTGTTAACAAATAAGAACCAATTTCTTTGTCCATGGTAAGGGTGGTTGAAGAAGGTTGAAGAAGGCCGTCGTTATAATTAGAGAGTAGTAAATGCAATATATGGCACTTACGCTACAACCGTGCTCCACTAAGTGGTCGTCCGTCACTTTTGTTGTTAATTTATAAGCCAGTTTCAAAAATATAATTTGATTTTTTTTTCAGGGATCTACACTTTCAGTTACACAAATACATCACTACCCTTTGCCTGATGACATGTTAAATGCTGTTCTTTCTGGTGAGGTAGGTTATACGTTTCCATTGTTGCTATTACTCCACTATAGTCCTTTATGCCATATCGACTATCAGAAAACACACATGCAGATGCAAACCAAGATGAGGACATATTTAATGTCTACATATCTTTCTTTGTCCATGTGCTGTCATGCCAGATCCTCAGAAAATCGGTAATATCAGACAAGTCAAATGTTTCATTTTCAGAGGACTTTACTAGGTTCTCGTATCCATATGTTGTGCAGTGAGAGTCCTTGGTAGAAGGCCAAATACTGCAAAACGCACCAACCTACCCCCATCACCCACACACCCACCCCATCCCATCCCATACACCAACCCCTACACACACCCGCTCCCGCACCTCACCATATCCATTACACATACCAAACACTACCAACATCCTTCCACACACAACCCCACACACACCCCCACCACATATACAACAACGACAATTAAAAAAAAATAGAGACCAATAAACGAACCAAAAATGACACTAATAGTCAAAATCATGCTCATATGTGTTCAACGCATCATGCAGTTATTGTTAACTACATGTATGCACACAACACAGGGGCGCTCACAATAGGCAATTGAACCCTACTGGTAGCGCTGTGTTGTAGATATAGGATATGAACTAGTTAGCGTCATATATGTGACGTGTCATGTCATGACAGGTTATCAATTTTGAGGTTTTTACATATCTTAAATATACAGATATTTTGCTCCACAACACCGTTTTCCCCAATGAAATCGGACATTCCTAAGCGAAGATATTGAGTTCGCAAGTTATGGTATTATAAAATTGGAAATTGAGATATCGGCCTTTAAAAATATTATTGACAATGTTGAGAGTAGGAATTACCTTGAAAAATGTCTCAAAAATGCAAGATGCCAGTTATATTCCGGTCTGAAACTATCAGGCAATATTTTAACATAAAAAGCATCACAAATTCGCAACAAACACAAACTGTGATTAAATCACCCCGGGCAGATTTTTGGCTATTTCTCCATTTACGATCCTGCCCAAAAGTGTCTTTTTTTGACATGACATATGAGAAAGTATAAAAGCTATGATTTTAGTACTTTCTCTACGTTTCAATTACTTATTCTTTTCAAAATATCTGAATTTTCGACCCGGTACAAGCTTTAATAACGGGGGACCATACATTTGTATAAGAAAGAAATATATCATCTATATCCAAACTCCCTGTTATTCCAATGCACATTTTGCTTCACCGTAGGGTGTCACGAAACCGTAATAGGTACAAATTGAGTACTTTCTGTCAATCAAGTATGGTTTATTCTCTACATGTCAATCTTTATATCATTAGCATAGTCCTTATAATAACGGTGGACCGTCTTGATGAGTAAATAACAGCAAACCAGTGAAAAATACCCCCAAAACGGAGTCAGTGTAGCTCCGCCCGTACCTGTCAATATCGTTATTATCGATTGGATTAGTCGACCGTAGCGATTGGATTAATATTATCACGTGGTAATAAATTTGCGTTGGACAATCGATTACTATAATGGTTTAGTACAGCATATCTCGGTTTAATCTTCACTAAGCGGGTTTATGGCTGGAAAGGTCACAGTGAATTTGCCGTGGACATACGTGCACTATGGTTCATTTAATGTTATTATTTTTATTTTGTATAAGGTGGATGCGTGTATTGCATATAGCCATATCGATCTAAAACCTGGCTTGCAGAGACTAGACGATCCTGTATTGGACTGCTCTATGGACGCATCAGGTGCCGCTATTATGATGCGTATGGATAATCCTCTAGTAGAATGGTGGGATCCTGCACTGGAACGACTTATACAAACATCGGAATATTGGGAGATATGCCAGGACGTTAAAGACGAACATGGTATGGTTTATTTAGTAGGACACCGTGATTATTGAAAACGCTTCGGCAACAATGCATTATTCTCAACAAACATAAGCATAAGAAAAAAAATATGCGCTTAGTAAAATTATATCCCAATGTACTCGTTTTCTGGATATTGATCTCTGTTTTCCTGTTTTGATATCCTGCTTGTGTAATATTTAATATAAATAATGTTGCTTTTATTATATTCATTGTTGGAACTAATGTTCATAATCCGCAAGCGCAAAAGAATTAAGGCACCAGTTATATTCATCCCTTTATATCTTAAACAAAGTCAGATGTGAATATATCTCCATTTTGCTTGACAAAACCAAGTGAATTTTTACTCACTATAATATTTCATCCTTCACATCGGAGGACTTCATCAGGTATGACTGATATGGTCATCTGATCCACTTACCCGGGAAACTGGTTTCCGCTACTTCTTTTCCAGAGGATCGTAGACGCGACTTAGGAAATATGTCCCCTTCTCTCTGTTCATGGTCTTGGACCCTGTTCTTCTGATTTCCATCGCTTCCTGCACTTCTCTAGATTTTTTTGTCATGTTACCGCCCAAGGAAATATTGCAGTGAGTACAAATTCATTAGGTTTTGTCAAGCAAAATGGAAATATTAAAAAAAACCCTAATGAATCTATTCAACAAAGACAGATATGCCATAATTGGAACCAGCAGTCAATAGCTCTACGTGTATCATTTAGCTCAAGACCTCGTTCGTTGAAGTCGCTCAAGAAATAAATACACGATGATATAAAAACCCAAGGAAGATAGGAATTCAAACGTTGCAGTTTGATCCATTGCATGCTCAATTGATTTGTATACAAAGCGTTCTAAAAAAAAGAGAACTATCACAAAGCTTTCCATCGATTAGCACTTTTAAAATAGCGTCGTGCTTTCATTAATTAGAATATAAAAGTGCAACTTTTGATTTAGGTTCTTTCATTGTTATATACTTCGCTTTGTGTGTCCAACAGTACCGCAAAAATAGCCCAATCCGCCTAAACGTTGGAAATAATAACGCAGATGTACATAATTCATCGCCATGGTCTTCTGTCTTGATATCTATTTAAATTGTATGAAAAAAATACAAACAATATCATGCTATAGAGTCATGTGCCACATTAAAGAATTGATTTCTCACGACTTGGGGTTTTTTGTTGCGACAAACCCTGCGTTTCTAGTGCTGATGATTAGCCATACTGCAGTTACTGTCCGTTTTCCTATACACAATACACAGTGCTCTTTCCCATTGACGCGTGACCTCTACAAATAGCCTACGTTAAAAGTATGGGGATATGCCTAGTTAACGTCGCTGTGTGAAAAATAACCGGCCAATATTAAAAGTACTCTTCTAAAGTTCTAGAAAATATAGTTTTGTAACATGTCCTAAATTCTTAGCTAATTTAGATGTTTGGAAATATGCGTACTTTGGTGTTTTAGTTAATGTTATAGGTAATAGTACATTGCCTAGTTAACGTCGCTGTGTGAAAAAATAACCGGCCAATATTAAAAGTACACCAAAAATATGAAGAAATTATTTCCAAACCGTGTTAAGTCAACAATCATTATGTTGCTCATTTTCAAGAATGCTGGTTTACAAAAAGCACGCCATTGTCTCATTTCGTGAACAAAGGTACACATACCATTGTTTCCTTTCGTTTCCTTTATAATCGGTTACCCAACTGAAGCTATAATACCAGCTTTATTGCGATATCGCACATGTAAAACAGACACTTGTGCACAACCAGCGAAGATCCGATTTAATCAGTTGAGCTGTTTCAATGAGTGTTATCTTGGTTTAATAGCTTTTAATGGGGTTTAAGTCCTGCAAAGGTCGAGATGAATTCTACTGTAGACATGACTGCATCATGCTTTGTTCTGAACTTCGTCCTTTCCTTGGTTTGGCGTTCGTCAAACCGTATGCAAATCGTCGATAAGACTTTAATGTTCTCATATTTGATGCGATCAAGCAAAATCAGTCGGAACTCGGAGACATTCTATTTTCAGTTTCTTTATTATAGTCCAGAGCATTTACAAAGCTGCATTTTGCAGAAAACCCCATTGAAATTTGAAATTGAACAACCAGTTCCAGAGATATATATGAGCAATTAAAGAGTTTCCAAAACAGCAGGAAACAAAAGCAAATATTTCCTTTGTTTGGCTATATCTCAAATCAATACTTCAGAGTACCGCCTGATTTTGCATGATCGCATCACATTGGGTTTTTTTTTTTTTTTTTTTACAGGCCATATGCCCGGAAAAGATCCGAAGGAATTATGCATTGGATATTAACATAGTTATTCTCTATATTGTGCCATACGGGATTTGTCATCGTCAACCTGTAATGTTGTTAAACGTTTTCATTGTTATCTGCTGCTGTGAAATATGATGCTTCAATGACTCGGCTATAGTTGAACTGTAACCTTGACTACGCTCAAGCGTATCTTTGCACATTGGAAAAGAGCCTATAAGTTTCAAGCTAAAACAATTATCAGACTACCTACTGCCCATAGCGCCACCTGTAAAGAAAGTAAACATACTTATGAGACTATTTTTGTCAGTGTAATTACTAGTCCTTATGTACATTATGGTCCAAAAATGGTCTCATAAGTATGTTTACTTTCTTTACAGGTGGCGCTAGATGCAGGCGCATAACCTTTTCATGATAAGATCCTCCACTTTCTTGAATTTCTTCACTGTGGCCGCACCATCCGAAAGTGATGGACGTCCACTTCTTGGCTCATCTGTGAGGGACATGTGGCCAGTTTGGAAATTCCTTTTACAAAAAGCAGCAGTGCCATATGATGAGCAATCATCACCGTAGCGGATAGCTTTCATTTCATCATAGATTTTCTGAGCATTGTAGGCCTAACCCTTCAAATGCAGGAACTTAATCACGCTGCGTGCCTCAATTTTCACCATTTTACAGGTTATGCGCCTACTACCCATCTAGCGCCACCTGTAAAAAAAGTAAACATACTTATGAGACCAATTTTGGACCATAATGTAGAGAAGGACCAGGAATCACACTGACAAAATTTCATCGATATAGCTCCTTCGCTTCTGGGTGATGTCAAAAACTTTTGGATACCCCCTTATAGAACAAATAATGTTTATAGACCTACAAAATAATATATTAAGAAAAGTGAAAAAGGAGGCCTACAATAAGAAAGCCAAATGTGAATTGACACATCAAACATTATGTAGGTCCAGTAATAAATGCTAACAAGATACATAGGCCTAATAAAGATACACTGGCATGTTAATCTTTAACATTTAAGCCAAGTGGTTGGGTTGTCTGAAGTTTAGAGATCCAGTCTTTCTCAAGTTTCTTTCGCATGAAAGTGTCAGTCTTTGGGGGTTTGTCAATACACATGACAGTAATGTGATTTGCAGAATGTCCTGGGAGGTTGAAATGTTTAGCTACTGGTGTATTTCTGTTAAGACGAGCATCAGCACAATGCTCAGTCAGTCTGGTTTCCAGGATACGACCAGTCTCTCCCACATACTGCACTTGGCAATTAGCAGATATGATAAGGTAGATCACATTCTCACTCTGAAAATTGAGGTGTTTGTGGATTACATGACTTTCACCTGGATGTACGATCTTTTTCAGAATATACCTTTATTTTTTTCAAAACCGATTTTTTGGCATATTTACAATACTTACACATGTTCCAACTTAAATCTATGAGCAAACTGTCAAATTCGCCCTATTTGTAGTATAACGGGATGATTTACTGTTGGTCCGACATATTATAATTTTTCAGATTGTGATAATATGTCCGAACGATCGCAAATCGTAGTCTCCTACGAAGCCAGTTTGGTTACGGTCCCTCGGCTGCGTAGGAGACTAACTCTGAGGCCGCACTCGCCGGCCTAATATAAAAAGTGCGAGATATTTCGAGAGATAGAGGTGAAGTTTATGTTGTTTCTTCGCAAATTTCCAATGTTTTTTGCGTCCAAATGTATTGGGATTTCACAATGATTGCATATTAACTATTGAAAAGAAAAAAAGAACAATCTAAAAATTTAAAAAGATCGTACATTAAGGGAAGGGGTATGAACGTTTGGACAGTATTTATTGTGGGACATTAGGGCACATCAGACATATCGAATTGCATTCTGAATACGAAGAATGTCCTTCTGATATCAAATTATTTAGATTTTTTGAAATTCGCATTTTACACATTTTATGGCAAATCATTAAAAATTGATATTTTTGATATTTAACAGTACTTGAAGTAAACTTTATAAATCTGATGATTTATACTTAAACTGTATGTAGGTGGGATGAAAAGCCGACGATCAATTGAAAATTTTGACCTTTCGTACTGAAGATATGGATTTTTTTTCCCAAAACACTAAAAACAAATAGGTCTTTTTGAGAAAAAATCCATATCTTCAATATAAAAGGTCAACATTTTCAATTGATCGTCGGCTTTTCCTCCCACTACATACACTTTAAGAATATATCATTAGATTTATAAAATTATTTCGAGGACTGTTATATATCAAAATTTGAAAAATATCAAATTTTAATAATTTGTCATAAAATTTGTATTATATCGTGAATTTCAAAAATGAAAATTATTTGATATCAGAAAGACATGCTTCGTATTCAGAATGCAATTCGATACGTCTGAGGTGCTCTCATGTCCCACAAAAAATACTGTCGAAACGCCATAAACGCTCATTCTAGATCCCTTAAGGCTTTAAGAATGAAGGTCAACATAGGATAGCTCCCGATACTAAATGGGTGGTCTGCGTGGAATTCTTCTCAGGGAACAAGTTTGATCAACAGATCGGATGCCTATAATCAGGAGCATCAGATGTCGGTGCATATCAGTTGTGAAAAAAAATACGGTGGCCACACAAGATACTGATTGAAGTAAAAGAATTAAAACAAAATGATGGACACAATAATTAATTAAAGAAAAGTTGTAAAAAGTACAGAGAAGATAAAGGTGAAACTGCTTTGATAAACGTTGACTGAAGAAAATCGGTTGTGTATCTGTGTTGCGCTGGTAAATCTGTTTCTAAGATAATAGGTCAGTTTTTCATTTTTCATTTAAGGCAAGATAAGGTGGTGTCATGGGGTAAAGCTGCTCTGACCCATTTTGTGACAAATTTGGAAGAACAACTGTAACAAACTATTTACATGTACCATGTTCTAGCTGAGGCTATGGTCTTCCTTATTAAATGATCTGAGTACGAATGCAATTCGATATGTCTGGTGTACTCTCAGCTCCCACCAAAACACTGTATGCATGTTAATATCCGATTCCTTAAGGGTTGTAAATTGGCTTCCACAAATTTGGTGCGGTGTGGTTTATTTGTGTATGTGGGGGGGGGCAAAGGTTTTTATTTGAGGCCAGGGAGTTTTGGATCGGTATTTTGTTTCCTTATTTTTAATATTTTTTGCTAAAGGAAATTATCATAAAATGTACATACCGTAGGTGATTGGTAATGCAAAAACTGCACTTTCAGGGAGTGTTCGGAAATACCTTGGTTTTGTGGGTTGTGACGAAATTACAGAGAGCCTAAAAATCAGGTCCAGGTAATTTTATATAAATTTTGCATGATTAGACACATTTCGACAACGTTTTATACACCCAAGAATGAAAATAAGAAAAATCTCTAGTTTTACCTGCAACAATTGCCTTTCGCCCTCTTTTTTGCCCTAGGGAGATAACAGTGCCCCCCCGCCCCCCAATCGGTTGCAAAATTTAGAAAATCCCATAGGAACATTGCCAAAAACACGGCTCGTGCCCCGCCCCCCAATCAGACCCGGTGCCTCCCATCCCAATCATGGTCGGTGCCCCCCCCCCCTTCGGATGACCCACGCTACGCTACTGGGAGATATAGTAAGGCTCTAAACCACATAAGCCTGAGGAAAGTACACCGCCATTAACGTTGGCTACTAGGTTAGCTTTTAGAAGTCCTGTATTTAAATTTAAAAGTCTAGTTTCCATTTTATAGACAAGTATTTATTCGCAAAATCCATTTTCAAACAAATGAATGCTATTATTACAATTGACTGATAATGACATATTAATATTTTGTTTCGAATTTGTCTCGTGTTTAGATCTAGTCGCCATTCGCTGAATAAAGTATAGAACTGTCGGCTTGTTAAGTTTCCTTTTAGTTCTATATGTATGTACTATTTTTATTTTAATATCTATTTATCAATTTACGCTCTCCCTTTTGGGATTGAGCACTTTATTCAAAAGATAGTCTAACTTGAGTAAAATGTTGTTATTTATCAATTTATGTATTTTAATGTATACTTGAACGAATCATCAATCCAAGCTTCTTCAAATTACTAAAGTACTCAATTTGTATAATATAATTTGGCACTACTACAAAACCACCAATTCATGCATGTATCAACAACTCAAGTGCTGCTAGGCATTCAGCTGAGGCCAGGACTTGATCCCCGAACTTGACCAGTCAATTACGATACCAGCCGTTTTAAATCCTTTTAAGCTATGATGAAGCTCACAACCATCTACGAATAACTATATCTCAGACATATTGCGTACAATAAAGGGCTTATTATTAAGCAAAGCCGTATACAGAAGCCTATATCATTTCTACAACTTGTATGTCTACCTATAAAACAAATATGGAAACTTTAGATTCGAGTGATACTAGTAAAATTCTCTCACAAGAGCGCGGTTCTGGTGTAACTAAGCTGCTTCTCATTTCGGTGGTTATTGCAATACTATTGTCTTTAGTTGCTTTGGTTGTGGCGTTAATAAGCTTTGCGCAGAATGGGGGTACAACAACGGTTGCCGTAACTGGACAAGAAGGTTTGTATGTTCTCCGTGGATTATTATTATAATTATATTAATTGTATAAACGCATGGTTCGGAACAACGTGGAGCAAAATGAATAGTACGCTGCTAATGCTTGTATTGGTGTGAAACATTTTGATGAAAAATTTATGTTGATGAAAATAATGACATTATAAAGTGGCATACCAAGCAGGACACATTTTGATTATTTCTTTGCATAATATTACAAAGAATAAAAGGGTTTCTTCTCATTCCGCAGGCTCCAATGCGAAGGATGATAGAATATGGAATATTGCAATGGGACATGGAACCCATAATACCATTTACATGTAAGAAATAGTACATAAATTAAAACAAACGCCGGCGGTTTTTTGCAAGTTGCAATTTCTAAGCGTGAAATAATTGTGCGACTTGAAGTGAACAAAAATGTACCATGAAACCACATTTGTTATCTGGGACCATATCTTCAAAACTGTTTTATCAAACGAGATCTGCTTTGTTGCCAATTATAGCAGACAAATATGGCTTTCACATATAAAAACTTTGAAAGTTTGTTGCAAAAACATATTTTAAATATCACCACATACATTTGGTCGCTTTACTGGGAAACTCTAAGGCTTGTCAGTTTTAAAAAAAAGGCGTAGATTCTCAAACAGGACAACATATATACAATAGACCGATGCAAGATTGGCAATAAGAATATTTGGCCAGCTCATTCTTGGTGCTAAATATCGGTCGATATAGGTAGAAGTCTACAGTGGCGTAGCCAGCACTTTTTCAGAGGGTGGACAAAGGGGGAAAGACAACTTATAAGCGGGAGGGCAAACATTGACATAAAATGGTCAAAAATAGGTTAAAAGGTACAAAAATGGCCTCAAAATCGTATATATTGGGCGGCCACCATCCCACAGGGAGGGGGCAAGGTGTGGGCAAGACACAGGGGGCAGCTGTCCCCCTTTGTCCCCCTGGATACGCCACTGCTTCTAAAACATGTTTTCGTTTTTCTAATTTGCAGAGATCAGTTATCTGGCCAGGTAAAGGGATTTAGGGTCGACTTAGTAAACGCAGGTACGTATTTAATCTTAATTGTTTTCGTTGCATTCGTATATGTGAAGTGAACATCGTGTACGCGTTCGACTAATATTTCCATCGTAATAATAAAACGACGGTTCCTGTGTTTTTAGTCAAAATCGCACATTTTGACAAAACTACAGTCTTGATTTTGACAGGGCGTGTTAGTTTAATAACGAATAATTATTATAATCGTGTAAAAAACAGAATTTGGAAAAATATTGAGGGCGTCCTCTTCAACAAATGTTATAATATGGCTTTAATGCAGGTTGTACACACATAATATTCCAAATTGAGATGAAATGCTCTGCATAGCATGGTATTTTTGGATTCACGACTACAGTACTAAATAATTCGACTTACGTGATTATTTGGAAAGTCTGACAAAAAAGAAAGACATTTAGCCCGATCATGGGCCCAAATAGTGTAAAATACATTGTAAAGCTAAAGCGATTTCCATCTTTTTTTTATCTTCATGTTTTTATTTGCAAAATTTTGGGCGAAAATAGTGTTAAATACCAAATTGTTGCGCGCCACGCGCGCACATCGTCCCAATAAAGCCTTTTTTGACGCTCGAAAACATACAGTCTCTATGGAGTGTATGATGCAACTGTAATTTTTTGTCTGTGCTCTCGAAATTTTATTTCCCCCCCCCCCTCCTCCCACACCCACACACAAAAAAAGGCAGGCTACGCCCCTGGATCAACATAATTGGAGTTTAAATGACAAACGCTTTTAAAGTTTAAAACACCTTCTTTAAAGACATTACACTTACACTATTCGGCTTGAGACCAACAATGTCTTAAACGATCTAAAAACAATCATAATAGATTACATTTTGATCAGCGCGATTCTCAAAACAAGAGCGTATTGTACATTCGTCCAACATACCTCTGTCCTGTGTGCACCAATTCAAATCGTTCTGATTTTTTTATCATAAAAGTAGAGTATTTTGCATTAAGTTTGTTATCATGATGTTGCGTGATGTTCTTTTACAGTTTGTCGATTGGCAAATAAGGATTGCCGTTTGGTGTATGACGTCTGGCAACACTGTTGGGAATCAGAAAAAGGCCAAGTACCACGTGGGGGTACAGGGCTAATGAGTGGGTGGTATGACGCATGCGCAGGTAAATAATCTTATATAAGATCTTGTTGAAAAAAATGCATATATAGATAAATGTGGATAAAGTGACCTTAAGGAAATGGTCTCCCTATTAAAGTAAAGATTTATGCTAATAGTGACAAATACTGTTTATGTTTTCTTTGTCTGTTTATTGTGGTTTTTGTTGTCGTTGCTCTGGACCTCTTATGTTGGAATGTATAACTTACAGGTTGGATCAAAGCTCACAGCAGGGCTCGGACTTTCAAATTCAGCAAGTCATGGAGCAAAACTAGAAAATTCAATTTTGCCATCAAGACTGGAAACCCACGTGGATTCAATCCTACGGATGTAACTGATATGAAGTTTGGTTTTGTTGATGGATTCGTCAATGATGAATTCTGCTTAGCTCGTCAAACTTCTATAGAGGTATATTTCACGTCCTAATAAATTACTTGTACGTGCCAAATGTCCCTTATTTGGTTAATTATTAAGGTTATAAAACGTTTTGTGTAAAAAACACTACAACAACATTTTAAGAATAATGTTGTCAAAAAGTTATTGTAAAATATTTCGTCAACAAGTAAGGGCCCAGGTAGTAACGTTTGGATAGTACTTTTGTGGGACATGAGAGCACATTATAAGTCTTTTGCAATAAGCTTTCACTATGTTCACAAACTGCATGTTTGAATGTTTTTAATATGTTTTATAACCCGACATATTAAATGAAAAATAAGTAAGTTTTTTATTATATGCCCTCTTTGATGTTATTGATCGAGTTGTCGGGTGTATGTGTCAAATATCTGGTACTAAAGTTAATTTTTTATTACTTCTGTGGTCCAAGCTGTGCGCCAAGCGTAGACGAGCGTACACACAGAAGAAATAAACAATCACGCTGATTGGCTGATCAACGCACTTGACAAAAAGCCGGTTGACCCATTGGTCGTCGCGTCGGCGCGGCGCGTAGTAGGCGACCTTGTCACTTCTACGCGATCGCAATTCACCAGCGCGTACCCGGAACACGGAAGTAATAAAAAATTAACTTTAATGTATCAATCTTGCAATTGAATATCATTTTCCTTTGTCTTACGCCCTACTACTTCAAATCATAATTGTCGCCGCTCCGTTTTATAAATGTGTTTGCCTCTTTGTTTTTTACTATGATTACGGTGCTCGGGTCACGGTGTCTGCTAAATTACGATTCCTGACTCCTTTTCAGGGATCTACACTGTCGGTGTCGCAAATGCAACACTATGATACGTATCCTGACTTGTTAAACGCTGTTCTTTCTGGTGAGGTAGGTTAACTCAATGCTATTCTGCCCCCCCCGTTTATATATGTTGTTTATCTTAAGAACTCTGATAGGGGCACACTTAATGCTCTGCATGCTAGCCATGCGCTTCAATGGAAAAAGTTCAAGTTTTGAAATATTTTCTCAAAATATCAAGAGCTATCTTAAGAACTACTGGATGTTTGTACTCATTTTAATGCATTTTTCATGCTGATTCCAAATATAGTCATGAAAATTTACATTTCTGAAATTTTTGAATTTTTTAAAAAAATTTGAAACTTGTCGTCTGCAGTCGACACCCGCGTGAAGAGAGTTAAAGTACAGGTAACTGAAGAGGGGAAGTTTCCCCAAATCACAGCGCCAGGTAATGACCGGGCTGCCGAGTGCGAATGTGTATTTATTTTGTATGATTCATGTTTGTTTTAAATGTTGGTGCTTCTTTTCCCAAAATTTGACATTTTTGGTGATATTTCAAGAAAGTGACATGCCAAAGACAAATCTGTTGTCACATACTTTATTCGTTAATACATATCTTTTCGTAACCATTTCTCTCGGTGATTTACTATTGAATATCTATATATTTTGTGAATGCATTTTGGCGTTTCAATGCGTTTGAAGCTTACCATGAAATTAACGCTGATATCTGGATATTTTAGAATTTCATTCTGATGGTCCGCTATTGCAAACCAGCAAACACAAAACCTTTTTAATACGTTTTAAACAGGGTTTTGGTTTAGGTAAAAACGTTTTAATAATATCAAATGTCAGGTTATATTAAGGCCATGAAAACGTTTTAAAATGTTTTGTATGAAAACACGCTACAAAATATTTCTTAAATGTTTTCAAAATGTTATTGTAAAATATTTTCCAAACATTTTTTTCTGCCAAATAGTTTGCAACACTTAACATTGTGTTAGAATATTTGCAGTAAGTTATCAAGAAATGTTTTGAATGTTATGAAAACGTTTTATATCCTTTATATACCCTTTATATAACCCGACATTTAACGTTTTACGGCAACCTTTTCTAAACTTTTGCGAATGATGTCGAAAACGTTTTCTGTTTGTTGGGAACCACAGAATGCAGATTGGCTCTGGATATCTCACACCCCAACACATACACTAATTAAAAATAATCGTGACAAACGAACCCAAAATGTCACCAATATTCAAAACTATTAAGATATGTTCAACGTTCATTTTAATTGTGTTAGGTGGATGCGTGCATTGCATATGACGGTACCAATCTACCACCTGGCCTAACTACACTAGAAGACCCGGTGTTGGACTGCTCTATGGACTCGTCAGGTGCCGGGCTTATGTCGCGTATGGATAATCCTATATCAGAATGGTTTGATCCTGCATTGGAACGACTTATACAAACATCGGAATATTGGAAGATTTGCCAGGATGTTAAAGACCAACATGGTATGGTTTATTTTTGAGGATATTGTGATACTTTATTATTGACAATGTTACAGTGATAATACCTTATTCAAAACACAGTGAAAGGAAAATTTATTTATTAATAATATACAGACTTGACATTTAATATGGAATATTTTTTGCAAAATTCCATGACTGGTCTGGACGGAGTCTGCATAAACCGCACGGGCTAAATATTAGTTGGGGTGTGTCGGGAGATGGTATAAAATATTTATTTGATAGAAAAATGTGTTTTCCATAAGTTAACATTATGGTGCTCATAATGTAGCGAATTTGCCTAAAATGGCGGATTTAGGGACGTTGAATTTGAGCTTTGTGGGGGACACAATTTCTGTTATTCTGTTATTATTAATTTTATAGGAGTTTGAGGTGATATTTCTTAAACTTCGTCATCAATTGGCATTCATCACAGCTGAAATACAATTGCGATGTACCAATTTTTTGAACATGGGAGGAGCGCAAAATAGGGCTCGTAAAAGTGGTACGTACTCAGAAAGTTTGAATGGCCCCCTGGGGTCAAATATTACAAACTTACGGTACAAAAACAACTGTGCGGATTCCTGGTTGTCCAAAGAGCTCCCGCTGTTTCTTTGTGTACAGTAAGCTTATAACATTTGGCCCCAGGGGACCATTCAAACTTTCGGAGTGCGTACCACTTTTAAGAGCCATATTTTTCAAAACTACTCCGATTTTCAAAACTGGTAGATTAAAAGTGCATTTTAATTCTGACGAACACTTATTAGTATTAGATTCAGTAAATATCGCCTCAAACCTCAATAAATTTTAATACATTAAATTCACTACATTATGAGCCCCATAAATGTAAACTAATGGAAAGCACATTTTCTATCAAACAATTTTTTACACCATCTCCCGTTACACCCCAATTATTATTTAGCCCTTGCGGTTTATGCAGACCCCTACCAGACCAGTCTTTGGATTTTGCGAAAATATATTCCATATTAAATGTCAAGTATTAACGCTAGAACTACTGAGCCTTATTTTGTAACACGAACTACGAAGAGGGGGGTGTTGCGACCGCCATGAAATTTCAATTATAAACGTCATATACCATTATATTTGGTATTCATGTATAGCTATGTGCCTTCTCTATCCAGTGATACCAAAGTAAGTACAAATATTCCCCATATAATGTCGCTATGACGTCATAATGTGAGGGCGCCCATGCAATTTTGTAAAATTCTTGCTATGTGCAAAAGTATAGGCCAAATTGATTTTCGGCTAAAAATTAAAACAAAAATGCGACTTTCACCGATTATTTTCCTAAATATAAAAGGAAACGACTACTTTTACCTAACAAGTGAAAATTCATTATAGTCAATAATAAGTGAAATAGAAATCACCAAAATGAGTGCAAATCCTGATGTATATTTTATTGTACTCTTTGCAATGCAAGTTGTATTTAGTAATCTATAATTGTACACTAGTTTTGGTTTATCATTATTTTCATATGTAATATTCATTATTTAGCTTCTCTAGTGTATTTCAAAGAATGTCGCAAAGGCCTTGTCGCCATAACGTGATAATGCTACTTTATTATAATCGCCGCGTTCTCGTTTCTTTCCTCTATTTAATTATTTGTTTACTACCTTCATACGACTTGCGTTTTCGGTTATGACAAACCAGTGGCGTAGCTGGATTTTTGTGAGGGGTTGTGAGGGGCGGGCCCCACTGGGTCTTCAATGCTAACAAAAAGTCACGCCTATTTTGCAATCACAATATCGCATGTTTTTTGACATTTCATTCGTAAAGACGTAATAGTTCCAAATAAACAGTTCTACAACTGCATGTGGATACGGCCGGGGCCGAAATGACGAATTATTGTAAGGGGCTGTCTCCTCACCAGCAGCTAGACGCTTCGGCAAACACTGCTTAATTAAATTATTAATGTTATCCGAGGTCAAAGGTCATCAATCAGAGGTCATCCGGGGTCAAATGTCATATGGTGTCAACGAGGTGAAACAAAAATCACTATCATACTACAAGCAGGAGTATACCATTTTGTGCCAGGGTTGCATTAGGCAGCCTATATATTACCCCTTGTAAATAAAGAAAGGTAGAAAGAGTAGTCAGTTACATTATTTTTATTTTGTCTACTAATAAAACGCAATGAGAATACATATACTAAACTAGAATTTGATTCCTGATTCTTCAAGTCTGTTTCCACAATGCATCCAATCTCCCCTCTGGACCAGACGTATCCCTTTTTAAAGGGATTTTTTATTTTCCTTGGATTAGTGGTTCAACAAAATGTTGCCGCTGTATTTTTCGCAACAGGCAATAACACTTCAACAACTTCAAAGTAGAGATCATGTTAGAAAATGGCAGTTGATTGACAGTTCGCATCGTATTTTATTCTCATTTTACAGGTCATATGCCCGGAAGAGATCCAGAAGATATATGTATTGGATATTAAATAATTAGATTCTGTACTTTGATATACGGAATTTGGCAAGCTATTATCATTGAACGTTTTCATCGTCTAAAGCTAACCAGCTGGTGTAATACCTGGTGCTTCCATTAATCCTGTGTATTGAATGGCAAAAGTAGATATTTTCAAGTGACTTATGCTAAATGATCTGAATGACGAATAAACACAACACTGGTATACATTGGCGTGCTCGGGATTTCGTGAAGGAGGTTCAGGGGGCAGATGCCACATCACTTTAATGATCTTAGAATTCCCCTTACTCATGCCACTAACGCCATTGTACCGATATACAGTAAGCCAAACAATTTAAAGTTGTGTTCACCCCTGTATATCCTAATTTAAGACAAATATGTCAAAAACAAGCCGATAATACCTGAACTCTTTAGCTCTGATTCAAGACCTTATTTGTTGAAATTGGTTGAGAATTAAAGAAACGGTGATCTAAAACCTACCGAAGAGACGAAATCAAAAAATCTGCACTTTTGTGTTCTAATCAATAAAAGCATGGCGCTAGTTTTAACGTGCTAATCAATGGAAGCACGGCGCTAGTTCCCTTGTTCGCGAACAGTTTGCGTACAAATCAATAGCGCATGCAATGGAGGAAACTGCAACTTTTAAATAGGCACCTTCCTTGGGGTTTTGGATCGATGTGTCTTTATTTTTTGAACAATTTCAACGAATGAGGTCTTGAAGGTCTTGCTAAAGGATGCAGCTATTGGCTGCTGGTTCCAATTATGACATGCCTGTCTTTGTTTAGGATATACAGGGGTAAACATAACTGGTACCTTAATGGTTTGGCTTACTGTAGTGCTGGATGTACTGGCAATACGCAATTACAAAAGTCATTGAGCAATAGAAATATAGTCAAAATGGTTGAAAGTTTTTGAATTTGAAGGTAATGGGAAAATAGGTAACATACTTTTATGTAGTTCGATTAAAACATCTACTGCAGGTAGTAGATAACCATCCAATAACAATAAAGTACCTCTTTTAAACAAAATTTATTTTTATGGCAAAAAATTGGCAAACAAATCCAAAATAATGTAATAAATAAAATTAATATACTAATCATATGTAATGTCTCGCTATAATAGTATACGCTTCTGACTCTTGGTCTGACTTTTTGGTACTTTACATGTCCTTATTCTATAATATTCTAGATCTTGTTACGGGTAAATTCATGTACGAGGATCGGTATGTAATGAAAGCTGATGATGGCATAAAGAATGTCTTTCAAACCACATAATGTGTAAATGATACCATATACTTAATTACGTAACAGCAGTAGCATAAAATCAATAGACTAGGGACACTGCCAAATTACGCGAAAAGGCGGGCCTTTTAAATTACACCAAATGCATGTGTATAAAACGTCAGAGAACAGCAACAATACATGATGTACATATAGCTAATTGTTAGCATGAATAAATACTTCGTCCTGTGTCTGCCTTTGGTTAAATCTGAGACCTGCTATTAAACTTTGGTGGAAATGGGATGTCTTTGAGCTTCAACAATATTAAGAGTTGGAGGGAAGCCACATTATTCTGCAAAAAAGGCGAAAATGAAAAAGTAGTTAATACAAATGACATCAACTATCTCCAATATGAAGCAGATTGAATATAATGTCTGCGGCTAGTACTCAGTATGATGATAACTGATGTAGATCAAACAATAATCTGTGCATGTGTACACTACGGGATTCTCATGAGAGTAGCAGCGCTGCTACTCTCGAGTACCCACGTCGGCCACCAGACCCTTGTGGCCCAGCAAGCCGGCTGCAACTCGCGAATACCTCGTGGCGTAGGTACTTTGAAGGTACTCGGAGTACCGACACTGGTACTCACCTGCCAGGTAATATGCAGCTGAGTACCGACGTGGGTACTCTGGCAAGAAAATGAGGCAAGCGGGTTGCCGTTTTTTATTTGTTTTTGTTGCCATATTGATTTATACTGATTAATATGTTCCTGATTTATGTTTCTTATTTGTTTTGGGGCATTTTTAAGCGGGTAAGTTAAGTAGGCCTAGGCCTATTAGTAAATGAGTAAATAAATAAGTAAATAAGTAAGTAAACAACTAACTAAAGGAGTAAGTAAATAAATAAGGCAATAGGTAAACAAATAAATAAGTTATTAAATAAATAATTACCCAACTTGAAGTAAATAAATAAATAAATAAGGAGATTGGTAAACAACTAATCATAAAGATAAGTAAATAATTAGGTAAATAATAATTAAATGAGTAAGTAAATAAACAAGGAAATAGGAAAATAACCAAGTAAGTAAATAAGCAACTAAATAAATAAATAAATATCTAAATGAGTAAGTAAATAAATAAGTGAAGATAATAAATAAGTATATAAACAACTAAATAAAAAATCAATAGTGAAATAAGTAAAGAAAAAGTAAATTTATAAGTAGGCCTACATAAATAAATAAGTAATAACTAAATAAATAAATAGGTAATAAATAAATGAGTAAATAATTAAAGCAAATAATGATTCAATGAATAAAAAACATATGAACATTTCAATAAAATACATGATTCAAATCTTTTCTAAACATTTCTAAAAAATAATAAACTTACTAAATAATTAATTAAATAAGATCAAAATTACAAATGAAAACAACCAAGCTGAGCAACCAGCCAAGCAAACGGCTAATTAACCAACCAACTAAGTAAACAATCAAACAAACATAAAACCGATACAAAAATCAAAGCACAAGAAAATAAATAACAATCTTCAGGTTTTGGAACAAGGCAATTTAAAACAGAAAAATCTTCACATAACATCGGTCTAAGTAACATGCTAAAACATTATTAACATAACAATGATGATGGTAATTTGGTATTAACAAATTAAAGTGTTATTTTCTTAACAGAACAAAACGGAAAACAAAAGAAAAACGACGGGATTATAATATAACACTGTCGCCGGCGTGCGGAAAAACTGCATTGTGCAACAAGCATTATTGCATCCATCATAACAAATTAATAATTCCACTTCAACGCGTTCGTGTGCAAACCTTGTTGAACGCGTAGTCGGCCGCGTAGTTGTATCATAGGCGCACGTGCCTTGAAGTCAATGAACTTTACGATCGAAGGATTTTGGCGACGGAGTACCTCGCGGGTGAGTATCTTCACGGCTACTTCACTGCTGACACATGGGTACACCATGTATGCGGTTACTGTGCAGGTACTTCCGCTGAAGGGCCATTGAAGTACCCCCGACTATGGTGTGCCTATAAGTCACCTACTCGGTACATCGCAGTTGACTCTTTTTGTAGTGTAGGTGTGATGACTGATACAATATGGTGGAAATTTATTTAAAAAATTGCACACTCATGTAAATATGGTTTAAAATAGTACAAAATACTATCCAAATAGAAATTTAATAATTCACGTGATTTACTATTGATGCTCTCAACCCCAAATGAACAGAAAGTTAGAAAAAAAATCTCATGCAACCGATGACCTCTCTCTATGTACCACTTCTTTTCGTATTAATGTAACAATTGCAGAATAACAGTTGCATTTTAATCACGGCTTCTAGGGTGACTCCCATTTATTGTTTGAAGATTATGCAACAGAACTCGTGAGAACTGGCAGAAACAAATTTCCACGTTTGCTATTGTTGGCAATATTGGTTTATAGGATGAAAAACGTTTTTTTTTAAATCAAAATAACACATACGTACTTGAACACACATTATAAATAAACTTTTAACACGGATGCCGTCTTGTCGAATAGTCCCCAGCTAGAAACTCAGTATCTTCCGAGTTGGAAACCGTACATAGATGCGTTTATAAGATAATCATTTTGTAGCCAAACCGTTCATTATGACACAAAGGTACAGTGTCTATCATAGAGAAATACCATGAATATCCATATACGGGGTTATAAGTCAAATATCATTACATACTGTACGACCCTCGTACCTTAATATTACATAGTTGCGGTTTGATTGTTGGACTTTATTGAGGCTAAAGGAAGATAGTAGGTAAAAAAGATTAAAGGGATCCTCCCTAAGTCTAACCTCCCTAGCTTGTTTTGTGTTTAAACTTGTTTTGGTGTTAAAAACATAATTGTATAGTTTAATAGTGCAACATTGTTTGAAAAATGTGACGATAATGTACTTTATGCAGTCTGTGATATTTAAAAGAGAAAAACATGTTGTAATCTTAAGGGTAAATATTCTTATACGGTATACTGGTTTGATTTGATTTTGATTATTTTTAGCTAGGCGATATAAGTATGTATCACATGAAATAAAAAAAATGAAAAACAATCGTGAAAGTGTTCTTTTTTGCATATTTTTCTTGAAGTTGACTGGTTGTTAAGGAAATGTGTGCTCAATCTTTAGTTATATATATATTTTTATATTTATGATAAAAATTGTTGCGTGTTCCGCGCACTTTCTTTACACTTACAATCAAAATTTTTGTACGCTGCTTTACGAACAAATTCATTTCAAGATATTCATAGAGAAGCAATAACCTTGCCAATCTAATAACATTGGACCACTAGAATAGTTATAAAAATGGTTGTCTTTAAAAATAACTCCACGTCTGAAGGGGGAAATGATAAATATACAAAACAAATATTATTTGGTTCCAAAAGGAGCTAAATCCAATGAGAGCAAATTTTACACTTTGCATTGGAGCATTTTAGGGACAAAATGATGTTGAAAATAGTTAGAAAACAAGCTAGAGTCACAATAATATCCATTCAAATCGCTAAATGTCACTTACACTTTAAAATGTTAAAATATAGCAGAAGAATTTGGCACAAGGCAGCTATTGGACTTAGCGCCCTTCGGAAACAAAATCTTCACTCGATTGCAGCTACCACATTCACCCGCGACTTGACCGGTCAATTACGATACCAGTAGAGGCATAATTATAAACTCCTCGAATAACTATATCTCAGACATAATGCCTGCAATATAGGTATATCATTATGCAGTACAACAAGTCTATCCAAAAAGTGAATATGGAAACTTTAGATTCGAGTGATACAGGTAGAATTTTTGCACAGGAGCGAGGTTCTGGTGTAAATAAGCTACTTTTAATGCTGGGGGTTGTTGCAGTATTATTGTCCTCAGTTGCTCTGGTTGTGGCGTTATTAAGCTTAACGCAGAATGGGGGTACAACAACTTTTGCCGTAACTGGACAACAAGGTTTGTATGATCTCCACGGACTATTATTGTATGAATAATTTGTATAAATGCATAATTCGGAACAACATGGAACAAACATGAATCTTACGCTGACAATGCTTGTATTAGTATGAAACACTTTTATGACAAACTAATGATAATAAAAATAGTGACATTAGATTTTGTGATACCAAACAGGACACATTTTCGATTATTTCACTGCGTAATGTTATGAATGAATATTGTTTTCTTCTCATTTTGCAGGTTCCAATGCGAAGAATGATCGAATATGGAATATTGCAACAGGACACGCACAAGTCAATTCCCTTTACATGTAAGAAATAGAGCATAAATTGAAACAAATGCGTTTCTTTCTTTCTATCTTTCTTTCTTTCTTTCTTTCTTTCTTTCTTTCCTTTTTTTTCTTTCTTTCATTCTTTCTTTTTCTTTCTTTCTTTCTTTCTTTATTTTAATTATTTATTTTTGGTTTTTTTGTTGTTTTGGTTTGCTTATGTTTTGCTTATGTCAAATCGTTTTCCAAAACTGGAGTTTATTTGGTTAACTACAACATGTAGTTAACACTAGATCTCGAAATAAAAATGGGCGCAGCATCACGTTTGCAATTTTCTTATGGGTACATACTTCAGGTGCTTATCTCGTCGATTTTTCTATCCGTGATAAAATATTGCAACGTTTTTGAGAACTTGAATTTGAAATGAACAACAATTGCAAAAAATATATCATTAAACTATATCTTTATCTGGGATCATATCTTCAAAACCGTTTTATCAAATGAGCGATGCGTTGTTGTCAATTTAGCTGACAAATATAACTTTCACATAATTATGTAAACTTCTAAAACATGTTTTCTAATTTGCAGCGATCAGAAATCTGGCCAGTTAAGGGGATTTACGGTCGACTTGATAAACGCGGGTACGTGTATTATCTTAGTTTTTTCTCGTTGAATTCGTAAGAATATTTCTCTCCACCTAACTGTTTGATTCCAAATATTTGAATTTACAAATTGTAAATGGTGTAGATATCGTAGCGAGCATGACATTTTGCACATTGATCGTTTTTTGCAATGTTTTCCTACGCCTAACGTATTATTTAAAAGATGATTTCTACATTCGTGTCAAAACTCCCTGCCCCCCCCCCTCCTTTGAAGTTAGACCCCCCCCTCCCTTCTTTGGCTATTGGGATAAGTACACTAATACATTATAGACATAATACCTAGCTTTAATATTGAAATGGTTCCAAGTCGACGACCTCAAAATCAATGGATATTTGCCATGTTAGACTATAATTATGGTCGGATGTGTACGACGTTCTTTTTATATAATTCATAGGCCTCATAGTCAACGGCACGTACCAGACAGTTAACTTGGAACCCTACTTATTACTAAACCCCGTCAATGCAGCTTTAATTCGCACAGCTTGAATATTTCAAATTGAGACGAAATGCTCTTCATAGGCTAAGCAGCATTATCGGTATTCTGTATTCTCGTCTACATCTTTTCAAAGTAGATAATTCGACAAAATTCGTGATCATTCGACAACATTAATTTTTGTATTCATTTGCAAACTCTTGTTACACCGCACAGCATGCGAACAAAATGATGTTAGCTATTATTGGAGTTTAAACAACAATTGCTTAAAAGACCTTCTTTAAAGACATTTTAATGCACTTACACTACACGGTTTGAGACAAACAATCGTATTTTTGCCCCGGGGGGCACTCAACTTTGGAAGTGACGGTATGTGCCTGTCAATAGGCCCCCTCTTTTGAAGTCGACTATACCCGATGACTCCCTTTTTTTAAAAGCCATACCCGATGACCCCCTTTTTTTAGTTGCGGCTACCCAATGACCCCCTTTTTTTGGTTGAGGCTACCCAATGACCCCCTTTTTTCTAGAATAGCATCATCAAAATGGAACAAAAAAATGCCGAAACTGTCAAATTTTGCTCAATCTTTTCAAAATTATGCCGAAATTTTCAAAATTTTGCTCCATTTTTTCAAAATTTTCTACCCGATGACCCTTTTTTAAAATCATATACTCGATGACCCCTTTTTTTCAAAATATTGTACCCAATGACCCCTTTTTTATTTTGTTTGTACCCAATGACCCCTTTTTTAAAAATAACGCTTTGTACCCGATAGGCCCCTAATTCGCGACTCCGGTAGGCACATACCCGTCACCTCCAAAGTTGAGTGCCCCCCACCCCCGGGATTTTTGCTCTAGGACAATCATTAATCCTTCGCGATCCTCAAAATTAGAGCGTAATGTACAGCATACCTGTGTTTATCAATTCAAATCGTTATGATTTTTGATCATCAATGTTGTTGGCATCCTTAAATATGAAAGGATAACACTTAAATTGGTTCCATTTTTTGTGGTTCCCATAAGGGGTCGAAGGTCACAGTGGGGACCAAAGCTAAAAGATAATCATTGTGTAATGTGTTTTAATGTGTCTCAAGTTGTTTCTCTTATTCTCTTATCACAAGTCAATTGTCTTATTTTTCTACGTTGATAAGTTCAGGAATGGAATTCTAAAAATGTTATACACAGATATTAAAATTTCATCGATACTGGTTACAAATTACCCCTCTTAAGGTTAGCAACTCTTTAAACTTTTTGGTAGTTCACAGCATCTTGCGAGTGGTAGTGCATTGTACAATTCGTAGCGAGTGTGTAGAAGAATTCAAATATCACAGATATACTTTTGTAGGTCCTGTGGTTCTTGAGTTATGTTGTAAGAGGGTTGAAACATTTCCTCAAGGCCTCATAGTCAACGGCACGTACCAGACAGTTAACTTGGAATTCTATTTATTACTAAACCCAGTCAATGCAAGTTTAATACACATAGCTTGAATATTCCAAATTGAGACGAAAAGCTCTTCATAGGCTAAGCAGCATTATCGGTATTCTGTATTCACGTCCACATCTGTTCAATTTAAGTAGATAATTCGACCAAATTCGTGATCACTCGACAAAATTTGTATTCATTTGTAATCTCATTGATAAGAGAAACTCCTCTTAAGGTTAGCAACTACTTTAAACTCTTGCGATTTCAAATATCACAGATATACTTCTGTAGATCCTGTGGTTCTTGAGTTATGTTGTAAAGAGGGTTGAAACAAAAACACTTTTGTAAAACGTACATAACTCATTAACAACAATAAATCAATCAAATTTTCAAAGTATATGAATTGTCGAATGAACTTTTGCAAAACTTCAAAGTGTTACTTTTCATAATAAAGAAATTTGATTTTTTGGCTGATTCGACCAACAATACCTCGTCTTCCCTTAACATTAATAAGAAATCTCAAACATATATTTAATTCACAATTTCGGTGCAATTTGTATTGTCATGCCCCCTTCAGATTGGAATGCAGCCAAAATCCAATAGAAATATGTATATGCACAACCTTTAACCCATAAACATGTCTCAATTATTATCACACATTATTTTTCTATTTCGTTTGTCGAGATGAGTAATTTGAATCGGCGCAGTTGCCTACACTAAGCATCATAGTGCAATATGACAATTGAATTTTATATTCCTAGCAATGAGAGGAACAATGTGAGATATAATATATCATGATAGAACACATTTTGCATTTTGGCCCCCATTGTGAACTTTGATACCTCGTGGGAAGCACAGGGGCAAAGAAAAAAAATGGAACCAATTCTAGTTTTTTCATTTGAGGTGTATGGCTGTCTAAAATCATTAATTAGTATTGGTTACGCTAATGAAGCAAATCAAAATTCTACAAAAACATTCCCCTCCTCCAGCACCCACCCACAGGAACGGGCAATTACTCTAGTGTTGGCTCCAACATTGATTTGGGGAGGAGGGTAATACAGGGCGCTTTGGGTTTGGGATTTTCTTTTGCGACAGTAGTGAAACCAATGTTTTTTTGACATTCTTAAACCTGAAAGAGGAACAATTTGAGATTACAACAAGATTTTAACTTTTAGCCCCCATTATGACATGACATTCGTGGGAAGCATAGGGGCAAAGAAAAAATGGAACCAATTCTAGTTTTATCATTTCAGGTGTAATGATGCCAAAAAATCATTGGTTCCACTAAATGTAGCAAGACAAGATGTCAACTCAAATATCACCCTATATGTGGCCCCTGTACTATCGTTTGCATTATGTTTGCCATCATGATGTTGCGTTATGTTCTTTTACAGTTTGTCGATTGGCAAATAAGGATTGCCGTTTGGTGTATGACGTCTGGCAACACTGTTGGGAATCAGAAAAAGGCCAAGTACCACGTGGGGGTATAGGGCTAATGAGTGGGTGGTATGACGCATGCGCAGGTAATTAATCTTTAAAATAATTATTATATAAATGTATTACATTAACTTTGCTTTCATTGTATGCTACATATCCATTGTGCATGTGACCTTGTTGAAAAAAATCTGCATATATAAAATGCCGATAAATTGACCTTAAAGAAATGGTATCCCTTCTGCTATTAAAGTAAAGATTTATGGTAATAGTGACAAATAATGTTTACGTTTTGTTCGTCTGTTTATTGTGGTTTTTGTTGTCGTTGCTCTGGTCCTTCTTATGTTGGAACGCATAACTTACAGGTTGGATCAAAGCTCACACCAGAGCTCGGACTTTCAAATTCAGCAAGTCATGGAATAAACCTATAGACTTCTATTTTGCCATCAAGACTGGAAACCCACGTGGATTCAATCCTACGGATGTAACTGACATGAAGTTTGGTTTTGTTGATGGATTCATCAATGATGAATTCTGCTTAGCTCGTCAAACTTCTATAAAGGTATATATGTTTCACGGCCTAATGAATTATGTAGCAATTACTCGTACGTAACACATTTCCCTTATTACTTCCAAACGTATATCATGACCCAACAAAACGTTTTAAACTGGTTTATTTGGGGTTTGGTAAAAACGTTTTTAACATTATATGTCGGGTTAAGTATCACAACAACTTTTTTTTTTAATGTCAAAACGTTATTGTAAAATATTTCGTTATTAATAATTAAGGGCTCTAGTAGCAATATTTATAGTTCACGAATTTAAAAAAATGGTTTGATTTCAGAAGGGCATTCCTCGTATTCAGAATGCAATTCGATATGTCTGGTGTACTCTCAGCTCCCATAAAAAAATACTGTGCAAATGTTGATATCAGATTCCTTAAATAACATGATATATGTTAGATTCTTTTGCAATAAGCTTTCACCATGTTCACAAACTAATATGTTTGAATGTTTTTAAAACGTTTTATAACCCGACATAAATAAAACGCTAGTTTTAGGATAGGCCCTCTATGGTGTTATTGATCGAGTTGCCGGGCGTCTGTGTCAAATATTCGTACTAATGCAGCAATCTTGCAATTTAATATCGCTTTGCTTTGTCTTACGCCCTACTTCTTCAAATTATAATTGTCGCCGCTCTGTTGTGTAAATACGTATGTTTCTTTTTTTTACTATGATTACGGTGACGGGTCACGGTGGTTGCTAAATTACGATTCCGGGCTCCTTTTCAGGGATCTACACTGTCGGTGTCGCAAATGCAACACTATGATACGTATGATGACATGTTAAACGCTGTTCTTTCTGGTGAGGTAGGTTATCTCAATGCTGTTCTGATCCCTCTCGTTTATGTTGTTTATCTTAAGAACTCTGATAGGTGCACACTTGAAGTACAGGTAACTGAAGAGGGGAAGTTACCCCCAAATCACAGCGCCAGATAATGACCGGGCTGCCGAATGCGAATGTGTATTTATTTTGGAAGATTCATGTTTGTTTCAAATGTTGGTGTTTTTTTCTCCAAAATTTGACATTTCTTGGTGATATTTCAAGAAAGTGACTTGCCAAAGAAAAATCTTTTGGCACATACTTTGTTATTGTTCATATACCTCTTTTCTTTTCCACATACCTACGTTACTATTCAGTTTGGTGATTTACTAATATTTATATATTTTTGTGACTACATTTTGGCGCTTCAATGCGTTTTAAGCTTACCATGAAATTAACGCAAATATTTGGACATGCTCCTCTTAGAATCTCTGTCTCATTGACGGCTATTGCAAACAACAGAATGCAGATTGGCTCGGGGTAACTGTCGTAAATCAATCACTAAATACACACACCCCTGTGTGTGTTTGTCGCAAACCGAGGACATTGTGTTTTGTATCTAACCGAGGACGTGTGTATGATGTTTTCATCGCCTAACCGTGGACTTTTTTTGTGTATAATACGAAACGGAATTTTAGCCATCACCTGCGGACGGTAGTTTTTACACGTGTTACGCCCCACACACCCCACATCTACACACCCCAACCCCAACACGTACACTAATTACAAATAATCGGGACAAACGAACATCAAAATGTCACCAATTTTCACAACTATTAAGATATGTTCAACGTTAATTTTAATTGTGCTAGGTCGATGCGTGTATTTCGTATGGCACTACTGCTCTTCCAACTGGCTTAATTAAAATAGAAGACCCGGTGTTGGACTGCTCTATGGACTCATCAGGTCGTGGGCTTATGATGCGTATGGATAATCCTATATCAGAATGGTTTGATCCTGCATTGGAACGACTTATGCAAACATCGGAATATTGGGAGATATGCCAGGACGTTAAAGACCAACATGGTATAGTTTATTTTGTAGGATATTGTGATATTGTAAATACTCTTACTTTATTATTGACAATGTTACGGTGACAATACCTTATTCAAAACACAATAAAAGGACAATTACTTTATTAATAATAATTATAATTAACCCTAGAACTACTGGGTCATATTTTGTAACACGAATTATGAAGGGGGTGTTGCGACCGCCCTTAAATTTCATATATAAACGTCATTATGCCATTATATTTGATTCTGATGTATATATGGGTCTCCTCTATCGAGTGATACCAAAATAAGTACAAAAATTCTTTACATAATATTAGGGCGCTCATGCAATTGTAGGAAAGTCTTGCTATGTACAAAAGTACTATAGGCAAATATGCGGTTTTCACCGAATTTTCCGAAATATAAAAGGAAATAACTAAAAAAAAAAAAGTCAGTAGGTCAATAATAAGTGACAAGAAAATCATGACAGCCTCACCAGTCCCCCCCCTCTATGGTCATCTTTGATGGCCGGTCCTAAACCCGGGTAAGGTGCTGGGGTAGAAATTTTACCACCAAAACAAGCGCAAAGGATGTTACAACGATTAGCTAGCTTAGCTCGTTTGGTCGTAAACCTGTGCTTTTTTATGGCGGATCAAAAATTGGGGGGGGGTTGGTACATGTAGTAGTTCTAGGGTTATAATATATTCTACTGTATGCATCTTCTGTTTTGCTTGTATATTATAATAATGTTTTTACTTAAAATCCAGATGTATATTTTATTGTACACCTTGCAATGCAAGTTGTATTTAGTAATCTATGATTATACACTAGTTTTGGTTTAGGTCATATCATTGTTTTCCTATGTACTATTCATTTTTAAGTTACCCTAGTGTCTTTCCAAGAATGTCACAAAGGCCTTTGTCGCCTTTGTTTACCACCTTCATACGAGCTGGATTTTTGTCAGGGGTGGAATCCATATTGAGGGGCGGGGCCCACTGGGTCCTCAAAGCTGACAAGAAAAAAGGTCACGCCTATTTTATATCACAATATCGCATGTTCTTTTATATTTCATTCGTAAAACGTAATAGTTCCAAATAAACAGTTCTACAACTGCATATGGATATGGCCGGGCCCGAAATGACCAATCATTGTAAGGGGCGGTCTCCCCACCAGCAGCTAGACCGCTACGGCAAACACTGTTTTCGCGTCTGGTCCCACGGAACCGGACGCATATGGTCGAATCCAACGAAAAGTGTACACGGCATGTTCAGGGCCATAACTTAAAAGTATTAATCAATTGGCATTCGTTTTTGTATTGTGTTTATTCGCCTTGATCATACGCTTCGCGCCATATATAATAAGACCCCTTCTGTGAAAAACTTAGACACAGAGACCCCAAAACATGCTATTTTTACCCATTTTTCAAAATATTTCTTAAAGTATTTTTAAAAACATCTAAATCAGTTATGAAAAGAAGTCATTGGATTGAATCTAAATTGATTTTCTGAAAGGTGTGTATTCAAAGATTGCCTGTTCAATTTTTCACTTTTTTGTACATAATTATGAATTTTTGTGATAATTTTTTGAGTGGTATTTTTTTACATTACCTACGAATACAATTTTTCATAGCACTAGATATATCTTTAAAAAATGGAAATCACTAATAAATGCGCAATCGATACAAGCTTTGATATGTCCAATACTGAAATGCATTGCATTCGGACATCTTTATTATTGTGTTTAGCTGCCAGAAATTCTAAATGGCACAAAGGTAGGTTTGGTAAAAAATATGCATTACCTCCGAATACATGTTAAAAGCTGTGTCATTTCCACAAAGTGAGAGAATAGTAAACAATAGTTAAGCAATAGGTGCAGGGTAATACACTCTTTATTTCTACCAAGTTTCAATAGCCTGCGTTTAAATATTTCTGAGATGTCAACAATAAAAGCAAGTATTCGTAGGTAAATTTCGGTAACCGAATGTTACTTACGAATACAATTTGACATCATGACAGTATTGTGAAACACCGCCATTCATGCCAATGCCCATATTGGTACATAACGAAGGCCTGTGTGTTTGCTATCAAATCATATGTCAATGAAAGTTGCGAATTCACATACATGCCCACCACGCAAAAGTGAATACGGCTTAATTGTTGAAAAATATGTACTGAAATAGACGACGGTCTGCTCATTTGAAAGAAAAATCAGATTCAAAGAAGATTAGAAGGGATAAATACTTGGATTTGTCAACTGTCATGTGTGCTTCATTTTAAATGTTTACCGACCTTCTGGTTTCTGAGTAATTTGTGTCCAAATTGATTTATTCGAAGGTAACTTTTGACTTTTTCGCTAAAGTTACCTACGAATACCATGGAAAAAACGACTGTTCTCATTGTTTCATGATCTAGACAACACAGTGATGGACCCTGGTATAAAGCTAATTGTAGTTGCCCTCAAACGAAAGGCCACAAGACGTAACTGACTCCAAGATGGACTTCACAAGTCTGCAATAACGGTTTTAAGCGATTTGTGTGCAATTAAGCAAATTAAAGTCACTTTAGTGCCTTTGTTTCTTACTTCAATCCTCTTTCAACCGCTGTGAACCGACATTATTAATACATGATAGGGTCTAAAGTATCAATAAACGCACATAAAGAAAATAATACATTCAAAGTGCTTTATAAAATGAAGTTTTGATTGCGATATCCACCAAAAGTCTAATTCTTACCTACAAATACTGAAATGTTACTTACGAATACAGCATAATACATGACATGTGTAATGAAGTGTCCCTACCAATGGAAATTAATTGTCACAAACTTTAAGCGGTACCCCAGGACACTATTATTACCCATATACGGATTCATTCAACAATTATTTATTATGTAAAATTGCTGATTAACTACTTGTATATCAAAATGAAGTGGTCAAAATCTTGCTAAAAGCATCAGAATTTTTTTGATCTAAGGTAATAGCATTTATTCATTTGGACGTACCATCTGAAAGAGGTCTAAAAACTACCATTTTATCAATTCATTACCATAATAGCAAAATTTAAACCTCTAAACTCAATATAGATATTGTTAAATCGCTCATGTTACCTACGAATACCCGGGTTTCTTCACCTTTTCATTGTATAAAGCGTTAGGTGTATGCGTATAATTCCTAATATTCTTGAAAACATATATCCTACTCGTTCTTATACAATGTGTAAATTGATTCATACTCATTTGATAAATAAAATACAGAAACTGACCTAAACTTCGTTTTCAAAAATAAACTAGCATAAATTGACTAAGATCATATTGATCGCATTATAAAAATAAAAACAAATATTTTCTGGCTGAGCTAGCATTTTCCTGACACCCTGTGGTCTACATTACACGAAAAAAGCGTTAATGGGAATATTCCATTTATTTTAGGTTGATTAGTATTGCGATAGTGAAAGCATCCTAGTGGTATTCGTAGGTAACATTGGGTTTTAATATCACATTTACTATCACACGTCCTGGATTTATTTTTCAAGATTAGTAATGGCACTTTTGGTTCCTATAAGGCCAATATGTCATCAATCAATGGGCAAAAGGAAAAATTGTGGAGACATTTTTATTTCGGACTTTTATTTTTGGCCCGTGGACATTTTTGGTTGGATTCGACCATATAATAGTGTTGGAATTGAAACTGCCAAGGGAAACATTTCTAGAAGTTATATGTTATTACTCATTTGAAGATATACATACGGCTTAAAACTTACATGCATATAGCCGTGTTTGTGTGACAGGGGATTGCTTAAATATATTAACCCTTAATAAATGAAGAAAGAAGGAGTTTTCAGTTAAATAAATACCATAAATTAGTAAGTTAATAAATTACTTCATTAATTCATTAATTAAATTATTTATTTTATCCGAGGTCAAAGGTCATCAATCAGAGGTTATCCGGGGTCAAAGGTCATATGCGGTCAACGAGGTGAAACAGTAACAGTATGTTATCCAAAGTCAAACGTCGTAAACAAAGGTCATCCTGGGTTGGGTCATACGGGGTCAACGGGATGAAATAGTGTCCCTATCATGCTGCTGCCCCTTTGGGCTTTAATAATCTTGGTAAAATTAATAATATTATAAGAATACCAAATGTTCTGTGTTCCAGAAAGGGGAGTGCTATAAACTATATTTGATTCAAATCGTTAAATGAGGGAAACATCTCACCTCGTGGTCAGAGGACATCAAACCGAGGTCACCCTGGGTTTAAGGTCATGTGGATCAATGGGGTCAAACAGTATCTATCAAATTAGAGAAAACACCTGTCGCAACTTTCCAATAAATTGAGCTACTGTTAAAACAGAATGCATTAAGTATAAACAAATAAAATCTGCACATTTCACTAAAGTCTTTTTCATAATTGTTCAAACATATTTCATCTTGTATCTCTAATACCATCAACAATCAAAACTAATAATTGTCAAGATATCAAAACTTTCATATCATTTTTATATTTAATTACAACTAATTACATTTATTTTTATTTTGTCTACTAATAAAACGCAATACATACACTAAACTAGTATTTGATTCCTGATTCTTCAAGTCTGTTTCCATGTACACAATGCATCCAATCTCCCCTCTGGACCAGACATATCCCTTTTTAAAGGATTTTTTTTTCTTTTCCTTGAATTAGCGGTTCAACAAAATGTTGCCGCTGTATTTTTCGCAACAGACAATAACACTTCAACAACTTCAAAGTAGAGATCATGTTAGAGAAATGGAAGTTGATTAACAGTTCGCATCGTATTTTATTCCCATTTTACAGGTCATATGCCCGGAAGAGATCCAGAAGATATATGCATTGGATATTAAATAATTGGATTATGTACTTTGATATACGGAATTTGACAAGCTATGTTTCATTGAACATTTTCATCGTCTAAAGCTTACCAGCTGGTGTAATACCTGGTGCTTAAATCAATCATGTGTTGAATTGTAAAAGTAGTTCTTTTCAAGTGACTTATGCGAAAGGAATGACGAATAAACACAACACTGATATACATTGGCGTGCTCGGGATTTCGTCTAGGCGGTGGAGGGGGCAGATGCCACATCACTTTAATGATCTTAGAATTCCCCTTACTCACGCCACTAACGCCATTGTACCGATATACAGTAAGCCAAAAAATTAAGGTACCAGTTGTGTTCACCCCTGTATATCCCAATTTAGGACAAATATGACAAAAACAAGCAGATAATACCTGAACTCTGATTCAAGACCTTATTTGTTGAAATTGGTTGAGAATTAAAGAAACGGTGATCTAAACCCATGAAAGCATGGCGCTAGTTTGACCGTGCTAATCAATGGAAGCACGGCGCTAGTTCCCTTGTTCGCGAACGGTTTGCGTACAAATCAATAGCGCATGCAATGGCGGAAACTGCAACTTTTAAATTGGCACCTTCCTTGGGGTTTTAGATCGATATTTTTTTGAACAATTTCAACGAATGAGGTCTTAAATTCGAGCTAAGGATGCAGCTATTGCCCGATAGAAATCCAGAGGAAATATGTATTGGATTTTAAATAATATTATATTCTGTACTTTGTTACGGAATTTGGCAAGCTATGTTTCATTAAACGTTTTCATCGTGTAAAGCTAACCAGCTGGTGTAATCATTAGAGAATGAATTTGGAGAAAACCTTCTGATAATTACAAACACTACCTGAGCAGCAAGACCTTCCCTCTAAGCTTTTAATCCGATAAGCTGATTATCTATTTGTTTTCATGAATTGGAAGACATTCTTTGATGTATTACTGAGCTCAATCATCTGAAATTACTGGAGCGTAAGCCACTCAGGCTGGTGGCTCAGCATAGTATTTTATTAACAGAAGGTTTTCTCCAAATTCATTTCCTAATGATACCGGGTGCTTCAATCAATCATGTGTATTGAATTGTAAAAGTAGTTTTTTTCAAGTGACTTATGCGAAAAAATGACCAATAAACACAATACTGATACATTGGCGTGCTCAGCATTTCGTGAAGGATGTAGAGGCGGGGGCAGATGCCGCATCATTTTAATGATCTTAGCATTCCCCTTACTCACGACACTGTACCGATAGAGTGCTGGATGCAGCAAGCATTTTCTGGCAATAAGCAATTGCAAAAGTTATTGTGCAATAGAAATATAGTCAAAATGGTTGAAATTTAACCCACCGCATATAGGTAATGGGGAAAAAAACGTAAAAAAAACCCGTAAAATAATTTCATGAGGCTCGATTCAACATCTACAGCAGGTTGATACAGCCATTTAATAACATTAAAATGCCTGTTCTAAAACAAGATTGATTTTTGTGGCAACAAAATGGCAAAAAGATTTGAAATGATGCAGTTAATAAAAAATAATTATACCAATCGAATGTATATAATATATCACTATAGTATAGTTGTTATTTGCTTCTGGCTATTTGTTCAAACTTGTCTTTCAGTTTTCCTCTTGATTCCGACTGCATAAAATAAGTCAGGCCAGATCTAACTTAAGACATGGTCTATACTATGGAGATTAATTCTATGGATGAGGAACTTTTTGTTATTTACTCATCCTTATTCTGTATTAGATAACAGTTTAATTTTTGGACTTTACTAGGAGTAAAGAAGGAAAAGAAAGATTAAAAGGATTACTCCATAGGTCTAACCTCCCTAGCAAGTTAGACCAGTCCTAAAGATAGACCTGGTCTTACTTGGTTTGTGAGGACTATGGTGTTTAAGGTAGACGAGGTATTGTTGGTCGAAGCAACCTAAAAATCGATTTTCATTATCTATATCAATATACATTGTATTATTGAAAATTAACGCCTTGATGTTTTGCAAAAGTTCATTCTACAAATCATATACTTTGCAAACTTGCTTAATTTATTGTTGTTAATGAGTTATGTACGTTTTACAAAAGTGTTGTTGTTTCAGCCCTCCTTACAACGTAACTCAAGAACCGCAGCACCTATAAAAGTGTATCTGTGATATTTTAATTCTTCTACGCGCTCGCTATGAATTGAGCAATGCAGGTTTTTGCCAAAGGTCACTACCATTCGTAAGATGCTGTGAACTACCAAATCACAACAGTTTAAAATAATTAATAACCTTAAAATATATAGTTTGTGTACAAGTTTAGTAGTGAACAATTGTTTGAAGGATAGACGATAAAGTACCATTCAGTCAGTGATATTTAAAACCGAAATAAAAATCGTCGGGTGCATTAACATAGTGACGAATGTTGATTTTTGTCATTTTATAAAAATGGCCAATGTATTTTAAATAGTGAGTAGTTTAATATTACCAAGATTTGAAGCTCAAGTTTGCCCGACGTACTCGACGTTTTACAAAGTGACGCATCTAAGATCCGTCACTATGTAAAACACCATTTACTCGCGGATAAACAACTAAATTATTTGGCGTATCCCCAGCTTCCGTCACTATGTAAAACAATATTTTTCAATCTTAACGAACACAATTCAATACTGTCCATTGAAAACTACGGGATGGCGGATGCTGATCACTCGGTATAAAACAAAAACGTTTACGAAGAGGAGATATTTCAATGGATCATTATTTTAAAGTTATAATAACATAATAATGCAAAGAAACAAAATATACACAGTCAAATGTTGAAAAGGTGATATTTTAGTGAACTCTTGAACTGATTGAGAGACATGGAATTCCTGACATAAACTGGGAGTTGATTCCACAGTCCGGGTGCTGAATGAATAAATGATCTCTGGCCGTAAGTAACAGCATTGACAGTCTTCCGTTGCAAGTTGATAGTAATGTTTGATCTGAAAGCACGAGTTGGTTTCTTGATCGTGATGATGTCACATAAGCAGTCAGGTACCAGGTTGTTGAGACATTTGAATGTAAGAAGCAAATATAAAAATTATGATGCGCTTCTCTACAAGCAGCCAATGAAGGGAATGACGAATATGTATTATGTGTTCGCGCTTCTCAGTCAATGTAACAAACGTGGCGGCAGCATTTTCAACGCGTTGCAGTTTGCTGATCCGAACATGTGGAAGCCTATAGAGAATGCTATTGTTTGACCCAATGTTTCAATGCCAACTATCGAAACAGGAATGGCATACCAACATTGGCCCAATGTTTCAATGCTAACTATCAAAACAGGAATGACATTCCAGCATTGGCCCAATGTTGCAATGACATTTATTTATTTATTTATTTATTACATCTTCTTTAGCCTGGGGTTCCTTGGGTGCCCAGGGGTCAAACAAAATACATCAAAAGGTTAAAACATTATATATGAAATATACAAATTCTTAAAAGTACATGTATAGAGAAATAAAGCAAAATATAACAATACATTATTAATATACAAGTGTAAAAAAACAAACGTTAAGAAATAATCTGTTTGAAAATTGAAACACTTGCAGGAAGAGGTTGTTTGGCCATAACAGGCAGATTATTAAAAGTTACCATCCCCCTAGAGTTAAATTTTCTTTCATCTGATTTTTTTCTACATAAAATATAGAAATTTGAACCAGATTTCCTTGAGAGCCAGCTCTCGCACTATAAATATGACTGTCAGAAACTGAGTTGAAAATATTGCACAAATTGGAAGGAAGTTTTTGAGCAAGGCTTTTGTATACCAAACTATTGAGATGTGTTGAACGCCGATCAGAAAGTTTTTTCCAGTCTAGCATCTGTAATAATCATCAGTGGGAAATCTACGTGGAAGGCCGAGTATGACCTTCCCAGCAGTATGTTGCAGTTTATCAAGCCTGGAAAGATGAGAAGTACAAGCGTTTCCCCGAACAACATCACAATAATCAAAATGAGATAGAATTAAAGACTTAAATAAAAGATTTAAGGTAGCCTTTGGCAAGATATTACGTACTCTTCTAAGAAGACCGATGCGTTGATTAATTTTGGACACAAGTTTGTCAATGTTGAAACTCCATGAAAGCGATGGATCAAGTCAAATACTAATATTAAGCTGGCTTTGAGTACGACTGAGTCTTTGTTGGGTGCCAATTAACATAGATTTTAATTGGATTGTAACCACTGGGAAACATGAGCAAGTTCAGTGTTCAGAGTTATATTGATTACATCGATAGATTTCCCAAAAATAGCAGTATCATCTGCGTAAAGATACACTCTAGAGCTACTATTCCTTATGTTACCAGGAAGATCATTAATGTAAAGAGTAAAGAGTAGGGGGCCCAGGATTGAGACCGGAGGAACCCCAAAGTTAACTGGGGCTTTATTAGAATGATGATCATTGACCTTTGTATTTAAACTTGATATCGCTCAGTTAGGTGCAATAAAAACCAATCAAACTCCCGACCCTGCACTCCAATGCTAATAAGCTTCTTACTGAGCACTTCGTGATGGACGGTAACGAAGGCTTTTTTTAAGTCAAGAAAAACTGCCCCAGTAATAATCGCACACTTCAACAAGACAGGTTTGCGTGGAGTGCATTGGTCGAAAGCCAGATTGGTTTGGAGATAACATTTGGTACTTTTGAATGAAATATTATAACTATCGAAACTATGTTCACTTTGAATGGCATATCAATGATGGCCCAATGTTGCAATGCCAACTGTTGATACAAGATTTACATTTCAACATTGGGCCAATAATGGAATTCCAAGGCTGCTGAAAAGCCTTGGGCCAATGTTGGAATGCCAACTTTCAACCAATATGGGGCCAATGTTGGCCTGCCAACCGCGATGATTCCAACGTTTTCCAACCTTGGGCCAATGTTGTATTGTTATTTGGGATATTCCTCAGTTAACGGCCTTTTATAATTTCCGTGGATACAACAGGGCGAGTAATATTAACAGTACATATGATTGTATAGTGGTCAGAGGAAAGAATACGCTTTTATTATGACATCGTCAACAAAAGTGTCTTCCTCATGTGTCATTAAAAATACCAGCGTATGACCACATAGGCTATATGAGTTCAAAATCATATTATTGTCTGATGTGCTCTCATGTCCCACAAAAATATACTATCAAAACGTTGCTACCAGAGCCCTTAAATGGTCAAGATAATTTTATATAAAATACACGTGAATAGCGAGCAGGTAATTTTTGCATCATTAGAAAAATTCCCAAAACACCCAAGAATGAAAATATGACAAATCTCTTGCTTACCTGAAATTTTACCTACAAAAATTGTCTTTCGCCCTCTTTTTGCTCAAGGAGAGATAACTATATAGATTTTTGATTTGATTTGTTCGGGTTTTGACAACCCTGGATAACCCAAGAAAGCCTCTATTGAAGCTTATTTCCATTGGGGTCCATTTGAACACCGGGACGGGTTGGGAACAGTCAGGGGTTAACACCCTACTCTTTACGAAACTGGCTGCGAGATACATGTACAGGTATGGCTCTCTGTACACGGGACCGACGGCTTAACGTCCCCTCCGAAGGACGGAGTACTTTCATGATTCATTTACCCAATTCTAAATGAACCATGGGAGAGCGGAAGTCTGAATTTAATCTACAGAAGTTGCCAATTAATTTCAGACTTTTTTTTCCAAGTCAATATCCCAGCAAATCGCCACCGCCGGGAATCGAACCCGGGACCTCATGCACTGAAGGCAAGTACCCTAACCATTGCGCCACGCTCTCCCCTTGAAGTAACGCTCTAAACCACATCAACCTGAGTAAAGTATACCGCCATTAACGTTGACTACTAGGTTAGCTTTTAGAAGTCCTGTATTTAAATTTAAAAGTCTAGTTTCCATTTTATAGACAAGTTTTTATTAGCAAAATCCATTTTGAAACAAACGAATGCTATTTTTGCATTAAATTAAAATACATTAAATTTGTCTTATGTTTAGATCGAGTCCCCATTCGCTGTATTAAGTATAGATCTGTCAGCTTGTTAAGTCTCTTTTTAAGTTCTATATTTATGTACTATTTTTTATTTTAATATTTATTTACCAATTTATGTATTTTAATTTATAATTGAACGAATCAGAAACGAAAAACAAACATTACTTCAAATGACTTGATTGTTTACATTTTTTTTTCAATCCAGGCTTCTTCAACTTATTAAAGTACTCAATTTGTATAATATAATTTAGCACTTCTGCAAAACCACCAATTCATATTCACCAAGTATATGTATCAACAACGCGATTACGCATTCAGCTGAGGGCAGGACTTGATCCCCGGACTTGACCAGTTCATGAGTTAATTACGATACCAGCAGTTTTAAATCCTTTTCAACTATGATGAAGCTCACACCCGTCCACGAACAACTATGGTATATCTCGGACATGATTGCGTACAATATAGGCATTAAAGCAATCCCGTATTCAGAAGCCTATATTATTTCTACAACTTGTCTTTCTACAACACAAATATGGAAACTTTAGATTCGAGTGATAGTAGTAAAATTCTCTCACAAGAGCGCGGTTCTGGTGTAAATAAGCTGCTTCTAATTTCGGTGGTTATTGCAATACTATTGTCTTTAGTTGCTTTGGTTGTGGCGTTAATAAGCTTAACTCAGAATGGAGGTACAGCAACGGTTGCCGTAACTGGACAACAAGGTTTGTATGTTCTCCGTGGATTATTATTAGAATTATATTTGTAAACGCATAGTTCGGAGCAACGTGGAGCAAACGTGAATCGAATGCTTGTATTAGTGTGAAATAATAATGAAAATACGACATTATAAATTGACATACCAAGCAGGGCAAATTTGGATTATCTCATTGCATAATATTACGAAGAATACAACTGGTTTCTTCTCATTCCGCAGGCTCCAATTCGAAGGATGGTAGAATATGGAATATTGCAATGGGACATGGAACCTCTAATGCCATTTACATGTAAGAAATAGTACATAACTTCAAACAAACGCGTTTTTTTTTTACAAATTGCAATTTCTAAGCGTGAAGCTTTTGTATATATTCCTCAAAAATACATTATCAAACATAATTGTGCGACTTGAAGTGAACAAAAATGTACCATGAAACCACATTTTGTTATCCGGGATCATATCTTCAAAACTGTTTTATCAAAAATGAGATCTGTTTTGTTGCCAAATATAGCAGATAAAAATGGCTTTCACATAATGTAAACATTGAAAGTTTGTTGAAAAAACATATTTCAAAATATCACCACATACATTTGGTCGCTTTTCTGGGAAACTCTAAGGCTTTTCAGTTTTGAAAGAAAGACGCAGATTCTCAAACAGGACAAAATACAATAGACCGATGCAAAATTGGCAATAAAAATAGTTGGCCAGCTCATTATGTGACCATCCAGCACAACTGAGCCCGGATGTCGCCAGTGCCACTATTGAGATATGCTCCATTTAACTTAACAAAACACAATAGGAAACAAAGGATTTATTGACTGTTTGATTGATTTTTCACTACTTAAATGTCAAGTACTATAGACATGATTATTATACATCATTTTAAAGCTAATTTCAGAATATCTCAAAAATGATGATTGGCGACTTCAGGGCTCAGTTGTGCTGGATGGTCACATATGAGTCAATATAGGTAGACTTCTAAACAGTGACGTAGCCACATTACAGAGTGTGGGCAAAGGGGGAAAGACAATTTATAATGGGGGCAAATATTGACCAAAATGGTCAAAATGGTCTCAAAGGTAGAAAAATTGGGCGGCCAACATCCCAGGGGGGAGGGTAAGATGGGTGAAGACACAGAGGGCAGCTAGCTGTCCCTCTTTGCCCCTTCTAATTACTTCTAAAACATATATTCGTTTTCTAACTTGCAGCGATCAGTTATCTGGCCAGGTAAAGGGATTTAGGGTTGACATAGTAAACGCGGGTACGTATTTAATCGGCCGTATCACATACTGACGTATTTGCAAAATACGCATTTCGAGAAAATCGAACTTGAAAATCTAGCTATTTTCATTCGCTGCATAATCTTGATTAAACATTATTATCGCTTAAAACCTGGTTAAAAGTAATGTAAATATGCCATATTTTCAATATAATTCACATCACTCTCAGAACATAATTTATTCTGCAAAAAAATCAATATTAAATAAAATACATCACTGTGTGAAAAGGACTAATGACAATTTAGCCGTTCAAAAAACAAATACGTCGTGCAAATACGTCAGTATGTGAAACAGTTACGCAAATACATCACTATGTGAAAAGGACATCAGCAATTTTACCAAACAAAGTCGCACAAATGCGTAGCGCAAATACCACAGTTATTTTTTCTCGCAATTTTTTGGTTTTGGTTTAAAAAATCATATTTTCCAAAAATGATGCTTTCCAAAAAGTACTTTCAACATTCCTTATTGAAAGAAGTTCAATAAATGTGCAGACTTTCAAGCAAAGATTCAAGTCTTAAAAAATTATTGAGCATGTACTTGTTAATGATGTATTTCTACTTTACTTTGAAAATTGTATATATTTCTGTATTTTAATTTTGTATCTAATAGTTGTATATTTTATATAAATTGCATGTTGTAAATTGTTGCCTTTTAATGTTATGTAAATGTATTGCAGGGCCCCGTGTAAGACCAGCTATCGGCTGAATTGGGCTACCCTGGATAAATATGAATAAAATAAATAAATATTCACCAATGCATGCATCATTAGCGCAAAATAATGATTCGTTGAAACTGATTTGAACATAAATGAGGTTTTCTTAATCAGCAGTTGTTTCACAATATTAAATCCCTAGGAAGAAGAAACGAGTTACTCATACTCATGTGTGCCCAAAAGGGTGAACATTTACATGTAATCTGAAGTGTTGGCTTTCTTGGATTAAGGCGTAATTGAAAGAATTTGAGAAAAATAACTTTGGAAGAGTAGCAAAAAAGTCAAAAGTTAAGTTATGGAAAGAATTTTGGGTGGCGCAGGTATTTTTAAACCTGTATTTTATGCGAGCGTAGCGAACAGGAAATTTTGCATATTTTAAAGTTTCTGTAATGTTTTTTCCAAGCATTTTATAACGTGTTATCTAAAAGGTAACCAATAAGTTCGTTAAATCTCTGTACCCCTCATCATCCGACCTGCCAGCCCCCTCTTTGGCTTTGAGGATAAGTGCGCTAATAAATTATTAATAGTTCAAAGTCAGCGATTAATACCGGGTAGACAAGAGGATCAAGCCACGACAACTTTGAATGGACTGGAACAAATTCTGAGACGGGAATGGGCAGCAATAAACCAGGGACGCATCAGACATCTTGTAAACAGAATGAGGCGGAGGTGCTTGGCAGTTATTCAGGCAGAAGGAAACCACACCCGATATTAACTGATATGAAAGTGAACATTACAACAACGGTTACAATTACAGTTACATTAAATCACATGAGTTAAACTGACAATATGTGTAATGATATCTGAGTGTTTTTGTATTGTTGTAAGTGCAACTTTCAAATCTGGACCTCATTCCATTAAATTGACCGGTGTTTTATTCTTTTCTGAGCTATCGTATCAAATGAGGTGTCAAAATGCGCAGAAATAAATTATCCTTCCAACATATTTTACAGATTTTTAAATACAATAATCCGTTTTTGAATAATGACCATTATTTAAGGGGGGTTAGTTACTTTTTAAGATGATTACATGCATCCAACATACCTCTATCATTTGCGTATCAATTCAAATCGTTCTTCTTTTTTTATCAAAAATAAAGTATTTTGCATTACGTTGTTGATGTTCTTTTACAGTTTGTCGATTGGCAAATAAGGATTGCCGTTTGGTGTATGACGTCTGGCAACACTGTTGGGAATCAGAAAAAGGTCAAGTACCACGTGGGGGTATAGGGCTAATGAGTGGGTGGTATGACGCATGCGCAGGTAATTAATCTTTAAAATAATTATCATATAAATGTATTACATTAACTTTGCTTGCATTGTATCCTACATTGTTTGAAGTTCAATGGAGCATATCTCAATAGTGGCACTGGCGACATCTGGGCTCAGTTGTGCTGGATGGTCACATACCGTAAAACCCCGTCTACAAGCATATAGTGTGCTTCTGATGAAAGCTACATTAATCCAGTCGCCATTATGGAGTTTGAGCAAATAAATTATGGATCCAAGCATATACAAACAAGTATCATTTTAAGATCGATCTATTGTATTGGTATATTAACGCTTGCTTCGAATTAATTAAGCTTTTATAAAAAACACTATATATGCTTGTAGACGGGGTTTTACGGTATAAGTAAATGTGGATAAAGTGACCCTAATGAAATGATCTCCCTTCTCCCGTAGTCTGCTATTAAGGCCAGAGTGATGGGAGAGAACATGGACCTTTTCGAGCATTAATATTTCTGAATTGTATGTCCAAAGTATATAAAACTATACATTTTTGTAAAGGAAATGAGTCAAGGAATCCCATGGTGACGTCAGATTTGTTCAAAAATTTCGAATTAAAAAAGCTAAAAATTGAACATAATGGTGTATATTTTGGGTTAAAACAAATATTTTGAAAAAATGAGAAAACCTTCCCAAGACTTTGATGTACTCTAAACGATAGTGCAAAAAGGTTACCTTTTGCTTGCATATTTTTTTAGTTATCTTGTCACCAAAAATCGTGCAATCTTACTATAAATAGGGGAATGTTGTATGTATCTATCTATCTATCTATCTATCTATGTATGTATCTATCTATCTATGTATGCCTAAAAGGCTCCGTCAGTTTCGATCCAAATGTCGCCAAATTCATACGGGAGATCGATGTATATGGTCAATTCCAGCCAAACCGGGACAAAATTCTCTCTGGGGGCCATTTTGAAAATGTTTTCCTTTTCAATTCTAGACTTATCAAATGAGACGATCATATCTAGTGAATCATCAGGTGGAAGTGCCATCGGATTGAAAAATAACTTTTCTTGCTAGACCAAATAAAGTGTTAAATGCGCATATGCATGTTACCCACGAATTCAAGCCTTTTTCACCTGTTGTACGCCATAAAATTTCACTTTCTTTAATATCTTTCAATATTTTATGTGTGACTCATATACACTAGAAATCGGTGAAGACTTTGAACGTAAAATAGAATTTTATTACATATATATACAAAGAAATATTTTGGTTATTACAAATTTTAAGAAAGAACCATGTGTACAGTTAAGATTGTGTCAATTCTTCGAACTCTTTCCAAAGTGGCTGTCATTTAACATTACTGTATTATTTCGAAAGATTAGAATACATGCTTCATATAAATATAAAGTTAGATTTTGTATCTCGTCGCAGGATGAGGATCTTGGATGGATTCGTGGGTAACAGCGTCTGGAAAATAGCAATTCCTATTATTTTTTTTTAATAAAAATAAAAAATACTTTTCCGTATGTCAATAATTCAGGCTGCAATGGCACTAAGATGAATTTTAATCAAAATACAAACTACATGGAATATTTAGAATTGATCATTATGGCATTTTGGGTATAAAAATTTTGAGAATAATGAAGTTGCCAAATTCAAATAGACAGAGCAAACAGTTTTATGTTATTATTTTAGTAAAATAATTCCATATTTTCATGCAGCAATATTATATTAACTCGTGTTTGACAGTTCCTATGAACTAAAACACTATCAATACATTGTTAACTATAATTTAAGTAGGGATTCGTGGGTAACCAAAATGTTCGTGGGTAACACATATTTGAAGGTATGTAGTGGTAAGCGGCAAAATAGAAAATATTACAGAAGGTTGGAAACCATCATGCGGTTATTCCTCCATTGTGTTTCAATGATTCCCGTTTCTCTAACCAATTGCATTTACCCAAAAAATGGTAATTTAGGATAATCAATCAAAACTTCATGATACAGCTTCAGTATACCTTCAAGAGGACGCTATTAAACAGGACTATTTTGGAACCTATTTCGCATGTTTTCAAAATGTTAAGATGCATAAGAAACATATAATTTACGAGTAAATCCTTGGATTCGTGGGTAACGCCGAATTCGTGGGTAAAGCTATTAAGTACTATAGTACCGTTTGGGGTTTGCGTTTCTTAGGTGCATAAACTGTAAGTACTGTAAAAATTATAGCATACCCATGGCTTGAATATGTGCTGATTTAAACTTAAAATAAACAATCTCCTTGTTTTTCAAGGTTAGCATCTATTCGGGATTCGTGGGTAACAAAAGTTTAAACCGTCGTAGATTCTTTTTTAAAGCGGTGAACTTATTTTTACGATTTGCAATATTAAGCGCTTGTTAAACTAAATTCAGTGTCCAAAGTCATTAATGTTAATTTAAGTTATGGCAATTATATTCGCTGGACTCGTGGGTAACAGTTGATACGTGGGTAACGTCAAATTTGATTTTATGGAATTTTATGGGTAAAACGTATTTGCATAAAATAATCACTTGGACCTCAGAATTATAGAACGAAACTTCGTTTCATGATATAGTCATTTATGGCATATTCACTTAACATTTTCAGAACGATCATTTTATTTTTGATACGCGGGTAACAAAATTATTAGCCAAATTGACTTAATGGCCTCTAGAGTCCACACACTTTGGTGGAATTCAATCGTTTTACATATGATGAGAGATCATGCAAACGTCTTTCTAACGGTAATAATTTCATTTTGATTGAAGGACATTCAATGACATATATGGTGCTTTATCTTTGAATTCGTGGGTAACGCCAATTCATTTAAGCCATCATAACTTGTCCCCTGGTATGACTTGCTAGTAAAGGCCTATATGTACAAAGAGAGCACATTGGACGTGACATGATATGCTCCATCAATAACGTGATTTCCTTTATTAATGGCATTTCGCTGGAATTGACCATATACGGGAACGTGTTTAAACTTTATTTGGTTGAAAACGTCAAGAATTGGCCTCAAAATCAGTGAAAATGTGGTACGTTGCTATGCTGGGTAAACAAAAAAGGGAGTCAGTTGTCAAGCTAGCCCGTGCGCGGCGTACGGGCGTATCTAATGCCAAGCCGCTCGCGTAGCGCAGCGATAGCGCGCGGGTAACGCAGCACTACGCCATGTCGCGCGTAAACGACGCAGAGTCGCGCAATAAATGATAATACGGGTGAACGACCGACCGTAGGCGTAATAAATACGGGGTAAAGATGTGTGTTAAAAAGTACAAACAATACAACATGAAGAGGTAGGCCTACTGTAATTAAAAAAGAAAACAAAATGCGGACAAACAGGTAGGCCTACGAGTATGTGGGTTAGCCTATAGTTAGTCACAGTAAGAAAATGAAAACGGGAATAAAATAGGCTAAAGAAGGAAAGAATAATAAAATCTAATAAAATTAGATGATTTAAATAAAAAAAAGCTATTAAACTGAGGACAGAACTAAATAAATAACATGAAAACGGGAAATCACAAACTAAGCAAATGAAAAATAAAGTCAACAGGCAAATGTAAGAAAGGACAGATTTAGAAAATAATGGGAACGGGATTGAGTAAATAAAAAACATGGTAACGGAAATTTGCAAGCTTAGCAGCAAAATGTTTTTAAAAAATGGAACAAAATTGGCCCATGTAGAAGAAACTAAAAAGAAAGAAAGAAGCTAAAATGGAAACTTAGGCTTAACGAGGGTCAGACTCAGATAAATGAAATTTACCTTTTCAATGATTCTACCTGTTCAGTAATTCCTCCTGTTTTAGTGAACGCTCCCATTTACTCACCTAGCGGGGACCCGCGCGTAGCGCGGGTGTCCCGCTAGTATTGTTAAAAGTGAACTCTGAGAAATCGACGTTTTAGTAAAAAATGTCAGAATTATGCACAAAACGTCCTTATATTTTAAAACGGTAAGGCTTTCACGCTTGTTGTATCTGGTGCATGGATGGTCTAAATATGCATCCGTTTGCACCAATGAATCTATACTGTCTGCAAAAATTCAAAATAATTAAAAATTCTAAGTGGCATTTTGACTGCAAATTTTAGTTTTGTTTACACCACATTTTGCTGGCGTTAACAACATACCGAATGCGCCTTCATTGCGTTGGACATACGCGCAGAGTTGCGCCGCGTCACGCAACGCAAAATGCGCGCGTAATCACAATATTTCGCATTCTCGCATTTCTGACTCATTATTTCCTGCCAATTTACTAAGCTGTCTTGGGCCATGTGACTTTTTAGAGTTGAAAAGAGTGAAATAAATCAAGCAAAAATACGAGTAAATATTAGGAAGTTGTATTTTATCAGTATGAGGTGAAAGAATACATCTTAGATAAATATCAAGAAATCCCAAATTCGAGCGTGGACGAACGTGTCTTCCATTACTCTGGTCTTAAAGTAACGAATTATGGTAACAGTGACAAATACTGTATACGTTTTGTTCGTCTGTTTATTGTAGTTTTTGTTGTCGTTGCTCTGGACCTACTTATATTGGAACGTAACTATAACTTACAGGTTGGATCAAAGCTCACAGCAGGGCTCGGACTTTCAAATTCAGCAAGTCATGGAATAAACCTACAGACTTCTATTTTGCCATCAAGACTGGAAACCCACGTGGATTCAATCCTAAAGATGTAACTAATATGAAGTTTGGCTTTGTTGATGGATGGGTCAATGATGAATTCTGCTTGGCTCGTCAAACTTCTATAAAGGTATGTTTCACGGCCTAATAAATTACGTAGCAATTACTTGTACGTTCCAAATGTCCCTTATTTCTTGCAAACGTGAATGCGCTCTATATAGTAAACGTATTATTTTGGGTTTTGGTAAACATGTTTTTAACATTAAATGTCGGGGTAATTATTAAAACAAAAAAATTATTAAAACGTTTTGTGTAAAAACACTACAACAACATTTTAAAAATAATGTTGTCAAAGCGTTATTGTAAAATATTTCGTCAACAAGTCATGGCTCTGGTAGCGACGTTTGGATAGTATTTTTATGGGACATGAGAGCACATTATAAGTTAGACTCTTTTGCAATAAGCTTTCACAATTTTCTCAAACTGTATGTTTGAATGTTTTTAAAACGTTTTATACCCCGAAATAAATGAAAATATCTCTAGGTTTTAGGATAGGCTATCTATGATGTTATTGATCGAGTTGCCGGGCATCTGTGTCAAATATCCGGTACTAATTTAACAAAATTGCAATTGAATATTTTTTCCTTTGTCTTCGTTCCAATCATATTGTCGCCACTCCGCTTTATAAATGTGTTTGCCTCTTTTTTACTATGATCACGGTGCCCGGGTCACGGTGTTTGCAAAATTACGATTCCGGACTTCATTTCAGGGATTCACACTGTCGGTCTCGCAAATGCAACACTATGATACGAAAGATGACATGTTAAACGCTGTTCTTTCCGGTGAGGTAGGTTATCTCAATGCTATTCTGACCCCTCTCGTTTATATAATTTTATGCTGTTTGTCTTAAGGGCTGGGGTATGAACGTTTGGACAGTATTTATTTTGGGACATTAGAGCACATCAGACATATCGAATTGCATTCTGAATACGAAGAATGTCATTCTGATATCAATATCAAATAATTCGATATGTCTGAGGTGCTCTCATGTCCCACAAAAAATACTGTCGAAACGCAATAAACGCTCATTTTAGATCCCTTAAGAATTCTGATAGGGGCACACTTAAAGTACAGGTAACTTGAGAGGGGAAGTGTTTTTTGACTGGGCTGCCGAGTGCGAATGTGTATTTATTTTGTTGTCACATACTTTGTTATTGTTAATACATCTCTTTTCGTTTCCCCACGTTACAATTCGTTTCGGTGATTTATTATTAAATATTTATATATTGCATTTTAAGCTTACCACGAAATTAACGCTGATATCTGGAAATGCTCCTTTTAGAATTTCAGTTTGATGGTCCACTATTGCAACCCAGCAAACACAAAACCTTTTTAAAACGTTTTAAACAGGGTTTTGGTTTAAGTAAAAACGTTTTAATAACATGTCGGGTTAAATTAAGGTCATGAAAACGTTTTAAAATGCTTTGTATGAAAACACGCTGAAAATATTTCTTAAATGTTTTCAAAATGTTATTGTAAAATATTTGTTCAAACATTTTTTCTGCCAAATATTTTGTTAACAGTGTATGGTTGCAGTAAGTTATCAAGAAATGTTTCGCATGTTATGAAAACGTTTTATATCCTTTATATACCCTTTATATAACCCGTTTTATAGCAACCTTTTCTAACCTTTTGCGAATAATGTCAAAAACGTGTGTGTTGGGAAACAACAGAATTGGCTCCGGGTAACTCACAGCCCAACAAATTACAAATAATCGTGACAAACGAACATCAAAATGTCACCAATATTCACAACTATTAAGATATGTTCAACGTTAATTTTAATTATGTTAGGTGGATGCGTGTATTTCATATGGCGGGACCGATCTACTACCTGGCTTAACTATACTAGAAGACCCGGTGATGGACTGCTCTATGGACTCATCAGGTGCCGGGCTTATGTCGCGTATGGATAATCCTATATCAGAATGGTTTGATCCTGCATTGGAACGACTTATACAAACATCGGAATATTGGGAGATATGTCAGGACGTTAAAGACGAACATGGTATGGTTTTTTTTGAGGATTTATTATTAATAACTACTGAGCCATATTTTGTAACACGAACTACGAAGAGGGGGTTGTTTGGAACGCCCTTAAATTTCAATTATAAACGTCATATACCATTATACATGGTACTAATGTATAGCTATGGGTCTTCTCTATTCAGTGACACGAAAATAGGTACAAACATTCCCCACATAATGTCTCCGCCAGGTAGCTCTATCTATTGCCTTGCTGAACCAATTTACTGTTCCCCAGTACTGATCTATTTCGTCTCTCCATCTCTTGCACTGTCTTCCCCGGTTTCTGTTTCCCACCATCGGTCTCCATACAGTAATTGCTGTAGTCCATCTGTTGTCTGTTCTTCTGCTGATATGCCCTGCCCAATTCCATTTCCTGTGTTTGGCTGTTTCCAAGATGTCTTGAGTCTTTGTTTGATCTCTAACCCATTTGTTTGTCTTTCTGTCTTTGTAGGTGATCCCAAACATGTTCCGTTCCATGTTGTGCTGTGCCGCTTGTAGCTTCTTTTCCATTTTTGCAGTAAGCGTCCATGTCTCAGCCCCATATGTAATAGTTGGAATTATACATTGGTTGAACACTTTCCTTTTCAGGCATATTGGTATCTCTCCTCTCATGATATTGCTAAGCTTTCCGTATTGCCTCCATCCAAGCTTGATTCTTCTCTTTATTTCCTGTTCTTGTCCTTTTTCCTTCAAGCTGAACTGCTGTCCCAGGTATATATATTCATTGACTTCTTATATGTTGCAACCATTTACAGTGACTATTCTTTGCTGAACGAGGGGTCCTGTTATTATTTTTGTTTTCTGCATGTTCATCTTCAGGCCACATTCCTTGCTAGCTTCAGCGAGCTCCATGAGCATGGTTTCAATTTCTTCCAGGCTTTCTGTTATGATGATTATATCATCTGCAAATCTGAGACGGTTGAACTTCTCTCCGTTGATATTAACACCTTTTTCATCCCACTGAAGTGATTGGAATATGCTTTCAGACATGCTGTAAATACCTTTGGCGAGATTGTATCTCCCTGTCTCACTCCTTTTTTGATGTTGATCTTTGCACTTTCTTTGTGAAGAGTTACTGTGGTTGTGCAGTTTGTGTATATATCTCTCAGAAGGTTTATGTATTTACTTTCTACTCCTTGTTCATGTAATGCATCCAACACTGACTGGGTTTCCACGGAATCAAATGCCTTTTCATAGTCTATAAAGGCCATGCAGAGAGGTTGATTATACTCATGACATTTTTCCTTCAGTTGATTGATGGTATGTATATGGTCCATGGTGGAATAGCCACTTCTGAACCCTCCTTGCTCTTTGGGTTGGTTACTATCTAGAGTGTTTTCCAATCTGTTGGTTAGGATTCTTGTGAAAAGCTTGTACACATTTGAGAGCAGGCTGATGGGTCTGTAGTTTTTGAGGTCTCGTTTGTCTCCTTTCTTGAAGAGAATGACCATATTTGCCTCTTTCCATTGTTGTGGTACCTTTTCCTGTCTGATGCAAGCTGTGAAAAGCTTGGCGAGCTCTCCTGTGATGGAGTCTCCTCCTTCCACGATTGTATCAATATCACATTGTCTGTTCCTGGCGCCTTTCCTCTTTCCATACTATTAAGTGCATGATTCACTTCCCAACTTGTGACATCAGGCATCTCTTCATTTGTTTCAACTCCTCAGCCTTCTTGTCACTCTGGTAGAGCTGTTCATAGAACTCTCCTATCCGTTGTAGTATTAAGTCTTGATCCCTTATTTCCTGCCCGTTTTTGTCTAACAGGGTTATTATCTTCTGCTTGCCATCAGATAACTTCTTGTTGGTTTTCTTTAGACTCCTGTTATTTTCTATTGTTTCCTTTATCTTCCGAGTGTTAAACTTCCGAATGTCTTCCCTCATCTTCTTTCGGATTGTTTTACATGTCTCTGTGTATTCTATATTTTGGATTCCTATTCCATCTCTCTTCATGTTCCTTCTTTTCTCCAAGAGCTGTTTGGTGCTGTCTGATATTTTTGATTCTTTTTCTTTCTTTCTTGGATGATATCAACAAGCTGGTCATTCCAACTGTCCAAGTCTGTGTCCTCTTGCTCCTGAAGTGCCTGAAACCGGTTTTTAAGCTCTAATTGGAATTCCACCTTCTTAGTTTTCAGGTTTTCAAGGTCTGCTTTCCTGTGTTTTTGGTCTCTGGTATCTATCTTCATTTTGCATAGAAGCATTCTGTGGTCACTCCCTGTGTTCACTCAATAATAAGGTCAATAATAGTTAAATAGAAATCGCCCAAATGAGCGCAAAGGATGCATCTACGATTGTCTTAGGTCGTTTGGGCGTAAACGTGTGCGATTTTTCTGACGGATAAAAATGCTTGTGGGTAGTTGTAGTGTTAAAATATATTTTAATGTACGAATCTTCTGGATTTTGTTCTGTTTTCTTGTTTTACTTGGGTATTATTATTTTTTCCCTAAATACTGATGTATATTTTATTGAACTCCTTTCAATGCAAGTTGTATTTAGTAATCTATAATTGTACACTAGTTTTGGTTTATCATTATTTTCTTATGTACTATTCGTTATTTAGCTTCTGTAGTGTCTTTCAAAAATGTCGCAAAGGCCTTGTCGCCATAACGTGATAATGCTACTTTATTATAATCGCCGCGTTCTCTTTTCTTTCCTCTATTTAATTAGTTGTTTACCAGTCAGCAACCTGGAAAACCGATTCTTTTGTTCTGCTTAGTCGCGCTAAAAGTCGATCGATACATGTTAAAATCAGCACAATTCAGACCTTTTTGCTATAAAATTAATTTTCTCGGTCAAATATAAAGCAATTTTTTTTTCTTCAGTAATGTCAGTTAAAAACTTGGTGCTTGGATATACATTTTTTCAAAATATCCTGGTGTTAAAATTAAGCATCAAATTGTGTCTTTTAGTGTGATATTTTTGATTTTTATAGGCCTTTAGTTCGCCCGCGAGCTTTTTACGGAATTCATTTTTTAGCGTCTCAAACTAATATACAGGGTGTCTCAATAAAAATAGGCCCTGTAGTTTGGGGGACATAACTTAAAATGTCGGCAGTAAAATCAAAACTTTTTTACAGATTAAAAAACCATGACGTTTCTTCTTTAAAATGGTGCATAAAACATCAAAAACCGTTCACGAGTCACAGAGATAATTGGGATTTTACAAGTAGACCCATTTTTGGACCGTTCCAATGGGGCAATGCACATTAAACACTAATGTGCTGCATTGTAATGGACAACAAGGGATGAAGTTGCTGGGTACGAATTGAAAATAAATTGACCAATCAATTAATCTCTCAAAGAATGTTTTCGCACCTTTCTGTTTGAGTTAACAATGTTGTTCAAACATTTCTCAATAAACAATATAGGTCCAAGCGGTCACTTAAGTTTCATAGTCTACACATATATGACCAGAAAAACACGAAAACGGGTTCTTTCCTAAGAATGAATCTAAGTGGCCCAAAAACGCTAGTTGATGCGTGTCTAGTGATTTTCAAAACATAGCCTAAACAGGATTTACCCTTTTGAGCAACAAATAAGCATGATTTTTATCTGAAAGGCAGCACCAATACAGGATTTTTTAAAAAGAATACACACTTTATATGATTTCTTTATCATTTTCCAATATAATGTTTGAGAGTAATGGTCCTGGTGCAAATCATTTGAGGAAGCATGCTTCGCGAATTATCGGGATCAATAAATGAATCCTAAACCATGTAAAGCTATGTAAACGCATCAACTATAGCGGATTGCAATTTTCCCGATTCATTATCTGAAAAAAGATTTTTTTTCCTGGTCAAGCATGTGTACATTATGAAACTTAACTGATCCCATGACCCTTTTGTTGCTTGAGAAATGTATGTATATTTTTACATATTTTTAACCCAAAGAGAAAGGTGTGAAAAACATTCTTTAGGAGATTGATTGATTGGTTGGTTGGTTGGTTGATGTTTTTAACTCGTACCCGGCAAGACTGAGAGTTTACTTCATTTCTTTTTTCCATTCTAAACTACAATGCAGCACATTATGCGTATTGCCCCATTGGAACGGTCCAAAAATGGGTCTCTTTGTACAATCCCAATTATCTCAGTGACGCATGAACAGATTTTGCTGATTTGTGGACCATCTTAAAGACGAAACGTCATGATTCTTGAATCTACAAAAAAAGTTTTGATTTTACTGCAGAAATTTTAAGTTACGTCCCCTAATCCACGTGGCCTATTTTTTATTGAGACACCCTGTAGTTTGCTAAAGAAAGATATTTCCCACCTCTGTAAGACACATCGTGTGGGTCTATATATATTATAGTTTTGTCAGAATTTCCGTTTTTATTTTACCCTTTTTCTCTTCATGCTCCGAAAATGTCAAACTCAGTACTTTTATTTCGAGAGCAACCAGCAGAAATAGTCGATATTTCCATTGTTGTCATCCAGGTCAATTTTCCATTGAAAAGCAAAGATTGCCCGACCAGCGATTTGGTAGCCCAAATCCCCAATTGGGTGTTCTGGTAAATGAGGTGAATTTTAAAAACTTTGCTCCCGTGATAGCCTGCAATTTTAATTTATATGGATTCCATGATTATGAAAACCATTTTGTCTGTCTGTTTACCTAGGTTAGTCCGTATTAAGAGACGCACGCTTGAGGTGCATGGGAAAATCCACGGTCCAAACCTAGAAAAATTAGCGTGTTATTATAGGGGATTTTAATCTTCTGTCCCTCCTATCTCCAGGTGAATTTTGTATGACCTACCCGTCCTCATCGCGGGTTGCCATTTTCATTACACGCTTCAGACTGACATGTAGGCCTATAGGCTTAACCATATTTGTCATAATTAAGCGCTATGCCTAGCTATGCTATATATTATTATGTACTAGTATATGTAATATCATGTACATGTAGGCCTATGGGGTGGGGTGGGTGCAGAGGTGGATAGTGGGGGTGTATGTAGGGAAACTTTGGGGTGGTACTCAACACACTTTAACCATGTCTTTCAATGCAAGGCTTATTGGCTGCTTCATTAGGGCCTATGACTTTCGGTGGGTTTCCAAAAGCAGTTTCAAACAAACACAAACAAAAGGCACCATACCCAGTCACCTTCATGACAATTGAAACACTACGTCAAGTATTAACATCCAAGTTATTATGTTTTTAGGCAAGCAATTTCAAATAATTGCTTGAACAGGTTTTTGTTTAAAAGTTAACAATGATAATGAATGGCTCTTATAAGGCACAACCTCTTCTGATGAGGAACTCAAAGCGCGTAAAGCACGAAATTTACAAACAAACATAAAAACAATCAATTTACAAAGATTGGTTTTAAGCTAGCGTTTAAATACCGAAAGTCTGGGGGCGTTACGAAGGTTATTTGGAAGTGTGTTCCAAACATTTTGCTTGATCATAAAACATACAGCGTAATATTTATGTTTTGTAAATGAAAGTTTTGTTTAAAATATTGCCCAATTGCATGTAAGATTGTTGGGCAAAGTTGTTTTGAGGAGAAGCAAATTTCAACACATTGGTCCGATGATCACGGTGATGATGAAATCAAATAATTAATCACTCACAGTGTCATAGGAGCGCTAGGCCTGGGAATTTCGTTGCTATATTGAAGTTATGGCAACTGTAGCCAGGCCGGTCTTCATAATGGCACCCAGGGATATCGATTTACAATGCCTCGGATTTCACGTGTTGATTTTGAAAAATTTTCAGCCGGCAGTAAAAAATGGTGAAATCAAAACGGAAATTCTGACAAAACTATGATATATCGCTCACGGTGATGTGCGTTAGAAAGTTGGGAAAATCCTTCATTAGCGAATCATATTACTTTGAAAAGCTAAAAGGTTGATAAAAAAAAAGGCTCGCGGGCAGAGTTTAAGCCTATCAAAATCGAAAATCTTACACGAAATGACTGAATAATTAAATTATTAATGTTACCCGAGGTCAAAGGTCATCAATCAGAGGTCATCCGGGGTCAAATGTCATATGGGGTCAACGAGGTGAAACAGAATCACTATCATACTACAAGCAGGAGTATACCATTTTATACCAGGGTTGCATTAGGTGGCCTTTACATTACCCCTTGTAAATAAAGCAAGACAGAAAGAGTAGTCAGTTACATTTATTTCTATTTTGTCTACTAATAAAACGCAATTAGAATACTAGTACATACACTAAACTAGTATTTGATTCCCGATTCTTCAAGTCAAGTCCTTGGATTAGCTGTTCAACAAAATGTTGCCGCTGTATTTTTCGAAACAGACAATAACACTTCAACAACTTCAAAGTAGAGATCATGTTAGAAAATGACAGTTGATTAACAGTTCGCATCGCATTTTATTCTCATTTTACAGGTCATATGCCCGGAAGAGATCCAGAGGATATATGCATTGGATATTAAATAATTACATCATGTACTTTGATATACGGAATTGGCAGGCTATGTTTCATTGAACATTTTCATCGTCTAAAGCTTACCAGCTTCAATCATGTGTTGAATTGTAAAAGTAGTTTAGACTTATGCGAAAGGAATGACGAATAAACACAACACTGATATACATTGGCGTGCTCGGGATTTCGTGAAGGAGGTTGAGGGAGTTACTCACGCCATTGTACCGATATACAGTAAGCCAAAAAATTAAGGTACCAGTTGTGTTCAACCCTGTATATCATAAAGACAAATATGTCAAAATTATAACAAGCAGATAATACCTGAACTCTTTAGCTCTGATTCAAGACTTTATTTGTTGAAATTGGTTGAGAATTAAAGAAACGGTGATCTAAACCCTATCGGAGAGACGAAATCAAAAATGTGCACATTTGTGTTCTAATCAATGAAAGCATGGCGCTAGTTTTAACGTGCTAATCAATGGAAGCACGGCGCTAGTTCCCTTGTTCGCGAACGGTTTGTGTACAAATCAATAGCGCATGCAATGGAGGAAGCTGCAACTTTTAAATTGGCACCTTCCTTGGGGTTTTGGATCGATGTGTCTTTATTTTTTGAACAATTTCAACGAATGAGGTCTTAAATTCGAGCTAAAGAATGCAGCTATTGGCTGCTGGTTCCAATTATGACACGTCTGTCTTTGTTTAGGATATACAGGGGTAAACATAACTGGTACCTTAATTGTTTGGCTTACTGTAGTGCTGGATGTACTGGCAATACGCAATTACAAAAGTCATTGAGCAATAGAAATATAGTTAAAATGGTTGAAATTTGAAGGTAATGGGAAAATAGGTAACAAACTTTTATGTAGTTCGATTAAAACATCTACTGCAGGTAGTAGATAGCCATCCAATAACATTAAAGTACCTCTTTTAAACAAAATGTATTTTTATGCTAAAAAATTGGCAAACAAATCCAAAATAATGTAATAAATAAAATTAATTATACTAATCATATCGTTATGAATTCGGCAGACGGCCGAATCCGCATTCGGCTTTTTGTAAATTCATTTTACGCATGCATTACATTTGAACTGGAGAACAAGGGATTAATGCTGTTCAAAATAGACGACAGCATATCAATTTTTTAACGGAGATCAGATGATAACAGCATAATAAGTAATCAAAAGAGGGCGGCATACAGGGTTAGCTAACGGTGCATCGCAGTGCGGTCAACGACGATAACCGTTAAAAAATCGATATGCTGCCCTCTGTCCTTGTTCTCTAATTCAAAAATAATGCATGCGTAAAATGAATTTACCAAAAGCCGAAACTGGATTCGGCCGTCTGCCGAATTCAATTATGTAATGTATCACTATAATAGTATACGCTTCTGACTCTTGGTCTGACTTTTTGGTACTTTACATGTCCTTATCCTATAATATTCTAGATATTGTTACCGGCAAATTCATGTACGTAATGAAAGCTGATGATGGCATAAAGACTGTCTTTCAAACCACATATGTGTAAATGATACCATATACTTAATTACGTAACAGCAGTAGCGTAAAACCAATAGACTAGGGACACTGCCAAATTACGCGAAAAGGCGGGCCTTTTATATTACAGCAAATACATGCACGTATAAAACGTCAGTGAACAGCAACAGTACATGATGTATATGACTAATTTTTAAATTCTTGGTCCTGTGTCTGCCTTTGGTAAAATCTGAGACTTGCTATTAAATGTGGGTGGAAATGGGATGGCATCAACTATCTCCAAAATTAAACAGATTGAATATAATGTCTGCGGCTAGTACTCAGTATGATGATAACTGATGTAGATCAAACAAAAATATGTGCATGTGTAGGCGTGCAAGTGATGACTGATACAATATGGTGGAAATGTATAAAAATTGCACACTCATGTAAATAGGGTTTAATATAGTACAAAATATTATGCAAATAGAAATTTAATAATTCACGTGATTTTCTATTGATGCTCTCAACCTCAAATGAACAGAAACGTTTAAAAATAGATTTCTTACGCAAACGATGACCTCTCTCTATGTACCACTACTTTTCGTATAAACAATAGTAGAATAACAGTTGCATTTTAATCACGGCTTCAAATATTTTCTAGGGAGACTCCCATTTTATGGTTTGTGGATTAGTCAACAGAACTGGCAGAAACAAGTAAATTTCCACGTTTGCTATTGTTGGCAATATCAAAATGTTTTTCAAATGAAAAAACGTTGATTTTGGTCAAAAATACTTTTAAACACGCATTTTGTCCACTAGTCCACTAGTCCCCAGCTAGAAACTCACACAGCTCTTACGATCCTATGCACTCAACCGTGTAGTGTAAACACCGACTGTGTAGAGACATGGTATTTGTAGGCTAACTTTGCTTGGAAAAAATGTGTACTCATGCGTATCGAGTTGGAAACCGTGCGTAGATGCGTTTATAAGATAATCATTTTGTAGCCAAACCTTTCATTATGAGACAAAGGTACATTGTATGTGATCATAGAGAAATGCCATGAAAATTCATATACGGGGTTACAAGTTAACTTTCATTACATACTGTACGACCCTCGTACCTTAATATTAGATAGTTGCCGTTTGATTGTTGGATTTTATTGAGGCTAAAGGAAGATAGAAAGTAGGTAAAAGAAAAGATTAAGTTGTTGTAATCTTAAAGGTAAATATTCTTATATAGTGGTTTGATTGGTCTAGCTAGGCGATATAAGTATGGATCATATGAAATATTAAAAAAGTAATGAAAAACAATCATGAAAGTGTTCTTTTTGCCTATTTTTCTTGAAGTTGACTGGTTGTTAAGGACGTTTATTTTTCAGCGATGTTCGTAGTTCCTTCACAACTGGTTTCTGTCGTTCCTAACACTCGTAGATAACCACATACAGTATTAGAGTCGCAACCAGTCCTATATACGACGTGACTATGTATATTTACTGACACGCGTCAATTTGTAATCAATAGGAAAACACATTTCGGACTTTGAAAACTAATTCTTCAAAATTTGGTATTTGAAATTGGGACCCACCTTGTTTTTATACCTAATCAAAGACTCTATTGGAACAAAATTAAGGAGCGAATGCCTTTTACTGTACAAAAAAGCAGAATTAATGTCAAACTTCCGCCGAATGCGAGGCCCTCGTGCTGGTGCAGAATTCGCAGCTTTGGAGGTACTATGGGCAAACGACGGTATGTAGAATAGAACATTCGACGTCAACTTGACCAAATATTGAAGAAAAGGTGAAATAAGTGCGCAAAACATTTCCTATTCAAGTACGTGTGATACAAAACAAGACTCTTGGCTACCTTAAAAGTTCACCGTTCTGTGTACATTGATTATATTGACGTCATGCGTATAATATAATACTACTATAATGTAACCCCGTATATGGCCATAAGGGGTTGTGCAATAATTACGAACCCCAGCCTCGTGGATTTTCGAATTGCTCACCAGTAATCGCTCGCCTCCCCCTTCCCCTCTCGACCCGCCAAAAAATCTTTACCCCCCTTTGCACATTTGTGGGTTCTCAATTTACAAACTTTAAATGGTTTAGATATATGATGCGAGCATAGCGATCAGGACATGTTTTAACGTTTCTGTAATGTTTCCCTAAGCACTTTAGAGCATGTTTAATATTTAAAAGGTATTCCGTAAATGTGTGCCAAAAATTGCTCCCCCCCCCCCGACCTGCCAAAAATTGATTGCGCCCCTCGCGGCTTGCCAATAAATCTTTGCAACACCCCCTCCCTCCCCCACCCCCAATTTTACAAAAACCGGTCTTATTATTTGTTGTTATGTTATTTTTTTCACGATAATATCCATTCAAATCGTTAAATGTCATTTAAACTTTAAAATGTTAAAATATAGCAGAAGTATTTGACACAAGGCAGCTATTGGATTTAGCGCCCTTCGGAAACAATCTCTGCAAATACAAGCATTAACAACATGATTGCTGCTACCACATTCAGATGAGCTCTGGATTTGATCCCCGGGACTTGACTGGTCAATTACAATACCAGTAGGGGCATAATTATAAAATCCGTGAATAACTATATCTCAGACATAATGCCTCCAATATAGGTATATCATTCTGAAGTACAACAAGTCTATCCACAAAGTGAATATGGAAACTTTAGATTCGAGTGATACTGGTAGAATTTTTGCACATAAGCGCGGTTCTGGTGTAAATAAGCTACTTCTAATGCTGGGGGTTGTTGCAGTATTATTGTCCTCGGTTGCTTTGGTTGTGGCGTTAATAAGTTTGACGCAGAATGAAGGTACAACTATGTTTGCCGTAACTGGACAACAAGGTTTGTGTGTTCTCCATAGACTATTATTATATGAATAATTGTTTATAAATGCATAATTCGGAAAAACATGGAACAAACATGAATCTTACGTTGACAATGCTTGTATTAGTAATAATAATAATAAATACTGAACTAATAACGCGCACAAATTTCCAAGGGATGCGAGGCGCGAGAAGAAGACAGAAGGAAGGGAAACATCATATTTGGGGGAAGAGATGAGTTTTAAGGAGACTTTTAAAAGTCCCAGTGCTATGGGCCATTCTGATGACTATTGGCAGCTTATTCCAAAGACTGGGGCCAGCCACAGAAAAGGCAGTATCCCCAGCCAGTTTGAAGGTTCTGGGGATAACAAGCGAGTTACCAGCCGATCGGAGATAGTATGAGGACTGGCGGATATGGAGCAATGAAGACATTTTTATGACAAAATAATGATAAACATTTTTATGACAAAATAATGATAATAAAAATAATGACATTATAATTTGTGATACCAAACAGGACACATTTTGGATTATTTCATTGCGAAATATTATGAAGAATAAATATTATTTTCTTCTCATTTTGCAGGTTCCAATGCGAAGAATGACAGAATATGGACTATTGCAACAGGACATGCACAATCTAATGGCCTGTACATGTAAGAAATAGTACATTATATTGAAGCAAACGCTTCTTTGGTTTGTATTACTATTATTTTTATTTTTATTATTATTATTATTATTATTATTATTATTATTATTATTATTATTATTATTATTATTATTATTATTAGTGTTATTATTATTATTATTATTATTATTATTATTATTATTATTATTATTATTATTATCATTATTATTATTATTATTATTATTATTATTATTATTTTAGTAGTAGTAGTAGTAGTAGTAGTAGTAGTAGTAGAAGTAGTAGTAGTAGTAGTAGTAGTAGTAGTAGTAGTAGTAGTGGTAGTAGTGGTAGTGGTAGTAGTAGTAGTAGTAAATTTTCTCCTTAAACTCACAAAATATGCCATTGAATGATATATTGTCCGTGTGTAATCAACCATGACTGAAGTGGACCGACTTGAAGTGAACAACAATTTCAAAAATATATCATTAAACCATATTTTCATCCGGGATCATATCATCAAACAGTTTCATCAAATACGCTCTGCTCTGTTGTCAAATACAGCTGACAAATATAGCGTTCACATTATGTAAAACATGCTTTTCTAATTTGCAGCGATCAGACATCTGGCCAGTTAAGGGGATTTACGGTCGACATGATAAACGCGGGTACGTGTTTCATCTTATTTTTGTTTGTTTTTTGTTTTTTCGTTGAATTCATAATAATATTTCGACCCACCTTTTACATTTCTATCCAAATTTAGATGTCTCAAATTTCAATGCAAATTATTGGTAACACAATAATAATTCTGCTCTGTGCGTCTCCACAACTACTTCTTTTGCCGTCACAAAATTTTCAACTAACGGCAACACACGATGAGTGATGATAAATTCAAAAATGCAATTCGCAACTTAACTTCGCTTGCCGTTCACACCTATTCGTCATAGTGTGACCGGGCCTTTATATAATTCATATGCCTCATAGTCAACGGCACGTACCAGACAGTTAACTTGTAACCCTACTTATTACTAAGCCCCGTCAATGCAGGTTTAATACTGTTACGAGTCGTACTTGACTCAAGGCCAAAATCACCTTTTACCCGAACTCACACGAATGCACAACACAAATACACTGTTTGATTAAGCTAACATAATCTAAGTCTTTAATTGAAAACAAAGTATGCTTGGTACATATAACAACAATATACACTAAAATCACACAATCAGTTTTACTCTATCGGTACTTAACCAGCGGTCTTCTTGTTGGTGATTCTAGAGTTCTTGCAATGTTCTGGACGACTGATGTAATATATCCTTATTCACTTGTCCTGCGAAAATCAGCGAAGTCCATAGTACATTTGCATTTATAAATCCTTGCGTATAAAATCCTCATACGAAAATGATGATGCTTCCTCCAATCTCCTTTGCGCTGCTATCTCCACAAATATATCTCCTTGCGCTGCTTTCTCCACAAATATATCTCCTTGCGCTGCTTTCCCCAAAAATGGTATTTCTTTCACCAATCACTCTTTTCCCAGGGAACAGGTTTCTTTAACACAGCTCCGCTGTTTTTTGACAGATGCGTGGCCTTCACAAACCCAGCAAACTCCAGCAATTTGACAGAAGAACTTTTAATCCTTTGATGAGGAAGAGCACTTTTGTGTGCTCGCTGTCTTCTTCGTTGTTGTATTAAAATTAGCTCAATTATTGGCTATATAAACTGGTTAAAATGCACTTCTTTTTTGAAGCACGAAGACCATCACATGTGGAGTTTCTCAATCTCCCACGGCATTCTGTAAAGTCCCAACAAAAGCCTCCAGCTTTTTATATCAGTACTCATGCAAAAACCCATCATCTATTAATAAACCATTACTTCAATCACATTTTCACAACATTGCTGTAATCTTGGGATTTCCCAATATTAATTATACACATTCACCTTTCACATTACATCACTTCCTGGGGGGTTTTCTGACTATGGTGCGATATACTGAACTGGGGATTTCCAAGTTCCAAACATAGATCTGACTTTGTTTACAATAATTTGGGGGAATACCAAAATGACTTTCCACACCATTGTCTTGCACGTACAAGGGGGTTTCCCATCTCATGAAATACTTTCAGCTTGTAAACAAAGTTAAATAATTAAATTAAATCAAATTACTCAGGGCACATCACAATACGCACAGCTTGAATATTCCAAATTGAGACGAAATGCTCTTCATAGGCAAAGCAGCATCATCGGTATTCTGGATTCACGTCTACATCTTTTCAATTTAAGTAGATAATTCGACCAAATTCGTGATTATTCGACAAAATCTGTATTCATTTGCAAACTCTTGTTACACGCACAGCATGCGAACAAAATGATGTTAGCTATTATTGAAGTTTACACAACAATTGATTAAAAGTTTAAACGACCTTCTTTAAAGACATTTTAATGCACTTACACTACACGGTTTGAGATAAACAATCGTATTTTTGCTCTAGACAATCATAATCCTTCACGATCCTCAAAATTAGAGCGTACTGTACAGCATACCTCTGTCCTGTATGTATAAATTCAAATTGTTATGATTTTTGATCATCAATGTTTTTCGCATCCTTAAATCTGAAAGGATAACACTTTAATTGGTTCCATTTTTTGTGGTTCCCATAAAGGGGTCGAAGGTCACAGTGGGGACCAAAGCTAAATAATAATCATTGTGTAATGTGTTTTAATGTATCTCCAATTGCTTCTCTTATCATCATTCATTCATTCATTTCATTCGGCTGCGAAGCAGGCGACTACAAAGTTTCTCCATGTACTACGATCTGAAGCCAAAGTGGCAATGGCATCTGGCAGTAGAAAGTTGTCGAAATCCCCCAACAGTTTTTGCACATAAGACAAGTAGGATGTTCTTTGCCTTCCAGGTCTTCTTTTACCATGTAATGGGGTGTAGAGAGCATATCTTCTGCATGGTTCATCTTCCTGCATCCTCAGGATATGTCCCAGGAATCGTAGTTGTCGTGATCTGACAGAGTTGATAAGAGGCACAGTGTTGGTGATGGCATAGACCCTTTCATTACTAACATGGTCAGTGCGCTTGATGTTCAGCATTATCCTGTAACATGATGTACCAAAAGCATTGATCTTATTTTCCATATCAGTAGATATCACCCAGGACTCACAGCCATAGAGCAATACTGTAACACAAGTGGTGTTAAACAGCTTGACTTTTGTTGCAACAGTGATTGTTGGACTTCTCCACAGATGCTCCAGTTTCCAAAATGCATACCAAGCAAGCGCCTTCCGTCGGGAGGTCACTGGTGCTAGAGCCCATCATGGAACCAAGATATTTAAAATCAGTGACATACTTGATGGGTTCTCCGTATACTTGGAGTGGTGGCTGAGGATTGCAGTTGATGGTCATGTACTCAGTTTTGGGAACACTGATGATGAGACCCAGGCTTTCTGCTGCAGCTGCTGTTCTGGTCAGCTGTGCCTGTGCCCGCGGGATGGAAGATTCAAGCAAGGTAATATCATCAGCGAAATCCAAGTCGTTCAAAACCTTGGCAGGATAACGCCTGGAGCGACGCGGGTGTGTTTCAACACCGCTGTTATTCCCCTCGGTAGCCATCGTCATCAAATAATCGATGAGAACAATGAATAGGAATGGGGCCAGAACATCCCCCTGTAATACTCCAGTAGTCACTAGGAAGGGATCCGAGATGTTGCCATCTACCAATACGGCACTTTGCGAATTAGTATACAGTACACGTATTGCCTTTACGATGCTCTCAGGGATACCATAGTGCCGCAAAACAGAAACAGAAACATCATCTTCCTGTTGATTGAATCAAAGGCTTTCTTGAAGTCAATGAATGTTATAGTTAGTGGAAGTTGGTAACTATGGAAAGCCTCCATGATTCTACGGAGGATATGCGTTTGCTGTGCACAGCTTCTGCCTGGTCTAAATCCGGCCTGGTTACTTCTTATTATAGGATCAACATGGTCCCTGATTCTATTCAGTAGGATCCTATTGTACACCTTAGCTGCAACTGACATCAGTGTGATTCCTCTATAGTTGTTCATGAGGCTGAGGTCTCCTTTCTTTGGAAGGGGAACAATAACATTGGTTCTCTTATCACATGGAACAAAAAATTCAATTGTCATATTTTTTTACGTTGATAAGTTCAGGAATGGAATTCTAAACATTTTATACACAGAGATCAAAATTTTAAAATGGTCCGATTTCATCGATACTGGTTTCAAATTACTCCTCTTAAGGTTAGCAACTATTTTAATCTCTTGCGATTTGGTAGTTCACAGCATCTTGCGAGTGGTAGTGAGCTTTGACAAAATTGCATTGTTCAATTCATAGCATGTGTGTAGAAGAATTCAAATATCACAGATATACTTGATCATGTGGTTCTTGAGTTATGTTGTAAAGAGGGTTGAAACAACAACACTTTTGTAAAACATACAGAACTCATTAACAACAATAAATCATCAAGTTTTCTTCAAGTATATGATTTGTCGAATGAAATGTTGCAAAACTTCAAAGTATTATTTTTCAATAATGATAGTGAAATTCGAATTTTTGGCTGCTTCGACCAACAACATTAACATAAAAAATCTCAATCATATACTTAATTCACAATTTCGGTGCAATTTGTATTGTCATGCCCCCTTCAGAGTTAATGCAGCCAGAATCCAATAGAAATATATATATGCACAACATTTAACCCATAAACATGTCTCAATTATTATCACACATTATTTTTCTATTTCGTTTGTCGATAAGAGTAATTTGATTCGGCAGTGCAATATGATAATTGAATTTTATATTCCTAACAATGAGAGGAACAATTTGAGATTTTGCATTGTGGGCCCCCATTGTGAACTTCGATACCTCGTGGGAAGCACAGGGGCATAGAAAAAAGGTGCAAGGATGCCTAAAATCATTAATTAGTATTGGTTCCGCTAATGAAGCAAGACAAAATGCTACAAAGACATCCCCCTCCTCCAGCACCCGTACCCAGTCAATGTTGGTTAGATACTGAAACATGAACGGGCAATTACTCTTTGGCTCCAACATTAATTTGGGGAGAAGGGTAATACAGGGCGCTATGGCTTTGGGATTTTATTTTGAGACATTAGTGAAGCCAATGTTTGTTTGTTTTTTGGCATTCTTAAACCTGCAAGGGGAACAATTTGAGATATATTACAACAAGATTTTATATTTTGGCCCTCATTATGACATGAAATTTAACCCCTCATGGGAAGTATATGGGCATAGAAAAAATGGAACCATTTCTGGTTTTATTATTTCAGGTGTAATGATGTCAGAAAATCATTGGTCCCACTAAATGTAGCAAGACAAAATGTCAACTCAGATACTACCCTATAGCGTCCTGTACTATCGTTTGAATTAAGTTTGTTATCATGATGTTGCGTTATGTTCTTTTACAGTTTGTCGATTGGCAAATAAGGATTGCCGTTTGGTGTATGACGTCTGGCAACACTGTTGGGAATCAGAAAAAGGCCAAGTACCACGTGGGGGTGTAGGGCTAATGAGTGGGTGGTATGACGCATGCGCAGGTAATTAATCTTTAAAATAATTATTATATGTTTTACGTTAACTTTGCTTTCATTGTATGCTACATATCCATTGTGCATGTGACCTTGTTGAAAAAAATCTGCATATATAAAATGCCGATAAATTGACCTTAAAGAAATGGTATCCCTTCTGCTATTAAATTAAAGATTTATGGTAATAGTGACAAATGATGTTTACGTTATGTTTGTATGTTTATTGTGGTTTTTGTTGTCGTTTCTCTGAACCTTCTATTGTTGCAACGTATAACTTACAGGTTGGATCAAAGCTCACACCAGAGCTAGGACATTCAAATTCAGCAAGTCATGGAATAAACCTATAGACTTCTATTTTGCCATCAAGACTGGAAACCCACGTGGATTCAATCCTACGGATGTAACTGATATGAAGTTTGGTTTTGTTGATGGATTTGTCAATGATGAATTCTGCTTAGCTCGTCAAACTTCTATAAAGGTATGTTTCACGGCCTAATAAATTATGTTGCAATTACTTGTACGTACATATATCCCTTATTTCTTGCAAACGTATATACTGTCCCAACAAACATAAAACGTTCTTAAAACGTTTTAAACTGGTTTATTTGGGGTTTGGTAAAAATGTTTTTAACATTTAATGTCGGGTTAAGTACGTATTACAACAACATTAAAAACATTGTTAAAATATTTCGTTATTAATAATTAAGGGCTCTGGTAGCAATATTCGCGAATTTTAATTTTAAAAATTCGCGAATTAAAAAAAAAATCCAAACTGTTTGATATCAGACGGACATTCCTCGTATTCAGAATGCAATTCGATATGTGTTTTTACTATAATTATGGTGCTTTGGTTCACGGTGGGTCACGGTGTTTGCTAAATTACGATTCCGGGCTTCTTTTCAGGGATCTACACTGCCGGTCTCGCAAATGCAACACTATGATACGTATGATGACATGTTAAACGCTGTTATTTCTGGTGAGGTAGGTTATCTCAATGCTGTTCTGATCCCTCTCGTTTATGTTGTTTATCTTTTAAACCCTAACAGGACGGTATACTACAAAATACTACTTGATATATGCGCTGTTCGTGCATGCATCCCACGTGGTGTGATGACGCAATCGCCCTAAGTGATGTATAGGCACGGTTTCGCTGGCCAGCGAAGCCCAAGACCCGTGGCAAAGTGTCGCCGACCCAGTGCCTGGCATGCGAGGGGTCTCGGGTTCGAATCCCACACAGAGCAAACAACTTCTTTCCTTCTTTTCTCTCTTTATTCCTTCCTTCTTTCCCTCGTTTAGGGTTAGGTTACCACTATCGAAACTCAATATAGGCTTCCTTAACCCTAACAGGACGGTATACTACAAAATACTACTTGATATATGCCCTGTTCGTGCATGCATCCCACGTGGTGTGATGACGCAATCGCCCTAAGTGATGTATAGGCACGGTTTCGCTGGCCAGCGGAGCCCAAGACCCGTGGCAAAGTGTCGCCGACCCAGTGCCTGACATGCGAGGGGTCTCGGGTTCGAATCCCACCCAGAGCAAACAACTTCTTTCCTTCTTTTCTCTCTTTATTCCTTCCTTCTTTCCCTTCCCGTCGCCAAAAAGCTCTTAGGTGGTTAGGGTTAGGAACTCTGATAGGTGCCCACTTAAACTGTAGAGGGAAGTTACCCAAATCACAGCGCCAGGTAATGACCGGGCTGCCGAGTGCGAATGTGTATTTATTTTAGAAGATTCATGTTTGTTTTAAATTTGTGGGTGTTTTTTTTTGGTTTTTTTTTTTTAAAATTAGAAATTTTTTCAAGAAAGTGACATGCCAAAGAAAAATCTTTTGGCACATACTTTGTTATTGTTCATATACCTACTATTCGTTTTGGTGATTTACTAATATTTATATATTTTGGTGACTACATTTTGGCGTTTCAATGCGTTTTAAGCTTACCATGAAATTACCGCTGATATCTGGACATGCTCCTTTTAGAATTTCTGTCTCTCTCATGGTCGGCTATTGCAAACAACAGGATGCAGATTGGCTCGGGGTAACTGTCGTAAATCAATCACTAAATAAACACACCCCACATCCACACACCCCACCCCAACACGTACACTAATTACAAATAATCGGGACAAACGAACATCAAAATGTCACCAATGTTCACAACTATTCTTATGTTCAACGTTAATTTTTAATTGTGCTAGGTCGATGTGTGTATTTCGTATGGCTCTACTGCTCTTCCACCTGGCTTAACTAAAATAGAAGACCCGGTGTTGGACTGCTCTATGGACTCATCAGGTTTTGGGCTAATGATGCGTATGGATAATCCTCTAGTAGAATGGTGGGATCCTGCATTGGAACGACTTATGCAAACCTCGGAATATTGGGAGATATGCCAGGACGTTAAAGACCAACATGGTATTGTTTATTTTTTAGGATACTGTGATATTGCAAAAACTCTTACTTTATTATTGACAATGTTACGGCGTCAATACCTTATTCAAAACACGATAAAAGGACAATTACTTTATTATTAATAATTATAATTAACCCTAGAACTACTGGGCCATATTTTGTAACACGAATTTTTACGAAAAGTTTGTGGGTAGTTGTAGTGTTAAAATATATTTTAACGTACACATGCTGTGGATTTTGTTTTGTTTTCTTGTTTTGCTTGTGCATTATAATAAACTTAAATGCTGATATATGTTTTATTGAACTCCTTTCAATGCAAGTTGTATTTAGTAATCTATAATTGTACACTAGTTTTGGTTTATCATTATTTTCTTATGTACTATTCGTTATTTAGCTTCTGTAGTGTCTTTCAAAAATGTCGCAAAGGCCTTGTCGCCATAACGTGATAATGCTACTTTATTATAATCGCCGCGTTCTATTTTCATTCCTCTATTTAATTAGTTGTTTACTACCTTCATACGACTTACGTTTTCGGTTATGACAAACCAGTGGCGTAGCTGCATTTTTGTGAGGGGTTGAGGGGCGGGCCCACTGGGTCTTCAATGCTGACAAGAAGAAAAAGCGTCACGCCTATTTTGCAATCACAATATCGCATGTTTTTTTTTATATTCCATTCGTAAAGACGTAATAGTTCCAAATAAACAGTTCTACAACTGCATGTGGATACGGCCGGGGCCGAAATGAAGAATTATTGTAAGGGGCGATCTCATCACCAGCAGCTAGACGCTTCGGCAGACACTGTTTAATTAAATTATTAATGTTATCCGAGATCAAAGGTCATCAATCAGAGGTCATCCGGGGTCAAATGTCATATGGGGTCAACGAGGTGAAACAGAATCACTATCATACTACAAGCAGGAGTATACCATTTTATGCCAGGGTTGCATTAGGTGGCCTTTATATTACCCCTTGTAAATAAAGCAAGACAGAAAGAGTGGTCAGTTACATTTATTTCTATTTTGTCTACTAATAAAACTCAATTAGAATACATACACTAAACTATTATTTGATTCCTGATTCTTCAAGTCTGTTTCCATGCCCACAACGCATCCAATCTCCCCTCTGGACCAGACATATCTCTTTTTAAAGGGATTTTTTTTCCTTGGATTAGCGGTTCAACAAAATGTTGCCGCTGTATTTTTCGCAACAGACAATAACACTTCAACAACTTCAATATAGAGATGTTAGAACATGGCAGTTGTTTTTAAACAGTTCGCATCGTATTTTATTCTCATTTTACAGGTCATATGCCCGGAAGAGATCCAGAGGAAATATGCATTGGATATTAAGATTCTGTACTTTGATGTACGGAATTTGGCAAGCTATATTTCATTGAACGTTTTCATCGTCTAAAGCTTACCAGCTGGTGTAATACCTGGTGCTTCAATCAATCCTGTGTATTGAATTGTAAAAGTAGTTCTTTCAAGTGACTTATGCGAAAAGAATGACGAATAAACACAACTGCAGTGATATACATTGGCGTGCTCAGGATTTCGTGAAGGAGGTGGAGGGGGCAGATGCCGCATCACATTAATGATCTTAGAATTCCTCTTACTCACGCCATTTCAAATTCTTAAAAGTACGTGTATAGAGAAATAAAGCAAAATATAACAATACATTATTAATATGCAAGTGTAAAAAAACAAACGTTAAGAAATAATATGTTTAAAAATTGAAACACTATAGCAGGAAGAGGTTGTTTGGCCATAACAGGCAGATTATTAAAAGTTACCATCCCCCTAGAGATAAATTTTCTTTCATCTGATTTGTTTCTACGTAAAATATAGAAATTTGAACCAGAACGCCGATCAGAAAGTTTTTTCCAGTCTAGCATTTGTAATAATCATCAGTGGGAAATCTACGTGGAAGGCCGAGTATGACCTTCCCAGCAGTATTTTGCAGTATCAAGCCTGGAAAGATGAGTGGTACAAGCGTTTCCCCAAACAACATCACAATAATCAAAATGAGGTAGAATTAAAGCCTTTGGCAAGATATTACGTACTCTTCTAAGAAGACCGATGCGTTGATGAATTTTGGACACAAGTTTGTCAATGTTGAAACTCCATGAAAGCGATGGATCCATCCAAATACCAAGGTACTTAAAATGGTTCACCCCTGATACTAATATTAAGCTGGCTTTGAGTACGACTGAGTCTTTGTTGGGTACCAATTAACATAGATTTGGGTTTTTTTACATTAAGAGTGAGATAATTGGATTATAACCACTGGGAAGCATGAGCAAGTTCAGTGTTCAGAGTTGTATTGATTACATCGATAGATTTCCCTTTAACAAAAATAGCAGTATCATCTGCATAAAGATACACTCTAGAGCTAATATTCCTTATGTTACCAGGAAGATCATTAATGTAAAGAGTAAAGAGTAGGAGGCCCAGAATTGAGTCCCGAGGAACCCCAAACTTAACTGCGGCTTTATTAGAATGGTGATCATTGACTTTTGTATTTAAACTTGATATCGCTCAGTTAGGTGCGATAAAAACAAATCAAACTCCCGACCATGCACTCCAATGCTAATAAGCTTTTTACTGAGCACTTCGTAATGGAGTATCGAAGGCTTTTTTAAGTCAAGAAAAACTGCCCCAGTAAGAAAGCCCTTGCTTATGTTGTCGAGCAAATAATCGCACACTTCAACAAGACAGGTTTGCGTGGAGTGCATTGGTCGAAAGCCTGATTGGTTGGGAGATAAAATTTGGTACTTTTGAATGAAATCATATAACTATCGAAACTATGTTGACTTTAAATGGTATATCAACGATGGCCCAATGTTGCAATGCCAACTGTTAATACAAGATTTACATTTCAACATTGGGCCAATAATGGAATTCCAAGGCTGCTGAAAAGACGGCAACAAAAAAATCTTGGGCCAATGTTGGAATGCCAACTTTCAACCAATGTGGGGCCAATGTTGGCTTGACAACAGCGATGGTTCCAACGTTTTCCAACGTTGGGCAATGCTGTTATTTGGGATATTCCTCAGTTAACGGCCTTTTATAATTTCCGTGGATGCAACAGGGCGAGTAATATTAACAGTACATATGGTTGTATAGTGGTCAGAGGAAAGAATACGCTTTATAATGACATCGTCAACAAAAGTGTCTTCCTCATGTGTTATTAAAAATACCAGCGTATGACCACATAGGCGATATGAGTTCAAAATCATATTATTATATGTCTGATGTGCTCTCATGTCCCACAAAAATATACTATCAAAACGTTGCTATCAGAGCCCTTAAATTGTCAAGATAATTTTATATAACATGCAAATGTAGTGAGCAGGCAATTTTGCATGATTAGAAAAACTTCCGACAACGTTTTATACACCCAAGAATGAAAATATGAAAAATCTCTTGCTTATCCGAAATTTTACATGCAAACATTGCCTTTCGCCCTCTATTTGCCCTAGGGGAGATAACTATAGTAAGGCTCTAAAACACATAAGCCTGAGGAAAGTATACCGCCATTAACGTTGGCTACTAGGTTAGCTTTTAGATGTCCTGTATTTAAATTTAAAAGTCTAGTTTCCATTTTATAGACAAGTTTTTATACGCAAAATCCATTTTGATACAAATGAATGCTATTATTACAATTAAATGATAATGACATGATAATTTTGTTTCGAATGTGTCTTATGTTTAGATGGAGTCGCCATTCGCTGAATTAAGTATAGAACTATCAGCTTGTTAAGTCTCTTTTATTATAGTTCTATATGTAATATTTTTATTCTAATATTTATTTATCAATTTATGTATTTTAATTTATAGTTGAACGAATCATAAACCAAAAACAAACTTTATTTCAAATTACTTGATTTTTTACATTATTTTCATCAATCCAAGCTTCTTTAAATTATTAGAGTACTCAATTTGTGTAATATAATTTGGCACTACTTCGAAACCACCAATTCATGCAACATTCAACAATTCGATTACGTATTCAGTTGAGGGCAGGACTTGATCCCCGGATTTGACACCTCAATTACGATACCAGCCGTTTTAAAATCCAGCTATGATGAAACTCCCAACCTTCCATGAATAACTATATCTCAGACATAATGCGTACAATATAAGCATATTATTAAGCAAAACCGTATTCAGAAGCAGTATATTATTTCTACAACTTGTCATTCTACAACACAAATATGGAAACTTTAGATTCGAGTGATACTAGTAAAATTATCTCACAAGAGCGCGGTTCTGGTGTAAATAAGCTGCTTCTAATTTCGGTGGTTATTGCAATACTATTGTCTTTAGTTGCTTTGGTTGTGGCGTTAATAAGCTTTGCGCAGAATGGAGGTACAACAATGGTTGCCGTAACTGGACAAGAAGGTTTGTATTTTCTCCGTGGATTATTATTAGAATTATTATTTATAAACGCATAGTTCGGAACAATGTGGAACAAACATGAATATTACGCTGCTAATGCTTGTATTGGTGTGAAACATTTTTATGACAAATTAATGTTAATGAAAATAACGACATTATAAAGTGGCATACCAAGCAGGACAAATTTGGATTATTTCATTGCATAATATTACGAAGAATACAACTGGTTTCTTCTCATTCCGCAGGCTCCAATTCGAAGGATGATAGAATATGGAATATTGCAATGGGACATGGAACTTCCAATTACATCTACATGTAAGAAATAGTATACATAACTTGAAACAAACGCGGTTTTTTATTTACAAATTGCAATTTCTCAGCGTGAAGCTTTTGTGTCCATGAATAGTGTATTCGTCAATAATTATATCATCAACCATAATTGTGTAACTTGAAGTGAACAAAAACGTACCATGAAACTATATTTTTATCCGAGACCATATCTTCAAAACTGGTTTATTAAATGAGACCCGCTTTGTTGCCGAATATAGCAGAAGAAAATGCCTTTCACATAATGTAAACATTGAAAGTTTGTTGGAAAAAAACATATTCAAAATATCACCACATTCATTTGGTCGCTTTCCTGGAGCACCATACGGCTTGTCAATTTTAAATGAGAGATTTAGATCCTCAAACAGCACAATAATACAATAGACTGATGCAAGATTGACAATAAAAATTTTGGCCAGCTCATTCTTGGTGCTAAATATCAGTCGATATAGGCAGACTTCTAAACTTCAGCACTTTTTCAGAGGTTGCGCAAAGGGGAAAAACAAATTATAATGGGGGACATTAACGAAAATGGTCAAAAATGGGCTAAAAGGTACATAAAGGGCCTAAAATGTTATATATGGGGCGGCCACCAATCCCACAGGAGGGCAAGAGCGGGCAAGACTTTTCACATAGGGGGCAGCTGTTTCCCTTTGCCCCTTGCTACGCCATTACTTCTAAAACATGGGTTCGTTTTCTAATTTGCAGCGATCAGATATCTGGCGAGTTAAAGGGATTTAGCGTTGACATAGTAAACGCGGGTACGTATTTATTTTCTTATTTTATTTCGTGATAATATTTCTATCCACCTTTTACATATATATCCAAATTTAGGTGTCGCAAACTATATACATTCAGCACTGTGTGTCTTCACCTTTAACAGTTCAATTCTTATGCGTCACTGTAAAATATTGGTAAAAACTACGCTCTTACCTTGCCTATAATTGTTAGTTCCCAATATGAATTTGTAAATTGTAAATGATCTGGATATATACAGTGTTAAAAGAAATACCCCTAAAGATAAAAAACGTTTCTTTTCATGATTTCGTTGATTTGAAAAAAGTTTAAAAACTGTGAATATAGGAATCTTTTTGCTACCATACCACAGCTGTTTTATTTCTCAAAATCGTTTTGATTATTTATCATAAAAGTAACATCAAATGTCTTTTCCACTAAGTTTGTTATCATGATGGCTGTTGTTCTTTTACAGTTTGTCGATTGGCAAATAAGGATTGCCGTTTGGTGTATGACGTCTGGCAACACTGTTGGGAATCAGAAAAAGGCCAAGTACCACGTGGAGGTATAGGGCTAATGAGTGGGTGGTATGACGCATGCTCAGGTAATTAATCTTTAAAATAATTATCATAAATGTATTACATTAACTTTGTTTGCATTGTATGCTACATATATTGTGCATGTGATGGAAAAAAACATATGCAGGGTGTCCCAGAAAAAATTACCGAGAGAATACAATTGAACGTAAGTCGAGAAATAGACATTAGAATCAAATAATTTAAATTGAACCGCATAGCCTATTGATTGTGCACCACATACGAACATTTTATTTGATTCAGTTGAAAGTTTGCGGAGAAATTAACGATTACATATTGCGTGGATCAATGCAGTTCATACCTAGTTTGATCAACAACAGGGTTTTTTTTACATACTTGCTCGCCGCTTCCTAAAGAATGTGTATCACATTAAATTTAGACCACATTATCTATTTTATAATCCGACGGTGTTATATGTTTTTAATGCTTTCACTGAAGATAAATAACAGTTTGTCCGAGAAAACTTTGATTTCCGTATTTGGAAGCTTCCAACTTTATGTTATATTTTAACTTTCCAAAGAGTATTTGAGCCAAGAATGACAATAATCAAGTGCTTACAGCTTTACGTGTGATTTTTTGATACCATGCAACATTAATGTTGCCATTAAATGTTAAACTTTTTTAAGCAAGCTGGAATTCTCTATGCAAGAACTCTTTATGCAACATTTATATCAACATTAACGAAAAAAGATATTTACAAGTACCGAGCATCATCTTGCATGCAAGCTTTCATTCTCAATATCGTGTATGTTTTCAAAATTGAACAAAATCTAATTAAATGTTTTGAAAGAAACAGATTGTTAAAAAAAACGAAAATGATTGCACCGAACAAAATATGAAGTCCATTGACAGTGTTAACCACTAGTGCGCATTGTATTGAATGATCTTTCTTTCAAACTTGGAATGAAGTGAATTGACGCATGTGTTATGTAATCGCTCATTTCTGCGCAATCAGTCGAACGATTCCAGTAAAATTAGCGTATAAGATGCAGAATAAGATGGGCTACACGCTGATTTTTAGATTTTTGGATTCTGGTATCTATTTCTCGACTTCAGTCCAAATTCATTCGCTCGATAACTTTTTTGCGGGGCACCCTGTATAAATAAATGTGGATAAAGTGATCTTAAAGAAATGGTCTCCCTTCTTCGGCAGTCTGCTATTAAAGTAAAGATTTATGGTAATAGTGACAAATAATGTTTACGTTTTTTGTCTGTTTATTGTGGTTTTTGTTGTCGTTACTCTGGCCCTACTTACCTTGGAACGCATAACTTACAGGTTGGATCAAAGCTCACACCAGAGCTCGGACTTTCAAATTCAGCAAGTCATGGAATAAACCTACAGACTTCTATTTTGCCATCAAGACTGGAAACCCACGTGGATTCAATCCTACAGATGTAACTAATATGAAGTTTGGCTTTATTGATGGATTTGTCAATGATGAATTCTGCTTAGCTCGTCAAACTTCTATAACGGTTTGTTTCATGGCCTAATGAATTATGTAGCAATTACGTGTATATACATACCAAATTTCCCTTTTTTTATTTCTTGCAAAGTATAGTCCTGACCCAGCAAACATAAAACTTTTTAAACTGGTTTATTTTGGGTTTTGGTAAAAATGTTTTTAACAATTAATGTCGGGTTACTTATTAAAATCATAGAACATTTTTGTAAAAAAAACACTACAACAACATTTTAAAAATTATGTTGTCGAAACATTATTGTAAAATATTTCTTTAACAATTATTATGGGCTCTCGAATTTCAAAATATTATTTGATATGAAGAAGGACATTTCTGGTACAGAATGCAATTCGATATGTCTGGTGTACTCTCAGCTGCCATGAAAATATTTTGTACAAACGTTTAAATACGATTCCTTAAATAACATTATGTCGAAAGGAGACACTTTGGGCAGGATCGCAAATGGAGAAAGAGCAAAAAATGTACCGGGGTGATTCTTTTACAATTGTGGTTTATTGCAAATTTGTGATGTTAATAATGTTTAAAATATTGTCTGATAGTTTCAGACCGGAACACAACTGGCATCTTGTATTTTTTAGACATTTTTCAAAGTCATTTAACATTGTCATTGGGGAAACGATGTTGTGGATCAAAATATCTCTATATTTAAGATACTTAACACACAAAATTGATAACCTGCCCCAAAGTATCTCTTTTTGATATGACACGTCACATATCTTAGACTCTTTTCCAATAAGCTTTCAAATACTTCATTTGTGAATGTTTTTAAAACGTTGTATAACCCAACATATATGAAAAATAACTCTATGGTGTTATTGATTGAGTTGCCGAGCGTCTGTGTAAAATGTCCGGTGCTAATGTAATCTTGCAATTGAATACATGAATACAAAAGCCACCCAAGTCCATGGGAAGTGATTTTGAGAGAAAAACCTGTGTATCATTTTAATTCCTTAAGTTAGATTTACCTGGTCAATATGGTAAGTTTTACGTGCAAATGAGTGGATAAAACTGTATAAAGTATGACGATTAGCATTTCAGGGACTTTGTAGGGTTCATTTTAAATTTTGGACTTCGGTGTTTTTTTTAATCATATACAAAGACAACAACGTTGGAATGGGATTACCACTAGTAAGATAATACAAAATAAAGCACACAGGTATGTATAATGTTGATAAGCATTCTGCCATGTAATATAAACCACACACGTTCCTTTATTAAACGCATTTTTTTTCAAAAGTCACTCTCCAGCAATGAATGTGTTACAAGTGGATTTTTATACATACTGGATTTCAATCAATGTTTTACAAGACTCAAGTCACAGAATAGGGTGGTTCTTTCATACATGCTATTTCTCACATGCTCAATAGACACAGCTGATGAATTTGAGTTGTTCTTTCAAACATATGACAGGCCTATGTATAGCAACAATTTCCCATGCTTAACTCAATTTGGCCAACTTATGGACTTGGGTGGTTTTTGTATTCATATATTCAATTGAATATCACTGTGCTTGGTCTTACGCCCTATTACTTTAATCATAATTGTCGCCGGTGCTCCGTTTTATAAATGTGTTTGCCTTTTTCTTACTATGATTACGGTGCCCGGGTTACTGTTATAACGGTGTTTGCTGAATTACGATTCTGGACTTCTTTTCAGGGCTCTACATTGTCGACTTCGCAAATACATTACTATGATACGATTCCCGACATGTTAAACGGTGTTCTTTCTGGTGAGGTAGGTTATCTCAAGACTGGACTGACTACTATCGTTTATATTTGTAGTTTAAGCACTCTGATAGGGCAAACTTTAAAGGAGCATATAAAAACAACAAATGTGGAAATAGGAGTATAAACTGAACAGTAGATACCAGTTTTAGTCCTACTGTATATGGCATATTGGATGGGCTACGGGAAAGTTAGCCCATATTTGCAAGATTATTCTTGCCTTCAAGGTGAAACAAACCCACTCGTGTTACCATCTGGCCATGGGCTAGCCTGGTGTCAGATCTTACCCAGGGAAAGATGACATTCCAATATGCGCCTTTAAGTACAGGTAACTGGAGAGGGGAAGAAACCCCAAATCATAGCGCCAGGTAATAACCGGGCCGCCGAGTGCGAATGTGTATTTGATGACTTGAGCGCAAGAAGACTGTAAGTCCACTTTTGACAAAATTGAATTACATGTGATTTTGAAGTTATTGGATGAAGACAAAAACTTTGAAAAATTTTTTGACAGTTGGACGCCTCCCCATAGGGATACTTCTGCCGACGATTACAAAAATATATAATTTATCATACATTTTGAGCTCGGTTAATGAGTTAGAGGGTTTAATTTTTGGGGCATACTTTGTTATTGTTAATACATCTCTTTTCTTTTCCACATTATCCACGTTACCATTCGTTTTGGTGATTTACTAATACTTATATATTTTGTGATTGCATTTTGGCGTTTTATATATAGTATTATTGTCTATGTTCCTTTTAGAATGTCTGTCTGATGGTCAGCTATTGAAAACAACAGAATGCAGATTAGCTCAGGATAACTGTCATATTAATATTATAATTACTTTGAATTCATTGTAAAAACATCAAAATTTACCTCTGGCTGCATTCGGAAAAGCTGTAGTTTTAGGTGTCGTATTAATATCTGAAAAGGGGGCACGACTAGTGACTATATTTTATATTTCCCGCATATTCAATGAAATAAACTTATTTTGAACAAAACCAAATATTTTACTCACTGTTGATGGTTTCGCTTATCATGGTCGATAGGCATCATCATTCTGATGTCGATCCTTACTTCTGATAAGACGTATCACGTGATATAAGTGGCAGATATGTCAAAGAGTCCATATGGATCATGAGGCGAGGTTCCAACGTTATGAACAGAGACAAAGAGGCCCACTATCGGAGTGACGTGATTGTATGATCCTCCCTGACTGTAAATAACCCTCTACAGTCGGGATACATCCTACCGGAAGTAAGGATCAACCAACATTAATGATGCTAAACCGACAATAATGAGTAGTGGCGCGCTTATACTGCGTATGGAAAATATGAGATCCTCTAGTAGAAACCTGTCTTTTTTTTTTCATTTCCGAACGACTTTTAATATGTTTCGAGGACTCGTGTCCTCGTGCATGAAGTCCTCGTTGTGTCGATGTGTTATTCAGTTGCAGTTATCGTAAGTAATTAAAGCTGACAAACGTATGGATTTGTAAGCGTTCTTTAGCAAAGTCATAGTTCATTGAATTTACAACCGTGTGACAAAATAGGCGAAAATAGTAGCACAAGATTTGCAATTTAAATATAATTGGCCATTGCTCATTGAAATTAAGCCAGTATAAGGACAATATAAGTGTGCACTTTCATTTAATGACATAAAATTTCAAAAAATATTGTAAGGATTACTTGAGGTTTTGACTTTCAAAACCTACATCTTGTTCAAAATTGTGCTTGAATAGGTCGTTTTCAACAGATTTTTCATATTCGCGTTGCTATAAACATTAAATTGCGTCATCTGAATGAAATAAAAATGTTTTAGTGGGAAGTGTTAGCTTTCGCTTGATATAAAACTTTTCTGATTGGACGAAGGGAACATTCAGGGTTTTGACAAAAACCAATCACAGATTTTCCACTAGTCACCAGCTATATCCGACACAGCTCTTATGATGCTATGTACCCGACCGTGTCGTGTAAACACAGATTGTGTAGATGCTACAATCGCTGTGCTTAAAAAATCTGTGTACTCGAATGTACCAACACACAACCATCCCACCACCAAACACTCATCTAAAAACCCACACCCTCTACCACCTACAATTTTTTTTTTTTTTTTTTTATTTATAACATTCGACCGAAGCCAGGCTAATCCCAATAGTGCTCAGAGGCTACTAAATTTAAGGGACGCCATCCGGATATGACGGGACAGGGATATGGGAAGAGGTCCGAGTTTAGATGCAGGAGGAAAACCGGTGCACCCGGAGAAAAACCTGCGAGGACGAGCATGGATCGGCAACCAAACTCACATGTGGCGCCGCGGGGAATTGAACCCGGGCCACAGTGGTGAGAAGCGAGTGAGAAGACCACTACACTAACCCGCCCTCAACACACCATCCACACACACTTACAACCCCGACCCACCAACCCAACCCAAACACCACCTCTACACACAAACACCAACACGGCACTAATTTTGAAAAACAAAATCGCGACGAATGAACCCAACAATTAATGTCACCAATAATCAAATTATTAAGATATGTTCAACGTTCATTTTAATTGTGTTAGGTGGATGCATGTATTTCGTATGGCCATACCGCTCTTCCATCTGGCTTAACTAAACTAGAAGATCCGGTGCTGGACTGCTCTATGGACGCATCAGGTAGCGGGATTATGTTGCGTATGGACAATCCGATATCAGAATGGTTTGATCCTGCATTGGAACGACTTATACAAACATCGGAATATTGGAAGATATGCCAGGACGTTAAAGACCAACATGGTATGGTTTATTTAGTAGGATATTGTGATATTGCAAATATCCTCCTTTATTATTGACAACGTTTCGGTGACAACACCTTATTCAAAACGAACACAATAAAATGAAAACTAATTTCTTGATTATATACTGAAATTTATTCTAATATAGGCACATTTTGGATTTTGGTATGTTTTTCTGTTTTGCTTGTGTATTATAAAATTACGTGTTGTTTTTTTGTTTTTGTTTTTGTTTTTTTAATTTAAAAGCGAATGTATATTATATTATACTCCTTGCAATGCAAGTTGTAGGCCTATTTAGTATTCCATGATTGTACACTAGTTTTTGTTTATCATTATTTTACTCAGTATTATTCATTATTTAGCTTCCCCATGCCTAGTGTCTTTCCAAAAATTTCGCAAAGGCCTTTGTCGCCGTAATGTGACAGGACTACTTTATTATAATCGCCGTGCTCTCTTTTCTTTCGTCTATTTAGATTGATTTGCTCATCTGGACAATCGTAAAAAATCATCAAAATTCAGATTTTGGTACCTTTGTCATTGTCATAGATATGCTAACATAGCATGCTAGTAGTTCAGCCAAAAGCTGTGTATGAACGACAAAATAAGACATTTTACATGAATCTGTAATTTATATACTGACAGTATATAAATTAGCTACATGTATTTCAACGGGGCTTCAACTTTGTCAATAATGCTGTTTTCTTGTTTTTGTGCCCACATTTTTCATTTTAGAAATACTGATGACAATTTTAACGACTTATACACGATGTTTTTTTATACTTTCGCTGGGATCACTGAATGGGACTTTAATTAGTTGACTACTTTCTTCATACAAACTATGACAAACCAGTGCGTAGCTGGAATTTTGTGGGGAAACCAGTGCATAGCTGGAATTTTGTGGGGAGGGCGGAATCCATATTGAGGGGCAGCCCCTACTGTGTCCTCAAAGCTGACAAAAAAAGGGTCACGCCCATTTTATATCATAATATCGCATGATATTTTGTTCTACAATTTCTATTAAATCGTTTAACACTTAAATCTGCATATGGATGTGGCCGAAATGACCAATTCTGCTAGACCGCTACGGCTTACTATGTTCTTTCCTGGATTAGCGGTTGAACAAAATGTTCCCGCTGCATTTTATGCAACTGTAAAGCTTTGACACAGACAATAACACTTCAACAATGTCAAAGTAGATATCATGTTATAAAAATGGCAGTTGTTTAATAATTCGCACCGTATTTTCTTCTCATTTTGCAGGTCATATGCCTGGAAGAGATCCAAAGGAAATGTGCATTGGATATTAAATCATTAGATTCTGTACTTCGATTTACGGAATTTGGCATGCTATATTCCATTGAACGTTTTCATCGTGTTAAAGCTTACTAGCTGGTGTAAGGCCTGGTGCTTCAACCAATCCTGTGAATGGAATTGTAATAGTATATCATTTCATGTGACTTATGCGAAAGGAATGACGAATACAACCCATGAAATATAACATAAAATTTGAAAAATATTGTAAGGAACACTTGAGGTTTTGACATTTAAAACCTACATTTTGGTCAATAATCGTGTTTGGATAGGTCGTTTTCAACAGATTTACCACGTTCGCCTTTAATTGCTATAAACATTTAATTGCGTCATATGTTGACCTAATGACAAAAAGTGTTTTAGGGGGAAGTGTTAGCTTTCGTTCGATATTAAAAAAAAATCTGATTGGATGAAGGGAACACTTGAGGTTCTGAGAAAACACAATCACAGAGCCATATTTTCCAGCTAGAAGCTACACAGCTCATATGATACTATGCACTCAACCGTATAGTGTAATGAAAGACTGCGTAGAGACAAATCACTGCTAGTTTGGACGAAATTGTGTGCTTAGGTATATCGACGTGGAGACTGTGCATAGATGGTTTATAAGAGAATTGTTTTTGTTGCCAAACCTATCCATATGTTTGTTTTAATGTAACAATAGTAGAATAACAGTTGTATTTTAATCATGTCTTCAAATATTTTCTTGGGAGACTTACATTTTATAATGTATGGGGATTAGTCAACAGCACTGAGAGAAACAAATAAATACCCACGTTTATAAAATGGAAAACATTGTTTTTGTCAACACTAACACATACTTGACCACACATTATAAATGAACTTTTATCACGGATGCCGTATTTTCCACTAGTCACCAGCTAGAAGCTCATCCTGCTCCTACGATGCTATGCACTTTTAAGTTAAAACTATGTAGTGTAGCGACAATGCATTGCTAGGCTAACTTTGTTTGGACAAATTTGTTTACTCATGTGTATCGAGGTGGAAACATAGCGAGACAAAGGTACAGTGTTTATGTGATCATAGAGAAATTCCATGAAAATAATACATATATGGTTGACTTTCATTACATACTGACTGACCCTCGTACCTTAAGGTTACACAAAGAAACGTATAAAAGGTGTAAAAAACGTATAAAAGACGTATAAAGTTGTTCTCTAAAACCAAGTTTTCTCAGCAATTAAATATCACAGTGCGAGAAATGTTGGTGCGTTGGATGTAGATTTACATTATTTGTGTGTGTTTATACATTTTTTTAGAATCCGTTTGCAAATTCTTCATTTATATCTTTTTTACGCACCATACAAATGAGACCAAAAACGCGTTCCATGCTATTTTTTCTTTCAAATGTATAGATTCAATGTACCTCTCATTGGACAATATCCTCTCATTGACCTTGCCAAAACAATTGTTTGAATGTTTTAAGTGTTCGTGTACTACTTTCACTAATACCCCAGTGGTTTTCAGTTTCACTATTTCAGCACTGAGTTGGAGAAGATTATAATATTCAATACTATTGATGTCTTTCTCTGGCTGCCCTGCATCTGTGTCCACATTAGTCTACTGTGTAGACCCTTTTTAATTTAATAATCACTGTTATTTGACCTTCCCCCTCTGACCATGGAAGTGCCATCTATGCTGTTCTGAGCCAACAGCTAAATCTTCAAGTTGAGGGCTCACTCCGAAAACCTGTCCCCGCCGAGAACCGCGCATCCCGGTCGGCTGGCAGCTTTCGGAATGAGCCACCAACGTTAAAGATTAATAGCTATTCTGTTGGATCAGAATAGGAAAGATGGCGTTTCCCATGCATAAACAGAGAGGGGACGACAGACAACAGTGATGCTAAATGAAAAGAGTCTACTACAGCAGACTATGTCCACATAGGACTTGCCTATGGGGTGGCTTATTATAGGAGCCATAATCACATTTACTTTTCGCCATTAATATACACTGTATCAATACAAGAATAGCACGCTGCAATATTATTCACAAAATGGCCGAAAACACGCAGCAAAATTCTTCGCGCCACAACAAAATTTGGCGGGAAATCAATAGAAGCGTGAATTGCAATTAAAACTAGCAAAAATACCACATACACTATATACAATCAATCCAACATTGCTATAAATAATACCAAAATAAACTTACCTGGGTGGTTGGTTTTACCACCGCAGGGTAGCCGACAGTCAGTCAAAGATTGGTACTGGAAAAGATCGGATTCTGCCACCACTTGATATGAAGCTAAACTGATATGAAATCCACTCCATAATCGGATAACAAAATATAACTTCACAATAATCTTTAATTCCGCATCATCAAATCAACAAAGTGTCACAACATAATATAGATTACGGATGCTTGCGGTCCTTCTCCTTCCGTGAATGGCCATCAACTACATAGGATAATAGCAGGGGGATGACACTCTTATTCACATATTTATTTACAACGCAAACCTATATCGAATCCCGGTGGTTTGCGAATAATGAAATGTCTGCATCCCAGGATCAATTAAACCATGGTATGAATTATTTATTAGCTTTCGCGATCCGTTTTGCAATAACATAAAAGCACTTCAAATAACAGCCCGTTGAGTTCAATGAACTACGCCCTGAAACCGATGGAGTTGTGCCTTATAAAGAAGCTCTCCCATTGACCTCTATTCAGGTCAGTGAGCTCTCCATACACAAATGAACAAGTACAATAGGACAAGGCCAGCACCTCATACTGCAGTTAAGCAGTATACAGACTTTTTATTGTACATACAATATGGTATGTACAATATGTACGTTATTTAATATATTGTCATTCTATTTCCAGTAATGTTTAAGTTCTAACGAATGTTTGATGATGTAAAATCGATAATATATTTCTGCTAGATATTGTATGTAACATATTATCGATTTGTCGTCATCAAACATTCGTTAGAACTTTAACATTACTGGAAATAGAATGGCAATAGATTAAATAACGTACATATTGTACATACAATATTGTACGTACAATACTCGGAGTCTGAAGCGCGCTTAACTGTCCGTTTTCCTATACACAATACACAGTGCTCTTTCCCATTGACGCGTGACCCCTACAAATAGCCCTACGTTAACAGTATGGGGATATGACTAGTTAACGTCGCTGTGTGAAAAATAACCGGCCAATATTAAAAGTACTCTTCTAAGGTTCTAGAAAATATAGTTTTTTAACATGTCCTAAAATTTTAGCTAATTTAGATGTTTGGAAATATTCGTACTTTGGTGTTTTAGTTAATGTTATAGGTAATAGTACATTGCCTAGTTAACGTAGCTGTTTGAAAAATAACCGGCCAATATTAAAAGTATTCTAAAATTCTAGACAATATAGTTTTGTAACATGTCCTAAATTTTTAGCTAATTTAGGTGTTTGGAGAGGGTCGTACTTTTGTGTTTTAGGAAGGATATGTAAACGACAGATAACACCAAAAATATGAAGAAATTATTTCCAAACCGTGATAAGTCAACAATCATTATGTTGCTCATTTTCAAGAATGCTGGTTTACAAAAAGCACGCCATTGTCTCATTTCGTGAACAATGGTACACATACCATTGTTTCCTTTCGTTTCCTTTATAATCGGTTACCCAACTGAAGCTTTAATACAAACTTTATTGCGATATCGCATATGAAAACAGTCACATGTGCACAGCCAGAGAAGATCCGATTTAATCAGTTGAGCTGTTTCAATGAGTGTTATCTTGGTTTAATAGCTTTTAATGGGGTTAAGTCCTGCAAAGGTCGAGATGAATTCTACTGTAGACATGACTGCATCATGTATGACCTGCTTAGTGACATGTTATTTTGAAGTCTTCTAAAGCTTAATATCTTGAAGATTAGTATTCGTTTGTGCATATGGACTGCGCATTTATGATGCAAAATATTAGTTCTTATATAAAATTACAAATACTGGAATTATGACACACGGTATATAGGTGATATATAAAACGACTAATAAAATCATGTCATCATGGCGTCATGTCAAAGGTTCATTATATCCCGTATGTTTGTCTAAATTAATTAATATTATGAGAACAATTTCTACACCCATTTAATATGTACTCAGGTGGAACCCGACTTTTTTTAATTTTCATTTCTTTTTATGTAACAAATTCAGGTTTTTCTATTGCGCGGGGCCGCCGGGCAATACAAATTTAGGCTAACATTGAATAAACGCGGAATTAAGAATAGGCGTTTCTAGTACATACAGCGTCTGACTCTACCTGAGGACCTAGCCTGAGTCCCATGGACTCCAAGAATGGCTCTCCATACACAAATGAACAAATACAATGAAGGGTAGCCATTGCTCTCCACACACAAATGAACAAATACAATGGAGAGTCCGACTGCCATGCAAATGAGCCAAGTGTCCTCTCAAGGTATGCTCTGTGATAATAGGCGAGGGTTATTGATGAGAGAAAGACTGAGGAACGATATATTTAAATGAGGAAATATAGAAAGAAAATAGCGCCATAACACTAGAGATACATGTAATTACGTCTACCATTACAAGCCATGCGTAGATCTAGAACACTGCACCATCCAATTAAGGGAACTACTCGCCTATGAAGAATCTGGGGACATTGACATTTTGATTATTTGGGGATTCATCCTCGACTTTTAACAGATAATTATGTTTTTCACTGTAAGAGGTCTGAATATCAGAAAATCGTGCTTTAAATAACAACATATGAAAAGGTTTGACTACAAAAACGATTCTCTTATAAATGCATCTACGCACAGTTTCCACCTCGATACACCCGAGCACACAGATATTTCCAAGCACAGCGAGTCTAGCCTCCACTCAGTCTATCTTTGTAGTTCATGGTTGAGTGCATAGCATCATAAGAGCTGTGTGGAACTATAAAAAAAAATGCATCTGTGATTGGTTTTTGTCAATACCTGAATTTGTCAAGACCCTTCATCCAATCAGAATTTATTTTATATCGAACGAAAGCTAACACGTCACCTTATAACACTCTTTTCATTAGGTCAACATTATAACGCAATTCAATGTTTATAGTAAGGCGAATGTGGTAAATCTGTTTAAAGCACAATTTTTAACCAAAATGTAGGTTTTAAAAGTCAAAACCTCAAGTGTTCCTTACAACATTTTTCAAATTTTATGTCATTTAATAAAAGAGTACACTTATATTGTCCATATACTAGCTTCATTTCCATGAGCAATGGCCAATTCTCTTTAAATTGCAAATCATGTGCAAAAGGTTACTATTTTCGCCCGTTTTGTCATACGGTTGTAAATTCAATGTACTTTGACTTTGCTTTGTAATAGGGAATTGGTAGCATAATGTAACCATACAATTCATGATCATGCAGCGTTGCAATTGAAGAAGAGATAATTACACATTGGTAACAAAAGTTATGTATATTATTGGGGCAAGGAATCCAATTACTACACTGAAATTTCAGTGACTCAAGACAAGCGGTTCAGTATAATATGATAGGAAACGAGGTACATCCTAGCGGTACCTTATTTCTGATCATAAATAACAAACCGCTTGTCTTGGGTCACTGAAATTCCAGTGCAGTAATTTGATTCCTTGCCCTATAATATACATAACTTTTGTTACCACTGTGTTATTAGTTTTTGAGAAAATGCAAAAATAGACACAAATTTATCGAGGGTGTAGTACCCTTAAGAAACTTGTGAATGACCTTGTATATATTCGTCGGTGATATATATGAATGTAGGTACTTTTAATATGCATGAGGTATATTAATACCATAAAACTGTTGAATGTCTAGTAGAGTAGACGTCACAAGAAAAGTAGCGACCTGATTATAGCGACATTATTTGAATTTCTCTGACTCCCGATTTCAACTTTGTGAAGGTTTATGTGAAGTAAAACGAAAATGGGATTTAAATATTTGCTGTTTGCTTACTTCATTTTCTTGAAGTACTACGTGGAGGCCTCACACGATAACACTTTGCAAAGTAAGTATTGCTTTTATTTAGATTACGAATAACAATTTCCGCTGTATTTCAACCAGATTCCAATCCGTCCACTTTATTTTTGGGGGGGAGGGGGATATTTAATCAATACCATTGCCTGTCAGCTATTTATGTTATTTGCAATCATACGGATCGAATTTGGAACTTAAAATTTTATAAATTACTAGCCAAGCGGGCAAGCAATTACACCGAGCGGGCATCCGCTACCTGAATAAATGGCAGCAATCTCTGAAACGGGAAGAACCGCTGAACACTTGACATATGAGTATGGCGAGTGATACCATACTGAATTGCTATTTTTATCATTCTCCCCCCCTCCACACACACACCCCCACACACCCCTACACACACAAAGATAAAAGGGCTTTAATCAATACCAAAAAGAATATAAAAGTTGAAATTAAACACACTATTGTCGCAAAAAAAATCTTGTAAAAATGTATTGCTATGATCATTAAAATTGCCCAGGCCAAAATCACCTGCTACCGAGCTCACTCAACACCAAACACGCAAAAACACTGTTTATTATATAGAACAACTTATGATTATTTATTAATTAGTGCAGTATGGCTATCAATCAAATCACGATACAAATACATACAAGAGTAAAACTATTAAATTATTATACAGATTTCCTTTTATTATGGTTACTTAGCTAAGCATGGATATCTTGATTGGCTTACATTCTGATGAGATTCCTTTGATGGTCTCAGTTCTTGATCCAAGATCCGGCAATGTTCAAGATCCTGCCTACCCAAGGGAAACCCTGGTCTACCACAGTCTAAGTCCAAGTCCAGAAGACTATGTTTTCACTATCCTAGCTGCTATGCTAGTGTTTTCCAAATGGTTTTCTATGTTAGTGTTTTCCAAATGGTTTTCTATGTTGACCGTAAGCTTTTCTCTCGAAGATCTCTTGAGCAAGCTATCTGCTCGACTGTCAACTGTGCAAAATACAACAGTTCGTTGATCTAGATAATCCTTTAAGTAGACAAAAACCATCAAGCACTATTGGCTCTACTACTGGATTTGGCGTATTCTATTCTCTCCAACACACAAGAACCGCGAACCTAAGTTTGAAGACTTCAGACAATTATGGTAACTTTTGTACCGCCACTGGCTAACATGAGTTTCACAGAATTTCCTCTTATAACTATAAAATGCTACCCCAATCATTTACTCTCCAGGCCTTATATCTAGAATTCTAGAATAATCTTAACTATTTATGACATATTAAAAATAGTTCATTACCTCAACACAAACCAATCAGAATCATTAATGGGTTACTGTAATAGCACCACCACTTACTACTGTAGCAATCATTTTTCATATGTAACAAGCCTTTTCCAGTAAGTTTCCAGAACGTTCCATGTACCACCAAATAGAGATAAATATCAAAACAAGTTAAAATTAGTGTATAATGACAAAATACGTAACATTTAATAAATGTTATGGATTTTTAGGGGGTGGGGCACATAACCAACTTCAAATCCTTTTGTTCATTTTTATGGAGAGGATTTAAGATATGACCTTGTGAAAAATTATAAGTTTCTTTTTGAGGACAGTTTATAATAAGTACCGGTATCGGTATAGGCCTATATAAAAGTTGTTTCATAAATTGACATTTTATTTTATTTTAAGGAGATTGGCATAAATAGTGGCGTGCCGAGGGGGGCAGCTCTTCTGTGAGAGGTCTTGGGAGGGGATGAGGGAGGAAGAGGTGGAGGAGGTAATATAAAGAATGAGACGGTGACTGGAGGAAGAGAGAAAGAGAATGAGGGTTCCAATTATTCGCATGTACATGAACAAAAATTACACACAGGATTACTTCAATACTCTACTCTAAACACATGTCAGTAACCAAGCACTTGTCCAACTGACACAACAGTAAAATGAACAAATATTGCACACAGGATTACTTCAATACTCTACTCTAAACACTGGTCAGTAACCAAACAGTTGTCCAACTGACACAACAGCAAAATGCACTGACATGGAACACCTTCCTGGACCACATTCACAGCCCAACAGATTTCTTTTGCTGGGTTCCAATTATTTGCCTGTACATGAACAAAAATTACACACATGATTACTTCAATATTCTACTCTAAACACATGTCAGTAACCAAGCAGTTGTCCAACTGACACAACAGTAAAATGCACTGACACGGAACCGCTTCCGGGACCACATTCACAGGCGAATAATTGGAACCCAGCAAAAGTAATCTGTTGGACTGTAAATGTGGTCCAGGAAGGTGTTCCATGTCAGTGCGTTTTGCTGTTGTGTCAGTTGACAACTGCTTGGTTACTGACATGTGTTTAGAGTAGAGTATTGAAGTAATCCTGTGTAATTTGTGTTCATTTTATAGACAGGATTTTAAGATATGACCTTGTGAAAAATTATAAGTTTCTTTTTTAAGCCAGTTTATGTTACATGTATTATACGTTGCTATTACCATTATACAGTACTATAGACATGCGGACATGGCAGCCTTAATACATTCTGATGTGTAAGCGATCAGCAAGCGCATTCAATTTATTTAAATGAAGCACCTAAAGTCAGTCGGTGACAACGAACTGTACTTCGGCGGCCAATGTGTGCCTTTTGAGCTTACGGCTACTCAATCACACCCTTGGGTTGTATGGTAACAAAAGGTACTTTTCGTTCCAGTAGGCGCTTTCAGGCGACTTTCGTTTGATCACTTATTGACAATAGCCTGCTAGGTAAAGCGTTAATACACTGTCAGGCCAGCTTACCGATTTAATGGCGGAAGCCCTTTGTCCCGAACAAAAAGGTACCTTTCGATGAATAGCTTGTCGGAAATCAAATCGGCACAAGTGAACAATGCGTTACATAATCTATTGCTTCTCCATCTTTAATAGCTCCATGCACATAACAGTATGCTACCATAACGCATAGGTGAGGTTGAATCCTACCCGCCCCAAGTAGCACTCACATTGTTTTGGTAGGGGTGTGCAACTGCCATCTTTGGACTTACTATTTGCAGAGCTGTGGTAGCATGCCGCTTGCAATTACAGGTCTTCTTTAGCCACTGCAGAGATTATTCCACTTGACTTGATACTGGAGACAGATATTGATTGCTTTTGGTCAAGTGATAACATCTTGTAATTGTAAACAACTTGACGATTAGGTCGCCCATGATCTCTGTTGAGGCCGCTGGCAGTTTAATATTTGCATCGCTTCGCTAGCTGACCCCTCTCCTGAACCAGTCTTCTTTATGGTCAATAATTCTTCTGGGGAAGTGGAACGTTCGTGTTCGCTCATTCGCTCATGAAGTATAGCATTTGAGATTGTTCATCAGGTGGTAAAAATTGATACTGGTATAAGCAAAAATAAATTATGTTCTTTTGTATCTACTCATAAGGCGAACAACCTCCCTGTTGTGATCATATTGATTGACTTCAAGAAGGGTTTTGTTACATCCATCAAGGCAAGATGATGAAAATTCCTCGGCCCTATGGCATTTCCAAACTGATTGTGCATGCAATTGACAAAAATGTACCAGAATACCAATGCTTAAGTGTTGTCCAAAATGGGGAGACACAACTGTTTGAAATCTGTTTATGATAGTTCTGGATTTTGTGCTTGCGAATGGTCACAGATGGAAAAGAACAAGAGTTGGGATCTGGTAAAGAGGCAAATTAGGAAAATCGGCCCAGAGGTAGCCGACGATATCGGTTAGGTAAATAACACAGCACTCCTGTATGAAGAAATTCAACAAGGTCCGGAGTTGTTGAGCAAAGTTCATGGCGTACAACTATACCAGCAATTAAAACTTGGGGAAGTGCCGGACTTGAAGTACCTTGGAACATGGATCGAATGTTCCGTGAAAGATATTAAGATACTTATACATGAATGCAACAAACGTACAGAAATATGGGATTCAACAACTCTTCCTATACCTTTGTAAAGGAGCCAAGCGTTGTTAATTCGTGATAAGTCCACACTATTCCAGTAGCGTATACGCAAACGCAAGGTTACGCGTACGCGTTACGCGTGAGCGTGTAAAATTCGTCATACCTGGAACTTATGAGTAAACACTTTCTTAATCTGTTATTAAAATAACAGCTAAACATTACCGCTTTATTCTTTAGTTTTATTGCTGATATCAACAGAGAAATCGTCGACCTTCTTGTAAGGTTGTGTGGCAATGACAAACGGATATTCCGAATGAAAGAATCGTGTGAATTAGAGGATCTTTAACTTGTTTTCGTTGTTGAAAGAGATTCAATCATGTTTTACCGTTGTTCATCACCGATTAACAACTCGCGTCCGGCGCGTCTGCATGGTTTACTTCGCTCGGCCCTCACGAGGTAAACCACGTAGACGACGCGGTCGCATCGTTGTTAATCGGTGATGAACAACGGTGAAACATGTTTGAATCTCTAAGTCAACAATGTCTATGAAATTAAGATTTCTGCAACAGTAGAATATGTGTTGCTGTATGGCTGTGAAACGTGGACTGTTACCCAAGCTGGCCATTCGATCTTTAATTTCTCTGGAAGCATCCACTAACAAACACCGAGCTGTATGAAGACATCTGTAAGATAAGTGAGAAGATCAAAGTGACAAGAATACGATTTTCTTGTGACTGCTCAAGGAGTGCAGAACTGGTATTCAAACTACTTTGAACTCCAAAACTTGGAAAAAACTGATGTACATTGATACGGTATTCGAGTTTGCACAATGTCCGATGTAAAGTTGCTGAGTTAGAAGATACCAAATGTCAAACATTATGAATTCGTCATTTAATTCTGATGCTTTATGCATTTTTTGCCAACTTTGTCAGATAAATCATTAACCAAAAATCAAATATAGAGTAGATGAAAATCGGAGTAGCTTTGATTTTTGACCATACGCAACCACACAGGCACTAATAAATTAATTCAATAAAACGGCAATTAAGGTGGTCCTACACCCCCTGATAATTAATCAATAACAATAACAAAATAATTATTGCACGTAGGTTGGACCAGCCAAATTGTAAATCAAATTTGATATATCTAGATAAAAAATGCAAGTAGAAGCTTATAAGAAATGTGGTGCATTTGTTTCAAATATTGATAACGTAGGCTAGATGAAATAAAAGATAGACAAGGAGATAAAGACTAAGTGGCACAAAATTTAATGTCCTACGTGGCTTTGCCTCTTACTAAGCGTCTGGAAACCACATTATATGGTTTATTTGAGTGTTACTTTAAAGTCCTTGTGATGACCAAGTTTATATCTATAGAAATATATTGGTAATATAACTGTCAAAACAAATTTGATTAATGATCTTGAACAATTGTTTGCAAACACATGATCTTGTCAGATAAAATAATTAGCGTTACAGAATTTTACGGTAGGTTGAATTCTGGAAGATATCCCAAAGTCAATACCACGGTTGAAAGCACATGATATATATATTTCAGGGTACAAAGAAAGTACCAAAAATGTATTAATCAAATTGGTATATAAGTTATATAAGTCAAAACTAATAATGATCACCAACTATAAAACTCTTCTGGCATTATTATCTTACCGATATGAAAAATATCAGTTATTTTGATACATGGGATTTTTTGGTTTTTTTGGCAATTAGGTAGATTTAATTAACGGCTTCTGTAAAAGTTTGAAAATAATATATCGTCGGCAAAATGCAATACTGACATTAATGACATTTTTGGCGAAATTGTAATTTGAGCATAAAAAGAACAAATAAATATGCACATTTTAAGATAAAATAGAAGTTCCATCTTGTAATTTGTGATTAAAACTTTTGATAATTAAGTATCAAAAATGATGTAAGTGACATTTTGGTCAACTGCATCTAAAATGTCGGAATGCAACACTGACGTAAGTGCCACTTAAGTCTGTGTTGCATTCTGCTAAAGAGGTGCTGCAGATTTAATTATATATTTTCATACTCATTTAAGTGATTATAAACACCAAAAAATTTACACTAACATTATTTTCATGGTAATAGTCACAATTACTACTAGTTGGTGTATTCAGTGGCGGATTTAAGCTGTCAGCAAGTCAGCAAGTGCTGACAAGGCCCCCCTGTTATTTTGGCCAAAGGCCCCCCCCCTGCTTTTTTGTTTGTTTTGTTTTGGGGTTTTTTGCTTTAATTGTTTTAATTGTTTTCTGCAAGGTTCAAAGGTCCGGTGGGTAGAATAGTACTGAAAACTGAAAAGGTTATATATGCCCGTGCATGCAAGAGGACATTCTATTTATGCCTGCATTTATGATTCTTGAAAAGTTTTATTAAATTTGCCCGTTTTGGTCACAGCAAGAGATCAAAAGTCAAGGGATCTAGCTGCCCAAATTTAATATTTGGGAATACAATTTCTATAGAATCAGGACTACGAATTGGTGCATTACACATTCTCAAAATACAAGTAGGTCATCTAGTATGGGTCCAGGGCCCCCAATGTTAGATATAAGCGTATTATCAATTAAGCTGGCTCTAAAACTACAAAGGACCCCGTATGTGGACCGTGATGCACTTAAGCCTTTCCCCTTAGATATGAATTTTGCAAATTTTGGCCCGGATACCCAAGATCAAGAGTTCCCAAAGGGGCCCAAATGTCAATACAAAGGGCCTGTCGTTTCTCAATAACTATTCATGAGTTCCAAAGGTCAAATATTATAGGTCCCCGGGGCCTAAAATGTTTTTAAAAAGTAATTTAAAGCAATAACAGTTCATGGTTCAGCACTTGGGCAGTGTACATTTACATGGGTATATATGAGCCTCATAATGTCAAATATTATTGGGTACAGAGCCCAAATGGGCTCAGACCCAGGGCCCCCAAAATGTGCCTCCCTCCCAATTGCCCTGTGCACCTTCCTTTTTAGACCTAAAACACCATGTGTTGGGCCAAAATAGGGTAAAATTGCATAATTTTGCCCGCGCGAAGCGCGCACTGGCCCTATATTATATAGCAAAATTCATCATCATTTTTTTCCGTGCTTCACCCGCAAATGTCATAGTAAAATCGAAAACAAAATATGCCCGACTCTCTCTAAATTGTTATGCTTCTGCCGCAATCTTATACGTAAATCAAATTAAACTAAGCCACTTGAGTACATATATGCCTTCCTTACAAGTCCTTCCAAATTTTGCCGGGCCCAGGGCCCCAAAAAGACAAATCCGGCCCTAAGGTGCACATGCGTAGATCAGGGGGTGTAGGGATGGGGATAAATCCCCCCTTTTGCGCCATATTTTAACAGTTTAGTTTCAAAATGGCAACATTTTTCGCGCGCTTCTCGCGCATTTGTGTCATAAACTTAATTTGTCGACAAAAGTCCTGGATTTAAGATTTTTTTCCAACCCCATCCCCCTAATGTCAAAATTCACGCGTACCAACGTATTGGCTTCGTATTCCTTGAGATCAGATTATGACCATTAATCTGGGATTTTGCTTGCTTCTTGACTATCAAGCAAAAACAGAAAAGGAAATATTCCTTGTTCTTTAGTACCGTTTAAACACTCACAAATCTGATAAACCCTCGAATTGGGTATAGAATAGTGTGAAATTGCCATTTTTCACGCGCTTCGCGGGAAATTTACCGAAATGATTTAGGCCTACATCAACTTTTACTTATTACGCACGTATCTCATAACATTGGCCCGAACTAATGATCACTATCAAATTTTGTTCTTGCCCTCCTCCCGACAAAATTCAGGTACGTTCCTGATTTCAACTCTTTACCATTGGGCCCCCAGAATATTTAGCTGACATGGCCCTTTTCCTTAAATCCGCCTCTGGGTGTATTACCCGGGTGCATTACAAGGAGAGTTAGGAAACGTGGTATACGTGACGTATATGACAGTAGCGTTGCTCTCTTAATCAAGTTAATAATTTAATAATTTGACAGTCATTTTAAACATAACACCAAGTACCCCATTGGCACCACAAAATCTGTTCCAGCTGATTAAATGTATTTCAATACAAAATGATAAACAAATGACGGCGTCGGCGGTGTTCTTTACACTATTGAGTGTTGAGATTTCTTTGTTGTGTGACAATGGTGGTGATGCACCATTACATTGGCCCTTTTTTAGTTGTGACAATTTATGCTAGCAAAATATATATCATGTCGTGACCGATAATTACATGTAGAATCTGAGCATTAGTACAATAATCCCAAGTATTGCCAGCATAAGTATAAATTGATTACACGTATTTTAGTCATAATCATGGTCAAATCTCGTTCACGACAGTAGAAGTTAGAAAATATGTATTTCAGAGTGAATAGGTTGGAAGCATCACTGTCCGCACCCCAGAAAAATTATACTTTCCGATTTATGAAAAGAATGGATAATCAGTGGACGAGCGTCACGTGGTTGATTTTGGACCAATCAGTGTATTATTTATTTATTATTACAAGGATTTATCGAGCGCATTTCCACAATGTCCAATGCGCTTTACATAATAAAAATACATACAAAGTACAACCATGGAGGTATACCTCCATGGTACAACTACAAGCTACAAAAATACATATCAAAAGCCTTATATAAAAATGGCAATATTACCAACTTCAACAACAAAAATATACATAAACATATCTGCATGGAAATTCAAAAGAATAAATTATTATAATATTAAAACCATTGTATTTATATGAAACATCATTAAAAACCAACATACATAAAAGTAGCCAAAATTAAAACAAATGACTACAGCTTAAACCTTTGGGAAAAGAAACGTTTTTAAAAACTTTTTAAAACATTGCACATTCTGAGCGGCGCGTACGTGCACAGGCAAGTTGTTCCATAGTCTGGGCCCTAAAACGGAAAATGACTTGTCCCCAAAGGAACGTTTAGTACGGGGTATGGCAAGACGAGTTTGATCTTGGTTAGATCTGAGCCCTTGACGGCCTGAGTTGTATTTAGTAAGGACATCTTGTAAATAAGTAGGTGCAGAACCATAAACACAATTGTACACATGCACTAAGATCTTGAATTCAATTCTCTGCTGGACTGGCAACCAATGCAACTCACGAATGAGTGGGGTCGCGCTGGTGCGTTTGCTGACCTGATAAATAAGACGTGCCGCACGATTTTGCAGCTTTTGCAGACGCTGAACATCAGAAACGGACAAACCCCCAAGCAAAGAGTTGCCATAGTCCAGCCGAGAGAGAATCAAAGATCTCACTGCATGTGCACAAGTAGAACGATCAATATAACGACGAATCCTATTTAAATTTCTCAAATGAAAGTTTACACTTCTACACAAAGAGCTAACTTGATTTTTCATTGCAAGGCTATTATCAAAAACAATGCCAAGATTTTTGGAAGCAGATGGGGCTATCACAGATCCACCGATTTTCAAATCAAGGTGAGATACAGCATTTGCATGCCTAGCAGATGCAATCAAGAAAAGCTCTGTCTTCGAATCGTTTAACTTTAGCTTGTTTGCAAGCATCCACGATCGTATTTCTGCAATGCAATTGGTAAGCCTACAACGTGCAGCAGCTGTATCTTCCTCAGATTTAGGATTGAAACTAATGTAGAGCTGCGTATCATCAGCATAAATGTGATAAGCCACCTGAAAACGCCTGATAATATTAGCGACCGGTTGCGCATACGCTGTGAAAATCGGTGGACCTGCGACTGACCCTTGTGGAACACCATACTTTAACGGATGATTTTCAGAATAGTCTCCAAGAACACAAACCCTGTTACTACGATCCCTAAGGTAACTATTAAACCAATTCTTGGCAGAGCCTGTTATGCCAAAACTCCCTCTGCATTCGATCAACAAGAATATCATGATCTATTGTATCGAATGCAGAGGAAAGGTCCAAAAGGACCAACATTATTGCTTTACCTTTGTCAAGTTCATTCAACATGTCGTTTTTCACCCTAAGGAGAGCAGTTTCTGTACTATGGGAAGCTTTGTATGCTGACTGATATGTTTCAGTGAGATTGTTGTCCTGGAGATGATTATTGAATCTAGAAACAGCCGGATACTCTATGATTTTACCTAGAGTAGGGAGGTTGGAGACAGGGCGGTAATTTTAAATAAACAGGATTGAGAGTGGATTTTTTAATCAAAGGTGTAATAACTGCTTGACGAAGAAAAAGAGGGAATGAACCAACTCTGAAAGAATTGTTGATAATGGACGTGATGATTGGCAACAATGTATCAACGCAACGTTTCAATAACCAGGTGGGGATTGGATCAAGAGGACTGGTCTTGTTGGGAAGCTTAGAAATTATTTTTCTAACCTCATCCTCACTCACATTAGCAAAACTTTCTAAAACCTGTACACAGTTACTCTTATTTTCATAAGAAATATTGCACAACCCATTATTTACATTCAGCAGTTCATTGGCAATTTGACAATCAATTTCAGAAGAAGCATCCTCCACCATGTTCATAGAATCAGAAATATTACAAACCATCAATTCGTTTGAACTAGATATATCACTTACATCGTCAATACTTTGCAAATTACACTGTCCATCAAGCTCAGACCTGATATTAGACACTTTATCGCTAAAATAATGAGCAAATTGATTGCTAAGAGCTACATTGGAACTACACGCAGGTAGTGTATGAGGTGATGAATTGAGAAGTGTGTTTAGAGTTCTATACATGGTTTTAGCATTTGCATTATCTAAAGTTTCTTTGAAATAAACACTCTTACTATTCATAATCATTTGGTTAACTTTAGAGTTCTGTGCAACAAATTTATCGCGATCTTCATTTGATCTAGTCTTCCTCCACATGCGTTCAAGGGCTCTTCGTTCGCGACGTGCATTTCTTACATCATCAGTATACCATTTTGGATTACTAATCAGTTTCTGCGACCGCGTCTTTTCAGGACAATGTTTATCAAGAACCTCGCGAATTGAACGGTTGTATAATTCAGCTTGAGCGTTCGGATCATCCATAGAAAGAATACACTGCGTTGCATATAATTTAGCAGCAAAACACGCACTACAATGATGTAATTTCGTCCTAACAATGAACATTTTCGGTGTGATTAATAATCAGTGACATGTGGCGTCAGAACCTTAAGCTCCGTACATATTCCTTACAAATAAGGAATAAGGCATGAAAGCCAAGTAATTGGATTTTAATCACGGGATTTCAATACTCTCATAAACAACAGTAAAAAGTTGCAGTTGAAACCAATCAATCAATGTGCTTGTCTGCTTGTTTGGAATTCTTGACAACAACTCTTGATAGCATTAACTAACATTACACTTTGCATGCTGATATCAGAATCAAACCTTCGTCCGATCATTTCTTCCGATTTCATTGGGGGTACATGCATGGGTTTAAATGGGTTCGCTCGGTGGTATATAAAGACATATCACCATTTTTATGATTTGTTATCATTTTCTTTAAATTGATTTGTGAACTTGGCGGTATTTTCAAGTCTAAATTTAGTTGAATTTAACAATCCAATGTAAAGTTATTGAAGAGTTAACACTAAGGTTAACTATAACTTGTTCTTTACTAAAGATAAAAATTGAAAAGCCATAAACCCACGCAGTATCTAGCAAAACTTAATTGGATCCTTTTAAATTGTGCCGAAGATATACCGTAGTTTCGTGAACTTTCCACTACATAAATTTAACTATTATGTAGCGCATTTTGTTGTTTGATGTGGAAAAATGGTCCATAATAGGTATTACTTACTTTGATGCACCCGCTCAAATGACAAATGCAGTAATATTAGTGTTTGTATGTTTACTGTGGTTGCAGTAATATTGTTGCAAGAACCTGTTAAATCCGGAGTACGTTGCTGATAATAATATTAGGAAAAACCCGATTCTTTAACATCAGGTGCTTACTGTGCGTCGTTGGACAGATGTTTCAAATGGACAAATAATATATCAAAATGTTCAGAAGTGAAATTTATAACCCTCGCATTCTATTCCATTTCCATGGCAACGGTCACTAAATTTAAGAATTTTTGTCATTTTTTATCCAAAAATATTACATTTTAACTAGATATTTCTTCCAAATTAGATTGAAACTAGCTGAAACTTCATATTTAGTGTGCAGAATCACCCGATACAGACAATAGTACACATTGACATGACATTGATATTTAATATCTACCAGACCCAAACTGTGGTCACAGACCACAAACCTAGCTGGGGCTTGTTGGTATTTTGGAGGTATCTGAGCCCTACCTGACCTTTAACCTCGGATGACCTTTGCGGTTTCATACTCCTCAAGTGTCATTTTACGCGAGTTACAATCCGGTCAGAGTAACTTTAGATTTGTCCTGACCTTTAACCTCGGATGACCGGTTTGTCAGGGATCATTTTACAGGCCGATTGGAGCAACTCTAAATTTGGCCTGACCTTTGGCCTCAGAAGACCTTTGCGGTTTGTTGGAGATCATTTTCTCCGACTTACAGGCCGATCGGAGCAACGTTAAATTTGACCTGACATTTGCGGTTTTATACTCCCAAAGTGCCAGGGATCCCTTTCCCAGAGTTACAGCCCAATCGGAGCAACTTTAAATTTGACTAAACAAATTCAAACTTGATCTGGCTCGGAACAAGTCGCACCTACCCACCAAGTTTGATGGCCATGCGACCCCTAGTCTCTGAGAAAATAGGCGGACAGATACACTCACAGACAGACTATCATTATTATAATATAGATTAACAAAATCATCGCTTAATTCAAGGCCAAAATCACCTTTTACCCAATTTCACACGAATGCACAACAATAATACACAATTTGAGTTAACAAAAAGTCTTTTAAACTCTTGGTTTGCCCCTTTCTATTATTTCTCATGACATAGCTTCCAGTTATAAACAAATATAAATTTATTAAGATGGGTGTTTGGATCAAAAAGTCAATCGCAACATGTTTCTGTGACCTAGGTAGTGTTTAGTAATTTTTGGTCATTTTGGCCAAAATTGACCCTCTTCACCATTTTTAGCAATATATTGCATTACAAAAGTTTGAATTGCACCTTATATTATATTATTATCAACATCAGGCAGGCCAAAACATTGGCCATCTTCAAATCCAATTTAAAAACTCACTTGTTTGTTGTTTAATTCTTTACTTAATACCTGGAAATTGTTATGTTTATTATGTAGATTGCCATTGAATATTGTATTATTTTATCATATGTGTTTCTTTTTGAAAAACGTTGTGGTCCTTGGAGGTCGCTATATAAATAGTTGTATTGTATTGTATTGTATTGTATTGTATTGTATTGTATTGTTTTGTATTGTATTGTAAAGGGTTTCTGTAATTTTGAGCTATTTGGAGAGTTCAAAGGCCGTTTACACTCATTTTTGGGGCAATTTTAATGGGAAATTTGCTCGCTTTTGCCTAAAATGGGCATTTATAGTCCCAGGTGATCTTCATTCCCATCTAGTCCATTATTGGGAGCACAGTTGAGGAATCTTATGAACAGCAATGATGCAAGTGTATCCCCCTGCAGTAATCCAGCCTGATTTGTGTGAATCCAGCCTGATTTGTGTCAGTAATTTCATCTGGCGTGGTACATGGGCAACAGTATTCTCGTTCTTTCCCAAAGCCGCCAAGAGTAGGCTCTGGTACGCCATATACTATAAGAATGTCCAACTTGTTCCCCCATGGATGGTGTCAAAAGCCATTTTATAGTGTATGAAGACTAGGGCTGCTTGCATATTGTTGTTGTTATCTCTTCAACAATTCTCTCAAGACCATTATTTGTAACACTGTTGATCTTTTAGGGCGGAAGCCATTTTGGTTCATTCTTAGTATATGATCTAGGAAAGGACGAATTCTGTTGAGTAGTATTCTGTTGTAGGTCTTTACCACCATGGATGTGGAGGGGATGCCTCGGTAGTTCCTTCCCTTCTGAGATCACTGCATTTCGGAATAGGATTAACAAACGACCACTCCTGCTTTATTAAGGTTGCATCTCTTGAGTGTTTCTGGCGGGATTTCATCATCACCTGCGCTTTTTCCCTTCATTGATGACTTTCTTTGCTGCCTCATATTCTTCCTGATCCAAGCCATCAGTGCGCATGTCAAATTCCCGATGTACATGTTCAATCAACCCATCCTCATTGGTAATGACTGGTGGATTCCCAAGAAGCTGCTGGAAATGGGAATACCAATAATATAATGTAGTCTCTCACTCTGTGTGTCCCCTTTGATCTTACATTTCTTGGCAGATCTCATTCCACTGATCTCATTTATCATGTCCCAGGCAGCTTTGTGCTGGCAGTTTTGATCTGCTTTCTCTACCTGGCTGCCCTTCGCTCGTGTCACTAATGTCTCCAACCATAGCTCCAAGTATTTAGTTTTGGTCTCAGGACTCCCTGAAATGTGCTCACTAGCTGCGAAATGAACTCATTTCAAGGCACCTTTTTACCATTTCTGAGCCTTAATATCTACTCCGCCTAAGATAATCATCTATCGAAACTATTTGACTATAGCTGGGACAAGCTTTGGCGAGCACTATAACGTGTCCAGACGCCGGTGGGTCATGCGTATTGCACCTCCAGGGCACCTTGCTGCTCTCCGAGATCTCCTACATATCTGTCTTAGATCGCAAGCTACCTAGTTATCAGTAGTTACCGACAGGACGTTATGTAGGAGTCTTGTGTAAGATGTACTCCGCATATGTGTTGAAAAGGTACAGTGATAGAATGCATCCTTGACGTACGCTTTGGCCCTGAGTAAACCACTCATTGCCTCCACTCTCTGTTCTAACGGTGGCCTCCTGGTTGTGATATAGTGAGCGAATCAGATCGGTCACCTGCTCAGAGAAGCCCATTTCTCTCACTGTTCTCTATAGCTGCCTATACCGCACACAATCAAATGCCTAAAAGATATAATGGTTGTTGGAATTCCCTATTTTTCTCCATTAGATTCCTTAAGTTGAAGATATGGTTTCTTATCCCTCTTCCTCTCAAAGCCAGCATGCTCTGGTGGTAACCCATTCTCAAGATGATTTCTGATTCTCTCAGCATTGATAAGGAAGTGGACTAGCATGTGAAATCAAGGAGCTGGTGCTGTTGTTAGTACATCCCCTTGTGCCACCCTTCTCTAGTAGAGGTAGGAATACTGCCTTTTCCCCGTCATCAAGCCATTTCGTTCTGTTCCATATATTGTTATATAGTTTGTGAATTATTGCAACACATTCACCCTTCACTTTCTTTTAATTCAACAGTTCTGCTTTGATGTTGTAAATTCCTATTGTTTTCCCCTTTTTGAGCCTCTTCATTGCGTGGTTTACCTCGCTCTTGAGGATCTGTGGTTCGCTATCAGTGTCTTCACCCCCATCCTCATCCTCTGCCTTGTCTGCTTGAAACGCATTTTTTCACAGCATTGTTCCCGCCTTGATTTAATTTATGCGGCCTCCGTTAGAATGTTTCCATTCTCATCTTTCAGTACGTTCAGTGAGTCTTGGAACAGGTTCGGAAGTCAATGCTTTGATGTTTGTATACATAGCTTTGGTGTTACCTGAGTTGTTGGCTTTTCCTGTTTAACTCACGATACTCTTCACTTTGATCTTTGTGCTACAAACCTTTCGCTTTAACCTTCAGCCAAGTGAAGACCTCTTCAGGGTTTTTCTTGCTATTACGTCCAGGAAGTGTCCCTTGTCACTGCTTTGTTGATGTTTTGTCTTAGTTCTTCTGGAGTAGTTTTTTGGAATCAGTCTCCATTAGAACTGGCTCTTAACTTCACACTTTCCACTAGTCACCATCTAGAAGCTCACACAGCTCTTATGATGCTATGCACTCAACCGTGTAGTGTAAACACAGATTGTGTATCATATCATATCATATCATATCATATTATTTGCCAGTTAAAATCATATACTAGTACATATAAAATATTGCACAATATCAAAATTACACACTTAAATATAAAGTACACATGCAAAAAATATAAAATGCAAACCATGGAAGGTGATATAGCAAGACATGAGTCGACCCATGTTGGAGAATCTAGAGAGATGGCATGCCTTAACCGGGAACAAAAACAAAGGACAAGAGAACCCCTGGCAGGGATAGCCAGATAGTGACAAAGTCACTTTCAAAGTGGCTAAACCTAAATGGTTCCCACAGGAACAGAGACAAGCAACACAGGGAACGGGGCAAAGGATGCAATCTGCCCATATTCTCCAACATAAGAAGAGGCTTGATAATAAGCACAACCTGAAGTTAAAAAATAAGCCCAACTAAAAACTATTTTGAATTCCAACTAATTGTTGTGAAATGTTTTTTGAAATTGTCCAGAAAATTAGAGATACAAAACAAGAATTGGTCTTTGAGAGATGGAGGAAGTTGATCAAAATAAACCGGAAAACGATTGAAGACAGTGTATTTAAAACTATCGGTTCTAGCATAAGAATAATACGTTTAATTGTTTTGATAATGTAAGACAATGTATGTTGTATAATACAGCCTTTGTCTTTTGATCATAACATTCCATCATTACACACATTATTATATCAGTCATGTTAATTAGCATTCAATATGGCAATGGTAACCAATAGGTTTACGATCACAACAACGCTTATGCCAAGCCTTTTAATGCATCTTATAGTGCGACTTGTGCGTGCGATTAATACCTCGCCTATTTAGTTTATAAATTATTGGAATCAATTATAATTTTTACACTTAACTACTCAACCAAATTAAAAGATCAGAAGTATTTATTAGCAATTTTCAAAATCAGCTTTAACATTGTAAACCACATGAGTGACATTTCATTAGCAATGTTCGGGTATTAACAGAACACCTAAACAAGTACTAAAGTTCCATTTGGTCAGTACCTTAAGAACAGGAAAAAATGCAACTCATGATAGTCAGTGTCTAATTCATTTATTTCGTTAAGTAGTGTGTTCTTGACAAGTTATAGAATATATGAGTGATATCTGCATTTTGTTGAACTTTCCAGTCTGATGGAATTTAAAAATAGTACAGAGGATTTCAATAACACTTACCAGTGACGCCATTGAATTTTATTTTACCATTGACATAGGGTCATGAGCATCGATCCATGCATGATGGAAAATAAAAAGAAGCTATCTATCTCTAATATGTTTTGGTTACGAATGATATTAATCATAGATTCATTCATGGTGGAAATTAAAAAGAATGATTCTGTCCTGCCAACGTCGCATCTACTTTGGTAATTACTGACTATTATTGATTTTACTTTGGAAGAATGCTGATTCATAAACATGTAGATTCCGGCTGTAATTGTGAACATGATTGGCACTGTGGTGATATCTGATTTAGGCGATTACGTTTGGCAACTGACTCACATCGTTCAGGCTGGCAACCCGTTCCAAGATGGTAGCGCCCTGTGAATAAATGTTGAATATTGCTACGTAGATTGCAAGTGTTATGAATCACTTATTTGCCTCTGAACCCCAGCATAAGAATAAGACATGGTATCAGCAAGTGGTGTAGCAATTACAGGGAAAGCCACAGCCTTATCGGGAGCCGTGTTTTGCAGAAAACAGCCGATGAAGATAGCACTCATGTGAGCCTGTCATGCTGTGTGGCAGCGAATGACTGCAGAATTTAGCACACGAGTGTCGGTAAACGTAAACAGGGTATACATATACATGTATATGTATACCTGTATACCCAAAGAAAATACACATCTGCCTTCAGGGGCGTAACCAGACCTGACCTTCCGGGGGGGGACAAGATTGAAAAGTTTCCCAATTTCTGATCAAAAGTTGTAGGATAGCTCGCTAATCGAGCTGCTTGCCGCGAAGCGTTTAAATGGTGGGGTCCAGGGGCCCGCTTTATGGCCCCTGGTTGGGTCCAGGTGTTTTTTTTGGCATATTAGAAGCTAAAAAATCAGTGTTTCATTTTACAATGAAAGTAGTATCTTCTTCCCTCTTTCTTACCCTTTTCCCCTTCCCTTTTCTCTTCTCCCTTCCTTTTTCTTCCCTCTTTTTCTTTTCTTCTTTCCCTTTTCTTCTTCCCTCTTTTTTCTCTTCTTTCCCTTTCTCTTCCCTCTTTTCTCTCCTTCCACCTTTTCCCCCTTCCCAATGTTTTGCTCTTCTTCCCAGTTTTTTGTGGCCGGGGCAGCTCTGCAGCATGCCCCCTGCAAGTGACAAGATGTGTCAAGCAGGTGCATACATAAGGGCGGTATATTCAAACGGTATTGTCTGGATCATTGAGTATCGATTGCGCACGTATACAGTAACACGGATGTGTGTGGTCCTCCCCAGGTTTTGACATGAATTACAAATGACGTCGTGAGTGACCCAGCGTTTTCATTTTATTATTACAAAATAAATCGTCGTTTATCACTAGTCCTAAGAGTCGTACCAGTTCAATTCATCAAAATTAATTTGTATTAAATGAAAAACAAAAATCCAAAATTTGATTTTCAATACACTAGAAACGTGTTGATATGTATATCTTTGAAAATCGCCTAATGTTAACCACAGTCACCGTGGCACAGTAGGCATCTTTAGCATTCATAGTGCAATTGGCAGTGGTTGGAACCCTGGTGAAAATTTTAGTATTTTTTATTCTTTTTACTAATGCGCTGTGCCGTTTTTCAAACACGCCCCTGAATGAAATTGATGGGCAAGTACCCTTAAATGACCTTGTATACCATTATACATGTCGGTGACAAGAATATGAATTCAAGTATTTTTGATATGCATGAGGTATATCAATACCATAACTCGGTTGATTTTCTAGTAGAGTAGACGCTACAAGAAAAGCAGCGAAATAATTACTGCGACATTAGTTGAATGTTTACCTCTACTTTATGGCAGCATTCCTGTTTTGATCTTTGTTGACTGAAATTCCGACAAATCTGGAAATTTATGTGAAGTGAAACCAAAATGGGATGTAAATTCCTGCTGCTTGTTTGCTTTATTTTCTTGAAGGACGTGGAGGCCGCACATGACAACACTTTGCAAAGTAAGTCTTCTTTTTATTTTAATAACGAATAACGATTTCTGCTGTATCCAATCAGATTCCAATCCGCCAACTTTTTGACCTGAATGAATTTGTGTATGAATTTAATCACCATGAACAAAATCTGCTCATTAAATTAATTTTGATTGGAGTTTCAAATCATCATTATTCATTCGCCTGGCAAATTATTACATAATAAATATAGTTGTTTTTAATTTCTACCCGATTACTATTTTAATTTATTTTTATACCAAGAACCCTTTTTTGCAAAAGATTATACCCAATGGCTCCCTTTTTAAACAACATTTTATACCCTACTTCCAAATTGTCGTACAGCAGATAAACGCATATTCCTGGGTACCTCCTCGGCTATTTGGTTGGGGTTAGGCTGCGGATTGTTGCAGGTTTCCTACAACTTGTCGCATTATCTAAACTACCTTTTAGGTATGCAAACATCCTTGGTTGAACAGATGTAACACTACGTGGCTCTTGTTTTGTAAATTAATCTATCGGAATCTTTGCTTCTTTTAAGGTGAGGGGGAGTAACGGTAGTTTGGTTTCCTCGTCCTATATTTTAATGAAGTGTGTCTAATTATTCAATTATGTAGGCCCAGTTTTAAGAGACACAATACAAACTTTGCATTATTCAATGGGGATGGCGGGTCATTCAATATACTAGTACACACTAAACTGTTTACCATCAATATAATATTCATATAAACTTGCATGATACATTCAGTTTAGCGCCTGATGGTGTAAAATATATTAATACTAAATTAGAGTCTTCTATAGTTTGATCGTTCCATCCAGATAACTAAATTCTGCAGTTTATGAACATTATTTTCTCTAGTTAAAAATTTCAAAATTTATTGACCTTTATTGACAAACAGTGATTTTCTCTTTAACTTTGAGTCTAATATGTCACACCAAAATACATACAAAAGTATTTTCTATCCTGCACTAGGATGATGAATAGCAGCAAAGGCCGTCTGTCCTGAAACTGTAGATTGTCACTGTTGCGACAGAAGACATGAAGCCCATAGCTTAATTACAAGAACATACACCAAAGGGATGTACCCATGGTTTTCTCACCTTAATATATAATACGGGGAGGGGGTTCTTGGTAGAAATGAGAGTACTGGGATGTGGGCAGATTTGAGGTGCATTTTAGTCATGTAGTTTAGATTTGGGCTGCATACTCCTTTCTTTCTTCTTCGTTCCTTCTATTTATTTCCCTTTCTAGGCCTATGAAGTGAGGGCTGACAATGTATTTATCAAGCAAATGCAAATTTGATATATCGTCAACCAACTGTCCTCCTGGAGCCCTAACCCTTGGCTAACCCTAAACCCCTGCCCTAAACATAACCCTAGCCCAAACCCTTAACCTAAATCCCATCCCCATCCCCATCTCAATTTTATTAGTAGTACTCTTGGAAAATCTTCGCCATTTTATTTGAACGTAACTCGAGGGGGAGGGGTGTAAAAAGTTACGTACGCTCAGGTACTGGTACGCTTTGAAAGTGAAAATGGCGAAAATTATCAACGGCCCTTACCTTACATATGGCTATGTGTAAATACACAGATATCATTTCCCGTATCGGTAGCGGGTTGCCCCGTTATCCAGCTGTGTGGAAACAGTTAATCGCTTCAGTCGTGTCATAGTTTTTACACTGCTCTTTCTGTCGCAGGGGCAAGGATTTGGAGCACCATCCCTCTTGCCAAAAAACAATCCTATTTCCTCTATATGAATGTTAATTTACATTCTATATTTTGTACAAAATACTGCCCCTGCACAAGGGCAACATTTTGTAATGCACTTTTGAGTGGTCTGAAAAAAAACCCGCTTTATAACTAAAAATATAAATATATGTAAATTGTTAGACTTCGAAGGCACTGCAGTTTTATTAACGCTAGTATGCAATTTGCTTTTAATGCTATTTTTCGATAACAAAAATGAAATCAAGATTTTAAATATTTGGGAAAACCCGTAAAAGACACTATTGCAGAGCTTGTTTGCTTCAACTGGAAGGGCTTAACGGAAGCTTTTAGTGTCAAACTCATCATGGCATAAGGGACGCTTTCATGGGACTCGAATTCTATTTTTGTACCGCATTAAAGAACCTTTTAATGACATTTGTCCAACTTTTGAAATATTATACGCTTCTTTTGGAGTAAAAAATCATCGAGCAGCTTAAATAGAGACCATATAACAGGAACCCGCGTGCGAAATAATGTGAATTATTCCTACGCAATATATTACGGGTAAAAAACTGTCAACGAAAGAAAGTGGTGTGATTGTCGTATTTTACTGGTCAATATTTTTAAGGAATGTATTGAATTGCAATAGATATTTTTAAGGAACGTATTGTGTTATAAAATTAATAATAAATTTTACAGCTCAGTTGAGATGCGATGGAGCAGCCCCTTTTGCTGGTGGCATTCAACCAGCATGTTCGTATACGGAAGGGGACACGGTATGGTTCCATGCTTTTACTGACAGTCCATACTATGATCCTGCTAACGGCAATTTTCATTTTGACGAATCTACAGGATGTAAGTAATTTAGTTGGCGTATACATTGGAAAAAAATATGAGTCTAATGAATACGAATGGTTATCTGCGCATATACTGAGGCATCCCATGGGCGGGTGGCACAACCCCACCCTTAAGGTTGGTCTGAACCCTGGAATTATGAAAACTTTCGGGCCTCATAACTGCTAAATTATTAGTCTAAGGATTATAAAAGTATACATTTTTAGAATGGAAATGACTTGATGAATTCATTTGTGAGGTCAATTTGGGCCAAAATGCTCATTTTGGAGAAAATCCCCAAAACGGGTTTTTTGGCCCAAATTTTTTCGTGCAACGTAACAAAAAAATTGTTTTGCCAAAAAAATTTTTATTAATTTTAAAAACTAGATAAAAATATCTAGGGACTGTTTTTTAATTGTTTTTAATTTTGAAAAAAAAAAACAAAAATATTTGAAATTTGGGCGAAAATCTGTTTTTTTTGGTTGAAAAATAAGCACTTTTTTACCATTTTTGGTGCCAATTTCTCAAAGTTGGTCAAAATTCAAAAAAATAAAAAAACGGTCCCTTGATATTTTTATCTATATAGTTTTTAAAAATTAATAAAAAAACCCGTTTTTTTTGGATTTTCTCCAAAATGAGCATTTTGGCCCAAATTTGACCTCACAGATGAATTCAGCAAGTCATTTCCAGTCTAAAATGTATACTTTTATATTCTTTAGACTAATAATTTAGCAGTTATGAAGCCCGAAAGTTTCCATAATTCCAGGGTTAAGACCACCCTTAAGACGCTACACCACTCACTGTGAGGGTAAGGGGTGTGCGGCAGATTTGGGGTGCTTTTAAAGCCATATTGGTCTATTGATGGTCCCACCGAAGAAATTTGGTTTCAGAAAGGATCTTTTAAAACAAAAAAATCGAAAAGGTGCCAATTCATATTTTTGTAGCAAAATTTGCTAACATATCCAAAAGTTGGTACAATTTTGGGTTTGTTTTTCGTTAAGTTTGGTTTAAAGTCGGGTAGTTGTTGGGGTCTCAGCCGCACCTTCCCATCCAAAACAAAGTTGAGATCCCGCCCGGTACTAAACTGACCTCCCCCAAATATAGTTAGAATAAGGGTGAGATATTCATATGGGTTTGTTAAGTCATTGTATTTATAGTTGTTTTGGCCTTTATAAAGTGACATCAAAATGTTATACAATATGCCCAAAGGGCAGAATCAAAGAAATTACAATTATATGCCTTTTAAAGATGTTTTCAACATGGGAATTAACACTAGCCAGGCGTCGGAGTCATACAATTTGTTAAACCAAGAGGGTAACAAGCAATTTTGGGAAGGGTAACAAGCAATTTTGTGAATGGTAACATGCAATTTTGGGAAGATCGAAGGGGGGGGCAATCAATTTTAGCACAAATCCAAGGGATATCTTTTAAATAAAAATTCCCTTTAAAAGGGAAGCCAGTCGCCTCAATGTAGAAGAGGTCTTATGATTAGTTTGGGTCACCGTGAAAGGCATTTTTTAGGATCAAGCTTTCATCCATCATGTTTCATGACAGTCTACCAGAATATCAAAGATGAGAACATGCACACTGAAACAGCAAAAAAATTAATTCCTATAAGTCATGTCAACTCTTTAATTTATTACTCCAAATTGTTCTGTATTTGTGTCTTTTCTGCCTTTTACCCATGCGTATTATTAATATTAAGAAATACACTGCACTTGTTTAGTCAATTGGCTTAGAGGTTAATAACTGCGCATCGGTTATTTGGAGGGCATTGTGAAAAATCTAAACATTTTGCCTTTGGAACCGAGGAATATCCCGAGGGGCGTAGCCCCGAGGGATATTCCGAGGTCCAAAGCAAAATGTTTAGATTTTTCACAATGCCCGACATATTACCGATGCAAAGTTATTAACCTCATTCATAACCGTCACTTTGATCTCATAACTTTACAAAATAACACAAAATGTTCCTCAAATGTTTATAAAAATAAACTATTTTTACATCTTCCGTTTCCTAAAATCGATCAGGCTAAAACAAGACGACCAATAACAAAAGTGCGTATCAGAATCTGTACAAATATGGTAGCGCGCAATCCAAATACAGCAGCCAGCGCGCGCGAAGTTTGTTGGACGCACAATACGGCGCACGCAGAAGTCAATTGTGGGCGACATTGGAACAATTACGCATTTTGCGGTCAATTGTGAGATATTAATGACCTCGATTTGCGTTCGCGTTTCGCAAATAATAAGATATGATTGGATCGCACGCATCGCGTTTATTAATGAGGTTATGAATAAAGTATAATTTTATATTAATTCGCAATGTTTAGTTTACTATATTAGGTAGTGGCAAGCACATTATAAATATATTTAATCAAAAGGACTGATTACTCACTACAATCTTCACTTTTAAACTGTATTTTTCTGAATGTGTTGATTGTTATTGTCCGAAACTCATGCGTTGCAACTCATGGCATCTTACCTATTACATTCTATAGTCTGCATTGTGTGTTTTCTCTTTTTTCTCTCTTCTTAATAACATAGCCATGACAAAATTAGGTTGATGTATTATTACCGGACTTGCTTAAAAAGGAATTAAATGAATCTGTAGCTGTTGATATGTGACCTATCATGACAAAACCCGTCATACGTCGCCACTTTTGAAGATACATCCTAATAAACATTACATTAAAAAAAGGAATTTTGACGGGAAAATTATGTATTTTCATGGACAAAAAATTTAGCAAATATGACAAATGATATTCCAATCATATTAGCGGTTTACTGTTTACCTTCAGGAAATCAAAATTCTTTTCAACCATTTTTGTGTATATAATACTGGCCCTTATCAATCATCCTTGTTTAATGTCACTGGTGATGCAAATTATTGTCACCTGACACTACACTTTCTTTCTTTGATTCAAATACTGGCATTAAGGCATGTGATCGGCAGATTTGACGAATGTAACCATCCCTTGCCTTCTGCCCATATACCTTCTCACTGGCTTCAGACACCAACTTTATCGCTCTTTCCACTGCTTGTGTGTGGCATGGATATTTGGGTACATTTAGTGGGACATTTACTATATCTTTAACCTGATCATCAGTTAGGTGCTTTGTCAGAGGTGGCTCAGTGACAAGCTCTTTGCGCCAAATTATTATTTTGCTGTAAGCAGTTGCTCCAAACTTGATCTGACGGACTTTGAAAAAGCGTACAGTCTCATCTGTTGGGTATAGTCTTCATCAGGAAACGTGCCTCCTTCTGAGCATTATGTTTGTGTAGCTGAGCCTGGTGGGACATACTTGACCCATGTTAGTCCCTTGTTAGGCCATGGGATAAACACTACACTATTTTTTCGCTCATGTTTTCACTAGTCCGACTAGCGTCTTCAGCAGATGGTGATGCTGTGTTGATATCTTGTCTACAATCGGCATATCTCTCACTGATGACGTCATATGATTGACAAAATGACGTAATAGGATGTTACGATGTAGCTCCGCCCCCCCTGGGCATCAACAGGTTATCCCAAATAGGATCTATTTCTAGTCCTTGATCACGATTGAACACAAGTCTACTGCTTCCAGCTCTAAATCACCGGTCAGAGAACATGTAGTCATTGTAGTGAGATCTAAAGGTCACCAGGTCACGTTAAGGTGCTTGACGTCAGTTACCATCTGCTGAAGACGCTAGTCGGACTAGTGAAAGCGTACACTACGTATGAATATCCACTCGTATGTGCATAGAGGGTTTATAAGAGAATCGTTTTTGTATAGAAATCTTTCCATATGAAGGGTTTTTCATTTTTCACAAGCACGAACACGTGTAATCATATGAAAGTAATAGGGGTCATCTTTAAACTCTCAGGAAAATACTGGATATTAAAAATGAGGTAATATAGGTTATCCGTGTTCTATAAGCTGCATATCCTATCAGCGACTGCTATACCTTGTTTAGGATTTTCAAAAGAAGTACCTGCATGTGCAACCATGACTGTTTCAAAATGGCCCGCCAAAGTCATGCAAGTAACTCCGAGGTCGTGCATTGAATTGGTGTGAATGAGGAATGCTACTTTTGTTACAAGTCACACATGAGTAACGTGGATAACCTCTATTGCTATAATCATGTTAATTGATTATACTAAAATAGATACCATGAAGTAGCGTTTTCTATCAAAGGTGATTTTAAACGCACTTACAATTGACGAATCATCCCCCTCCCCTCCGAATTATGCGTCCCTTAATTAAACACAATTGGCTACTCACCGGAGTGCACATGGTTTTGGCGTGTTACATCCATCATGAATAAAATAAGTCAAGGATTCTTTGTACCCTTGCCGTATATCATGTTAATGTACAGAACCTTTAAGCTTTAAGCTATTCCGCTGTCTTCCCTGTCTACTTAAAGACCAAGTAAATTCTACTAAATTTACGTATCTATTTCTCACAGTATTTTATACTAAAGAAGGTTGTCTGGGAGATGGGCTAACATTTGGAGATAACACACTTACCTGCGAGAACAAAGCAACGTCCAATAAAGACTTCGGCCAGCTGGCGCTAGAACACGATGGTCAGTGGGATCCTTATGTCCTAAAAAAACTTGGCGAAGACATCAGTTATAGCTCCCAAAAGAAGATCTCGGTGACTTAGATTATATCCCAATAGACACCACAGACGACTGTGATGTAGAAGGTGACGAGGTATTTTCAGTTTATTCAAGATCGCAAGTTACAGACCAAGTCCTTGGTTCTCAAAATGCAGATGATGGCTTTGAAGTTCTTATTGTAGATAATGATGGTAAATATGACTACTTTTAATGCCTTCTAACGTTCACCTTGTCCGTTTAGCACAATCTGGTCACGCACCTGCAATACATCTATGATATACCGGTCCCAATCTGTTCAGGCTTCGATGACACCTTTTGAAGAGGTATTACTTTTTTGAGAGGTAACAGTGGTTGGTATTAAACAGACGTGACCTGTTATATTCTTAGCAAAAGACTGCTTTGGTTGTAAATTTATTTGCTCCATTGCATTTGCACCCACGAAACTCCTTCAGACAATGAATTGCATTTGTCCCGCGTGACGTCACAAGGTGGCACCGCAGATGAAACGTATTATAGCAAAACAAATCACATGTCAAAATTGTTGGTTCGATGAAAGAGGTCCAGGTTGTTCTTAAATTGTTGTTCTTGTAAATGTGATCTTAAATTGCTTACGTTCTTATTATAATAGTATCTCGTATCAGTAGAAAAGGTGAATTATAATTGGCTAATTCTACCCGGGTTCCCAGAATGATATTGAATATATGTGACCTATCACATCAAAACTGACCACTTCGCGGCTGGCTTCATTTTCAGATAACAATGAAAGAAGATGAGAAAATATGAAGAAAATAAGAAAGAATTTTGAGCCTGTTTTGCTCATTAAACATTTTTACTGTATCTGATTTCAACAAGTAAGGTGTCATTTTAAAGCTAAAAAAACAGCAGCTTATCCTAGTGTTTAAATCTCCATTTTCATTCCTGAAGCCGAGTGGTTGGTTTTGATTTGATGGGTCATATATGTATATAATTATCTTATGAATTTTGCATGCTGGTCTTTTAAAATTGACCAGATTATGATTTCTCCTGTGTGTGATAATTCTCCAGATGAGTACTACTTTGCAACTGACCATTATGAAATCGCAGAGGAACCCGATGCCTCAACATTGGTGACCTTGACTGTAAACCGAAACGGTGACGGTGTACTTGCAAAAAGTACAATAGGTAAGCCCCAAATAATACCTACAGGTAATAATGATTCAATTGTATTAGTTGTTAGCTATTTATTTCATACAGGATTCCCTCTCTGTGTCAGGTGGCGCTGTGTAGCGCTGCTGTGGTCTTCACAAGAGTACGCCATCTCACTCGATCTGATGCCAAGTGCGTTGCACCTTGCATTCCTTGGTTAGAAACCAGCTTCACGTCATTAGTCCAAGATGTTGGTGGACGTCCTCTTCCTCGTTTGCCTTCCATAGCCCCTTGCAAAATCTGTTTTCTACACCTCCATGTTTCCTGACAATATGGCCAAAGTACTTCAGCTTTCTCTCCATTATGCCGCTTCTGATGGTTAGACTTGTACCAATCTTGTCGAGGATCCAGGAATTTGTTCTCCTGTCTTTCCATGTCACTCGTAGAAGCCTCCTGTAACACCACATCTCAAAAGCATCTACTCTTTTCCTATCATTCTTGGTCATAGCCCCAGACTCGCATCCATAAGTGGCAATGGAAAACACAGTTGCACGAAGTAGGCGAACCTTGAGGTCAATGGATAGGCCTCTGCTTTTCCATATGCTTGACATGCCCTGCACAGTTGTCCTTGTAATAGCCATTCTTCTCTTAATTTCAGTTGTGCAGTCACCACTGTTGTTAATCATTGAACCCAGATGTTCAAATTGCTTCACCTCCTCAATCTGCTGTCCATCTATCACAAACTCATCACTTTTCTGCTCTCTGTCTACAACCATTATTTTGGTCTTCTTTGTGTTCAGGAGAAGGTGTTTTTCTTCGCTGGCCTTTTTGATGCGCTTCAAAAGATCAATCAGCTCTACTCTGCTGCTACAAATAAGAGTGGTATCATCGGCGTACCTCAGGTTAGTAATTCTTGTACCGCCAAACTTCACTCCACCTTCAAACCCCTCCAAAGCTGTTCTAATTATGTCTTCAGAGTAGATGTTAAATATGTTTGGTGATAGCACACAGCCCTGCCGTAAGCCTCTTCCAATCTTGAACCAATCTGTGTCCCCACTACTTGTTCTGACTGCCGATTCTTGGTCTTCATATAAGCAGCTGATCAGATCCACAAGATGACTTGGGAAACCCATCTTTTTCATAGTTTCCATCCCACATCTGAGAGTGGCTAACACAGTCAAAAGCTTTACTGTAATCTATGAAGCACATGTAAAGAGGAAGTCTGTGCTCTCTGCATTTCTCAATAACATTCTTGATATTGACAATTTGGTCCCTAGTCCCCCTTCCTTCACTAAATCCTGCCTGCTCATCAGATATTTCTTGCTCCATTTTGTTCTTCATTCTCTTGATGATGATCTTCAGAAGCACTTTACTTGCATGACAAATCAGGCTGATGGTCCGGTGATTGGCACACTCTTTCAAATTTCCCTTCTTTTGCAGTGGAATAAATACTGCCCTTCACCAGTCTCTCGGCCATTTCTTCTTTTTCCAGATGATACCACATAGACGCCACATTAGGTCTATCCCTTCTTTCCCAGTTGCCTTCCACAGCTCAGAAGCTACATTATCAATGCCAGGTGACTTAGCATTTTTCATTTGTTCCATGGCAAGCTCAACTTCAGATCTCAGTGGTGGAGGTTCTTCCTCACTCGTTTCACACTGTACATACACCTTATCATCTTGTGCCTCAAACAGCTGGGAACTATACTGAACCCATCGCCTTTTGATGTCTTCACTTTCGGTAAGAGTGTTACCTTTCTCATCATTTATAACATCCATCCTGGGGTCCACTTCTTTGGCAATACCAAAAGCTATTTTTGAGTCACCCTTACATCTTTCCATTTCCACACACTTCCTTTCGATGTAGTTTCTTTTGTCCTCCTTAACACTTTTGGAGACCTCTTTGTTTAAGCGTGCCCATTCTTCCTTTCCTCCATTTGCCTTTGCTCTCTTCCTGTCATCAGCTAGGTTTAAGGTCTGCTGAGAGATCCACGACTGTTTCCGTTTCTTCTTTCTGGGGATGTACTTCTTTGCTGTGCTCTGGACTGCTTCTTTCATGTCTACCCACAATTCATTTGGGGTCTGCTCCTCTTCATTAACTTTTAGTAACTCGTCAAACCTGTTCTTCACATCTACTGAATATTGAGTGGGAATGTTGTCAACATCATACCTGGTAGGTGGTGCATTGTCTCTCTTAGCTTTCAGTTTTAGTTTCACTTTAGCTACAAGTAGCTGATGGTCACTACCACAGTCAGCGCCTGGTCGTGTCCTGACATTTTGGAGTGATGTTCTCCACCTCTTCCTGACCATGATGTAATCGATCTGGTTTTTTTGTTCTATCTCCTTGGAGACCCAGTCTCCGTGGATGATGCTGAAATAACGTGTTCCCAATGACTAGGTTATTAGCTTCACAAAATTCCTCCAGTCTGTCTCCACGTTCATTTCTGATCCCAAGTCCATATTGGCCTATACACCCAGTTTTCTCCTTCATTTTGCCAATCTTAGCATTCCAATCCCCCAGTACGATGAGTAAGTCCCTTCTAGGTATACTATCCATAACTCCTTGTACCATCTCATAGAAGTCTGTCATCTCGCTGTCTGATGCATCTGATGTTGGTGCATAAACTTGTATGATAGAAATATTTAAAGGATGTCCTTGCAGTCTTACAGTCATCACTCTCTCATTTATTGGATTATATCCCAAAACACACTTGGCTGTGGTTCTTTCTATTATGAAACCCACACCTCCTCGTTTCCTTCCAGTATCTTTTTCAGAATAGATGAACATACTTCCATCATCTGTAGTGAACCTCCCTTGTCCAAGCCACCACAACTCTGTTACTCCTATATAGGATCTTAATATTGTTTGCAACGATCTCCTTCTCCACAACTTTTTCCTCCTGACATACTGCGTACATTCCATGTAGCAATATTTATTGGCTTCCTTAAAGGGGTGCTGTTCCTTTCCTTCCTGGGACCGTCAAGAACAGGACTTCCTGTAGCAGGCTTGAATCCTGATCTGTCATCACCAACATGTGTACTCTGAGCAGCATCTCTCTCTCTTCCCCAGTAGCTATTGACGTATCTTCCGGCCTGCGGGTCGCACCTTCCGATACCCTCGTTTTCTTTTGATTTCGTACTCTCATGTTTACATTCGATGCCAAATAGTACGGTGGGTGGCCAGGTCCTTCCGTACCAACAGTAGAGGGCCATTCCTGAGTTCTTACAGTACTAGCCTCCTCTTGACACAAACCATCTCCCTGGATGCCAGATGTGAGCTTTGTGTAATTGTGTTTTGCCGTTGACCATACCGTTGATTCCTCCGGCGCAACACATTCATCAATGCTGTTGACCATTGAGGACCATAGCTAGTATTCGCTATTTACCCATAGCTGGGTTAAAGAAGGTTCACCCTACAAAAGTGTCCCTTCCTTCTGCCTACTCATACCACACTGGCTAGGTAACATGGTAGAGGCTTGATGAGCTCCGAGTTGGAAGAGAGGAGTTCTTGAAGTCAGCTCTTGCTGTTATACTGACAGGGGGTCTCAGCGCCCCCTGAGAATCCACATCCTACACAAAACACTATGATTGGGACAGCAAGAAAGAAAAGATGAAGAAGAAGTAAAAGTCACAACACAAGCTGGCACCCACACTAGCTTTTACCCGACAAAAGGAAATGGACGATGTTGTCCGTCAGTGGACAACCTTTTAGTCCACAGTCCGGATTTAATTTGACAGCGTCGCCCATTTCCTGATGTCCGTGTGGGGTTGCGCCGTCACCTTCACACTGGGGATCTGTATCCTGTACCGCCAGTGTGATATGGGTTATGTGCCCATTAGTACTGGAATTCAGCGCCTTTGAATTTCCCCTAGTATGTAGAATAAGAACTCCCATCCTCTACGAAACTTAGGACGAAAGCTCCAATCCAAAAACAACACCAGACAAAAAACAAGCTACCAAGCCAACTAAATTGGCTCACCTTTCCTAACCAGCTGTGTTGCAAAAGGAAGTTATAAGGTAGAGAAGGTAGTAAACAGGTTGAAAGATGAAAAAAAAATAGAGTAGTGTAGGTAGGAGCATCCAAAATGGGACAAGGTGTAAGTACCCAATTGGAGAAAATCCAGCATAGATGGAAAGAGTTGGCACAAGTGCCAAAATGCTGGCAAAAGGTAGTTTTAAGCTCCTCGACACTGGGATAAAGTGTCTTCCTTTATCCCATACAGGATTAGAACAGCTTAATTAACCAACATTAATAATAAAATTATTCGATAATTGACTGGGCGAAGAAGTGTCAAACTGCACACTTGCTCGAGCTTTAGAAAGTGGGTCAGGGAGAAGACAAAACATTTCCGAACGCTCTAATGTTAACACTTTTAATCCACCCGTCATATTTCCATTTCAGAGTATTCTACAATGTCTCTCACAGCGGAGTCACCGAATGATTTCACAGTGGTCGATAAAGGCGATATCAGTTTCGCCGCTGGTGACACAACGGCCACTGTGGACATTACCATTAACTGCGACGACCAGATTGAAGGGCCAGAAGTTTTTGCTGTTAAACTCTTTTATCGTCCTGATGATGATCCAACAGTGTGCACTGGGAAAATAGGAGCACCTGGAATAGCCTATATTACAATACACGATCCAGAAACGAGTAAATGTGTTAAGACGGCGATAAAAACCAGGTGTGAGAGAAATATTTCTCCCGCACCTGGTTTTTATCGCCGTCTTCCCATTCATAAACAAATTTCTTTTGATAATAAAAATCAATCGGAATGACTCGGCAGTTTATGTGAGTTTCCCAAACAAGAATATCCTACAAAAAAGTATTGATGCCCCATCAACATTCTGCACTGTTACATGTAGCCAGGTACTATACCCATGGGTACGGGTACGAGTTCCAGGTCATGAGTACGGGTACGGGTCCGAATTCAAAATAGAGCATGAGTACAGGTACTGGTATGGGTCCGGAGCCATGGGCCTCGAGTACGGGTACGAGTATGGGTACGGGTACTACAAGTCTGATACTCCCTCCCGCCCTCTACCGGCATCCGTTTTCATGTTCCAAGGACCTGCACTCAATGACTTATTCAAACTCTCCTCCTCACCTATGGAACATTCTCCCTGTCAAGACCAGAGGCAATACCACCATAACCTCTTTCAAAAGAAAAGACACCTATTCCCCCAATTAGCTGGTTGTCTCATCTTCTCTTATTGCTCTTTTTCTTTCTTTTTGAGTTTTGTGTGCTTTTTGTCTAAAGTTGCGTACATGAAGGACAAAATACGTTTATGAGCAAAGCGTTTTTATATAGTAACGGAGTGGATACTAATCTACTACTGTTATCTCTTAGTGGCCCGATTCCATTTGAATTTGAATTTTAAGGTTCAAACTATTAAACTGTATCTTTAATAATTATAGATATAGGTAGCTCTAATCCTTTACGCCACTATGTGAAACGGAAAATTTGACAAATTCACACTACGCCAATATTTGATGCGACCGACGAAATTTCCTTGCATGAATATACATGCAACATGTATAGCTCTATAAAAGAAGGAGATTGGCATCACTTACATTACTTACATTCTAACCTTCGATTGATAACGGTTTCGATTTCTTTAAAGCTCTGTTCTCTTTCGAATATCACGATTATACTGTATGTGAGCCGCTTCAAGGGGAATCGGAAACGGTAACTTTAAATGTAGTGAGAAGTGGAAACACTGCTAAACCATCAACAATTGGTAACTATAATACTTTTTACCTTTAATGAGCTTTTAAACACATTAAAGCCACTTTTAAATGTGCCCCAATGGGGATACCATGATTGTTTCAATTTACACTATGCCATTGTTTCTCTAAATGTATATTCTCTATTTGCGTGTTGTCACGAATATGTTGGTGACTGGGGTCAATTTTTAGGCTTTTGTCTAACACACGCGTCACGTCACGTCACGTCACGTCACGTCACGTCACGTCACGTCACGTCACGTCACGTTGATATCTTCTTAAAAGTTACAAACAAGTCATACGGATCAGTTCACGATTTCGTTTAGTTTTTCCCGGGGTGTTTCCGCATCGAACCCGTCATTATCCCAGGCCCACAGTGAAATGGTTATCGGCGTGGCGATTGCTGACGGCCGCACACCACCAAATAAGCCCCATCGAAATGCACGTAAAAGGGCAAACAGATTCGCGATTTTACCTTCCATGAATTTCCAGACACGATCATTTATTTAAAAATGACTTTTTCTATGGCAAAATATTTACTTGTATTTGTATGAAAAATATTCCTTATTAATTTAATTGGCCTATACAAATGTAGGTCCTACCAGCTTTAAACCACGATGACGATTCGCATCACAATAGCCACGACAAACGCGGAGTGATTTTATTGTTGTGCGGTCGTAAATGGGCGACAAGCTGTCATTTACGCAATGAAGTTCAACATTTCGCGCCAACTTCACACCGCCGTCCACACCACGAACATGACCTTTGACCTTGAAGCCATATAGGAAACTTAGTAGCCACTTACCCACTTGTGCTTCCCACAAGGTTTGTGGCATGTGAAAAAAATGTCGTGAAATCACATTTTGGCCATATCAAGTAGGTCAAAGGTCAAATTAGGGTCATGGTCACACAACATTAATGGGGGTGGTCAGTGATTATTGTGACCAAGCCTGTTTTATAAGTCTGAAACACGCGAATGAGGTAGCTTATTTTGTTTTGATAGGCCATTTTCACGTGTGTTTCAGTGGGAGCATTATTTAGTGGTGTACGCACTGTACGTAGCCTCCGTCGCAGGCTACTCGTGTTTTTATCACACTCATAGTTTGAGAAAAGCGAAAACGCACCGCCTGCAAAAGAGGCTACACTAAACTAGGATACGGGCTGTGGTTTAAAAGTAGTTCCAGCAATCCCGATTATTTTATTCATTGAAGCTTTGCTGTGCTTTGCGGCATTGATGAAAAGCTGGAATTCCATGGACTATTTCACGGACTATTTATCACGTAGGGAGATAAGGGTAATTGTGGAGTTAATAATTTATTATGAACTTTTGATAACATTTCAACGTGACGTGACGTGACGTGACGTGACGTGACGTGACGTGACGTGACGTGACGCGTGTGTTAGACAAAAGCCAATTTTTATGGCCCCCTTATCTAAAAAAAAAAAATGTCACAGAAATGTGTCTCCTGTAGGAAAGGCGCGTGTAACGTAACGCGTGAACATTGTAATTGTAAGCACAAAGAATGCGCGAAAATTTTGATAGATAATTTTATGACCTCTTCTATTTTTGTGTAATAATATGACTCCTCCATTTTTAGTATGACTCTTCCCTTGCGTTTTCAGATGATTAATAGGAGGACCCTGAGACGAATACATATAGGCTCATCCGGCGCCAAAAATAAGGCGGGCCCGCAGGCCAAATGCCCTCAAAAATCACCACGTCCTGATAAATCGCTACCGAAAGCTGCTAAAAATTCTGACACCCAAGTCAGCAAAACGTATTAAATGATATAATTATATAATATTAGGTCGGCCGCCGTCGACCATACATGTATCTTTGTAATCGTCCAAATATCCATTTCACACTCCTCGACAACTTTTCAATTGAATCATTTAATAAAATTAAAGTTTTATTTGAGTCAACAAAAATGTTAAATGCTCCACAATATTCTGGTCTGCAAAAATGTTTAAGGCCCCACAAAGGTTTAATGCCAATGGCCCAAATGGCCCTCGGAAAATGTGGCTTAATTATTGCACTGGGCTCGAATTCATATCCCTAAAGAGAGTATGGAACGCTTTGGGCACTTAGGTGTTTGTTACAATTGTGAGCTGTGGTGTTCTTTGCGTAGGACATCGACTGTGAAAAGGATAGAACACTGAAATGTGCAAAGCTAGGATAATGTAAGAACAGTCCCAGCAAACACAAAACGTTTTCGACATCATTCGCAAAAGGTTATAAAAGGTTGTCAGAAAACGTTTAAATGTCGGGTTATATAAAGGGTACATTAATGGTATAAAACGTTTTCATAACATTAAATAACATTTGTTGGTAATTTACTGCACAGCAAACACAAATGTTTTACAGAAAACATTTAAATGTCGGGTTATATAAAGGGTATAGAAACGTTTTAATAACATACCAAAAACATTTTTGAAAACTTGGTACAAATCATTCTAAACAGAATGTTATTTTGGGGTTGAAAAAATATTTTGCAAAAAATGTTTGCCCAAAATATTTACAATAACGTTTTTAACGACCTTCATATAACCCGACATTTAAATGTTATTAAAACGTTTTGTAAAAAACATTTTAAGAACATTTCTGTGTTTGCTGGGTGCAAATATTTTAACATAATGTTATTTAAGTGTTGACAAAGTATTTGGCCAAAAATGTTTGCAAAAATAGTTTACAATCATGACATTTCGAAAACATTTTAAAAATATTGTTGTAGTGTGTTTTCATACAATGTTTAAAACGATTTCATGACCTTTATATAGCCCGACATTTTAATGTTATTAAAACGTTTTACCCAATCCAAAACCCAAAATATAACTTATTTAAACGTTTTAAAAAACGTTTTTGTGTTTGCTGGGGTAGTGTAGGTTGCGGGTTTGTAAAGAAAAATCGCGGACGCTTACTACTAACGTTAACAATGATTCTGAAGCGATCATGTGAAATTAATTTATGACTTTGTTACATTGTTAATTTTTTCATTAGATATACATTATGTTTGTATTGCATCCGTTTATTGCCCTCGCCTTCCTATGTGTACAGTGTTGAAACCTTTAGCCCAGTTTCGATGAGATGTTTTATAGCACCTTGCTACGATACGTGAATTTATAATGATTGTAATGAAAAGAGATGTATTTCCAAATTACTCATTTTACTTGATAAGGTCAGCCTAATATTAATTAACCCAGGCAACTTGCTAATCAACATCGTAACGACCTATATGGCCCATTCTCCGTTAAAGCGTCCAAGTTTGGTCTCGGGAATGACAAAATGCCAACCACAAAGAATTCATAAAATAGTTTAAGAACACAAAACAATGCATGGGTGATTTTTCAACAATATTTCATTTTTGAGCAATATTACTTGTACGTATTGGGGGTAACGTATCAGTGGTAACGTATCTGTGAAACCCTTTCCCATCTTTGTCTTAATCGTGCAAGTGTAAAACTGACCGACTTAATACACATACTTGATCAGTCATCACCCAATGTACTAAAGTCTGGTATGGTATTTGGCTTAATTTATCACATCGTTTTTTTCGAGGAGAGTAGAATTTAGGTAACGTATCTGTGAAGGCATGAACGTAACGTCAGGACTTTTTGCCATTAATAGACCTGATTTTTTTTACTTTGAAACCATTGTGTTTTGTTCCATATATATAATATAACTATGGAGCCTGTTTGATCCATCACATATGAGAACATTCATCTAGCCAATTATTTTCACAGATTGTTATCCATTAGAAATATGGTAACGTATCTGTGAACAATATTGACGACATAGTCTGAAAGACCTGTTGGAAAAATTTAATAATCTGTGTTGTGATGATTTATACTTTATAATTAGGGCATGATACCAGCTAATGAAAAGTACCTATAATCCATTATATGCGCGCATGTTTAGAGAGCAGGGACACGTTATACTAAACACACCTTGGTTGGCGACATGGAGGAAAACAATGGACATGCATAATCAGCTTTATTGTTTTATACTTTCTAGGCATGTTACAACCTCTAGCTTCACACATTTTTAAAAGCAACTCCTAAGTATAAGTTATATTAATAAAAGTTATTTCTTTCTGAAGAAACGAGTCTGAATACGACTTGAAACTATGGGCGACACATATTTGGCATTTTGAACACTTTATCGGAGAATGTACCCTATACAATGTAGCCAAAATGTCCTTCTTTTCAGCATGCTATGCCTTTAGGCTATACACTATCCCCTTTATCGTTGAGTTAGTCCCATCTTCTGTCAGAAACTCTGATTCCATCACTTTTAAGAAGTCTCTCAAGACTCAGTTTTATGCATTAATTGTCTTTTTATTTTATTCCATTGTTCCTGTTGTTTCCAAGCGTACCGTTCTCGACGTAGATGCGCTATATAAAAGTGTTATCTTTTATTTCCTCTAGGACTTTCCTTAAGAGCCATTAGTGCTCAGAGTGGTCTTGATTATACGCGTCCAGCATCGTTATCGGTCAACTTTGATGACGGCGATACCATCATACCAGTCTCTATTGATATCAACTCTGATGCTTCCAAAGAAGATCCTGAAACTTTTGAATTATCCATTGATGTAGTACCTGGCAAGAACGATGTTATCAGTAAACCCTACACGACTGTTGTCACCATATACGATAGTAGTACGAAAAGTAAGTTGTCAATATTCTTTGTGAATAGCCTTATGGTAATTTAAGCAAATATTAAATGACGTCACTTTATAGCCACTACATGAAACACCAGATGTATATAGAAATGGGCCCGGGTCTCAGACACCATTATTTGTATGCGGCGCTCAATGCGAACGCCAGCAGATGTTAATTAGTGGTGTTAATAACATGATTATACATTACCGTATTTATGTAACTACACGACCTAAAGGCAGAATAAAGCTGATGTGAAATAACAATGTTTATTGTCTGCTATAGGAAGTTGTGTCGAGTTTGCAGCACCAGCCGCATCTGTCCTCGAGTCTTCATCAGCAGTGAGGGTCACCCTATTGCGATCGGGAAATGTAGAGGATGCTGTTCAGATTGGTATAAAATGTGTTTCGTTTCTGTTTGTTTATTTTCCAAACCTTGCCTATTTGACCAAATTGACAAGATAATATGAGGTTAAAAGTTGAAAATTCAGCTTAAACAAAAAAAACGGATTAAAAATATCATGCTCATCTCTTTCTCTCTTTATCCCAAAAGCATTAAGGGATCTGGAATGAGCGTTTTGAGCGTTTCGACAGTATTTTTTGTGGGACATGAGAGCACATCAGACATATTGAATTGCATTCTGAATACAAAGAATGTCTTTTTGATATCAAATAATTTTAATTTTTTTTAAATTCACGAAATAATGCAAATTTTATGACAAATTATTAAAATTTGATATTTTTCACATTTTTGATATATTTATACAGTCCTCGAAGTAAATTTTATAAATCTAATGATATATTCTTAAGTGTATGTAGCTGGGAGAAAAGCCGACGATCAATTGAAAATTTTGACCTTTCATATTGAAGATATGGATTTTTTTCCAAAAAGACCTAATTTTTTTTGCTGTTTTGGGAAAAAAATCCATATCTTCAATACGAAAGGTCAAAATTTTCAATTGATCATCGGCTTTTCATCCCACCTACATACACTTTAAGAATAAATCATCAGATTTATAAAGTTTACTTCGAGTACTGTTAAATATAAAAAATATCAATTTTTAATCATTTGCCATAAAATGTGTATTACATTGCGAATTTAAAAAAATCCAAATTATTTGATATTAGAAGGACATTCTTCGTATTCAGAATGCAATTCGATATATCTGATGTGCTCTAATGTCCCACAATAAATACTGTCCAAACGCTCATACCCCACCCCTTAAGGAGCTGTGCAATAATTATGAGCAGGGGGATTTCCAAACGGCGTGCCAAAAATACTTGTCTCCTCTCGGCGTGCCAAAAATCGCTTACCCACAATTTTACCCTCCCCGGGTTCGTAATTGCACAGCCCCTAAGATGAGAGTATAGTAACGTCTTTCCAATGGACATGCATAGGTAGGTAACAGAGAATGTCAGCCGCTTGAGCCTCTCGCACTATCAAAACCGGTGGTCGGACCTGGTTTCTATTTTGTGCAAAATTGGTGTCGTTTCCATGAGCCTCTTCTAAACTAAAAATAGAACCTTTTTATAAATTAATATATTTTATTATCACAGGTCTTACTACAGCTGATGTAGATGCCAAAGCAGGGCAGGATTACACTGGGTTACAAAGCTCCCCAACCACAATTTTATTTGGACCCGGTCAGACAATTGTCACTGAAACCATTCCGATTATCAACGACCAAATAAAAGAGACCGATGAATGCTTCCAATTGAGGCTTTACACGCTTACGGATGCTGTAGATAATGTGGATATCTGTTCAACGGATGCAACTGTGGTTATCAAAGATGATGACGGTAAACGATGGTTTAAATTACTAAAATGTACAATAACAGGTCCTTGCAACTCCTATACACTTTCAATACAAAAGTGTGTGGGCAGCGTAATGCATACTTTGTGTAACAACGCAGGGCTAGCCAGCGCATTTGAAAGGTCAAAGGTCATTTGAAGCAGATACAAAATCAACTATATATGACGTCACTGTACTCAGATCGATATGCGAATTCTCCAGTCAATGGCACTGCGTGCTCTCTTTAGTCCAAAATGATAACCTTTGTCCCATTCTCTTAAAAGCTATATTCAGAGATATTCGTTTGACATTTTGTTTACCTAACTGCTGCGTTAAATTTGGCCTTACCCCTCTTGACTCCTTGCCCCTACCCCCCCCCCCAAAGTCTTGCATGCGCCACTGAACAGTCCTATGATCTTTCATAAATGCCACCTGCTAGTGTACGTATATTCATGGTTTCCGAATACAACTTGAAGTTTCATGTACTCAGGAACAAGGAGCTATCAAGGTGTGATATTATTGTCTCTCGTAACACAACTCCCTCCCCGACACACACCAACATACAAAATCGTTAATTATTTTATCAAGTAATTTAATAATACCAATTATTGGGGAAGCGGAGACAATACCATGCGTGGATAAGCCGAAGGCCCAGTGCGAGTGCAAGGTTCAGTACACTAATTATCTATTACACAGTTTTCAATGGGTAAATGCCATATTTTGGGCGGAATATTTCTCATATTCAGAACTCTTACAGTTTTAACACAGTGACACCTACTGTAAACACCTTATAACTGGCAGTGCGCCTTCGGAGCTGAAAGTTACAAATAGGTAGGATTTGTATCTGTAGCCTGTCCTAGGACGATCAGATCAGATTAAGATTAACTTAGAGTTAGTGTACCCAATGAAAGTTAGGCTTGCTGATATAAAACCATGTTGACGCTGAGCACAATAACGAATCTATCATATCATCAAATTATTAATATTATAAAATACTATTTTTATACATTATGATGAACGTTTATCGCATAAATCAGCAATAGAATGATTCACAAGAGCTTAATATTTCCACCCGCCCAACCTTGTGTTTTCCCAATGGAGTCGCCCCAGCGTAGAAAATATTATCAATCCGTACTAGTAGTGCAGGCGTACAATACGCACATAGGCACTAGTATCAACAATACAAGCAAGCCGGTACCTTTGATGTTTTGCGTTTTGGTTTACCTATTAATTACTTACAGATCAGTTCTATTTTGAAGGAACAATAGCCAAAGTAGAGGAGGGTCAATGCACTGAAGTAACAATACTCCGGTGGGGGTATCTGGATAAGCCGTCGTCCGTTAGTGAGTAATCACAATATTTACCTAGCCGTTACATTCTTTCTTTGGGGTCAAAGGTCACTAAAGGGGCATTTCTGCTATTTAACCAAATACCTTCAAAATGCTTCTTCTGCCACATATTATATATCACAATGACGTCATTTGCACATATGCATCGGCTATACCACACGCCTATAACTTCCACACAGAAATGGGGTCAAAGGTCATTAAGGGGGTAAAATCTTACAATTGCATTATTTGGACATCTGTAAGGGGTATGTGGCTCGGTGACAACAAATCTCACGACTAGGGAACATTTTGCAGGGTCAGGTCAAAGGTCATGCAGAGGTCGAATTTTCGAAATGCATTTTCTGAACATCTGTAAGAGGTACAGGGTTCAAACTCTGTGACAAAAAACTTACTGACCAGGGGAACACTTTGGAACACTGTGCAGGGGTCAGGTCAAAGGCTATCTGGGTCAAATCTTAGAAATTCATTTTCTGGACATCTGTAAGGAGTACGGACTCAAACTCGGTGACAACAAACCTCATGACCTGGGGAACATTTCTGGAACATTTTGCAGGGGTCAGATACCTCCAAAATACTAGCTTACCCCAGCCAGGTTTGTGGTCTATGACCACCATTTGCCACTAGTTCTTTAGTTCTTCTTCTGGTTCTTCTTCTTTCTGGCAACAGGTCCACAGACTGCTCCTTCATGCTGAGGCCAATTTTAACCAAACTTGGTCACAAGTATCACTGGCCAAGATGTAACTTGATAAGTGACCAGTGGCCGGTCAAAGGTCACGCAAGGGTCACAGGGGTTGAAAAACGTGCTTTCAGCTTAAAATGCTACCCCTTCCACAAATTTCATGGCTCAGAGTTGGGACTTGCACACATGCATTGACCTTCGCTGGTACACAAAAGTTAATCTCCGATTTGGGATCAAAGTTCACTATATGGGTCATTTCCGGTTAAAATCTAAAAATCTTCAAAAATTCATATCTGCTACATGTAATAATTATAGCATCCACTTGCACAGAAATGATCCTTATGACATTTCATGGGTCAAAGGGTCAAAGGTCAAATTTTAAAATTGTTCCAATCAAATTCTACAGGAACGATCCTTACGACATTTATGATCCCAAAGGTCAAAGTTTAGGGGTCAAAGTTCACAGTTTTGAACTTGGTCCAATCGAGTTCATATTCAACAGGAATGATCCTTACGACATTCTGAACATGTTTTGGGGTCATTTCTGCTTAACGGCTAGCTACGGCTAGGTTCAGATCTATAAATATACCCAGTCAAATCTGCATCATGGCATGCACGTAGTATAGGCAGGTTCATCCCAGGAGAAAACCATAATCTTTTCCTACCAGAACCATACTTGGTACATATGTTGCTTGGGTTAAAAGGATCAAAAAAGCCTCTATTTTTTATATAAGTATATATCCCAGAAAACAGGCCTATGCATTCAATGCTGTGTTTGGGCAAAACTTTCGGTGATCACTTTAACGAAAGTTCTCTATGTTTTGCGGACCCCAACTACGCCGCTGAAGGGGCTGCACCCAGCAGTAGCATTAACAGGGGACGGCAAGGATGGGGCCATGCAACTTTGAAGGAGCACATTTGACGAAAATTGTCAAAAATATGCTGACAAGCACAAAAACAGCTGCCCCCTTGCCTCCCCATTGACACCAAGGCTGTAGTGTTTTGTAGTATTCAGTAAGGATATGGCTAACCCTACCCTTACTCAATACGACAAAGCATTGAAAGTCTGGGTGTCTCCCCTTCAGCGGGCGGGCTGGTGAAATAATAGAGCTCCTGTCTAAACCACCGCATTAGGGATGTTTCTTCTGAATATCCAATTACGCATTATTTGGAGATAATTTGTATTATCTTGGTTTTTCACAGATGTCAATGTTGAGCCCTCAAGTGCCGATACCAGTGACTATGAGGTTCGGAACACTGACAATTCATCCGGTATAGAATTTGAAAACAATCAAGAGTCACACACACTTCAAGTCTGTGCGACCGATGACAGCTTGTATGAAAAGGACGAGAAATTCTCACTGGTTCTGCAACCAAATGCCGGCAAAATTCGTTTTCCTGATCAAGTATGGGTTGTTATTAAATCTAATGACGGTAAGTCGTCTATTAAATCACAATAATTAAGATATGATCCGTGATAGCGATAAATAAAGACACTCAACGTTATATAAGTCTGTCTGTCAACCAGAGGGACGTGATTAAGAATATACAAAATGGCACATGGAAAGGTTTGGTTACAAAAACGATTCTCTTATAAACGCATCTATGCATACACCAGGCACAAAAAGAAACTCGTCAGTTATATTCATCCTTGCTGTTCAATAACTTGATAATTTTGGATTATTTTGAAATATACATTTTATTAATTGATTTTTTCTTTCTCATTTGACACCCTGTTCGTGAACATTGAGCAAGAATTGACCAAGATATGCGCCTCCAAACTCTCAAACCCCAAAATGAAGAGTTGCAATTTTAACGATTCAATTGTGCCTGTACACTGTGTGCTTTATTGATTGGCCCGTGGTGCTTGTGTGCAATACAACGATGCGTTCCCATTGAAAATCGTTGAAAATGCGGGTTTGCGGGTTTGGAGACGCATATCTTGGTCAATTCTTGTTTGTTTTTCACGAACAGGGTGCCTGGTGTAGTTTCCACCTCGATACACAGTCTGTGTTTACTCTCACGGTTGAGTGAATAGCATCATAAGAGCTGTGTGAGCTTCTAGCTAGAAAATAGGAATTTGTGATTTGTTTTTGTCAAAACCTCAAGTGTTTCCTTCATCATTTGGAACAAATGCTAACACTTTCCGCTAAAAACACTTTTTTCATTAGGTCAACAGACAAGTCAATATTTGTAGCAAGGCGAATGTGGTAAATCTGTTGCAATCAGCCTATTCACGCACAATATTTGACCAATATGTAAGTTTTAAAGTCAAATCCTCAAGTGATACTTACAATATTTTTCATATTTCATGTCATTAATGAAAGATCACACTTATACTGTTCATTTTAATGAACAATAGCCTATTCTCTTTAAATTGCAAATCTTGTGCAAAAAGTTACTATTTCGCCTGTTTTGTCATACGGTTGTGAAATCAATGAACTGTAATTTTGCTAAAGAGCGTTTACAAATTGATATGTCGTTTTAGTGTACCTTGGTGCTCCATCATAGGTCTAGTTCGAATCATGTTTTCAATACATGGTGCTTATTAGAATTTACCACCTTCTTTTTTCGCATCCAAACATATTGGCTTAAAATTGGTCAAAACTTCGGTTCATCGTAATTCTTAGGGCGAATATTATTACGAGTATTACATATCTATATGCAGACATGGATATACTTGCAGATGTGGATATTATTTCGTAAATATACCCTTTCTTACATTTCCTTTTAGCTTCTTTTTTCTTCTCTTTTTTTATTACATTGTGTTTCCATTTTTTATATTTCCTGCTTAGTTTGTGATTCCCGGTTTGCATTTACCGGGTGTCCAAAAAAAGGTTACATGTAGATTTTTGAAAACATAATATATGTACCCTCTACTAGTACCCATTTGAATGTCAAGTTCACAACCTACGTACTTAGCCCGCATTCCAGGCATTCCTGAGCAAGCTCCTTACGTGACATAATGCAACACGAGGTCATTATACCAGCGTCACAGCCACCGTGTGTTTGGCGGGGCACTTGAGTAGGCCCAGCCATAGCATGGCAGATGCAGTATTTTATTCTGATAAACAAAGAAAAAACTTGTTCAGTTTTATTTCAAGAGTTCAGTCAGAAATGTGAAAACAAACAGCAGCGATTTCAAGTCAACAAAATCCAAGCAAGCCCTAAATGCAAAACATTGTTATTCATTTCACTGACAACAGGAGATACAGCGTGCAGAAAGCTTTCGCCAAAAACGTGTTCTTCTGTAATGACCATCTTCCTTTATTTGTTACCACCAAGAGTCTAGAAGCTCTAAAACCGATTCATTTTCAGTGTACAATATTTAATTTTTCAATGTTTCTTTTGTGCAATAAGTTCAACGATGAGAAAAAAGAAAAACATAAAAAGTAATAAAGAAAAAAATCTGAAAACAAAAGTGTGATTGTGTTCAACTTTCGTTATGCGATATTTTGATGCTTGGCCACTCTTGACACCCATGTCATCTTGCGCTCATAAGTTAAGTTGCTTTTAAGATACAGAATTGAAACTTAGCAAACAGTTACAAGAAGAATGAACAAATAATATCTGAAAAAATTACATTGTTTTGTTGTACCATCACAAAATGCGGTTCGTTTTCTACATGTAACCTTTTTATGGGACGGGACACCTTGTATTTATTTAATTCTGTTCTCATTATTTTAGCTTCCTTTTCTTAGATGATTTTTACATGAATTATTTATTTATTTATTTATCTATTTATTTATTCTTTCATTATTTTAGCTTCCTTCCTTCCTCCCGTATCCATTTTATCATCTTGGTCACTTTGTAACCCCATCCCGTACCATAAACCACAACCATATACCCGTACCCGTAACCCATCCATAGTAGGCTTAATACCTTTTTTCCTCCTTTCTTTTTTCTTTTCTCTTTTCGTATATGCATATTGCGTCCATTGGTCCTGGCACTGAAGTTGGGCTATGTGCCCCACGCGTGCGTGTATCGCGTATGCGTATTGCTGCGTTACCCGCGCGGTATTGCTGCGTTACGCGAGCGGCGTTAGATACGTCAGTTTTGTAGGTTAGGTTAGCAATACATGATGCAGTCATGTCTACAGTAGAATTCATCTCGACCTTTGCAGGACTTATCCCCATTAAAAGCTATTAAACCAAGATAACACTCATTGAAACAGCTCAACTGATTAAATCGGATCTTCTCTGGTTGTGCACAAGTGACTGTTTTCATGTGCGATATCGCAATAAAGCTGGTATTCATAGCTTCAGTTGGGTAACCGATTATAAAGGAAACGAAAGGAAACAATGTTATGTGTGGCTTTGTTCACGAAATCAGACAATGTCGTGCTTTTTGTAAACCAGCATTCTTGAAAATGAGCAACATAATGATTTTTGACTTAACACGGTTTAGAAATAATTTCTTCATATTTTTGGTGTTATCTGTCGTTTACATGTCCTTCCTAAAACACAAAAGTACGACCCTCTCCAAACACCTAAATTAGCTAAAAATTTAGGACATGTTACAAAACTTTATTTTCTAGAACCTATTTAGAATAATTTAAATGTAGCTTTTACCGGTTTTTTGTGGCATCCTTCAGAAGTGAGCGGTCCGATACCAATATTTTCGGTCAAATCTCCATTCAAATAACACGGGGAGTTGGCTAGCTATGCCTTGCCCTCACTCATATTTTACAAAAGTACGACCATTTCTGAACATCTAACCTAGCTGTAATTTTAGGTCATGTTAGAGAAATATATTTGCTAGAAGTTTTGGAGAATAAATAAAATATTGGCTGGTTATTTTTCACACAGTGATGTTAACTAGGCAAGTGTCCATTCTCCCAACATACATCATTTGTAGGGGTCACGCGTCAATGGTGAGAGCACTGTGTATTGTGTATAGGAAAACGGACAGTAACTGCAGTATGATTGACTACATTTTTTTCTATTTACCTAGGTTAGCAGCCGAATACCTTTTCACTGGTTTTGCAGCCATTTTTTGGCCGTTTTCAACCAAATAAAGACCGTTCCATTTCTCGCATATTCCTCAATCTCCCGTATGAATTTGGCGACATTTGGATCCAAACTGACGGAGCCTTTTGATCTTCATACCTACATAACTATATACATACACCTTTTCGCTATTTATAGTAAGATGCCAAGATGTAATCTATAATTCCGAACAAACTCTCTTCCGCTACCAGGCTAATACTGGTCGATTGTGTTGCAGTGGAATTTCATTCTGAGCTGCGAGTCGGCCATGATTCGTGTTGTGCAGTAACCATCTCTTCCACCGATTGTCCTCTTTCACGTTATTATTTAGATTTAGATTATAGAGTTACACGTCGAAATTATTAGCCTGTGTCAGAGTATCCTATGAACTATCGCAGGGTGATAGTAGTTTTAGGAGGGGTGCTATCACCCTTTGATTGTTCAATTTTGTTTGTTTTTGCCTTAAAAGCAGGAAATGGTAAATATAACAAATATCATGTGACCCCCATTTCAACCAATCAGATGACAGAAAAATATGTAGGTCCATGAGGTGTATAATATTGTATCTCGTAACACAACCGTACAAACATACCCCACACCACCATACCCCCAACCCCACCCCACACACACCAACATGCACAAACCGTTAATTGATTAATCAAGTGAGAAGTGTGGTACTAGGTGAAGCCGAAGGCTGAACCCAGTGTGTCACTGAGTATATTCCCATAACATGTCGACGCTGAACACAATAACGAATTTATTATACTATAAAATTATTCCTAATATTTTTAGCAATAATATTTTCAGACATTATGATTTATCGCATAAATCAGTAATAAAATGATTCACACGAGCTTAATATTTCCACCTGGCCAACATTGTGTTTTCCCAATGAGTCGATGCAATTCTTACAAACGACCTAATTATCTATGTAATTGTTTGTTTGCATTACTTACAGATCAGTTCTATTTTGAAGGAATATTTGCCAGAGTAGAGGAGGGTCAATGCACTGAAGTAAATATATTGAGATCCGGTTACCTAGATCAAATGTCATCAGTTCGTAAGTAATCACCATAATTATTCAAATCTGCATCATGGCATGCACGCAGTAAATGGCATATAGATTCCTGAACATGGTCATCTGGACTGTTATTGAAATTAAAAAAGAAATTTATAGTTCTAGTACAATAAAACAGCACTTACTGTGGACGTTTTGAAACTTGTCAGATTTCTTTATCAACACTGATATTGTTGTGAGCACCTTCTGTTTACCACTCGTTGCTCAGCAACGCGGTTGCCAGTTGGTTTCTTCTTCAAGAGATCAACGAAATACAAACATTGGAGTAAAGAGACAGTGAAATTCAGGCAGCAAGGCAGCCCCATGAATTAAGACGTGGGGCGATACAATTTAATTCGCGTATTTGAATATGAAAGCAACTGTCAACCGCGTTGCTGAGCAACGAGTGGTAAACAGAAGGTAGTCACAACAACGCGCGAGAGCGCAGGTGTATTCAGGGTACAGTTACCAGTTCCCATGGAATATAATTCGGAAAACAACTTGCTAGCTATATCCCAGAAAGCCTTGTAAAGGTCTAAGAATTCAATGGCGTGTTTGGGCCAAACTTTTGTTGATCACTTTAACGGGGTGCCCTATGTTTTACTCGCCCCGCACTCGCCGCTGAAGGTGCAGCACCCAGCAGTAACGTAGCCAGGACTTTATCAGAGCGGGGGCGAGGGTGGAGCTATGCTAGGGAAATATGCTGATAAGTACAAAATGGCAGCTGCCCCCTGCCTCCCCACTTGGTTACGCCACCGACACCCATGTTGTAGTGTTTGTAGTATGTTGTAAGGATATGGCTAACCCCAACCTTACTGAATTCAACAAAACATTAAAAGACTGGGCGCCTGCCCTTCAGCGGGCGGGAGCGGGTAAAAAAATTAAGCACCTCTGTCCAAGCCACCCTCGCATTCTTCTGAAGATCCAATTACGCATTACGCATTTGGAGATTCCCTAAAGCAAACAACAACTTTCATTTGAACAAAACCAAAAATATGACTCACTTTTGACGGTTTCGCCTATCATGGTCGGTAGGCATCATCAGTTCCGGTTGGACGTATCCCGACTGAAGAGGGTGTATTATCAGCCAGGAGAGGATCATACACATGACAAAGGAAGTGGGCCCGCTCGTCTCTGTTCATGACATTGGGTGCTCGTCTTCTGATCCAAATGGATTCTCAAATTCTTCTTGTATATGCATCACACTCCTTACCAAGGATTTTAGCATTGTCCCAGTTGATGACATGGTTTTCTTGTACCGCATGGTCCGCAATGGCTGACTTAGACGTGTGTATGATCCTCTCCTGGTTGATAATGCACACTCTTCAGTCGGGATACGTCCAACCGGAAGTAAGGATCAACAACCATCATTCTGATGATGCCTACCGACCATGATAGGCGAAACCGTCAAAAATGAGTCATAATTTTGGTTTTGTTCAAATGAAATCATTTATAATGTTTATCAACACACCTGATGAATCTGTTAATACTAACAACTTGTATCGTGATAATCGTCTTGGTTTTTCACAGTTGTCACTGCTGTACCATCAAGCGCCGATACCAGTGACTATGCGATTCAGGGCATTTCTTCCGCTATACAGTTGCGACAAGATCAAGGTTCACACACACTTCAAGTCTGTGCAACTGATGACAGCTTGTATGAAAATGATGAGATATTCTCACTGGTTCTGCAACCAGATGCCGGAATCAGCAATAATGGTCACATTGGATTTCCTGATCGAGTAACTGTTCTTATTGTATCTAATGATGGTAAGTCATTATATATATTACATTCTAATAATTAAAATATGATCCGTGATGATAATAAATAAAGAATACAAAAAAGTCCGTTTTTGTGTCTCTCATGGTCTAGTTCGAATATTTCATAAGTCAGGGAGTTCGCGTATGGGGGTGTGTTACATATAGTATATAATATAAATTTAAAATATATATAATATGATATCAGTTCAAACAGAGGAACCTATATCGTGCGATCCGGTTTGTGTTAATGGTGAATGCGTTGAAGGCAACAATTGTGTTTGTGATAGAGACTATGCTGGAGACCGTTGCGAAATTCGTAAGTATAGCGTTATTTCATTATTTGCGTGTTTGTTTTTCATTCAAATCTTTCTCACTTTGTAATCCACAATTGTGTAGTGATGTAAATCTTAATGCTGGTAATAAGATATGCATAACATTTTAAATAAATTTTGAAAAAATATGCGTCCTCTTCAGAAGGGATCATTTAATGTTTAATGTTGGGTTTCGATTCCAGTTTCACGTTTGGGACAAATACGACTATGTTTATGATTATGACACCAAAATGTCATCAACAATGAGGTAAATCTTGGGGTTGAGGCTGTCGGTCGGATTACTTGTATTTAAATGTAAGAAATCTGACATTGTAAAATGATTATCATTCAGAAAATGAGATGTCAGGATCGGTTTTTTGTTTTTTGCAGAAATCACGTGTTTCCTGGAATTACCCAACGGTAACGTAGAACCACTCCAAGACGCCTACGACGTGGGTACAGAGGTAACCTGCAGTTGCAATACTGGCTATCGATTAGCTGCTGGGATATCAACATTGACGTGCATCCTTGTCCCTCCAAATGTTGCTAAATGGTCACCTCAAACACCGATTTGCATAGAAGGTTCGTGGTCCTATTATATATTTCACTACCATTATGTTACTTTTTATGAATATTATTTTATTTTATGTTTTGTTTGTTGATGTAAAGGCATATTATTTTATATGCCTAAAAATCATACATCATTATTTGATATGCATGTGTCTCATAAAAAGCAGGTTCCAACGACGGTGGTGGTCATTTAAAGTGTTTAGCTATAATTTGCAGAAAACCAGAGGGAGTACGTGCTACAGGGTCAAATATCAATCAATGACAATAGACACCTCATGAGCAATATTGAATACATATTATTGATTAATATTTGAATCAATATTTGTATAAATTATGATACAGTAGAGGGGAGACCACCTATATCTTGTGATCCAGATTGTGGTGATAATGGTGAATGCGCTGAAGGTAACAATTGTGTTTGTGAAACAGGATATACTGGCTACCGTTGTCAAACTCGTAAGTAACGTTATTTCCTTGTCATCGTTTGTTTTTTAATTCAAAACTTTTTCACTTTGAAAACAACAATAATGTATTGATGTATCTCAAATGTAAGTTCAGACGTCCTGGTAACAACTTCAAGATATACTACGCACAAAGAGTACCGAACACTTAAAACAAAAGCAATATAAAAGTACCGAACACTTAAAACAAAAGCAATATCTTAAAGCCACTTAACCTAAATGAAGTAATTAATACATGGTGAAAATTATGTTCTGCGTATATTTGTACCTCATTCGACATTACGCGACTTTATTTTCGCAAATTATACCAATTTGAATAAAAAAATTTTTTCATAATTGACCAAAAATATCTAGACTTTTCGAAGCACACTAATTCTAAGCATGGCGAGTGAGTGAGGCGGTTAGAATGTAGGAATCACAATAAAAATAGCCCACATTTGTCACTTTGAAACGCTCTCTTTTTCCATTCAACAATATAAAAAAATGAGTTAGAATAGCCGGTTGGAATCACCCTAAAAAATAACCAAAATGTGTCACTTTTGAAATGCTCTCTTTTTCCGTTCAACTCGGTATAACTTGGGGCAATAAAGCCTATCTAATGATTGCTTTATATGGTTAATTGTCTTCGAAACGCACGTCCTCTTCAAAAGGAGTCATGTGATGCTACTTTCCAACCCATTGACATCTGAGAGATAAATAGGTTCATTTGAAGAGCAACAATAAAAATGAGTTACTTTTTGAACACCTTTTGGATTGTGAAATCAAAACAATACAACCTAATTTAGATATATTTTGAAGGAGGAAAGCTGGGGATGAGGCTACCAATCGACCATTCTATTTTTGTAACCAAACTTACAATGTTAAACATGTTAATTATTATGTTAACTATGTCAATATCTGGTTTTTGTTTTTGCAGAAATCAGGTGTTCCTCGCTGCCATTAACCGACGATAATGTGGTACATTTACAACCACCCCAAAACAACTATGACGTGGGTTCACAGGTATCCTTCAGCTGCAGGGCTGGCTACCGACTAGTAGGGATATCAACATTGACGTGCAGCCATATTCCTCCAAATGTTGTTTCTACCTGGTCTTCTCAACCACCGATTTGCATAGAAGAAGGTACGTGAGCCTTTTATATATTTCACTATCATATTTTACCTTTTTTATTAAAATTTACTGCATAAAGAAGAGTCGATTAAGACTTAAAAGATTAAAAGGTGCCTCTCACTTTGTCCATTTTGACAATAGATAACATTATCAGACTTATCGGGATCATTCTTGGAGGAATTGCCCTACTGGGTGTGCTCGTGGGGTTGCCCCTCGTTGCATTTCTCTGTTGTCGCCATGTTATAACACCTCCGAAGGGCCAACTAGAGACACAGCAACCGCTTCAACTGGTCCCATATGACGGCGTTAATCAATATCAGTTTACTGGCAATGCACAGATGGTAATTGATATTATATTAGACAAATGTAACACCGAAAAAACTCGATAGTTAGCATACATTATGTGCTTACTATCGAGCGCTTTTAAAACATGCAAACATGAAGAGCCTCATCCAAAAAAGTGTAAAAGGTTTACGAACAAGTAAACATGCAACTGTGTGTCTCAACCCCATTAGCTCGTTGGTAAAGCGCCGGACTTTGATACAATTTCATGTTTTCAAAAGCGCTCGATAGTATGCACATATGCTAACTATCGAGTTTTTACGGCATATGAATAAGGAGACAGATAGATTGGAAAAATAAATAAATAAATAAATTATTAAATAATAAATAATAAATAATAAATAATAAATAATAAATAATAAATAATAAATAAATAAATAAATAAATAAATAAATAAATAAATAAATAAATAAATAAATAAATAAATAAGTAAATAATGAATTGATAAATAAATCACAAACATAGGTACGACCTATATTAATTAGATAAGTCAACAGAGAAAATTATCAACATACATGTGTTTTAATCAATTAAATTTAATCAATTGTTTGGTCCTTTCTAATATCTTACAGGTACCAGATCCACTTATGTTCTGAATTTGAAGACACCACCTTCACACCGATGGATATTACACTACCTTATCATTTATATGGTGGAGGGTTGTAGAAAATAAAGAGGGAAAAAGAAAGATAGAAATATTATTAGGGCCTGAGCTAAACGTTCGCCTAACGACGCCCCTGGGCTCATTTGCCTTTGGGTAAATTTTATGTACAAATAGAATGCATCCTCCTCTAAATATCCCAACAAGAAATAAGGGTATGTGCCCTTATTTCCTGATGGGATTTTTTATGGGTGGGTACTTTTAGCTTGTGTCTAAAATTCCAGTTATGTCAAGGGAGCCCATAGCGCCATTAGGCGAACGTTTACGGTATGTTGATATAGGAGGTAATGAACCCATTACGTACTTAAAACGTTTATTCAAAACGTTTTAATAACATTTAAATGTCGGGTTATACAAAGGTCATGGAAACGTTTTTAAAATGTTATTGTAAGATATTTTGGGCAAACATATGTGACCGTACACCACGAATGAGCCGTAAATGTCCTCAATTGTATTCTGAGTTACAGTGTAAAATGGGCATGAAGGTCATATTCATAGGTATTTCAATTTGGTGCTACGTGTATCTCATTAAATGAGGTAAACGTAGCACCAAATTGAGGTACCTATGAATACGACCTTCATGCCCATTTTACACTGTAACTCAGAATACAATTGAGGACATTTACGGCTCATTCGTGCTGTACGGTCACAATTATTTGCAAAATATTTTGTCAACACTTAAATAACATTCTACTTAGAATGTTTTGAATCGAGTTTTCAAGAATGTTTTTTGAATATTATTAAAACGTTTTTTATACCCATTATATAAACAGACATTTAAATGTTTTCTGTAAAACGTTTTGTGTTTGCTGGGAAGGCTAGTTTTGTTGTACATGTAAATACATATTACACTAGATAATTATAAGAATAATATAATAAGAATATAACACGATAAGGCTATAAAAAAAATGAACAAACAAATACTTGTGGTAGGGCGCAATTGTACCTTATTTACATAACTGCTTGAGAATCTGAGCAAAATAATAATATCTTTAAAAAGTAATATTTCTAAATTGATAACGCATTTCACATTATTTTGGAACTGAAGATTAGTTTGCCATAATTGTATCCTGACCAATAAATTGGAAGTAAACAAAAAAAATATTGCATCATGGGTTTTAAAGCAGAAGAAACTTTTGAAATATTTGTAGCTAAATAACTGTTGTAAAAAAAAGTGTCCCCCCAAAAAAAAAACGCACCATTTTGGCAGAGCTCCGTCTTTAATCTAGAATCACTACAAATATGTCTTTAAGAGCATGGAATCTTGTTGTTAATAACATGAAATTATTTGTAATTAAAGGCATGACGGTAACCAATTCAACCCAATTTTGGTTTATAATATAAATTAGATGTTTTTTTAAAATTTTTTGTAAATAAGATAAATGATTCACTGCAACTATGCTCACCGTTATTTGTCTATGTTGCATTCTGAAATGGAAGTATGCTTGATATTTCCTTGTTATGTTATCTATCTCTCCCTCTCGTCCTTGTGACATCATTTTCATCAAGAATTCAAATGAAACTTAGCTTTGGATAAAAAAGTTGGTAAACAATGACAGCGTTTTAGAATAACAACTTTTAGCATTACTTTGATTTCGTATATGAATACAGACCATTTTCCTTTAATTTTAACAAAACATTTAAAGCTGTATCATTGAATGACAAGTATGCAAACGTCGGACAAAACATAAAGAAATTTTCAGTGAATGACCCTATTTTTGGTAGCTCATTCCAAAAAAAAATTGGAACCATCCCGAACGACCCCTTATCTATACTCCAGAATGCACAAGTAGGCCCTAGGCCTCCATCAATGTCATATGTTAGTGCCCCTACTTTTTTCTTGCACAAATGGAGATAACTTTGTGAATGATCTATGTTCAAGGTATATGTGTCCAGGCCCGTAGCCAGAGGGAGCAAAGGGCGCAGCCACCCCTTTGGGCAACCACCCCAATCCATATCCGATGACCCTTTTTTTTAATTGTTTTAACCTAAAATTGAAAAAAAAAAATGTGCATTTTCCAAAATAATAATCAATTGATGATTTAAAGTCGCTAATATCGGCAAAATATGACTAAATTGGTGTATTTTTTTGTGAGCTCATTCCAAACAAGACTTTGGAGGTCAACTAGGAATCACATTTAAAAGAAAAGAGTCCATTTTCCACAAATCCGCCCCTTCCCCACTCCCTTAGTAGCTTAGAGCATTAGCATATTAGCTTTCGTCTCTGATCATTTTGAATTTCAAGTGCAAGCATTCATTCACTTCAAAATCGCGACAAGGTAAATCGAGTAGTGTTTAGAATGATTGTAATGAATCATTATATTACGGAAGTAGGTCCCTTTCTCTGATCATAAATAATTTCAAAACTACTGCACACTCAAAAAATGTATCCGGTTATCACAAATAACTTCTAAACTACTGCACATTGGAAGAACACATTTTGCAGATAGCATAAAAACAAGATTCAAGCAAATTGAATCTGAAGCTCTGGTGCGGGGTTTCAGTGTCGCACTCATGTAAAGTCATTTTAGATACATAGGTGGCCTATATATTTTCGAATGGTACATACGTAAGTTTAAATAATATTTTAAAATAAATCTAGCTAAAAATACCGTTAGAAAATACTTTTATTTAGTTAATGTGGGAGTTTAAGGGAGTGTGAGTGAAGTGGGTATATTAGCATGTGGTCGAGCTATACTATTTAGTAGGAGTTAAGTCATATACTATGTAATATACTATTTTGCCTTTCAACCTTTGACGAGGGCGACTGTACTACCGTAAAGTCGGAGCTATTCAAACAACGCGTACTGCGCAAAGTTCATTCATACATTTCCCCCCCGGGGTAACTTAACACAAATGACCATACGGGTATGCTCCCCCGGAAAGCCCCCCCCTTTTTTTTGGATTTCGCAGCTCCGAAATTCCCCCTATATTTGACCAAAATAGGGCTCCGAAAGACCATTGATTTTGATAATTTCAGCTCTTATAGGCCCCAAAATTGTTCATTCCTCATATTTCTGCATTTCCAAAAGTCCCCATTTACTGTTCGCAGCGCGGTTCGCAGCTCCAAAAAAAACCCTTTTACCGGTACGCCGTCAGCTCCCAAAGCCCCAGCACCTCAAAATTCCGGGGGAACATACCCACCAAAACATTTTGATAAGGGTAAAGATCCAGCAGATCCAGCCTTAGCAGCCAATCATAGACAAGTGCATTACAACGCACTAAATACGCGACGTACGCTTATAATACGCCCTCGTCAAAAGTGTATAGGAAAAGATTATAATAATATGTAATTTCAATACTCAGAAAACCTTAATTTGATTGTACGTATGTAGGGGTGCGTGTGAGGATTGTGCATGAATATAAAGGGGTATTTGTATGTGGAGGTGTGGGATGTACAGTTATGTGAAGTCCGTGTGTGTGTGTTTAATAGGAAAAAAATGTTTTTTCTTTATTTCTTTATTTACTTTTTATTGGTTTATTTATTTTATTATTTTATTTCCCAGGAACAACCTGCACTCTCTATGGATAGTGGGGTTTTTTTGTACAGATATATTTAGCAGTTGAATAAATAAAATTTTGCTTTTAAGGGCTAAACGGGAAAATCTGAAAGCTTCATAATTGAATATTATTTGTACAAAATTAATTGTGTGAGAAAGCCACCATAAAAGCAAGGCCTGACACGTTATAGCTACACCTGCCCAAGGTGGCGTAGAAAGCCACAATAGAAACACATGGCTCCAGTTGACCAACACGTTATAGCGCCACTTGATTAAGGTGGCGTAGAAAGCCATCATAGAAAACCAAGGCTCCCGTTGACTAACACGTTATAGCGCCACTTGATTAAGGTGGCGTAGAAAGCCATCATAGAAAACCAATGCTCCCATTGACTAACACATTATAGCGCCACATGCCCGAAGTCTTTACTAGCTCACTAGAGGGGGCTTTTGCAGTCAGCAGGCAGGACAACCGATTCTTTTGTTATGCAAGGCTCACTCAGTCATTTAATGAGGCAATACAAACGATCGGATTTGGTGTTGAAATGAGCAAAATTTTGAGTTACACCCTTTCAATGTAAAATAAAAAGCAATAATTTTCATTTTTTCAGTCTAATGCTTGATACTGTATTTTTCTTCAAATCCTAGTGTTAAACTTAGGCGTGAAAATTCAGTCATTTAGTGTAAGATTTTCGATTTTGATAGGCTTAAACTCTGCCCGCGAGCTTTTTCTTGGATCAACCTTTTAGCTTTTCAAAGTAATACCGTTCGCTAATGAATGATTTTTCCCAACTTTCTAATGCACATCACCGTGAGCGATATATCATAGTTTTGTCAGAATTTCCGTTTTGATTTCACCAATTTTTACTGCCGGCTGAAAATTTTTCAAAATCAACGCGTGAAATATGTAGCATTGTGGATCGATATCCCTGGGTTTAATAGGAAGACCGGCATGGCTACAGTGTTGCCAGAACTTCAATATAGCAAAGAAATTCCAAGGCCTATTATAGCGCTCCTATGACACTAATCATGTTCCGATAAAGATCTTTCATCACGTGAGTGATTAATTATTTTGATTTCATCATCACGTGATCATCGGACCAATGTGTTGAAATTTGCTTCTCCTCAAAACAACTTTGCCCAACAATCTTACATGCAATTGGGCAATATTTTAAACAAAACTTTCATTTACAAAACATAAATATTATGCTGTAAGTTTTATCAAGCAAACTGAAGTGGAACACACTTCCAAATAACCTTCGTAACGTCCCCAGACTTTCGTTATTTAAACGCCAGCTTAAAACCAATCTTTGTAAATTGATTCTTTTTATGTTTGTTTGTCAATTTCGTGCTTTACGCGCTTTGAGTTCTTCATCGGAAGAGATATTTGTGCCTTATAAGAACCATTCATTATCACATGATTGTTAACTTAAACAGGTTTTTGTTTTAAAACAAAAACCTGTTCAAACAAATATTTAAAATTGCATGCCTAATAACTTGGATGTTAATACTTGACCTAGTGTTTCAATTGTAATGAAGGTGACGGGGTATGGTGCCTTTTGTTTGTTTGTTTGAAACTGCTTTTGGAAACCCACCCGCCGAAAGTCATAATGAAGCAGCCAAAACAATACCAGGTTAAACATGGAAGTTTATAAAAACCTTATTAAAAACCCTAAAGGAAAATACATTTGTGGCAACAATGAGCCTTGCATTGAAAGTCATGGTTAAAGTGTGTTGAGTACCACCCCAAAGTTTCCCTACATACACCTCCACTACCCACCTCACACACCTCTGCACCAGGGGCGTAGCCAGCCCTCTCTGCCAGGGTGGGCAAGGCTCCAGAAATTTCCATCGAAGATGACTAAGAAATAAAGTGAGCGAGTGTAGCGAGCAGAGCCTTGACTGGCGTGGGGTCCAGAGGCCCGCATTAGGGCCCGGATTTCGCCCCTGAAGCTCATGGGCTTGGGCATTTTTATACCATGAGGAGAATCCTCCTTGCATACATTTGTAATGTTTTATGTGAAATTTTACCATGTAAAATGTACGGTTTCTTCAATTTCTTACCCCTTTCTCTCATTCCCTCCCCCTTTCTCTCATTCCTTCCACTTCCATTATTAAATTACTTCCCCATAAATTACTTCCCTTTTCTTTCTTCAGTTCCCCTTTCATCTCTTTCCGTCTTCTTCATATTCTTTAATTTCTTCCCCTTTCTCTCATTCCTTCCCCCTTCCATTACACTCACTTAAATTACTTCCCCCTCAAATCACTTTCCGTTCCCTTCCTTAAATTTTCTTTCCTTCTTCATACTCTTCAATTTCTTCCCTTTCTTACACTCCTTCCCCTTGTGCATGAATTGCTTCCCCACAATAAACATGCAAGTTGCTTTCTTTACTTCTTTTCCCTCTTTCATTTCCCCCTCCCTATTCCTTCCCCTTATAGGCTTCCCTTTTGTTTTTTCATTTCCCCCTTTTTTATTTATTCTTGTTTCCTCTCTGTTGCTTTCCTTCCCTCTTGACCCTTTCTTTCCCCATTCCCTCTTCCTTTTCTCTTCTCTTTCCTTTCCTTTTCCCTTCTTTTCTTTTTTCTTTTGCCCTTCCCTTTCTCTTTTTTTTTTTTTTTTCCCCCAAAATTCCCCCCAGATTTTATCCAGGGTGGGCGAGTCCATAACTCATGAAAGTGAATCGGTTTTTAAAATTGTAAATAAATCTGTTGACACTCCTCTCAAAACTATTCAAAAAAATGCTAAAACCTATTTGAAAGATAAAGTTCAAAAAATGTAGCACTCCCATGTTAAAACTCTCCTTGTTCAAGGGCGATTTTTCGATCTTCTTGCTCTAAAAACAACATGTCACCATTGGAAGAGCATTATTTACAATCTTCCCCACGGTGTCCTGAAATTTTTGGTCAATGCCCTTGGTGACACAATGAATAATAAGACCAATCTCAAACGATGGGGCAAAGCAGCATCTGATAAATGCAGAACTTGCGGGAACCGTGAGACCCTCCACCACGTGCTTAACCATTGCAAAACTTCCCTTGAACAAGGTCGGTTCACATGGAGACACAACAACATTCTCAATTATATTGTCAAAACCATTAAATTGGGCTTTATAAATGATGTTAGTCCTCCCCAAATTTTGTCCGACTTGGTAACCAGAGCAACTAACATTCCACCCCCACAACAATTCCTTTTGAATGTTCAACTACAAACCTGGTTCCTGATATTTGTCTTTTTTGGAAAAACATTAAAAAATTAGTCATCATTGAGCTCACTGTCCCTTTTGAATTCAACGTTGCTAAAGCTCATGTTCGAAAGTGCAATAAATATGCCCCCCTGGTCGCTGACATTGAAGGCTCTGGTTACGAAGTTAGTCTTATTTGTTTAGAAGTAGGTTCAAGAGGATATATTACACCAGACAATATTCATCGTTTAAAAGAAATCATGAAACTGTGCAATAACCCGACATCCTTCAAAATATTCAGGGATAATCTTTCAAAACTGGCAATTGTTTCATCTTTCAGTATTTTTCATTCAAAACAAGAGCCTTCCTGGATTTGTCCACCGTTTTTAGAAATTTAATATCTTTATATTGTTAATCTGGGTGTCTGGTCTGTTTTAGGCTGCTCTTTTTACTCTTCTGATTGTAATTTTATATTATGCCTTTTTATACAATGTTTTATAACATGTCTTGTATTTGTGTGTGTTTATACTTATGTCTTGCGTGCCACCATCAACATGGGGCACTGATCTAGACTTGTATATTTTTGTTTTCCTTTTTAATGAATAAAAGTGATGTAAGATTGATAGAACATAACCAAATAATATCAATTTTCTCAAAAATATTTAAAATGTCGAATAGTCACTATGTGATGAGGCCGACGAATTATTGGTCTTACCAGAATAGACTGTTTCAGGACCCAGCCGATAAATCCAACAAAGCTTTTTGGCGCTTCACAAAATCAAAAAAGCAAGATTCAACCAGTATCTCATCACTGAAAAGTGAATTTAAGATGAAGGGAAGGCTAAGGTCTTTAATCAGTAGTTTCGGTCGGTGTTTACTGACGAAGATCTCAGCAACCTGCCAGACATGGAAGAGTCAGATCATCCACATGTTGCTCACATCACAGTCTTGAAGCTATTCCAGTCTTTGAAACAAATAAAGCCACTGGACCTGATGTACTTCCTGTCAGTATACTGAAAGACCTTGCTCAGGAAATATGGCTGCCATATTCCATCAGTCCTTGGATTCAGGTGACAGTCCATCTGACTGGAGATTAGCCAACATTTCTCCAATTTACAACAGGGGAAACCGAACAACACCATCCAACTATCGCCTGGTATCCATAACCTCCATCTACAGCAAGCAGGCTGATATATATTATATACGTCATGCAGTTCATCATCATCATCATCAATCTTGGGCAAGCGAAACAATTTTGTTTTTTGCTGGACATACTGCTAGTACAGTGTGTGCGGCCGTCCCGGTTTCCCCTTCCCATGTGGTGGAATATAAAGGGCATATTCTTTCACAGGCTCGTTGTCTTCAAGACGCAGTATATGGCCGAGAAATTTGAATGGATGAATCTTGACTCTGGCAACCAGTGGAGTGGTGTTGGTCAGATTGTAGATGGTTTCATTTGAAATCCGATCCACACGCTTGATGTTTAACATGACTCTGTAGCAAGATGTTGCAAAGGAATTAATCTGGTTTTCCATGTCCATGACTCACACCCGTACAGAAAGATAGTAACACAAGTTGTCTCAAACAGCTTGATTTTTGTTTCGATTGGCAGGGATGGGCTTCTCCAAAGGCGTTCCAGTTTCCAGAAAGCTGCCCAGGCTAGTGATTGTCTTCTTTTTTAGGTCTCCAGCACTAGAGCCCATCTATGAACCCAAATACTTGAAGTCTGTGACATGGTTGATGGCACTTCAAGTGCTGGTTAGGCGTTACAGTTTGCAATCATATATTCTGTCTTAGGTGCACTAATGACAAGGCCTAGATCTGCTGCTGCAGTTGCAGTCATAGTAAGCTGCGACTGGGCCCGGGCTGTGGAAGATTCCAACAGGCCAATATCATCAGCAAAATCCAGGTCATTCAGCATCCTAGCAGGATGCCTACTTGACCGACGTGGGTAGGTAACAATTCTAGCGTCAATTCCAGAAGTTGATTTCTTCAGAAGGTAATCTACCAGGATAATGAACAGTACCATTCAGTTATTCTTGTTCATTGATTGGTTAGAAGTGAATCACATGATCACAAATAGTTCAACCATCAGCACTCCCATCCGAAAATAGTACCTCTAAGTTCCATGCGATGGAACAGTTAGCCTGTTTGATTTTTGAACCGCAAAATATATTGGAGTTAAGACGGAATTCAACAACTCTATGAACTAAGACTTAATTAATGAAGTATCTAATTATATACTTCCTTTATTCAGAATAAAACTATAGTCACTCGGTAAGATCAATAGTACTCTTTTCCCTAAATAAAGTATTATTGATCTCACCTCGGCCCATAGTTTTAGCCAGAACCTCTCATGGCAGTATTTTAATATCCGTTCCAGTAGAGGGAAGACCACCCTGCGATCCGGATTGTGTTAATGGTGAATGTGCTGAAGGTAACAATTGCGTTTGCCAAACAGGATATGCTGGTTACCGTTGTCAAACTCGTAAGCAACATTATTTCGTTATCATCTTTTATTTTTTAACTCAAACTTTTTCACTTTGAAATGAACAATAGTGTATGGATGTATCTCAAATGTAAGTTCAAACGTGCTGAAGTGATTTAAACAAACCAAGCAGATAACTTCTTTCAACTCGCATTGAGATTTCGACCTTAAACACACGCCCTCTTCAACAGGAGTCTTTTGATGTTGTTATCCAATCCATTGTCACCTGAGCGACAAATAACTTCATTTGAAGAATTCAGTTGCCTTTTTTGGGAACATAATGGCGTGTAAAATAAAAATTAATAGTTTTTTCAGTCCCATAATTATACATGGTAAAATTGTTAAAAGATTGTGCCAACTTGTGAAGACCCACTTGTTTTTGCAGAAGTCACGTGTCCCCCACTGATATTAGCAAACGGTAAATTGGGATCACTCCAAAACGACTATGACGTGGGTACACAGGTAACCTGCAGTTGCGATACTGGCTATCGATTAGCTGGGACATCAACATTGACGTGCAGCCATATCGCTGCAAATGTTGCTATCTGGTCTCCCCAACCACCGATTTGCATAAAGCGTGAAGAAGGTACGTGGGTCTGTTGTATGATTTCACTATATAATCAAATGTTACTTTTTATTAATACTTGTAGTACTTGAAGACTTGTAGTCGGGTCACCAAAGAATGTTAAATCTCAGAGGACATGGACTCGAGACTCAAATCTCAAAAGACTCGCCTCAACACTTCAATGACTCGACTCTATTTGAGTCACAAATCTTAAAATGTCAAATCTTGTTCGAGTCAATCATTTGAGTAGAGTCGTCACAGTCGAAATAAGCATAATTATAAAATCCATTCAATTCAAAATATTAATCATCTACATTTATATATGTATATTATTTTTCTAAACATTCACATATCGGAGAGGAGTCTTAACATTAAAAGGTGTCCATACGTTTAAAAAGGTGCCGATATGATTAATTTGCTCTAACACAGTGTCCATTTTCTACAATAGATAAAACTCTTGGACTTATCGGGACCATTCTTGGAGGAATTGCCCTACTGGGTGAAGTCCTTGCAGTGGTGTTTTGTCTCGTTGCATTCTTCTGTTATCGCAATGTTATAAATCCTCCGAAGATCCCACTACAGCAACAGCCACAGCCACAGGTCCAACTCATGCCCTACGAAGGTGTTAATCAGTATTCGTTTACTGGCGATGTACAGACGGTAATTGATATTATAATAACACAAATAGACAAATGTAATACATGAAGATGAATAAATTAATAAGCAGCTAGATAAATAAGAATAAGAATACATAAATAAATAAATAAATAAATAAATAAATAAATAAATAAATAAATAAATAAATAAATAAATAAATAAATAAATAAATAAACTTGAAATGACCTCCATTATGCTTTGAATCATATCAACATGCATTATATACCAATTGTCATTGAAATTGGACAAACTTAAAAATTTTACCCTTTGGTTGACCTCTGGTGACCTTGAAATGACCACATCATATTTTGAATCATATCTGGATTACATATTCTAATTTTCATTCAAATTGGACACACTTTAGAATTTTACCCCTTTTGACCCCAAAACAGACCCTCCCCATGTTTAAGTCAAATCGTTTTATAACCCTTTTATGCTCCTAATGCTACAGTCTTGGGATGATTCTGATAATCACATCACTAAATATCAAGCAAATAGTAAATTTTAAGGTGATTTTCAGTAATCCACCCCATTTGACCCCTGCATGACCTTGAACTCAAAAGCTGTGTATATCATTAACATGCATAAGCTTTAATCAATAATAATCGATCCTTTTTAATACCTTACAGGTAGCACAGCCACTTATGTTCTGAATGTGAACACACCACCACCGATGAATATTATACATTATCATTTATTTGGTGGAGGATTGTAGAAAATAGAGAGGTAGAGAGAAAGATGTAGAGTTAAGAGAGTTAAATAAGTTATATTTTGGGTTTTGGTTTAGGTAAAAACGTTTTAATAACATTAAAATGTCGGGTTATATAAAGGTCGTGAAATCGTTGAAAACCCACTACCATAATATTTTTAAAATGTTTTCGAAATGTCATTGTAAACTATTTTTGCAAGCATTTTTGGCCAAATATTTTGTCAACACTTAAATAACATGTTAAAATATTTTTTACGTAGGGATTCAATCATGTTACACCGTTGTTCATCACCGATTAACAACGATGCGTCCGCGTCGTCTGCGTGGTTTACTTCGCGAGGATCTCCAACATTCTGTTCAGAATGATTTGTACCAAGTTTTCAAAAATGTTTTTGGACTCTTATTAAAACGTTTTTATACCATTTATATATACCCGACATTTAAATGTTTTCTGTAAAACATTTGTGTTTGCTGTGCAGTAAATTACCAACAAATGTTATTTCATGTTATGAAAACATTTTATACCATTAATGTACCCTTTATATAACCCGACATTTAAACGTTTTCTGACAACTTTTTACAACCTTCTGCGAATGATGTCGAAAACGTTTTGTGTTTGCTGGGTATTAGTTACCATAGGAATAACATAACACAATAAGGGTATAAAAACCCAGACAAACAAAACAAAACAAAAGTAATGAATATTTGCTGTAGTGCGCGCGAATTTCATTTTTCCAAGCAATTCTACCCTATTTACATAACTGCTTGAGAAATTGAGGTAAAATCTGTATAAATTGCCTAAGAATAATATCTTTAATAAAGTAAGTTTTTCTCATGGAGTTAAGACGGAATTAATAACGCTTTTCGAACGTCATATTACAATTAATAAACCAAAGATTAGTTTACCATAATTTTATCCTGACTAATGAATTGAAAATATAAACATCTCAAAAAAAAGTAAATAACCACCTTAAATAATGGCCATTATGCGCATTTTGACATCTCATTTGATACGATAACTAAGAAAACAATAAAACACCGGTCAATTTAATGTAGTGATGTCCAGATTTGAAAGTTGCTCTTACCATGCTTTCAACAATACAAAAACACTCAGATATCAATACACAGATTTCAACTGAATACAAATAAATAGAATTTACTGCAACTTTCAAATCTTGGGTTACATTGATTTAAATGTACGCTGTGACGTCTATATTTAGACAATTGTTACAAATGAGGTGTCAAAATGCGCAGAAATAAATTCTGCTTCCAACGCATTTTACAGATTTGTAATACAATCTCCTGTTTTTGAATAATCTCCATTATTTAAGGGGGTTAGTTATTTTTTTGAGATGTTTACAAAGAAACAAATAATATTGCATCATGGGTTTTAGAGCAGGAGAAACTTTTGTAATATTTTAGCCAAATAACTGTTGTAAAAAAATATATAGTAATGTCCAGGAAAACCTGTTTCTTGACAATCTTGGACTTGTATTATATAATTAGTATCTACTGAATATCCTTTTTATACTTGCGGATGTTTTGAAATTAGTGTGATTCAACAAAGACATGACGAAACCAATTCAACCCATTTGGGTGAATAAGACAAATTAAGCTTAACTTTATTTGGCCCTGTTGCATTCTGAAATGAAAGTATGCTTGTTTATGTTATCTTTTTCTCCCTCTCGTCTATGCAACATTGTTTTCACTAATTCAAAGGAAAAATAGCTTTGAGTGAATAATAGCGACAGCGTTTGAAATTGCATTATTTTGAATTTCAAGTGAAAGCATTCATTCGCTTCAAAAGCGAGCAAAGGTCAATCGAGTAGTGTTAAGAATGATTATGAATCATTGTTTTATCGAATTAGGTCCCTTTCTCTAATCACAAATAATTTCAAAACTACTGCACATTGTAAAAACATATCTATCAGATAGTTTAAACAAGATTCAAAGCAAATTGAATCCGAAGCTCTGCCAAAATTGATGCGGGTTTTCATGTAGGGCCATTTTTGATACATAGGAAAATGTATCTCTCTAAAATATTAGAGCTATACTCAGAAAATACTTTATTTTACTTTTATTTAGTTAATGTGGAGTGTGTGTGGTGTGTGTGAGTGATGTGGGTATATTTGCATGGGTCACGTTATAATATTTAGTAGGTGGATTTAACATAAACAGCAGTTATTAATACGCATATAACCTCATAACTATTTATTGTATTCACAACATTTTAACATAGAAAGAACGAAGGTTTGGTCACGAGATACCCCAAACATCCAATGTCGTGCAATGTTGACAACATAGTAGTGTTTTTAAGGACTTCAAGAAAAAGACCCCGAATTTAAATGTTGCCGTTTACAGTGATCAATGGTTATTACGCAAGCACTGTGATATGTAAATCGCGCCATTGACTTTGCGCTGAAATCAATACAAATAGCTGCACCTTTTAAATTCGCTAAAACATTAGTGTGTTAAAATATTGTGAATACTATTAATAGTTTTGAAGCTACAGGCTTTGAAGATTGAAGGTATAGAACAATATCCATCATATAATTGGACAAAATGCTGATCTATATGCCATCTATACTGACTTCCAGAAGAAACGCCATCACGTCAGGCCAAAGCTGAATTCCAACGAAAAACTAAACCTGTCCGTTGACCAAAACCAACGTGGGTGGCGCACATCCAGAAAGAAGTAGACGAACAAACTCTGACATAGCCCAAAGACAGAATAGCCTGGAGAGCAGTAGTGGTGGACGCAATGACAAACATAGCCGGAGAGCGTAGACGATGATATGAAACTAAAGCGTATTTATAACGGCTGCGGTACCTGTTGTGAAGACTTTAGTAATATATTTATAATGTTAAGGGGGTACTACACCCTTGCCCAATTTTGTGCCTATTTTTGCATTTTTCTCAAAAATTATAGCATATTGGGGACAAGTAAGATATGTATTATTATAGGGGCAAGGACTACAACTACTGCACTGGAAATTTTATTTCAGAACAGACAACAGTTGTGGAGTTACAGTCAAAAATGAGGGAAAACCAATATTTGATCAATAAATCAATAACTACTTGCTTTGAGTTGCTGAATTTTCAGTACAGTAGTTGTAGTCAGACAGCCTTGTACGTATGTGTAGGGGTGTGCTTATGTATGGCATGTACAGGTGTGGGGTGTACAGGTGGAGTGTAAGTGTGTGTCCTATTTTTTAGAATAATTATCATAGCAAATTAAGAAAAACACAATTAAACAAAATTATATATTCATTTATTTATTTACTTTTTTTTTCTTATTTCCGTGGCAATTTTTTATCATTTTACTTTGAAAATAAACTTAGCATTTACTCTCTATATGGATATGTGAATTTTGTATACTTGTACTTAAAAGTAGTTGAATAAATAAAATTCTGCTTTTAAGGGCTAAACGGGAAAATCTGAAAGCTTCGTAATTTAATTTTTATTTGTACAAAATTGTGAGTTATTGCTGTGCATATATTAAATATCACCGATCATGTATTTACATTAAAAAAATTACTGTGTGCCTTTTTGAAATATAAGTACAAGAACAACACCAAAAACAAGAAGCAAACAAAACAGGCCCACCAATACAATACCATAATAAGCAGAACCCAGATACAAAATCAACTCTTAGACTGGCCTGGGTACTTTTCGATTCGGTTAGTTGACAACAAGGGGTATCTCGGGACACCCATCAGAGAACCACTGCACCACTGACCATTAGGCGTTTGCTCACGAAACGAAGGATAGAGCCAAGAAATAATCAACTAGAACTGCTGTGTCTAAAGAGACACGAATATCAGGGCCAGCTAAATGATCCAGATGACCTGTGGATGCCCTATGACCTCAACCAGCATAACTAAGTAATAATTACTCAAATAAAATGTTTTTTTCTGACCAATTTTGGAAGCCACAGAGTGTTATTTGGCCAGATGACCACATGAAGACCTTTGACTTCCGGTTGATGTAAACAATGTAACGGTCAATGTAAACACTTAGTCCAAACCAATGATGATAAACATTAAAACATTGATGGACAAAACATGGAGCAGGTCAAGCAAAAGGCATTCAAAAAAATAATAAGGACATATAGCGGAAAAGTGTAAAGTGCGTGGTCTTGTTTTGGAGCTGAGACCGGGACACTGCAGAAAGAGAACGAGACGACACTGAAAGCTTTTAAAATGATGATCTGTATAATAAATAAGGAGGTATTACATGCTCTATTAGCAGTCAAGTTGGCTCAATCGATAAGGCGTTCGACTATGGTGCGAGAGGTTGCGGGTTCGAACCCTGGCGGTGCCTAATACGCTCTCGTGAAAAATTGAGTTAGCTTGAATTTCCCCTGGACAAGGAACTTACTTCTAATTTGTCTCGTTGTAACCCGTACGAAACTCGGGGAGCTGATCCTGGCCGCGAAGATTATTTGTGGAATGTCTAGGGTGTGCGCTCTTGAAGCAGCAAAATCCCTGAATTGTTGTTTAATGGTTTATAGAATGACGTGGGCCGTAGTGGTCAGCGACAACCTGTAAAGTGTACTGAGGCTTGTGGATCAACGTTTAGGCGTTGTGCCTCTGCGTAGCGCACTATAAATCACTGCGCTTTTTTTTTAATTATCAAAATTATCATAAGCACTTTTAAGAACAAAACGAATAATTTTACTGCTCATATATGGATGCATTTCGAGTTTATTAGAGAGTTATAGAAGGAAGGGTGGAATGAAAGAGACCAAGAGAAATAGGAAAATCGGAATACTAGATGAACTAAATGACAGGCTGTCGGATGTGGAGTTGAAGTGAAGAGCTGAAGACAGACAGTGTACTTCGGTTATATTCATAAATGCGCTTTTATAATTACGCACGTGACCTGTGTGCACAACATACAAAGACCAGCAAGCGTGACCAAATCCTCATGCATTGACCACTATACAGAAAGGGGTAGGAACTCTGTAGATAAATATCATCAAATTCAAGTATTAATTGAATTGCACAATTATTACACATTTTGCAATTCCGAATTTGTAATATGTTATCAAAAACTATCTTTTGAAAGTATTTGACGACGGAAAAATATTCAACGACGGAAACGTTTACAATATAATCAAAAGTTGACCAAAATAGACAATTTTGCTGCACAGCAGTCTCATGTTGTTCCGCCTTTATATTCAAATGTATAGAAAGACCACTCGCTATGTAGAAGGTCACTTCGAGTCTTACTGTCTATATGCTGTTATGGCAGCGCGGAGGTGGTCACGTGCGTATTTATAAAAGCGCATTTATAAGTATATATAACCGAAGTCACTAACAGAGGAGAATAACGGAGATAGATACGACCTACGGGCCTGCCTAAATAAGTTAGTACTACAAATGTGAATCTCCATTCAATTGCGTGCCCGTAAGGACAAAATCATTATTTCCTAGAATATAGAATCTTATCCTGATTAATTGCCATATATCGGTCCTGTCACTTGCCAAGTGTTAAAAAACATGTAAACATGGTTTTTTGTAAACATGATCCTTTTAGTAATACTGATACAATTTTTAGCAGGTGTATATCAACAAAAGTAACTTTACTGCCACCTTATTTTAGTACGATAAAACCGGCGTATCTTACTCTGTGTAGCAGCATACAAGCATGGGTTAACTAAAGAATTCACATAAATCATGAACACAAATGCATACATCTTTGCTCTATCGTAACACATTGGACACCAAAATCCTAGAAGTAAAATGTATAAACAATATGGGACAACACAAATGATCATTGCTGCGACTAAGACAGTCAAAGTTACAGCAGGTTTCATGTACCTTGACTTGCTGCTATTTACTCCTCTCCCAGCGTATTCTCCTTTAGTATCAGAACCACATGCGGATGCATTATGCTGCTCAATGCTTGTTTCGGGTTGGTCAAAATTGGAAGGAGTGACACGCTGTCTTTCTTGAAGTCGTCTACGAAGACGGACCAGGAAAATGACACTGAAAACAACCACGCTGATAATGGGTGTAAGGATGAATAACAAAAACTCTGCGAGTGCCAAGGCTTCAACTCGGCGTGTTGGTATCAAACATTGGTACTTGAAGTCAATCGTAGCGGCAATTTTGCTGATAAATTTGGCATAATTCCACATGGTTAATTCAAGTGTACTGACGAGTACACCAGACAGCCAACAGAGGCAAATGTAGACACAAATTTTCCTCTGGGTTTGACGTTTTACATAGGTTGGATAAGGTATGGAGATTAATAAATAACGATCGTAACTGATAGCAACCATTGTCATAAATCCAGCTTCTGTTCCGATAATGGATAAAGAGCTTAACACCTTGCATATCGTCTCGCCAAATGGCCAAAAGCTTAGTACAAAGTTTGGGGAGTTAAGCGGAAGGACTGCCATCCCGATCACCATATCTGCTCCTGCTAAGCTCAAAATAAGCAGATCACTTGCTTTCTCTCGTAGATGCCTTTCTTTGATGAACGCATAAATTGTAGCCAGATTGGCTAGGATTGTACATAACGTTACTGGTGGATAAATTATTGCATACACCAAGGAGAATGTCATGTAAGAGTGTTCGTCATCACTGATATGTGTAATATTCACTACTGGTTCCATTGTTATCTTGCAGGGTTCGCAAGAGCTGCTGATTTTGGCGCTAGAGACCGTCAGTTTACTGTTATATTTTCTAGCAATAGTTTTTAGCAGAGAACTTCAGCGGTCTGCCAATTTTGCGCAGTTTATGGCGTATACGGAAGTGTGGTTCTGATTGGCTGAATCACGTCATCATCACATAATGCACCTCTTTTGCTGTTCAAGCTGTGTAGCAACGCGTGTCCCAGTTCTTTTTACGCGATAATCAGACAGAGCAAACGAACACAACTGCCGTAATTTGCTAAATGGTATAGTGTCCATCTGACATTTCCTCAAATTGAATTTATTATGCTTGTTAGTTATTGTATAACCTAATTAGGACATCCTGTATCTTCACGTGTAATCAAACACGGGAGGAATAATTGTATTAGGATTGATTTTGAAATATAGTATAGTTTATCGAAAACAAGTAATTCAAATGACGATGCATTGAAAGCCTTGAAAGTAGTGCCACTTTATTCCATTGTGTTATTAAGTGTGAAATTTAATCAAATCTTTAGCTGTTTATATCAAAATAAAAGATCCTTAGATTTAGAAATTCCTTTAGAAACAACATTCACATATTGAAGTGGAAAAAATATCCGATCATAATTTGTAGCAGTATTTCGTTTATGAATTTATAAAATGTTGCCATATAATGTAGTTAACATTTTATACTTTCCATGCACTATGCTTATAATAATTATTATTTATATTATAAAAATTGCTTGTTTTGAATTCTCTTGTTTATTATCGCATTCTCAGAAGTTGTGTGTGAGTTTCTTGACGTCCTTATTGTACCTATTAAGATATTAAGCGATTTGGCAGTGCGCAGAGCAATTGGGATTTTGTTCCATAATCTTGGTGCATAGTTATAAAAAGATCTATCAGCAGCAGATTGGAGATTCCGTGGATGAAATTTGTGTTCCACAAGCCGGGTAGTATCTGAAGACGAGCGCAAGCCACTACGAGATGATGTGTAAGTAGTCAAGTTTAAAGCAAGATATGGCGGAGCAATGTTATATATACACTTAAAAACAAGAACCAGAATTTTAAATTGGATACGTTCCTTTACAAGCAACCAATGTAACTGTCTAAGGTATGGTGTGGCATGATCACGTTTGTTGGCACAGTGAATTAGTTTAACAGCCCAGTTTTGTAAACGTTGAATTTTGGCAAGGTCCCCTGGTTTGATCCCAAAATGAGTGCATTTCCGTAATCTAAACGAGAGAGTACAATAGCTCTAATGATGTGATGACAAGAATCTGTGTCTAGAAACCGACGTATGCGCGAGATGTTGCGGAGTTGAAAAGTGATGGATGTGCAGAGTCCAGAAATAGGAGGAGACATAGACATGTAAGTGTCAAACAAGATGCCCAAATTGCGAACAGTATCTGAAGGGTGGACACTTTCAGTACCAAGTTGGAGATGAACTGGCGGCATCTTGCGTTTGTTATATTTGACACTGCTACAAAAAACTCAGTCTTGGTGTCATTCAACATGAGCATATTGTCCTACAGCGTCAACACCCTATGTTATAAATATTTTTTCATACATGTCTATACTCCGTTGGTGAAATCAATATTCTAATTTTTGACATAGATAAAGAAAGTTTACATATGCATTGTGATATACACGTGTGATCGAATATTATAATACAAGCACCTGGATTTTAGGTGAATGGGCTAAATGTGTTCCTTTATATAATTGTAATTCTCAAAATTAAATATATCACAATTTTAACTTACGATTTAAAAATCGTTACGCCAAAAATGCAGTAAAAATGTATCCAGAGCAAACAGCAATGGCCGCTAATTAGTGTATTTAATGTCAAGTTAGTGTATTTAAAAACAAAACCTGGGTTTACCTGAAAACAAATCGAATTTCCTTGTAATAGCAACACCATATGGAATACTAGAGCATGCGCAAATCGTATATAACGTGTAGAATAGAACTTGATGGTATCTCATATGATAATCGTACTATGCTTAGCCTGAGTCGCTCGGCCTATCTCGAACAAAATCGCCATGCGTAGCTATTGAAAAACAAGAGGATTCGCCGTTCTATCACGGCAATTTTTGACACGAAGATATAGGGATGATGACGCTGTGTGTCCGTTATCCAGAGTTTTATTTCAGTGATACAAGCAGAGAGTTTTGAAAGAGAGCTTTGAATTGAATTAGCATCTGACGGAATGAAGTCAAGATAGAGTTGAATATCATCTGCATACATGTGGTAAGAGATGTGATACGACCGATAGGAATAGTGTAAATCTTGAATGATGCAGGTCCAACAATTGAGCCCTGTGGGAGACCATAATCCATGTGGCGAGGTTCTGAAAAAGCACTATTGATAACAACTTTGGTTTTCCTTCATAAGCCACATAAGTGCAGTTCCTGACAGGCCGATCTCATTTGCTATTCTGCTCACAAGTATAGTATGCTCAACCGTGTCAAACGCGGCAGAAAGGTCCAACAGGACCAGGATGTAATTCATTATGTCAGATTTTACTTGGAGGAGGGCCGTTGTACTATGTGCTGACCGATAGGCGGACTGCAGCTCCTCACCTAACCCGTGCTCTTCCATATGGACATGTATGCAATTAAAAACATGTTTTTCAATCAGTTTTGACAAGAAAGGTATATTAATTAGCAACTGGCCGGTAGTTTTTCAGATCATTTGGATCAAGAGACTGTTTTTTGATGATTGGATTTATTATGGCTTGTTTGAGAATGTCTGGAAAAATACCTGTGGATAATGACATATTCATCATATGTGTTATAACAGGAGCAAAAATAGAAATGTTTTCTTTCAAGTACCACGTGGATACAGTGTCAAGCCAACAACTTTTGGCATTATAATTATTTACAAGATCAACAACATCTTTTTCACTCAGAACATTGAATTCAGAGAGTTTACATGTAACAGATTTATCATATGAGACACTGATATTCTTAATTGTACTACTTATGTTACTCTTAATTGTACTATCTACACTACTCTTACTTGTACATTGTTCAGATTTCAATTTACTATGAATGCTTGACACTTTATCTGCGAAGAAAGAAGCGAATTCTTCAGCAAGTTTCTTTTCAGAGTTACACTCTGGCAAGATCTTCTTGTTGCTATTCAATAATGAATTCACAATGTTAAATGTAGCTTTAGTGTCTGCATATGCAAGTTGGGTTTTATAGTGAGCTTGCTTTGAGTTATTAATCATAGAGTTAACCACTTTATTTTGATCAATATAAAGTTGATGGTATGCTTCAGATTTTGATTTCCTCCACTTCTTTTCAAGCTTCCTACGTTTTCGGCGAGCAACATGTATGTCCTGGTTGTACCATGGTTGTCGCTTCCTGGCACTGCAAGTTCTTGTAGTAATTGGGGCATGTTTGACGAGACATTTGACAACAGCCTCATTATATTGAACAGTTAGTGTGTCAATATCAACAGCTGAAGTTATGTTTAAGTCAAATGACTTTGAAAGTTCACTATGAAGTGAAGCCTGGTCAATGTTTTTTAAAATTGCGCGAGGAACGGATTTCCTTTGCTTGAACAGTACGCGATCAACCGAACAGTGGGTTATATGATGATCAGAAGGGCGTGGACATATACTTGTACATCTAACAAGACAATCCTCAGGACGGAATATAATTAGGTCCAAAGTATTGCTATATTTATGTGTGGGCCCATCAATGTGTTAAAAATTTAATTGGCAACTTCTGTAGATTAAATTCAGACTTCCGCTCTCCCCATGGTTCATTTAGAATTGGGTAAATGAATCATGAAAGTACTCCGTCCTTCGGAGGGGACATTAAGCCGTCGGTCCCGTGTACAGAGAGCCATACCTGTACATATATTTCGCAGACAGTTTCGAAAAGAGTAGGGTGTTAACCCCTGACTGTTCCCAACCCGTTCCGGTGTTCAAATGGACCCCAATGGAAATAAGCTTCAATAGAGGCTTTTCTTGGGTTATCCAGGGTTGTCAAAACCCGAACAAATCTAATCAAATCAAATCAAACCAGCTTCATTTAATGATGTCAAGAAATGTGTGGCATCTGATTTGTCTAGACATGTTGACATGGACATTAAAGTCCCCAAGCATCACAGTTTTGCTGCTGTAAGAGTTGGTGTGCGTTAAAAAGTCATCAAAGTCTTTCAAAAACTCAGATGTCTTGAGGCCATTTGATGGGTATGGCCTGTAAACTAAAACATAGAGAACTTTGTTTTGCTTATCACTGATGAGGGCGTGTTCAAATGTTGTCGAGTTGAAATCAGAAGACAAATGTTGCAATACCAGGGGCTCTTTGTACATAACTCCTAGGCCTCCACCGAAGGTACTGGCGCCTCTAGGGATGTTAAGGAAGTTATAGCCTGGCGGAGTAAGCTCATTTATTACAACAGTGTCAGCTAGTGTCATCGGTTGTAAGCCATGTTTCAGTAAGAAACACTATGTCCAGATCATGTTCCAAGGTGTAATCGGAGCAAAATATGGCTTTATTCCGAATTGACTGGGTATTCCAATGACAAATGTTCATGTAAGGGCCTATTTCAGATCTTGATGAAGTAAGCGAGTCATTATTTGGCAAGGGGCAAGGGATGGTATCAGTTTCTTGGTCAGGCAATTGAAATCCAGTTGTTGTCGTATCAGGGTATGTTGCATTAAAATTGCTTTAGGTTGCTTTTCTGTCCCACCACCTGGGTACACGTATAGTACAGTAAGTGCGCCATCTATATTTAAAATCAAATCCGCGTAACACCACATTCTGTGGTATTACCACAGAGCATACCTTGAGAGGACACTTGGCTCATTTGCATGGCAGTCGGACTCTCCATTGTATTTGTTCATTTGTGTATGGAGAGCAATGGCGACCCTTCATTGTATTTGTTCATTTGTGTATGGAGAGCCATTCTTGGATCCCATGGAACTCAGGTTAGGTCCTCAGGTAGAGTCAGACGCTGTATGTACTAGAAACGCCTATTCTTAATTCCGCGTTTATTCAATGTTAGCCTAAATTTGTATTGCCCGGCGGCCCCGCGCAATGGAAAAACCTGAATTTGTTACATAAAAAGAAATGAAAATAAAAAAAAGTCGGGTTCCACCTGAGTACATATTAAATGGGTGTAGAAATTGTTCTCAAAATATTAATCAATTTAGACAAACATACGGGATATAATGAACCTTTGACATGACGCCATGATGACATGATTTTATTAGTCTTTTTATATTATCACCTATACCGTGTGTTATAATTCCAATATTTGAATTTTATATAAGAAGTAATATTTTGCATCATAAATGCGCAGTCCATATGCACAAACGAATACTAATCTTCAAGATATTAAGCTTTAGAAGACTTCAAAATAACATGTCTCTAAGCAGGTCATAGGTGCTGGCCTTGTCCTATTGTACTTGCTCATTTGTGTATGGAGAGCTCACTGACCTGAATAGAGGTCAATGGGAGAGCTTCTTTATAAGGCACAACTCCATCGGTTTCAGGGCGTAGTTCATTGAACTCAACGGGCTGTTATTTGAAGTGCAAAACGGATCGTGGCGAAAGCTAATAAATAATTCATACCAGGGTTTAATTGATCCTGGGATGCAGACATTTCATCATTCGCAAACCACCGGGATTCGATATAGGTTTGCGTTGTAAAATAAACATGTGAATAAGAGTGTCATCCCCCTGGTATTACCTTGAGAGCTCAATGACCAACGATCGAGTGAGTGACAAAATAATAGAACCATATGCAGGGCTGCCACCTCACACGGATTAAGCTTGAAACTCATGCTTCGGACACTTTCTCATGCTTGAAATTGCCTATATTATATTCTAATAGTACATACTTGAATAAAAATTTTCTCCCCATATAACTCAAATTCAAACTCCTTAAATCTGCCATTTTAGGCTAACTCACTACATTATGAGCAGTGTTCGAAATTTTGGTTGTCCGTTCGCCCGGGACAACCAAAACATGCACCGGACAACCGAAAATAATGCTCTAGTTGTCCGGCTGACAACACCACCATAATGGAAACTCATGGAAAGCATATTTACTATCAAAAATTATTTGACAGCGTCTCCCGACATCATCTCTATATCTTCGTGTCAAAAATTGCCGTGATAGTTCGGCGAATCCACTCGTTTTTCAACAGCTACGCATGGCGATTTTGTTTGAGATAGGCCGAGCGACTCAGGCTAAGCATATCATTTACACGATATTGAGATACCACAGAGTTTCTATTCTACACGTTTTTACGATTTGCGCATGCTCAGTGCCCCATATGATGTTGCCATTTACAAGAAAATTCAACTGTTTGAGAATTATAATCATATAAAAGGAACACGCATAACCCATTCAGCTCAGATCCACGTGCTGTATAGAATATTAAACCACAAGTCTATAATACAATGCACCATATCGAGACATATGCAACTTTCTTTATCTGCGTCAATAATAGAATATTGATTAAAATATAATTGAATATATCTCTATATTTTGAGTTTGTACTTCATAACTGAGCGATCTAGCGATCGATTTCTAGATAGGACTCCTTTTCTTGCGTTCTGTGAAATACCAATCGCCCGTCGCTCACCAACGGAGTGTTAAGACGTGATTCATTGCAGGGAAAAAATATTTATTATACAGGGTGTCGACACTGTGCGCAGTGCTGCGAACTCTCCCAGCAAACACAAAATGTTTCATAGCATGCAAACGTTCAAATGCTGGGTTACATAAAAGGTATATGAAGGGCATAAGACGTTTTAATAACATTCTTTATAATTGTTTTTGAATACTTGATGGAATACATTTTATCGTAATGTTATTAAGGGATCTAGAATGAGCATTTATTGCGTTTCGACAGTATTTTTTGTGGGACATGAGAGCACCTCAGACCTATCGAATTGCATTCTGAATACAAAGAATGTCTTTCTGATATCAAATAATTTTCATTTTTGAAAATCACAATATAATACAAATTTTATGACAAATTATAAAATTTGATATTTTTCAAATTTTGATATATAACAGTCCTCGAAGTAAATTATATAAATCTAATGATATATTCTTAAAGTGTATGTAGCTGGGAGGAAAAGCCGACGGTCAATTGAAAATTTTGACATTTCATATTGAAGATATGGATTTTTTTCCCAAAAAGACCTAATTTATTTTGGTGTTTTGGAAAAAAAAATCCATATCTTCAATGCGAAAGGTCAACATTTTCAATTGATCGTCGGCTTTTATTCCACCTACATACTTTTAAGTATAAATCATCAGATTTATAAAGTTTACTTCGAGTACTGTTAAATATCAAAAATATCAATTTTAATGATTTGCCATAAAATGTGTATTAAATTGCGAATTTCAAAAATCAAAATTATTTGATATCAGAAAGACATTCTCCGTATTCAGAATGCAATTCGATATGTCTGATGTGCTCTAATGTCCCAAAATAAATAATGTCCAAACGTTCATACCCCAGCCCTTAAGTCTTGATCAAATATTTTGCAAAAATGTTTGCCACAACATATTTTACAATAACATTTTTTAAAGATGCTTTAGTGTGGGTGTTAGATATTTGAATGTTAGATAATAACTACAAAATTACAATAATTATACAAATGTATAGAAAACAAACCTGATGTCTCAAGCTAAAATTAACTTATTTTTGTCAGTTCCTTTACACACAAAATAATATCAAGTATATTATAAACTTTCCGTCAAACTTATTGAATTTCTTGGTTTGTGCAAAACTGTTTTTAACTCTCTTCACGCGGTGTTGACTGCAGACGACATGTTTCAATTTTTTTTTTAAAGTTCAACAATTTCAGAAATGTAAATTTTCATGACCATATTTGGAATCAGCATGAAAAATGCATTAAAATGTAGTTGTTAAGATAGCTCTTGATATTTTGAGAAAATATTTCAAAACTTCAACTTTTTCCGTTGAAGCGCATGGCTAGCACGCAGAGCATTAATAATATATGACCGACAGATTGTAAACATTGCGCTGAATGAAGACGCCGTGACGGTGTCATAAGCTACGTGGCTGCTAAACCAAGACTAATAAGCAAATATTACAGACAGTAGTTGCACCAATAGCTACTTATTATTACAATAGTATTGACAGAATTTTCCAAACTAGGACTAAACCATCCCCTACCAGCATGACCGTATCCAGGGGCGAGATGGCGGACGCCCCCTCCAGTCCACCCTCACCTCTCCCCACCCATCGCCAAAGACCAAAAAGGTCCCCATTTTACATAAAATGACCTAATTGCGAGCATAGCGAGCTAAAAAAATGTTTGTCAAGCCTTTTGGTAAAAAAAAGTCAACATTTTGAAGAAAAAAAAGTCCACTTATTCAAAATTCGCCAACAAGTTCACTTTTTCAAAATCAGCCCCCACCCAAAATAATAATAATTATTATAAATCCTAGTTACTGGTCTGCCTACAAGTGGCATATTGTACTCGTAGCTTTAAAGCAAATTAACCGAAACTCAATGTCACTTTAAAGGTATTGATGAAATCAGCAATTAATTATGAAAATCCATTGAACCCTATCGAACACGTAACACCAAGGCAAACCTGTCACAACCTAAACTACCTGCATGGTAGACAATGGCCAGACAATACGCACGTGAACTAGTCACAGATGACCTCATATTGTACATGTAACCGTAAACAGAACAATGGTTCCTCGATGACAACTGACTTATTCACTACTTAACTACTGAATACTAAGTCCAAGGTTGATATATGAAAGCCGCAACCTGCTTTCTATGTAAAATCTAATATGGAAGTTTGTCTTATGTACACTTAAGGAATAACCAACAACATGTGAGGATTTTATTTTAGTTCACAACCAGGTGCCTAAGTGTTTTGGAATTACATCGTCACACGGGTAGGTAGAGTTCAAAACTTTTTATGTTATACAAACTTGAAACTAGTAATCGACGTAGCTGGTTAAACGCTACAATTTGAGTTTTATCCACAATTAACCATTTAACATTTGTAACTTGTTTAAATCTGTTTAATTATATAAATAAATAGAGCTTAAAATCAAATTTACAACATATTACTTAAGAAAATTTGACAAATAATATCAATATATACTTCCTGTGGTATGTTTACATGCAACGTACCAAAAGTGTGGCATTCAGCGTTTTGTACATCAGGCCAGTGTTGCAAATCATGCATGAAGCTATGCGGTATTTATAAATGTGTATATTGTTAGAAGTATCTTTGAACACTTAACCTTGACATGGTTGTCTTCTAAATGCCAGGTATTTGAAGAATTGTCTGCTCTGTGGTGACATTTATATGAGACACCTTTCATGTGTATTTTTTGACACCTTTTTTTTACACTAGATCAGTTTTGTTTCAATCAAAAGTAGTGTTGAGAGCCAGAAACACTCATGAGGAATAAAGACAAAAAAAATGAGGAAGAAGTCGCTAAGACAATATACAGTTTATTAATCATGACATAACAGAACATAATAGAAATTCTGAAGGAAATATTGATATTTGACCAACAAACATGCCAAAGCAGTAATTAAGCCAGCCTAACATGTTTGGTATGATTTTAAAGGGTTTTATATCGGAAATATCTCTCACAAAGTTTGTAAGGCTTTCGGGTTCTTCATCTCTCGAAATAATATTCGCCGTAGAAGTAGTGATGTAACAGGATTAATTACCATAGCGGTGGGTCAAAAAAATGTTGTATTGCCCCCGGGGGTCACTCCATTGTGACCTGTACACCATCCGCGATAATGAAAACGCGTAAAAGGGTAGTTTTTCGTGGGTAAGCACGATACGCGCGTAACGCGTTTAGGGTGTCAAAAACATGAAATATTGGAAAAAAGGGTAGCAAAATTGCAATTGCTAATACGCGGTAAATGAAATTTAGGGTATGAAATTTGATGCAAGGAATAAAATCCTTGTTTATGGTGTGAAAACACCTGTTTAGGGTATTGTTTTAGCCAAGGGTTAAATCCTTCTTTAGGGTGCTTTTCCAAAGTTGATTATCGCGGATGGTGTACAGGCCACAATGGGAGTGACCCCCCCGGGGTATTGCCCCTACTAGAAGGCTGCATTCACTACCTGTCATACATCTGTATGTGTGCAATCATAGATTTCAAAGACATGTGCGAGGGAAACGTCATGTCTCAGCAAACGCAAAGTTTCTTTTACGTTCGTCCACGTCTTTATGCCTATTCTTTAGCAGTGGCGTAGCCAGTGGGGCCAGGGGCCGGTGCCCCCAGCTTATCAGTGAGAAAGAAAAAACAGCCTGACGCCTTGAACCAAGGCTAGGTGTCTTTTAAATTATCTTTATTGTCATCAAAATTCCGATTGTTACATGCAGTCTGTATATACTGAAAACACTACTTTTAAGAGTGTTTGTATTATATCGCGAATTCCAAAACATCAAAATTATTTGATATCAGTAGGACATTCTTTGTATTCAGGATGCAATTCGATATGTCTGGTGTGCTCTCAGGCTCCTCAAAAATACTATGCAAAGGTGGGTGACCGACCCCTTAAGAAGTTGAACAGTATTTGGTCATATTTCAAACGTCAACTTTAGTATAGTAAACAAATTGCATTTGTACTCAAATATATCCACATCCCACTTTTTATGAATAATATGTAAAGAAGTCAATATATTAGCTTAACTCTCTTCACGCGGGTGTCGACTGCAGACGACATGTTTCAAATTTTTTTTTAAAATTCAAAAATTTCAGAAATGTAAATTTTCATGACCATATTTGGAATCAGCATGAAAAATGCATTAAAATGAGTACAAACAAGCCTAGTATTGGTTCAGTAGTTCTTAACATAGCTCTTGATATTTTGAGAAAATATTTCAAAACTTGAACTTTTTCCGTTGAAGGGCATGGCTAGCATGCAGAGCATTAATAAACAATATTTCTTAAAACTAGGAACTAAATTAACCAGTTGGCAAAACAATAATAATAATAATAATAATAAGCTGCTTTGAATAATGTTCTGTTCGTTTAACAACTTTAACAAAAATCGCATCAATTTATTATTTGTTTGCTTATTTTGCTTGTTTTGCTTATTTTGACAAGGCGTGTTGAAGTTCATTTCATTCTCGTTGTAACCGTTCAATGACCAATCAACAATCATTAGTTGTGAAAGGTGAAAAATAGCTTGTGGCTAGCGAAGCTTCACTATTCTTTGTTTATTATCACGTACAAACTACCAGATAATGCTTTAGGGGTGGTGCAATAATTATGTGTACCCCGGGGTGGTGAATTATAGTGGGGACAAAGATTTTTTTGGGCAGGCCAAAAGGGGGGGGCATTTTTGGCAAGTCGAAAGGGGGGTCAGGCGATTTTTGGCAGGTCGAAAGGGGGCAAGTGATTTTTGGCACAGATATTTTGGGCACTGTTTCTATATATTACACCCTAAAGAGGTGTAGGAAAACATTAGGAACACGTTCAAAAAGGGGTAGGCAACGATTTTTGGCACGGCCAAAGGGGGGCAAATGATTTTTGGCAGACCACTTTGAGAATTCACCACCCCGGGGTACACATAATTATTGCACAACCCCTTAATGGAATCGCAGTGTCTTTCTCTTCACATTCCAACCCGTCAAGGTCGCCGTTCAATAGCAGAAACAACTCACCTCTCTGAGCATAACTCAACAAAGACATTAATATCTTTTGGAAAAAAAAGAGACATTCTCATACACAGCTCCTCACATCTGGAACAGTCTACCTGTCATCAGAGAGTCTAGCATATTACCTGCTTTCAAGGGATCGGTTATTCTTTGCCAAATGTTATTAGTAACAACTTCGCCACTTAAAGGCCCATTTAGTGATCTCAGCGCAAGTGTAAAAAAATCAAAATTGTTTATAAATTGGTTAAAAGAGAAGGATAAGTCATTCAAATTGGCAAAGAACAAAGAAAACAGCAGTATTGATAAAAAAAATAATAAATGTAGATATTTATATAGCGCTTTATGCCGTAAACAGCCTCAAAGCGCTTTACATTTATTCCGCCGTCATTAGAATATGTCGGAACCACGTTTGCAGCCTACAAGTGGCGCAGGGTTCATCAGTACAACGACTGTGACTATAGTCTCCACAGCAGCCAGTTTGGTTCCGCTCCCTCCACACAAACAGTCTGCCAATGATCACGAACTGGTCCTTTTTGATTCGCTAACGGTTTTCTGTCGACGTCATCCAGCTTGACGTCAAACAAAGCTTTCAATTGGTCGATCGGCTAGACGGCTACTTTATTATTCATGAGCAATTTTGACCTGCCATCTCGCCAGCTGAGTGAGGTCAATCAAGTTCCCGTATGTACAGCTCTACGGCTACTTTCGTGTAGCCAATCAGAAACGGCGTTATAAGTGGCAATTGGCAGACTGTTTGTGTGGAGGGAGCGTAACCAAACTGGCTGCGGAGGAGACTACTGTGACTATCCCTAACAGCTTCCCATTGCACCTGGGTGGGGTGAGGCAAGCGAGGCAAAGCGCCTTGCGCAAGGGCGCAACACGGTGGTGGGACGGGGAATCGAACCCACGCACGTCGAGCAAGCTCTCAGATTATGAGTCCATGATGAAGTTGAAGCCCCATTCAAATACATGTAGCTATACACTGTCAGTATTATTACAGATTCATGTAAAATTTCTTATTTTGTCTATAAAGACACGTCTTTCGGCTGAACCACTAGCAGGCTATGTTAGCACATCTATGACAATGACAAGGGTACCAAAATCTGTATGAGCAAATCACTGAATGGGCCTTTAACTGTAGTGTTCTATGAGGGATTTTAGGTCATAATTATGACTTTAATTCAAACTTGCTCTGTAGTCCTAAAACACAAAGAAAGGTGTAAGTTGGGACATGCGTAAACATTGAAAATATGCCAAAAATTCAGGTTTAAAAAAAATTGATTCACTCTAAACGTCACCTTAAACCTAACATAACCTAAGGACTAATCCTAACCCTAACCATGAACCTGACTCTAATCTTTAACTCTGAACCTAACCCTTACCTAAACCTATCCCTAGCCTTAATGCTAACCCTAATCCTAAACTTATCCCTTAACCTATTCTTAACCTAAAATGCCCTAAACCATATCTTTAATGGTTCCTGAACTCACGATTTCAAAAATCACTTCCCCCTTTTTTCCTAAGCCTTTTTAGAGCGTTTTATTTAAAAGGCGCCACATGAATGCGCCCTCCCCACGGCTTACCAAAATTACCCCCCTCCCATTTGGCTAGCCACCCTCCCCCCCATTTCCCCCCTTTCTCCCTGGGCTCATCATTATTGCACAGCCCCTAACTTAAGAAGTAAAATCTTAATATTTGCTAATTTATGAATCAAGGCCCAAAAATGCATTTTGGGTTTGTTTTCATGTGTGTGTGGATGGGGGTGGGGTGTGTGGGGGAGGGTCATGGGGTGTGTGTATGCGGTGACAAACAAGCCTAGACTTGTACAAAGTCTAATATCAGTATTTGCACTTTAATTTTTAGTAAAAGTATTTATATATTTTAGTTTATAACATATTAGTATAGGCTATATTATGGGCAACATATCTAATTCTCGATCATGAGAGGAACTTGGTTGCGCATAATTATGCTTTCGTCGAGCGTACTACGCATAGACCACACGCTTACGGCGCAAGCACATCTTTTGAGAATTGACCAATCACGGTCTTTGGTTGCGTGATTGTGTTGTTCTACGGAAAGTATGCTGACGCAACAGTACGCAGAAGGTATATCCTCTCATGATCAAATATTAGATATTTTGCCTATATTATAGAAATATTGAGAGATTTTTAATGTTTAGATCTGTGTCGTCTTCGAATTTTGGAAAGCAATATTGTAAGAAACGGGCAAACTTGCATGTTATTGCCCCTTGTTCCAAAAAAATGACCAAACATAAAAAATCAACTGACTTTTATTACCAATTAGTTTCAACTAAAGGATTAGGATTGTGCTTTGTTTCATTTGGCAAAACATGATAATATTTTTTAATACAAATTAGTGCTGAATTTTCTGGAATCGAGAGTAAGTTAAACTTTAGTAATAACAACATACACTAAACTTTGTGACGCGAAACGTTCAATAGAGACAACAACAAGCATGGAAGTGTCAATATTGACTATAGACCACAATGGCCTCATCCGAATGGCATAGTTCAATATCCTCAATAAAACAATCTTAGTGCAAAATTTGACCTCAATTTGCAGAGTATGAGTTTTTGTACCCAAATTTTCAAAGGTCATTCAATGTATTGTACATGTATTGGGGTTAAAGAATTGTAACCTGATAGATGAGCATGTACTAGTGATTGCCAACCATGTTTGACCTAACATGTGCAAATAAAATAACGCAGTCATATTATGGCACACCATAGGGTGGCAAGTTTGAGTATCTTGATTTTGATCAAAAGTCACACGTCATAGATCGGTGAGCATAGATATAATTTCATCATACAATGGTAGATCAAATTGACTGGATCGAAAGTTAATTATTATGATACTCCCATGTGGTTTCAATATCTTGTAAACTCTATCAAACTTTGATTTGTGTTTATTCCTTTTTCTAAGTTTTTATTTGGTGTGGCGATACAATATTCAGGTATTTAATAATAATAGGCATACTTCTTCATTTTCACTTCTATTGATTGCGACCACTCTTGACATGTACATCCTGTTAATTAGGGCAATGCCTTATTATACTCTGGAGTGTGGCTTATTTGCATTTTGCTTCCCAGCATTCTATGTAGTGAACTTGGTTTCATAAAGTAAAGACACGGCTTATTTTGGTCTTGTTTGCTACTGAATTCCATTTAAACTTGCCTTCAGGTTTTGACTTGAATTTGCTTTGTTTGGTTTAATATTTTGTTGTCTGTCCCTGAAGAAGAGCATTTTATCTGCTCGAAACGTCGGTTGTTGTTTTTTGTCTGTTTGGTTTGGTTTGTCTGCTATGTGCACAGTGATTTTCATCACTTCCAGTGTATTTTTGTTCTGTTTTTCTGACACTTCTTTGGGCTCTGGAATTTGCAGTTTTTGACCATTGAACTTTTCCTATTTTTGTGCATTGGTTGTTTGGTTTATCGTCTCTGCTTATGTGCACAGTGATTTTCATCACTTGTATTTATAGTGTACTTTGGTATTCCCATTGAACCCTGTTGTTTTTTCAGGTGTAGCACTTATGTGGGCCTTGGAACTAGTACTTTTTGGCTATCGAACTTTACCTACTTGTAATGCCTGCATTTGCTGTTTTGCTGTCTAGTCTGTATTTTACTAGTTAGTGTACCGTGCGCTTTTTCTTTCCAGTATATGAATACCATTTTCTATGCCAATGCATCAAGTCATGTTTCCGACGGTACAATTCTTACAGAGTCACCGTGTGTTAATGATTGCCATAAGGGTGGAATTATAGCTCTATTTTTTTAAGTTCAAGATGAAAAATGGGTAAACCTCTTTCTTTCTCCTCTTTATAATTTTTGCTATGTCCAATTGTATGCGTAAATACTTGCATTTTACCCATATTGTTTCGCCATTCGTTTTTATTTCGTACTGTTCTGTTTTTTATTTCTTTTACCGTCATATACCTTTCCTCTCCCCCCCCCCCTCCTCCTCTTTCTCATTACATGCCAGCGAACATCGTACTTCGGGCAATTAGCCAATGTTTAAAATGAGTACTAATATTGTTAATTTTAATATGATCGAAATTCCCATAAAACTTCAAATCTTATCCTAAGTAAATATTATGAAAACATGTGCATATTACCTGTATACAAGAAACCGTGTGGCAAGTTATTCTATTATTTGCATACAATATCTTGTTCGCCTGACTACTGACCCATTAAGATTCCGTGTTACCAATACACCAGAATTACTCAAACGGGTGATACAATTAATACGAGTCAGACGAATTTATTCAGTAACAAAAATAATAATTATTCACACGGAAAATTAAAAAAAAAAAATTTGCTGCTGGAGGCCATAAAAATCACAAGGATTTTAACAAGCTATGGCGATAACATGATAATGGCCTCCTTATATTGATAAAGGTGTATAGTCATGAAAAACACAAAATTAAAACGTTATAGATATTTTTTATAAAAGTGCTTTCGTCAAAATTGTATCCAAATTGTATAATAACATTTAAATATCGGGTTATACAAAGGTCATAAGACGTTTTTTAAAATAAGCAAGGGGTGAAATTTACGCATCATACACTGGAACAGAAACATTCAAACATTACAAACTATCGCACAAGATCAAATTAATGATGCTTATTCGTAAATAATAATTATAACCACATCATACACTGGCACAATGAAATTACAATGGCAACATGACATGCATAGGCAGATAAACCAGATAAGAAACTCCGGACATAAGCAAGCAACACACAATACCAGCTTACGCGATCAATTAATGATGTTTAGGCCTCGTATCCATAGGATGTTCCCTTGTGGCCTGTGGCCTTGTTCCGTGTTTACTTTTTCCCATGTGACCTGCCACACAGACAACGAACCGTACCGGCCACTAAGCAAAACAAAGGTTCGTTGTCTGTGTGGCAGGTCACATGGGAAAAGTAAACACAGGAACAAGGGCACACGCCACAAGGAACATCCTATGGATATGAGGCCTTAGGCCCCGTAATCATAGGCTGTTCCCTTGTGGCGTGTGCCCTTGTTCCGTGTTCACTTGTTCACTTGTTCCCATTTGACCTGCCACACAGTCAACGAACCTTTGTTTTGCTTAGGCCCCGTATCCATAGGCTGTTCCCTTGCGCCGTTTGCCCTTGTTCCGTGTTCACTTGTTCCCATGTGACCTGCCACACAGACAACGAACCTTTGTTTTGCTTAGTGGCTGCTACGGTTCGTTGTCTGTGTGGCAGGTCACATGGGAACAAGTGAACACGGAACAAGGGCAAACGGCACAAGGGAACAGCCTATGGATACGGGGCCTTAGTGGCCGTATCCATAGGTCACATGGGAACAAGTGAACACGGAACAAGGGCACACGCCACAAGGGAACAGCCTATGGATACGGGGCCTTACTCGCCAGCCTAGTGTATACAGGGTGTCCCTGAAAAGACTGCATCGTCGGAAACTCAATCGTTTGGGTATTTAAACGCCACAACTAAACATGACTAAATAATTGGTGTTGTTGAGGAATAAATCAGCTATCACATACTTCAATGTTCCAGTGTACAATGCGTAAGTCTCTTTCCTCGTTTGTATGATACAGGATGTCCCTGAAAGAACTGTGTCGTCGGAAACTGAATTGTTTGGGTATTTTGAGGCATAAACTAAACATAATAATAACCGATGAATGTTGCCATTTTGACCACACCGTTCGTGAAATATAAGAATTTTACGAAACTCACTCATTTTCCAACCTTTCCACAGTTTTAAATACTAGTATCAATCGTTGATCTGTATTCGGAGCGCTAGTCAAGGCGCAAAAGTGCGCATCATCAGCGCATGAGGCGTCTATTGTCATTGATAGATATTTGACTCCGTGGAACGGGCTGAATATGAGAAATGCTTTGATTTCAAAAACGGAGCGGTCAACTGGCAACATTCAGAAAGTATGTGATATCAACCACATCGGTTATTTAGTTTTGTTTAGTTTATGCGTTAAAATACCCAAACAATTCAGTTTCCGACGATACAGTTCTTTCAGGGACACCCTGTATCATACAAACGAGGGAAGAGACTTACGCATTGTACACTGGAACATTGAAGCATTACAAACTAGCGCACGAGATCGAATTAATAATGCTTAATCTTGATTCTTAATATAAAGTTGTATTTGAACAAACACTACAACAACATTATGAAAATTTTAATGTTAAGTATTTCTTGGCAAATTATTTTTCAAATTATTTTGTCAATAACAATAAATAACATGTTGGAATGTTTGGCAGGAATTTTTTCAAAAATGTCTTTGAATGTTATTAAAACGTTTTATAACCTTTATACATCGTAACATTTAAACATTTTATGCATCCACTCATCGTCCCATCTGGGAAGGGGTTCCCCAAGAATCAAGGTTTGGTCCTCTCCATTGGAATTATATGGATGATGTGACCCTTGGTGAAGTTGTGTCTCACTTCAAACTGATCTTGATATCTAGGAAGGTACGATGGCAATGACATGCATATTAGTGCCATGTTATCAGTGGCGTAGCTATTATGCCCCACCACGACAAAACAAGTTAACTGACATTTTGGAGAAATTGGTTTTTTTATGTTTTTGAACTCTGGGCAACTCCTTACATATGTTGAACTAAAAATATTTTTTGTAAAACATCCCAAGAGCTAGATATCAGCATGTCGAAATGAGTTAACTGCATCATTTACCTCATAAAACCATGACAAAACAATTTAACTGACAAGGCCTATGGAGTTTTACACACTTAACACTTCATTGATTATTATTGATTATTGAACAATGCTAGAGCAATTCACAGTTTGGTCTCTAATTCAAAACAGCGAAATTGCAGTTAACTCGTTTTGTCATTGTGGGGCACTGATGATGATGATGATAGGGGCAAGGGCAAGCAATACACCGAATCGAGCGATTCATGCTACCTATCGATTCAGCGCCCCTCTTAAGCGGTGAAAGTCAAAATGGTACGCATTAAAACATAAATATTCATTTGAAAGAATGTCTTTGTCTTTATAACCAAATTTCTAGCATTTGTGCAATTTTTTGCGCACTCCGCACACAATTTTACAGACACTGGGAGGAATAAGCCATGCTGTATCCTTGCCTTGGGACACCACAACCCCTAGATATGCCACTACATTTTTGACATTAATATAAAAGTTACTAGCCCAAAAAAAACTCGATATGGTAACAATGAGAGAATAATTTGTCAAAATTTGACAGTTAGTTTTATTCGTTAAATAATAATCACAAATTTGATTAATACCTCTCAAAAAGAACAAGAAGTACATACAGCTAAATAAGCATCCAAATAGTATAATTTTGATTGGCAAGATCAATTTTAGCTTCATCAATTGATAGTTACCAGCTGATGTGACGATACCATAGACACAAATCTTATCAATGTAAAAAAAAAATAATGTCTGTATAAAATTGTTTTTAAAAAAAATACCGATTAGAGATTTATTGCAATTAGCTGTCATGACCTACAATACAGTCTATACACGCTATAGACATGCTGATGAAAGGTCTATTTCTAATCGTTTGTTTGTTTTTTGTTTGTTTGTTTGTTTATTTGTTTGTTCTTTTAAAAGGACTAATGACGAGGAAAATGTTAAGAGTTGACCGTCATACTGATATAGGCATTTTTTTTTAAAGTTCAACGATTGAGATTCGGCCGACATGCAAATGTAGGTTATTTAACAAACAAAAAAAGTTCAGTGATATTTGTAATTGTCACCATGTTCCGTAAATGAACTCAACCGAAACGATAGTGCTTTGGATTAAAGGTGTATCAAGTACACACAGACCTTAAAGCAGTATGCAGACTTTTTATTAGACGTACAATATTGTATGTAACATATCTACGTTCTTTAATCTATTGCCATTCTATTTCCAGTCATGTTTAAGTTTTAACGAATGTTTGATGACGTAAAATCGATAATATATTTCTACCAGATATAAATTGAGATATTATACGTAACATATTATCGATTTTACGTCATCAAACATTCGTTAGAACTTAAACATTACTGGAAATAGAATGGCAATAGATTAAATAACGTAGATATGTTACAAACAATATTGTACGTCTAATACTCGGAGTCTGCATACTGCTTAACTGAATGCAATTTATTTTTACGAAGGACAAGGCTCTTTTCATATCAAAATTTAACAGAGTAGTCCTGAACAAAGTCGCACAAATTGAAAACACAAAGTCTCGTCATCACAACACCATAACCAATTTCAAAACTGTTTTTGAAGTCAAAAATGTAGGTTTGTCCTTGAAAACACACAAACAAAGTCTCCTCGAAAGACAATTTTTTTTCAAAATCAATTACTGGGTAATTTTTTCGCATAATAATGATTATACAAAATTAGCTCAGGCATTGAACCAGTGAGTCCTAAATACAGTTATCATCACAACACCATGACCAATTTGAAAACTGTTTTTGAAGTCGAAAATTAATACTTTTCCTTCTGCCGTATAGAAATTGGATAATTTAAATGCCCGACAGATCACTTTTTTGTGATCGTGCCGACTATAAAGGTTTCACAATTGTCTCACATAAATGTGAATATACAGCACATGTATTTGCTTTGTTCAAAGTCGGTTGAACCAGAAAATAATGGACATTTCATCGATCTTTGAACAAAAAAAATTGCAAGGGGTAATGAAACAAAAGAAAAGGGCTAGACGTATGATTGATAGATCCTTTGTGTGTAATAGCAAGTAACCAAGAATGTGTTTATAGTGAGCCAGCTTATCCGTTCATTAACGTATAAAGCAGTATTCAGACTTTTTATTGTACATAAAATATTGTATGCAACATATCTACGTTGTTTAATCTATTGCCATTCTATTTCCAGTAATGTTTAAGTTCTAACGAATGTTTGATGACGTAAAATCGATAATATATTTCTACTAGATATTATATGTAACATATTATTGATTTTTCGTCATCAAACATTCGTTAGAACTAAAAACATTACTGGAAATAGAATGGCAATAGATTAAATAACGTAGATATATTGCATACAATATTGTACGTACAATACTCGGAGTCTGTGGAGCGCTTAAGTACATTAAACAGATCAATAATAGAGGTTATCCACTTTACTCATGCGTGACTTCTAACAAAAGGCGCTGGTTCCCGTAGTATTCCTCATTCGAACCAACTCAATGCATGACCTCGGAGTTACCTGCATGACTTTGGCGGGATATTTTGAAACAGTCATGGTTGCACATGCAGGTACTTCTTTTGAAAGTCCTAAACAAGGTATAGCAGTCGCTGATAGGATATGCAGAACACGGATACACGGATAACCTCTATGTACGACATGGAAATCGATGGATATTACAGTATAAATCTTTCCGTACACAGGGTGTCCCTGAAAGAAATGTATCGTCCGCGTCGGGAACTGAATTTTTTTACCAAACATAACTAGATAACCAATATGAGGAATATGTCACCTATCACATACTTTTTGAATTCTGACAATTGACCGCTTCGTTTTTAAAATAAAAGAATTTTACGAAACTACCTCATTTTCAATCCGTTCCACGGAGTCAAATATTTATCAATGACAATAGAGAGTTCCCGTGTTTTCAAGCGGAACGGACTACAATAGTGTTTATGACGTGATTCGAACCGCCGTATTCCTCATTCCTTTGATTTGGTCAATGACCCTATTGGTGCTACATTCTACAAAATAACATTTGCTAATTATTGCGCGAGTGTTGGTATTCTGAAAATTGTAAACGGAGTTTAGGTTTCCCTCCAAGATGGCGGGTAACCCAAAACACGGGAACTCTCTATAGACGTCTCATGCGATGAAGATGCGCAGTGATTGCCACTTCGAATACAGATCATCGATTGATATTTGAATCCGACGCGTGGAAAGGTGTGAAAATGAGGGAGTTTCGTAAATTCTTACATTTCAAGAACGGTGTGATCAATTGTCAAAATTCAAAAAGTACGTGATAGCTGATTTATTCATCAACCACACCATTTATTTAGTTATGTTTATTTGTGGCGTTAAAATACCCAACCAATTAATTTTCTGACGATACAGTTCTTTCAGGGACACCCTGTATCACTCTAAACAGACAAGGTGCCGCGATGTCATTATTCCAGAAAGTTGAGCAGGTTATAAAACTCGAATATGTCACTGGGATAACTCATCACCTCTAAATTGATACTGCTCTGTGTAAATAATATTAAACATGGAGCCGGTATCGTTTTGACGGTAACCACGGTAACCTATTCTGTTGGTGCAACATCCGGGCTACTTCTAGTCTTGTGTCCAAGCTTCACGTGGCACAAGGTTTGTTATGAAGGACATGAACCGGCTATGGAGGAGGCTAAATATCGATATTGATCACTCCAAATTCAATTTCGGGAAAACCAACGCTCGACCATGGAATTTAAATGTCAGTTTGTCACTATATCTAACGATAAATCAAGTAAGTAACTTCCACTCTGCAGACTTAGAAACATGTTAGATTCCACTGACTATTTGCAACACAACACCAATGACACAAATCATCAATAAAAATCGAGCCAAGGACTTGTTTTCACTCAAATTTGAGTCGCGTCATCAACCGGAAGTGACATGGCACGGACCAACAGAATTCGAAACTGGCGCCATATTTGTGTACCCCACATTGCATTGCGGTGACGTTGCGGTCAATCATCAGTGACTAAATCGGTTTCGGAATAGCGCTATTGGTTTAGTCACCATACACAGCCGAGAGAAAGTGACATTCCAGCTTTATCACCTATGCGCACAGGGATAACGTTTAAAGGGGCATTTCGTGATCCACAGCCTCATCCCCCCACTTTTCCCAAAAAAAGTTGAGATTTTTACACCACTGGATACCTCTGGCTACATAATGTTTATGTACCAAATATTTCTTGCAGATTAATTCGTTTAGCAAAAATATCGCCAAATTTGAATTTCGTTCTGGTGCACCAGAACGAAATTACAACACATTGTCTATGGAGCAGTGTAATACACATAATCATGCATAACTCGCAAACGCAAAATCGGAATCAACTGAAATTTTGGAAATAAGCTTTTTCGTGGATATCTACTGAAAATGTCATAAAAAGAGGATGCTAGGATCACGAAATACTCCTTTAAATGCCAAACACCAGTATAGACACGCATGCGCACAAGTAAAACGTTTAAACGCCGAACATCACTATAAACACACTCCAATTTATCATTGTTCATCCAATTACAGGATACCATCGGCATCCATTCAACGTATCATCATGCTTCCATCATCATCTTCGCTACTACTGTTGCTATCATCGTGTGCTACCATCTGGAATTTCATCTTAGCTGCTCCGGGTAAGCTGATAACGGTATCATAATTATATTTATGAAAAATTCTCTTAAAGCCATATTATAACATTTACTGAGGAGAATGTCCTCAAACAGTTTTTAAATTCTGGTTTTTACACGGTTGTAATGTACTTTAGTAAACAAAGTAAATCAAGACTTTAGGTGCTGTAGTTTTGTCAAAATCCGAGATTTTGAATAAAACGCAGGAACCGTCGTTTTATTATTACGATGGAAATATTAGTCGAACACGTATGCGATGTTCCACATAACACAGTACGTACACGGCGTGGGGGACAAACATACACATCAGAGGATCGTCCCTTATTACAACCGCGGGAGTAACATGCATTGGCGCTAGTAGTAAATTCCAATTGTTCACTTGTTCGGCTCAAAATTAAAAGGGGACATATCTCACAGTAAAAGCTAACATTTTATGGAAAATAAATACTAATCTATTTTTACAGAAATGTTATAATATGGCTTTAAACATAAAGGCACATTCACAGATTTTGTGAGGGTGATCGTCTAATTTTTATTTCTTTAGATATCCTTATTTTGACTTTTTTAAGTTGCTTGTACATTCCTAATTAAACTACCGTAAAATTTTGTCAATAAGCATATATGCCTATTAACGAGTTGCTCAGTCAAGAACGAATTTTTACGGTAATTTGTTTAACCTTTTCATTTTGTTATCTTTTTATTTAAAAATATCTGTGTTGCAGATATTTTTAGATTTAAAAAAAATAAATGAAAAAGTGTAACAAACTACCCTAAAAAATCCTTATTTTGACTTCATCAGGTTGCTTGTACATTCTTAATTTAACTACCGTAAAAATTTGTTTATAAGCATATATGCCTATTAACGAATTTTTACGGTAGTTTGTTAAAGTTTTTCATTTTTTTTTCTTTTTATTTAAAAATATCTATGTTAGAGATATTTGTAAATTAAAAGAAAATAACTGAAAAGTGTAACAAACTACCCTAAAACTGATACTTAGGTGTTTATAGATTTATTAATTCATTAAGGCTTGTCTTTAAATTCACTTTGATTCATCACAAACATTTCTTGGAACAATTTTTCCACTAAATAAACCTCTCATTGAAAACACGTAAAAATACAAATATCTAGTTTCGACTGGATTTCCTTTAAGTATTTGATTGCAACCATTATATCATTCTTTTATTACGAGCCCACTGTCGTAGCCTGAAATTTTCCAGAGGGTGGATAAAGTGGTGGCTAAGAGGATAACATAAGCTTCAAGGGGGGGGGTTGACAAAATGAGGACAAATTTCATCGCAGCCAGCATCAGGTGGCAAGAGCGGAGATGAAAAATGTGATATTCCGTGTATTCAGACAGATTTGCTATTTACCGATTTTTTTTTTTGGCGGGGGGCACCATAATAAACGTATATATTATTATTATTTCAATTTGAGATTAAACGTTTGACCCCTCTAATAAATCAAAAGAGGCTCTTTGCCAAACAGATCTATAGATATGATAGACGTAATATTGTCGTGAAGCAATGGTTACCATGGTTACTATACATTAATACAATTATTAAACGTCTTATTGTATATATTAAGGTTATTAATTATTTTAAACTGTTGTGATTTGGTAGTTCCCAGCATCTTACGAATGGTAGTGAGCTTTGGCAAAAACTGAATTGCTCAATTCATTGGGAGCGTGTAGAAGAATTAAAATATCACAGATATACTTTTATAGGTGCTGTGGTTCTTGAGTTACGTTGTAAAGAGGGCTGAAACAACAACACTTTTGTCAAACGTACATAACTCATTAACAACAATAAATTAAGCAAGTTTGCAAAGTATACGATTTGTAGAATGAACTTTTGCAAAACATCAAGGTGTTAATTTTCAATAATATATTGATCTAGACAATAAAAATCAATTTTTAGGTTGCTTCGACCAACAATACCTCGTCTACCCTTAAAGCTTGTGATTATATCATGGAGAATAGGCCTAATGCTGAATAATATTATTCATACAAGAGATTAATTATTGAAACGTGATATATGAGATGTCGCGATATTATTGTTTGTTGAAATACAAACACACCAAAAGAATAACTTTAGTAACTTGACACTTTTGTACAAATTGTTGTTGTATAATAGACAGTAATAGGAAACTTGTTTTTATCATGGAGAATAGGCTTAATACTGAATAATATTATTCATACAAGGGATTAATTATTGAAACGTGATATATGAGATGTCACCGTAATAATTGTTTGTTGAAATACAAACAAACCAAAAGAATAACTTTGGTAACTTGCCACTTTTGTACCAATTGTTATTGTATAATAGACAATAATAGGAAACTTGTTTATTTGTATAGACCTATTTATTCTGGTGCCATTTATTCTGCCAATTTGCAAAGTGTACAGTAGATCTACCAAAAAACGTTGACAACGTAAAGAAATCAGCAAGTTTAAAAAACCCACCTCGGCTCACTTTTTGAAACTTGGTCCCATTTGTAAAAAAGGTACTGATTTAAACTTTATCATATTTACATCAATTTAAAACATTTCCAGAAGTGTTATGTATCTTTAACGTGCAGATGCGATATTAATTTGTAAGCTTTCTGGAACGACCTGAACGGTTATTATCTTGTTCTTGCATGATAAGCCAATATCGTTTTGTGTTTTGTTTTATAATATCATGATTAATGATTGAATTAAACGAATAACAAGTAGGCTTGTTTGTAATCTTGTTGGAAACGCTGTATTCTGTTGAAATAAAATAAAAACACTGATTTGCTGTTGGTGTTCAAATGGGACCAAGTTTCAAAAAGTGAGCCGAGGTGGGTTTTTTTAAACTTGCTGATTTCTTTACGTTGTCAACGTTTTCTTGGTAGATTTCTTTTCTTTTTATGAATGTAGCCAAGCAGCTCCAAGCTTGGAAAGTCAGGTTATGAAGTGCACCATAAAACGAATAAAACGAAAAATGGATGTTTTAAGTTGCCATTCTTGATTCATGACAATAAATAATGAAACAAAACTTTATCAGTCGTTTATTTTTAAAACTTGCTCGTCACGCGTGACTGTAATGTTCAGAGGCGTACACAATGATCAATAAACATTTTAATATACTTTAATTATTCAAGGCTACGTAAATATGTAAATAAAATGTAAATATGAACAACACACACCCAATGTTGACAATGCCAGAGAGACACACATAGAGTAAATCCGATTTAGGCCTACTTCATGTCGGAACTGGTAAATGCGCATATATTTAAGCCTATACTACAGAAGCGTCTTAATGCCCCAGATAATCGTGTTTTAATGTTGGTGGTTCTTTGTAGCCCTGCAGGGGCAAATTACTTAGCTATCCGAATTTCGCGGTTTGTGGTTCTTTGTAGCCCATCAGGGGCAAGTTGAATATTCCTATTAAGCGGCGGTTGTCGGCGATCTTTCGTGGTTTGTGGTTTTCATCAAGCCCTGCACTCTATCGGGAGCTAATTTATAGTTTAAGCTTGTTGAATATCCATATTTCGTGGTTTGTGGATCTTTGTAGCCCTGTGGGGCAATCTAGTTGCATATCCAAATTTCGCGGTTTGTGGTTCTTTATAGCCCTGCGGGGCAATCTAGTTGGTATCAATATTAAGCGGCAGTTGTTGTTGATCTTTCGCGGTTTGTGGTTCTTTATAATCGAATAATCGATAGGCCTGCGGGCAATCTAATTGGATATCCCAATTTCGGGGTTTGTGGCTCTTTGTAGCCCAGCGGGCCAATATAGTTGAATATCGTGGTTTGTGGTTTTAATTTCCCTCATCAAGCCCTGCCCTCTATCGGGAGCTAGTTTATAGTCTAAGCTTGTTGGATATCCGTATTTCGTGGTTTGTGATTCTTTATAATCGATAGGCCTGCGGGCAATCTAGTCTTTCGCGGTTTGTGGTTCTTTGTAATCTTTCGTGTTTTGTGGTTTTGATTTCCCTCATCAAGTCCTGCTCTCTATCGGGAGCTAATTTGTTGTTTAAGCTTGTTGGATATCCATATTTCGTGGTTTGTGGTTCTTTGAAGCCCTGTGGGGCAATAGTTCCATATCCAAATTTCGCGGTTTGTGGTTCTTTATAGCCCTGCGGGCAATCTACTTGGATATCAATATTGAGCGGCAGTTGTTGGCGATCTTTCGCGGTTTGTGGTCTTAATTTGTTGGATATCCATATAATCGATATGCCTGCGGGCAATCTGGTTGGATATCCAAATTTCGCGGTTTGTAGTTCTTTGTAGCCCTGTGGGGCAATCTAGTTGGATACCCCTATTAAGCGGCGGTTGTCGGCGATCTTTCGCGGTTTGTGATTTTAATTCCCCTAATTAAGTCCTGCCCTTTAGCCCTGTGGGGAAATCTAGTTGGATATCAATATTCAGCGGCAGTTGTTGGCGATCTTTCGCGGTTTGTGATTTTCATTTATAACATTTATATCAAATATAATTTCAGTCTGAGCTGTGAACAGAGCCACTGATAAATAAATAATAAATAATAAATAAATGTCGGTGTTTTAAATGACGAAGATGCCATGATAGTCAGGCATGGTGATAGCATCTGGATGGTGAAAGTAGGCCCAAGGCCTAGGCCTAAATGTGAATAAAAAATCAAACATGTTTGTTTGATGAAAAAATAATAATATCACAATAGCAATGGATGTTCGAAATGGTGTTATTCTTGATTTACGACAATAAATTGATTAATAAAACATTTAAAAAAAAGTGGTGGGAAGTTTCGAACTTAAGGCAAAAATTCATAAATGGATTAGAATTCCATGGCCTTAACCACTTCGCCACGGGGACGTCCCGTTATTACGATGTGTGAAAGTGGAGTATTTATATATTAATATGAATATATGCTGTGGTCCGGAAAGAATAAAAGAATTGTGAAAAACTTGATTTTTTGGCGAATGGGGTCCAGAATTTGTATGTAGGGTATCCAGGAAAATGCCTGGGTATATTTGAAAGTGAATCTGAAAAATTAGTGCGACAGTGACAGCCATGTATGGCTGTAGCAGTGTCGAAAGATTGTGGATATCAGTATGATTAGCTATGATTTGCCACTAATTTTGGCTATGAAATACCGCGTGAAATAAAGCAAGAATGTTTGTTTATTATCAAACAATCGGATTGACTGTAAGATTCGTGTAACTTTTTGAAATAAAGAGTTATTAAAATATGACACTTTGGACAGTAAATACGATTGATCATGGTTTTAGATATATTTTGTACCCAGCGAAAAATATCATAGAACAATAGCGTTTTGTTCCGTGTAAATATAGTCTCGCGGTGCATCTGTTTATTCTTCTTTATCAGTCGTTTTTTAAAACTTGCTGGTCAAGCTACCGCGTGACTCTAATCATATGCAGTGGATTTTTTTTGTGATTTAGGCTTGGAACCAAGTTAAAACTCTTCTAAAATGGATGCCGCAATGTAGCTGCTTTGAGATATTTTTTTTTTGGTCTTGGCATTGCTGATGCTATCTTGGCGTAAGAATTGTTGATGCTATTTCAGTTTCTAAAATGACATTGGATTCATATTTATAACATGACTTAAGGTGGAACTACACCCCTTGATAAATGTGTGATTATTTTGCATTTTCACAAAAATAATAACACACTGGTAACAAAAGTTATGTATATTGTCGGTGCAAGGAATCCAGTTTAATACTACACTTGAATTTCAGTGACTCAAGACAAGCGGTACATTATTTATGATAAGAAAAGAGGTACGGCTAGAATATACCTCATATCTTAATATATATAATGAACCACTTGTCTTGAATCACTGAAATTTCAGTAAAGTACTTGGATTCGTTACCCTATAATATACATAACTTTTGTTAACAGTGTGTAGTTATTGTTTGAGAAAAATGCAAAATTAGTCACAAAATTGATCAGGGGGTCTAGTACCAATTTAATTCATTTCAATCAGCATTGCCTCACCTCTAAACATGCCAACAGAGTCTCACAAACTGGTATCTAATTTATTTTCAACACTGTATTATTACACTTTTGGTTTAAAAAAACAAATTTAGCAGGAAATAAAGTTGACAATCGTTTCTTATGCGTGTCATTAACTTTGTGCGTACAGAGCGCAGAGGAATTCTATTTATCATAATAAAAAACTATTTCAAGAAAGTAATGACGTCTTTGAGTAAAAATTGTAGTGTAATGAATGACTGACGTCATTTTAAACAATATACAATGAAAAATTGTGATCCTTCAGTTTAAACTTAGTCTAAGTACATCAAAAACAGTTAAAAAAGCATCCATGCTCTTTTTTAGTCATTACCGTTCCTACTATGAACCAGCTAACCATTGTCATGATTGTTGACGCTATTTCAGATACATGTTCCAAACACGTCAAAGAAAGAATATGGCCATATACGAGGAACTATAACAAAAAAGCCATGTTATTGTCAAAAGATAACACTATTTGACCACACATTATAAATAAAGTTTATTTTCCGGTCATCTTGCACGCAACTTTACTACTCTTAAGGGTGGTCTTAACCCTGGAATTACGGAAAATTTTGGGCCTCATAACTACCAAATTGTTGGTGTAAAGTATATAAACATGATCAAACTATATATATTTAGAATGATTAGATAAATTCATCTGTGCGGTCAAATTTAGGCTAAAAGGTTTTTTTGGCCCAAATTTTTTCGGATGACGTAACAAAAAAATTCTTGAGTCAAGAAAAAAATCTAAGGACCCCTTTTTATTTTTATTTTTTTTAATTATTATTATTACCAACTTTGATAAAATTGCACCATCATAAAAATATAAAAAGCCTAAATTTTGCCCAAATTTCAAATATTGTTGGTGATGTTGATCAAAATTTAAGAAAAATAAAAAAAAACGGGTCCTAGATATTTTATCTAGTTTTTAAAAATTAATTTAAAAAAATTGACTCAAGAATTTTTTGTTACGTGAATTTATCAAGTCTTTGCCATGCTATATACATTTACATACTTTAATAATACCAATAATCTAGCAGTTATGAAGCCCAAAAAGTTCCATAATTCCAGGGTTAAGACCACCCTTAAATTGAATAGAAACCCGCAAACCGTTTGTATTATTTTGTCGCTCTATTTTTGCATCTATAGATGACTACGGCTTCATAACAGCTGGTGATTCTCTGTACAACATATCAATGGATACTCAAGTTATTCAGAAGCTTCCAATTTCTGGTCTCATGTTTCCTGCTGGTATTGATTATGATCCAGTGGAAAGCAAAATATACTGGGCGGAATATTGGGGAAATAAAATCGGCAGGTGCAATTTTGATGGTACAATGCAAGAACTAAACTTTATTACCAATACAGCACGTAAGTACACATGTCAGATTATTTTCCATCACCGCACTCGTTCAACATGTCCTGTAACTTGACACTTATTCTCTAACAAACACAAAGTACACAACTCAACTGGTTTTCTTTTTCTCCAAGCATTCCCCTTTTCTGTCCAAAATATAAGTATGATGGATAGGCATTTTGAAAATGCTGTAAGCATGCATTAAACAGATTGAGTAGGGCAAAATAACCCCGATCAATGTGCCTTTTTTTAAAAGCAAATCGAACTACGATCTCATGCATTTGAACTTTTTTTCATCATTCATACACTGTAAGAGCTTTTAAGATAGCACGAACCAATCAGAGTAAACGTTAGAAGATTACCAAGAGTGTATTAATTGTGTTTTATACACTCTTAGATAGAACCGTAAACGTTAGATGAATATCAGGAGTATATCAATTGTGTATAATGCACTGGCGCGTAATATACTTTCGGACGCGATACTTATTTTCTTGCGGGTTGATACATTTATAATGGCTCGCCTTTAACAACATATTTTGTGCCAATTTTCCATAGCACATTGAAGCGATGGGAAAGGATTAAAGGGCTTTAGACCTCGACCATTGAATGTTTCCATAAAAGAGCCTGTAGATTCATTTTGTGTGCTGACTCTATTTCTTATGATAATACAGTTAGTGCATGTAAGCTAGACTCTCTCTCTCTCTCTCTCTCCCTGCCAGGAGGGAACAACACTCCCTTAAGTTCGCATTCGCATGCTATATCAGAGCGTACTAACATATTGCTCCCTCCTAGAAGTGAAGTCCATGGAAGATATCTGAGAAATAAAGCCTATCTGTCTAAATTGCGTTCACGCACAAGCAGATTTGCCAAAAGTCCCATTCCCTACTATATACATATACTGCTGAATAAGCAGTAGCAGATTATGTGTTGGTGGCTTCCCTTTGTGCTCTTTTGCATCTCTCTAGTGTCTTACATTTCAAGCATTTATTTTCATATTTGTGCCTTAAATGTGTATTTTGTTTCTTTCATAACATTTGTTGTATAGGTTAATAAAATCATGAAATCCATATCATACATATCATAACACTGTTTTCCTGTAACTGTATCACACAGAGCCTTATGGAGTGGTTCTCGATGTCTTAAATCGCTGGATTTACTGGTCAGCAGAAGCTAATGTCGTGACTAGCGTTTTGGAACGAGCAAGACTTGATGGGAGCCAGCGAAGTGTAATTGCCAGTATAGGACCTGCTTCGCCGAGACATATTGCATTAGATTCAACTCTTAAGTAAGTTACTCTCTCTAAATAGATTGCAGATTAGATTGGAATGGATTTTTGGTTTGACTCCTACTCTTTTTATATAAACGAATCCAATTTCACGCATTCATACACCTTAAAGACCCATTCAGTGATCCCAGCGCAAGTGTAAAACAATTAAAATTGTTTACAAATTGCATAAAAGTGAAGGATAAATCATTCAAATTGTCATTTGGTATTTTTGAAATAACAAATTTGGCAAAAAAACCCGAAGAAAACAGAAGTACTGGCGAAGTTGAACCCCCATTCAAATACATGTAGCTAATTTAGATACGGTCAGTATCTAAATTACAGATTCGTGTAAAATGTCTTATTTTATCTTAAATACGCGGCTTTCGGCTGAACCACTATGTTAGGACATCTATGACAATGACAAAGGTACCAAAATCTGAATTTTGATTATTTTACGATTGTCCGGATGAGCAAATCACTGAATGGGCCTTTAATGTCAGCCATAGCTGGGTCCCCGTCGAGTACATCCCACCTGAAATGTGAAATGATGTGTCCTTGCCGGGAAATTTGCATTATAATCACCCGTGTTATACATAAACAAAATAATGATGAAATTTCACAGCACAATGTATTGAATACAATATAGCATATATTAGGCGGTTTTAACCAAGGAGGTTAGAGATAGAAAGGAGAGGCAATAGATTACGTAATGCTTTGTTCCTTTGATGCCGATTTGATTTTCCGGTAGGTTATTCATAAAAGTGGTACCATTGTTTCGAACAAAGGGGTTCCGCCACTAAATTGGTCACTGATCTGGCGTCATATTAACTCTTTACACAACAGACGAGTATCAATAAATGACCACAATACACTCATGTCCCCCAAATATTGTCATAGGTGGTGACTATAATTTCCCTGATATCAACTGGGACAGTTGCTCTACCATCAAGTGTAGTACAGCTTCAATCCATCAGAAATTTGTAAACTTTCTTCTTGAAAATTCTCTTGCACAGCTGGTGAATAAAATCACAAGACCACGGTCAAACAGTGTTCTTGACCTCATTGTAACAAGTTGCCCGCAGTTCATAAATGATATTGAGTCATTACCTGGTATATCAGATCACAGCACAGTTCTCTTCAACATAAGTGTGAAATCTAAAAGGCAAACCAAACCACCATTTAAGTCGTTTAACTTCAAACAAGCAAACTTAGAACAACTAAAAGCTGACACACAGGAGTTCACTTCAGAATTTTTGGCAAACAATCCCTAAAACATTCAGTGAACACAAACTGGAGTATTATAAGCAGGGACAGGCGATTTGCGCGGAAAAAAACAGCAAATTGCGCGGAATTGCGCGGAACTCCTTTTTTAGTGCAAATCATGTATCCCTGCCCATAGGAAAAAAATAGCCAATTGCGCGGAATTGCGCGGAAAAAAAGTTCCGCGCAAATCGCCTGTCCCTGATTATAAGTAACAAGATCAAAGAACTTATGGACGAGCATGTCCCCTCAAAGCTTAAAAGTGACAAAAGACATCTGCCATTGATTACAGTCCCTATAAAGAGACAAATGAGAAAGAGGGATCGTCTGTATAGTGTTGCCAGAAAATCAAATTCCTCCTCCAAATGGAGAAGTTACAGAGAGTATAGAAATGCTCTTGCTAAAACCATACATCAGTCCCATATGAGCTACATCAACATCATCATTGGTGATAGTTTGACTGAAAATCCAAAGACCTTTTGGTCATATGTCAAGCTTATGAAAACTGAAAATCTTGGCATCCCAGTTCTACGCACAGAAAATAAACTGTGCACCACTGATGAGGAGAAAGCCCAAGCCTTAAATGAGCAATTCCAATCTGTTTTCTCAACATCGTCTGCCAGAGATATACCTGATAAAGGTCCCTCACCTCCCCCGAGCATCTCACCACTGGTCATCCACCAGCAAGGAGTTCTTAAACAGATGCAACAACTGAACCCATCCAAGGCAAGTGGTCCAGATGAAGCGCCACCGAAGTTATTGAAATATGTTGCTGAAGAGTTAGCCCCAGCCCTCTACCAACAATCCATTGATACTGGGGAAGTACCAGTTCAGTGGTGCCAGGCACTGGTTACAGCTATCTACAAAAAAGGTGACAAATGTGATGCAGCTAACTACAGACATATATCTTTGACATGCCTATGTTGTAAAATGTTAGAGCAAATAGTACTGCGCCATATGGTCAAACATTTGAGTTCCCACAATATCCTTTTGGACTAACAACATGGCTTTAGAGAACGCCTGTTAACCGTTACTCAACTTCTCATATCTGTACACTACTGGGCTAACACTCTTGACAACCATGGCCAGACAGACGTTATATTGCTTGATTTCAGCAAAGCGTTAGATAGAGTTTCACACCCACATCTATCCGCTAAGTTGGACTTCTATGGGATCAGGGAATCTACACTCCGATGGATCTGTGCATTCCTAGCTGATCGCAAACAAGCTGTCTCATTCAACGGTACTCACTCAACATGGGGTAACGTCACATCCGGAGTGCCCCAGGGGTCCGTGTTGGGGCCAGCCCTCTTCCTATTATATATAAACGACATCCAAGACAACATAAAATCAATTAAATGCTATGAACTTGGTTTTGCCAGCATTACACAGCCGTGACGTTAGTCACGGCTGTGTCTTTTTTCTTACAGGTTCTTGTTTCTTTCTTTCTTTCTTTACACAGCCGTGACGTTAGTCACGGCTGTGTCTTTTTTCTTACAGGTTCTTTCTTTCTTTCTTTCTTCTTTCTTTCTTCTTTCTTCTGTCAACCATTACATTTGCTCTAGCACTCACATGCTTACATCGATTTTGACCTAACTTGGTCACAATGATCATTGACCGTGCCCCTACATGTCACATGAAACGTGTGGGGTCAAAGGTCACGCAGGGGTCACAGGGGTCAAAAACGTGATTTCAACTCAAAATGCATCTTCTCCTACAAATTACGTAGGACAGTGACGCCACTTGCACACATGCATTGTAATTATCCAGTGTCTATGTTGTGTACACAGATTTGGGGTCAAAGGTCATTAAGGGGTCACTTCCGGTATAAAACGAAAAACCTTCAAAAATTTTTATTAGCTAAGTAAAACATAGCACAGTAACGGTATGTTCACATATGATCTACAGTCACCCAATGTATATGTGGTATTTTTTTTATTTGGGGTCAAAGCTCATTAAGGGGTCACTTCCGGTATAAAACAAAATACCTTTAAAATGCATCTTCTTCCACAGATTCTGTAGGACAGTGACGCCACTTGCACACATGCATTGCCATTACCCAGTGTCTATGGGGTGTACACAGATTTGGGGTCAAAGGTCATTAAGGGGTCACTTCCGGTATAAAATGAAAAACCTTCAAAATTTTTTATTTGCTAAGAAAAACATAGGACAGTAACCGTATGTTCACACATGAATTGTGGTTACCCAGTTTATATGAAGTATTATTTTATTTGGGGTCAAAGGTCATTAAGGGTCACTTCCGGTATAAAACGAAATACCTTTAAAATGCTTCTTCTTCCACAAATTACGTAGGACAGTGACGCCACTTGCACACATGCATTGTTATAACACAGTGTCTATATGGTGTACACACATTTGGGGTCAAAGGTCAGTAAGGGGTCACTTCCGGTATAAAACGATATACCTTCAAAATGCCCTTCTGCCACAAAAAGCATAGCAAAGTGATGCCACATGGACACGTGCATTGACATTAGCAAATGTCTATGGGGTTTTCATATATTTTGGGGTCAAAGGTGATTAAAGGGTCATAACACGGCTGTGTTCGTGGTCTTAGACCACAGCTAAGTCTAGTTCTTTCTTCTTTCTTCTGTCGACCATTAAATTACACAGCCGTGACGTTAGTCACGGCTGTGTCTTTTTTCTTACAGGTTCTTTCTTTCTTTCTTCTTTCTTCTTTACACAGCCGTGACGTTAGTCACGGCTGTGTCTTTTTTCTTACAGGTTCTTTCTTCTTTCTTTCTTTCTTTCTGTCAACCATTACATTTGCTCTAGCACTCACACGCTTACATCGATTTTGACCTAACTTCTTCACAATAATCATTGACCGTGCCCCTACATGTCATATGAAACTTGCGGGGTCAAAGGTCACGCAGGGGTCACAGGGTCAAAAACGTGATTTCAACTAAAATGCATCTTCTCCCACAACTTACGTCGGACAGCAACCCCACTTGCACACATGTATTGCTATTACCCAGTGTCTATGTGGTGTACACAGATTTGGGGTCAAAGGTCATTAAGGGGTCACTTCCGGTATAAAACGAAAAACCTTCAAAAATTTTTATTAGCTAAATAAAACATAGCACAGTAACGGTATGTTCACATATGATCTGCAGTCACCCAATGTATATGTGGTATTTTTTTATTTGGGGTCAAAGCTCATTAAGGGGTCACTTCCGGTATAAAAAGAAATACCTTTAAAATGCATCTTCTTCCACAGATTCTGTAGGACAGAGACGCCACTTGCACACATGCATTGTTATTACCCAGTGTCTATGGGGTGTACACAGATTTGGGGTCAAAGGTCATTAAGGGGTCACTTCCGGTATAAAACGAAAAACCTTCAAAAATTTTTATTAGCTAAATAAAACATAGCACAGTAACGGTATGTTCACATATGATCTGCAGTCACCCAATGTATATGTGGTATTTTTTTTTTATTTGGGGTCAAAGCTCATTAAGGGTCACTTCCGGTATAAAAAGAAATACCTTTAAAATGCATCTTCTTCCACAGATTCTGTAGGACAGAGACGCCACTTGCACACATGCATTGTTATTACCCAGTGTCTATGGGGTGACAGTAACGGTATGTTCACACATGAATTGTGGTTACCCAGTTTATATGTGGTATTATTTTATTTGGGGTCAAAGGTCATTAAGGGGTCACTTCCGGTATAAAACGAAATACCTTTAAATTGCTTCTTCTTCCACAAATTACGTAGGACAGTGACGCCACTTGCACACATGCATTGTTATAACACAGTGTCTATATGGTGTACACACATTTGGGGTCAATGGTCAGTAAGGGGTCACTTCCGGTATAAAACTATATACCTTCAAAATGTCCCTTCTGGCACAAAAAGCATAGCAAAGTGATGCCACGTGGACACGTGCATTGACATTAGCCAATGTCTATGGGGTTTTCATATATTTTGGGGTCAAAGGTGATTAAGGGGTCACCACACGGCTGTGTTCGTGGTCTTAGACCACAGCTAAGTCTAGTTCTTCTTTCTTCTTCTTCTGTCAACCATTACATTTGCTCTAGCACTCACATGCTTACATCGATTTTGACCTAACTTGGTCACAATGATCATTGACCATGCCCCTACATGTCACATGAAACTTGTGGGGTCAAAGGTCACGCAGGGGTCATAGGGGTCAAAAACGTGATTTCAACTAAAATGCATCTTCTCCCACAGCTTACGTAGGACAGTGACGCCACTAGCACACATGCATTGTTATCATCCAGTGTCTATATGGTGTACACAGATTTGGGGTCAAAGGTCATTAAGGGGTCACTTCCGGTATAAAACGAAATACCTTCAAAAATTTTTATTAGCTAAACAAAATATAGAGCAGTAACGGAATGTTCACATCTGATTTGCAGTTACCTAATGTATATGTGATTTTTTTTTTATATGGGTCAAAGGTCATTAAGGGGTCACTTCCGGTATAAAACGAAATAACCTTTAAAATGCATCTTCTCCCACAAATTACGTAGGACAGTGACGCCACTTGCACACATGTATTGTAATTACCTAGTGTCTATAGGGTGTACACAGATTTGGGGTCAAAGGTCATTAAGGGGTCACTTCCGGTATAAAACGAAATATCTTCAAACAATTTTATTAGCTGAGAAAAACGTAGGACAGTAACGGTATATGCACACATAAATTGTGGTTGCCCAGTGTATATGTGGTATTTTTTAATTTGGGGTCAAAGGTCATTAAGGGGTCACTTCCGGTATAAAACGAAATACTTATAAAATGCATCTTCCACAAATTACGTAGGACAGTGATACCACTTGCACACATGCATTGGTGTTACCCAGTGTATATGGGGTGTACACAGATTTGGGGTCAAAGGTCATTAAGGGGTCACTTCCGGTATAAAACGAAATACCTTCAAAAAATTTTTATTAGCTAAGAAAAACAAAGGACAGTAACGGTATGTTCATATATGAATTGTGGTTACCCAGTGTATATGTGGTATTTTTATTTTGGGTCAAAGGTCATCAAGGGGTCACTTCCGGTCTGAGACGAAAAACCTTGAAAATGCCCCTTCTGCCACAAGTAACATGGCATAGTGATGCCACATGCAAATGTACATTGACACTAGCCAATGTCTATGGGACTTTCATATATTTTGGGGTCAAAGGTCAATAAGGGGTCACAACACGGCTGTGTTCGTGGTCTTAGACCACAGCTAAGTCTAGTTTGCTCTAGCACTCACATGCTTACATCGATTTTGACCTAACTTAATCACAATGATCATTGACCGTGCCCCTACATGTCACATGAAACTCGTGGGGTCAAAGGTCACGCAGGGGTCACAGGTGTCAAAAACGTGATTTTAGCTCAAAATGCATCTTCTCCTACAAATTACGTAGGACAGTGACGCCACTTGCACACATGCATTATAATTACCCAGTGTCTATGTGGTGTACACAGATTTGGGGTCAAAGGTCATTAAGGGGTCACTTCCGGCATAAAACGGAATACCTTCAAATTTTTTTATTAGCTAAGGAAAACATAGGACAGTAACGGTATGTTCACATATGAGTTGCAGTTACCCAATGTATATGTGGTATTTTTTATTTGGGGTCAAAAGGTCATTAAGGGGTCACTTCCGGTATAAAACGAAATACCTTTAAAATGCATCTTCTCCCACAAATTACGTAGGACAGTGACACCACTTGCACACATGCATTGTTGTTACCCAGTGTCAATGTGGTGTACACAGATTTTGGGTCAAAGGTCATTAAGGGGTCACTTCCGGTATAAATTGAAATATCTTCAAAACATTTTATTAGCTAAGAAAACCACAGGAGAGTGATGGTATGTTCACACATGAATTGTGTTTACCCAATGTATATATGGTATTTTTTTATTTGGGGTCAAAGGTCATTAAGGGGTCATTTCCGGTATAAAATGAAAAACCTTTAAAATGCGTCTTCTCCCACAAATTACGTAGGACAGTGATGCCACTTACACACATGCATTGTTGTTACCCAGTGTCTATGGAATGTACACAGATTTGGGGTCAAAGGTCATTAAGGTGTCACTTTCGGTATAAATCGAAATATCTTCAAAAAATTTTATTAGCTAAGAAAAACATAGGAGAGTGATGGTATGTTCACACATGAATTGTGTTTACCCAATGTATATATGGTATTTTTTTATTTGGGGTCAAAGGTCATTAAGGGGTCATTTCCGGTATAAAACGAAATACTTTTAAAATGCACCTTCTCCCACAAATTACGTAGGGCAGTGATGCCACTTACACACATGCATTGTTATTACCCAGTGTCTATGGGGTGTACACAGATTTGGGGTCAAAGGTCATTAAGGGTCACTTCCGGTCTGATACGAAAAACCTTCAAAATGCCCCTTCTGCCATAAATAACATGGCAAAGTAATGCCACGTGCACGCATACATTGACATTAGCCAATGTCTATGGGGTTTTCATATATTTTTGGGTCAACGGTCATTAAGGGGTCAAAACACGGCTGTGTTCGTGGTCTTAGACCACAGCTAAGTCTAGTTCATTCTCAGTCCGACTTTTCCTACTGATGTTTCCACCTGTTGTTTTACAATAAATTTTCGTTTTGGATATTTTTTCAGCAAAATCTACTGGACGGATCAGTATAATCATGAGATTAAGAGAATAAATGCAGATGGTACAGGTCCTATGGAGATTATAGTAGATGCATCCGCAACAGACACCAGTATTAGTGGTATCGCGCTAGATATACAAGGTAAGAAAAATATTGCCATCGCGCACGAGCAAATTTGCAAAAAGCCCCATTCCGTACTACACTATTTGTTTGTTTGTTTGTTTGTTTGTTTGTTTTTGTTTGTTTGTTTAACCAGGTTGGTCCGTGAGGGACACATGCTAATCCATGGGAAATCCATGGATCATTCCAAGCTCATACATTAAAAATTCACAAGCCTGGATAGCCAGTGTAAGCTATAAATAAAGATGCATGTTTGCCCAGATAGCTTTGATAAACAAAGCAAGAAATGAAAGAAAATAGCAAGGAAAAGGAGAAAGGAGAGAAGGCCATTCCCAAACACAATTGTACAATTTTACTCTTAGCCCTTACTTTGTGAGAAAGGACACTGGAATTCCAATCTCAAGCCCCGATGCAAAGGCTAGCTTAATCTGCTGAATAAGCAGTAGTGGCCACTGCTTGTGTGTTGCTGGCTGCCATTCGTGTCATGCTGCATTTCTCTGCTGCCTTCCCTGCCAAGTTTCCTTTATTTATATTTTTGCTATTGTATTTTATTTCTTTTATAATATTTGTTGTATTTCTGTATAATGCAATTCGGTCGTTTTGTCGCAATGATGTGCAGGTTAATAAAATCACAAATAACAAATTTGTGTGGTCAATGCAATTCTGACTCAATGCAATAACTATTGAGAGCCAAATCAAAAACAGTGAGGGCGTTATTTACGGGCTCGTATCGGATACGATAAAAGACTACCAATGCAATATTCAAATACACAGTATATTATGGGGGTTAACAAAAGTCAATAAACATGATTAAATTTTATTTTTCTTACCACGGTTGTTTGATGTGATCATTTATTAATATTTCTAGCAAACATTGTTATAATGTGCAATTCTTGACCTAAAAAATATTAACAGCTATCACACTAATGTACACATATATTTTGTAGCAATTTATAGCATAAATTTTCATTTCTATATCAAATAATTCATTTTTTCTGCTTTTTTATGGTAAATTTAATTCTATAAACTGTGCATTTCTGTGGAAATTGAGGGCGCTATTTACATATATTTTAAATTTAAATTATCCAAATAATATGAGAATTTTTTGAAAATTCCTTTGTCATTTGTTAGTCTGTTTACCCCTTGTAAAGATGCAAGCAATATTTTAGATAAATAGCGCCATCATTGTTGAACTTTTCTTTAAAATGACTCAGTTTTACATGTCATCAAACAACCGTGTTACATGTTCTCACATCACATCAAGTAATATGGATATCACGTCATTAGACATTTGCCGTGTCATGGTATAGATTTTTTAAGACCTTTATTTTGTGGGTGACGAATATCATTAGTAAAAATAACATGCATTTTGTCCAAAATAATTATTTTAACTAGCTGGTCTTCTTTTCTGGTGTGATTGGAAAAAGGATACCATTGAAGTCTACGATTTTGGAATCAATCAAATACGTATTATATACCAGTCTTCTGCAGACATCAAACCATACGCTTTAGCCTTGTACGGACAGAACATATACTGGGTTGAAAGCGAGCTTTCGTATCTACAAACGGTACCAAAAATTGGTCTTGCAGAAGGAGCATTCCCTCAAAACTTCGGCATAGGGTCCAATATATTTGAAGGCGCGTATGGTATAAGGATTAAATCAAGTAAGTTTGATTATATAACATAAAAGCATATGTTTATTATATTATTTTTCTTTGTAAAGTGCCTTTGATCAGATTGGATAAACGCTATATCAAGTAATGTTTGTAACCTGTTTGGTACATTGACTGCTATCATATCATTTTGTCGTCACGTGTTTATGGACCGTTCCCGTGACAGGAATCTAGTTCTTACCAAATAACTGCTTTAACAACAGACAAGTTAAATGCCCAAATGTCAAACTATAAATACAATTAACTTTAACAGCAATACATTGGTTTGTTGATTTAATGACCTTCGTGGATCGTTTTTCATTTTGTTTGTCTTCACCATTTCAGCTGAATTGTGTAATTCATTCGAACCGATTTGCCGGAATGGTGGCACGTGTTTCAACGAGCCATCAGATACCGATTCCTTTTTTTCATGTCAATGTACTGCCAACTATCGGGGCAGATTGTGTGAAACATTTCAAGGTAATGCTATACATATCATTATGAATTCGGCAGAGAGACGAATAAAGGTTTTTTTTGTAAACCATCCCTATCTAAAACACGAAGTGCTTCAAGCGATTCGGAGAGCACAAGTAGCGATCAAGCTTTTGTAATGTTTTAACGTTATACAGATTTTTTTAACCTGTGAAAAGCCGTTTTTGTCCTAAAGGCGATTTATATTTGGATTCTATTCAACGATATGCCGCTATTGCAACGAATTATACATGTAACTTGGGCCACTGGACTTAAGATCAATTAACCCCAAAACCCATACTTCGTTTCCCCCCGAATTTTATAATGACGTAGATGTGTATTTCGCTGGTAGCACTATTACATCACGTGCGTCAACCAAATACACTAAGCGCGGTTTTGTCGCACACGAGTGGCGCAGTTTCCTGAAAACAATCACGTCACTACCAAAGTCGAAGTGCAACGAAGTGTACAGTACCTCTTTTCATCTGTCTACGTATCTCAAAACTAATTATTCTAGCCCCGACTACCAGGCTAGGTTAATGTGTATTTTTTACGAACTTTGAAAAAAGTTAGCCATTTACTTCCATCACTAAAATGTGTGTGTTTTTTTCGTAGAAATTCCAAAGTGCGCTACACCGATAGCACCATTAAATGGGTTCATCTCATCAAGCGTGTTTAGTGTAGGAACAGTAGTAACATTTATATGTTTGCCGGGTTATGTAATAGTAGGAGCAACACAAGCAACGTGTAAGGATGACTTGACATGGTCCGTAGTCTCACCAACATGTGGTAAGAGAAGTTTCTCCTATTTGTAAGTACTTTCTTTGCTACTTTCTTTGTTAGCTTGCTTGGTCACCAGGAAAGGAATTTTCTGTATGATCCATATTTCTCCACATGCCACTACCTTTATTCATACCTTTCATTATAATTACTAAGATGTTTTGTAATGCTACTTAATTCAATAATTCAATACTATACAATTTAATTTACAAATGTGTACTTCGTATAATTGCATTTTTACTTTTATATAAATTGATTGACATAATATCACATGTTTACATTGAGGACGCCCTCTATTGTTTCACACAAGACAAAATAATATTGAGCGCCCGGCAGGCCCCATAAAATCTTTTCAAAACCCACCTTGAAAAACAATAATTTTGTGATATAATTTAGCTTAACAATAAAATTGTAAGCATTATTTGCTATATAACCAAAAACAAATCCCCGTGTAGCCAACAGAGGGCGTACCATATGTCACCTCATCTATATATTTGTAGGAAATATCATCAGGCTTACCTCATTTTCTGAGTATACAATACAATCAACTATAGAAGTAGGAATTTAGTTATAGATAGCGAAGCCGGTACCAGATATATTATATATAATGACATGTTTCATTATATTACAAAGAACTGGACGAAATGAAGCATGCTTTAAAATCAGATATCAAAATTGTTTCATTCCGTTGTCTTTCAGTTCTTACATGTCCAATCTTATCGCCTCCCGCAAATGGCGCAATCAATCCTTCTCAAGCACTTTACTTTGTGGGCGACCAAGTTACATTTACATGTGATAGTGGCTACCAATTGGTAGGCTTAGGAACAATTTCATGCACACCGACAGGACAATGGTCGTCTAGCTTTCCTACTTGCTCTGAAATAGGTAAGATAATTGGAAGTTAATTGAAACTGCGACTAGCTGTAATTTAGTTTCAGTTTAAATATGTAAAAGAAGTGGGAACAACAACCAGAGGTTGTATATTCTATGTACTTATCTACCGAGTAGGTTCCCACAGCATGACCTAATTATCAGCACACTTCAACAATTATAATTCCGCTGCCATTAGGATATAACAGAATTCACCAAGTCCGCAACTGATGCGCAGGTACTCTCAGCGACTTAGGTTGTTATTACCCCCCAGCAGCCCCCCATTTTACACATGGGTAGAGTAAAGCAATTGCATTTAAGCTATCTTGCTCAAGGACGCAAGACACTGGCAGTCGTAAGGCTCAAACCCGTAACCTTTCGATTATGAAGCTCGCGCCCTAACCATTTGGCCACCGTGCTTCCCACACATTCAATTTACGTAGACTATAAATTATGAAAATATGTACCTTATTGTGTGGTTTTGTTCTTGATCGATCAAGATTATCAAGATACCATTAATAAAATTAACTGACACTTCATGTCATCCAGACATCCACAATAAGCATTCAACACGTGAATAGTATCTTTGATAGGTCTAATAATAGGTAGAAAGTCAAACAGAAATTGAAATACAGCTTTACCAGGAGAAATAGGTATAATAACTTTCATACCTGTGTGACTTTGTGTATTTTTTTTAAAATAAATATGCAGTTCTGATGCCTTCTGCTAGGAATGCGACGAACACCATTCGAACCTAATACCTATAGATTTATATCTTCCGCTCTTCTCCTGCGTGCCTCTGTGGCTTAGTTGGCTAGAGCGTCGTGCTAGTATTACGAAGGTCGCCGGTTCGAATCCGGCTAGATGCACTGGGTTTTTTTTTTCAATGTTTATGTGCGCTAGCTGTTCTGGCGAAATATTAAAATTTGTTCATCCTACCAACCCAGGAGAACTGAACAATTATATTTTTTAATGTTCAGCTTCACCAGGATTTGTCAAATTAAATAATAGAATAAAATCACCTCCCCCTCGTAGATCTATGGTTAAACCTCTGCATTAAAGTTTAAACTGCAGCTTAGGCTGAATTATAATTTAATTTCAAGCCCCATTAGACAGGGAGGTCAGTGAAATTCTTTTCATATAGGTGGGCAGCTCCATTGTTGTTGCCCACGCAAAAAAAGTGCTATCTACCTGCCTGCCATTAGATCAAACTATCTCCATGATTGTCGGCTCCCCATCTATCTCAGGAATAGTTTTTAAAACAAAAATGTGCTTAATAAGCTGTAAATATATGTCTTCTTATTGCCCACCAAATTAAAACAATTATATTTTTAATGTTTAAAATCCTGGTTACGAGAAATATTTGCTCTGGCCTAAATAAAACCTGTGCTAAAACCTGTGCTAAATTGATACATTGACCAACCGGTGTATTTCATAGAATCATATACACGCTGAGAGTCATAGTATGAGGATGAGGAAGCCAAAGGTTTTTAATGAATAGCCATAGTGTGACTTATCTTCTAACAGACGTGCCGTGAGGTGTTCTAAAGTCTGCACAAAAAGTAACTCAGCTGTTATAAATACACCTATAGATTCAGAACTAATAATTGTTTTCACAATATTTCAACATAGCGAGATTTATTTACACGCATTTTGATACCCCATTCGTCAAATGTCGTTCAATATTAACAACACAGTAAGTGCTTTTACAGAAAAATACCCGAATTTAAAAGTTGCAGTTTACAGCGATCAATGGTTATAATGCCAGCACTGTAAACACGTAAAGCCCGCCATTATCTTCGCGCTCACTTCAAATCAATACAAATAACTGCAACTTTTAAATTAAAATTGGGATATTTTTCTTTCAAAACACTGCTGTATTGTCAATATTGAACAAAATTGGACAAATGGGGTATCAAAATGCGCGTAAATAAATCATCCTTCTTTGTATGTTGAAATATTGTGAAAACAATTATTAGTTCTGAATCTATAGGCGTATTTATAACATCTGAGTTACTTTTTGTGCAGACTTTATAAGACATCATATCACTCATACATCAACTCTAGACAGTTGTTGGTTTTTTAGTTTATTGGCATTTATTTATCATTTTTACGATCGATCAGTCTCTCCTAGTGATCGTATTTACCATCACAGTCCTGCGCCGTAGTACGCGTGCGCCAGATCGCGCGGTTACTCCCCAGCAAACACAAAACGTTTTCGACATCATTCGCAAAAGGTTATAAAAGGTTGTCAGAAAATGTTTAAATGTCGGGTTATATAACGGGTATATTAAGAGTATTAAACGTTTTCATAACCTTAAAAACATTTCTTGATAATCTACTACTCAGCAAACAAAAATGTTTTACAGAAAACGTTTAAATGTCGGGTTATATAAAGGGTATAAAAACGTTTTAATAACATTCCAAAAACATTCTTGAAAACTTGATACAAAACATTCTAAACAAAATGTTATTTTGGGGTTGAAAAAATATTTTGCGAAAAATGTTTGCTCAAAATATTTTCAATAACGTTTTAAAAACGTTTTCATGACCTTTACATAACCCGACATTTAAATGTTATTAAAAGGTTTTGAAAAAAATATTTTAAGAACATTTCTGTGTTTGCTGGATACAAATATTTTAACATAATGTTATTTAAGTATTGACACAATATTTGGCAAAAATGTTTGCAAGAATAGTTTACAATAACATTTTTTGAAAACATTTAAAAATATTGTTGTAGTGTGTTTTCATACAAAACATTTTAAAACGTTATCATGACCTTTATATAACCCGACATTTTAATGTTATTAAAACGTCTTTACCTAAACCAAAAGCCAAAATATAACTTATTTAAAACGTTTTTAAAATGTTTTTGTGTTTGCTGGGTCCTAGATTCGCCGATTTAGTTATGGGGTGGACACAAAATGTTTATGTGTGTCACGGCAAAACATGCTGGTATTTCCCTACCTTAAATAGTATTCTTTAAAGTAATGTACCATTTATGTATGAGTGATAAATTTGTGTAATTGTTGAAATACACTCGGTGAAAGATGTGTCGTTCCATTCCACTCGCCATTCCAGCCAGTGAACACATAGGTTTCATTATCATTGAGGTATAGGATTTTTCAGATTTTTTCAGAGAAGAGCAGGTAGGGCAACTACTTGATAATATTTATGCATGTTCATACTACATACTCTGCATATTTCGGAAAATATCATCGGTCATTTTTTTTAATTGTATTTTTGTTACTAATAGAGGTTATAGCGCCCTCAACGGCACTCTCCCATAGAACTACATGTAAATACCAGTTATAGAAAACGGTCCTAAAATAAAAACGGCCGATTCATTTTCCCCAAAATTTTGCAAGTGACGTAGATTAAACATCTGGAATGTAATACAAGTGTTGTCGTTTCTGCTCTTCTAAATACAATTATAAGATGTCCACCCCAGACCAAGGTAAATAGCCAGAGACTATATTTACACTTGTATACTTTGATCAGCTCGTAATCGGCGGGAATTATTAGGCTTTTACCACTACGCCGAAAAGTAGACTCACATTAAGAATGACATAGTTGATCTGCCTGGACTATATTTTGCGTGTTAAAGAAAGTAGACGAAGTATAGGACTTCAATTATTAATTTGTAATACCTCTGGCGAGATGTCACAAGACACTTCTCCAAATAAAATATATTGGTATCAATCCGCGATGTTATAAGGCCCGCCGATTACGAGCTGATCAAAGTATAGCTAGATAATTGTGTTGCACTTATCGTAATTTATGTTTTTTGTTATTTCCCAGTTACATGTCCTCAACCGGTCCAGCCTCCCAATGGGTTTGTATCCGGACAGGCTGTATACACAGTAGGGGCTACGGTAACGTTCACGTGTATGGTTGGCTATGAGATAGTTGGAGCAGATCAGGCAACGTGTAGGGAAGACCTGACGTGGTCTGTACCGTCTCCTTATTGCGGTAAGGGCTTACCTATGCTGCTCGTGCAATTTGTACTTATTTTAGTGAATAAATCATTTGCGAAATAAATAATCAAATGCAGTTTTAAAAAATCCCAGCGAAGGTAGACACCTGCCGCTGTTTGCAAAGTATTTTAACATTTTATCAAATATCAAAGAAGATTTTGTATTGCACCTAAATAATGCATTATGCGGGTGTTTGATGCTTATTGATGCAAATCGTGAATTTTAAAAGCATTATTTCATGAATAAAGAATTTAACTTCTACACTACACTATTTTTCGCTCACATGGAACGTTTTCACTAGTCCGACTAGCGTCGAACAGCAGATGGTGATGATGTGATGTTATCTTGTCTACAATCGGGATATTCCTCACTGATGACGTCATAATATGTCACGATGTAGTGCACCCTCCCCCTTCCCCGCTCCGGGCATCAGCAGGTTATCCCAAATATGATATATTTCTAGTCCTTGGTCACGATTCAGTCTCGGGTTTGAGTCCTTATGTGGATAGCTTCAAGGACTCTCCGGGAAATTGTTGTCCGGGCTTTTTGTTCCTGTTCGAGCACCTGGACGTTTCCCAATCAATCTGGTGACCTTTAAATCTTACAACATGTCCCTGATCTGTGATTTGGAGCTGCCCATAGTAGACTGGTCTTCGCTAAGCCTTTTCTCAAGCTTCCTGGTGGATTCACCAATGTAACTTGCGTCACAGTCAGCGCAGGTGATTTCATATACGATCCCAGAATGTTTAAAGAGTTATGTCTTTAGATGCTACTAGCGCATTCCTAAGCGTATTCTGTGGTCACTTCGTATTAATATCCATGCTATGCAATAAGCCCAATCGCCATTTTAACTTCCGGTTTTTGAGAGCAGTTTTAGGACACTTTGACCTCTGACATATCGGGGAAATATTATAATTATTATTAATTTACCTATTATTATCATAATGTTATCATTGAAAATACTTAAATAATAATATTTTTACATCTGTTTCAATTATTGTAAAACATTTTAGATATTTTGTACGTACAAAATCCAATGTTTCTAAATTTTCCCAATAGGTCAAAGGACAAAGTGTCCCCAAACTGCAAAAACTGTCCCACAATGCATTGCAAACTTTCAATGCCGATTTGGCTTATTATCACGTCAAACATTGTGGTGGTAACAAATTTTGATACATCCCATTCTATCATTCAATGGTGAATTTTTGACTACTCTCATCAACACTTTCATCTTGTGAAAGCAGTCATTTTTGTCCAAGAAAACAAGCAATTTTATTCTTCCTCATTTCAAAATAATTTGCGTTGGTTTGTAAAAACCATATGATCTTGTTGATGTACAAATATGTTTGCCATTAAAATACATCCCCCTCCTCTCGGAGTCGTACCTTATTCTGGTGTCGTCACACAATAAAAGGGCAAGCGCGTTGATTTTTGTTATTTCTCATTTGCACTACAATATCTACAGACTCTGTCGAGAACTGTAGGTCCACTCAGTGGCGTAGCTTCATAGGGGTGGCCCACGCTACGCCACTGGGTCCACTGGTCAAAAATCATAACGCCCTTAGTATAAACGAACAATATTTTTGAAAACAATGTATTTTTTGTACCTTCAGCTCGATCGTGTCGTGGGCTCACACCACCGCTAAATGGCTTCATCAATCCCCCTATTGGACCCTACCTTGCGGGACAACAACTAACGTTTAGCTGCAATACTGGATATCGTCTTGTAGGTTTAGGCACAATCATGTGTACAAATGAAGGGGAATGGTCCAGTACAAACTTCCCATTGTGTTCCAGAATCGGTAAGTGTAGCCACTCATACGTGGTATATAGGTCTGAAAGAACTGGGTTTTTTTTTTCAATTTAAAGCCGCTACGAAACAGTACTAGTATTCATAACTCGTAGTAACTCGTAAGTATTGTAACCGTTCGATAATTCGAGGACTCAACAATAGTTGTTGCCCTTAGTTCAGGCATACTGCTTTGCTCTGATTTAAATCAAAAGCTGCTCGAGTCTAGGGGCTGCCATGTTCTTCGGGAGGAGGGGGAGTTATGAATATGTCGTGACCGGGGTTAAATTTTGATCGGGGCCTGAAATGTTTTTATGCCCATCCTATCTTGGACTGAAAATTTAATGACATCCTTCTGCACCTTTGTTAGGCAAGTTCAAATAGAACTCAGTAGCAAACAAGATAAGCTCAGAGCAAAATAAGCATGTCTTACCTCTATGAAAGATGTTTCACTACATTTAGTTGTTGTCTGTCCCTGAAGAAGAGCAGTTTATCTGCTCGAAACGTTGGTTGTATTTTTGTTAACTTCGTCTACCATCTCTGTGGTTTTGGATTTTTTCTAGTGCAGGAGCAGTGTACACCATTCTGGTTTACATACTGCATTAGTTTTTATCTTGTCTTTGTCTTTGTTCCCCATATCAAGTTGGTATACCTGGCTCGAATCTTTCAATTCCTGGTCGTTAAAAATGAAATGTGCTAAGGGGGAGCGGATGGCATTTAAAAGCAATAGGAGTGAGATGACATGTAAGCCACTTATAGCACGTCGTTCGGGAACTTTTTTTAATCTTTTTCAAATGATTTTTGATTCACTAAAACAATTACTAATACAAATTGCAAGAACGGCATAGGTAAGCTCCTCCCGCAATAAGTATACGTAAAAGACAACATCAGGTCTTCCCTACACGTTGTCTGATCTGCTCCAACTATCTCATAACCAGAGTTTTTCGGAACTAGAGATAGATGACGTTGAGCTACGTTGGTGGCGTCTGGCCAGATGAAGGGGGCTATACCCGCCTACCTGTACATGTATAGACCCGTGACGTCACGCAGACGTCACGAGTCTATAAGATCTGTCGATTAAATGCACTTTTTGGTCCAGATCTATGCTGTTTCGTATATTTATTTATCAGCGTTTCCAACCCTTTTGAAACCATTCTAAGGCATTCCATGCGCTACGATGTCAAAATTGTGGCTACATCATAGATATCTCGGGCATCTCAGAGCATTACCTGGTTTTTTATTTTTTATTTTTTTTTTTTTTTTTTTTTTATTAAGTTGTACATTTTACTGTAGCCTAAGATGTAGTGTAAGTTGTACTTTTAAGATCATTGTAAAGCGCTTTGTTCATACTTATGCTAAGGCGCTATATAAATTCTGTTTATTGTATTGTATTGTATTTTCCATATGAAAGTAATTGAGGTGTTCCATCAAAGCTTTCGTCGTGTGCTGCCACTTAGCGGTGGTTCCGGGAACGTTGCGTCCAGTCAAGCCTGTGAACGTTACTGTATCCCCTACTGTGCATTCATCTTGTCCGGATATAAACACATTTGTGATGCGATCAAGCAAAATCAGTCGGAAAATTTTGGAGAAACCCCCATTGAAATTGAACAACCAGTTTCAAAGATATGAGCGATTTTAAAAAGAGTTTCTAAAACAACAGAAAACAAAAGGGAATATTTGCTTTGTTTGGCTACTTCTCAAAATCGATATTTCCGAGTTCCGACGGATTTTGCTTGATCACATCACATAATTAATTACTATCATTTGAGGACTATAAACTTTAAGGGTATACGAGGTATTGTTGGTCATATCTGAATCATTATATTGTTAAAAAATAACACTTTGGTGTTTTGCAAAAGTTCATTCTACAAATCATATACTTTTAAAACTTGCTTAATTTATTGTTGTTAATGAGTACGTTTGACAAAAGTATTGTTGTTTCAGCCCTCTTTACATAACATACATAACTCAAGAACCACAGGACCTACAAAAGTATATCTGTGATATTTGAATTCTTCTATACGCTCGCTATGAATAGGAGCAGTGCAATTTTTATTAAAGCTCACTACCATTCGCAAGATGCTGTGAACTATTTTTTTTTCTGCTGCTTCGACCAACAATACATCTTATACCCTTAAATCATGCATGCATTTTCCATTGCAGTTTCAGATAATACATAAAATAACTAGGACAGAGGTTATAATTGAGTCTTGTCATGACCCCAGAACCATATTCAAGCATATTTTGTGGCATTGAAAGACTTGTTGATTGTCAAAGGGCATGAGCTACATATTTTTAAATATCTTAAAACAATATACTATGTCTGCTTACCTGGTTTGCTGCCGATTTCTGATCACATGCATTCTTTTAATCATTATCAACAGTCACATGTCCGCCACCGCCCTTGCCTGAGAATGGGCAAGTTCTTCCAGTGCAAATTACATACGACATAGACCAAACAATAACATTCCAATGTAACAATGGATACCAGCTCTTTGGTTCGCCATCAGCTGTTTGTCTTGCTGACGGATCATGGTCAGAGGTCACCCCAACATGTCAAAGTAAGCTTCCGGTTTATTATGGAATTTATGAATCGTTTTCATAAGATACGGTAAGATAAAGATACGATTTGAAAAATAGCAATGACATCAAGTTTCTTTTGATTTAGAAAAAGGTATGCTTGTACCTGTTAGTTATCAAAAGTGTTTAAATGGATATTTTTAGTAAACAATTGTGGGATAGGCTTTTACGACGGGAATTCATAACAATTAGTGGGTTTTTAGCGGGTTCGCCGTCGGACAAGTTTATAACTGTCAAGCTTTCGTCAGGAGTAGCTCTGACTTCTTCAGGACAAAGTACCTAAGAATGAGACATGTAGACCGCCCCTTACCTACTGATGACTCTGAAAAGAGCCGTTCACTGACGACTGCCCCTTGTCAACAGAGAACAAGCAGATCTCGCCTATCTGTTAATATAAAGGTTTTGGTGGCTCTGCAAAGAGCCGTTCACTGAAGACTGTCCCTTGTCTACAGAAACAAGCAGAAACTATGAAACCATGTTCATAATTTGTGTCACGTTTTATGAGAACATTTGGTAATTCGTTAAAACGTTCACATACTTAATAGGGAAAAGAGTGACGATTGACATGATTGATATTTAATCAGTCCTTATTTATATCGTGTTTTACCTCCAAATTTTCTCTCCCGCAAATCGACCAGACCAGTTGATTACGCGCCTGCGTGGTTTTTCTCACAAATAAACCGTGTTCTTATTATTCATGCCTAGCTGTGAGTTGTGTCGCGCCACCAGCCCCCATAGAAGGATCTCTACAACCCGAACAGACGTCCTATTCCAGCGGACAACAAGTAAATTTCCAGTGCAATGAAGGTTACCAGATTCCTTCCGGACAACAATCATATGCCGTGTGTACCCAAGGCGGATCATGGTCCTCTCAGACGCCATCTTGTTCAGGTAAAATATGGTGGTGGAATAACTTTAAGCTGTGGAACTGAGCTACGAAGTTTTTAATCACCTCTTCACACATCCCATGGAAAGAGGGAGCACTAACTGTATTATTTGTCATAAACACACTTTCGTGCAGACATTTCGAAACTATCAGTTATCTTTCTCAATGCTACTGTTGATGTTATTGATCGCTGCTTAGTAACGGTGTTGCCAGACGATTTTTTTTCCTCCAAAGGTCGTCAAAGATATGACACAGATTATATTGGCCCTCGTCTCGGTTCACTGTGGTGCCTTGCTTTGTGATGTTGATTGCCTCCTTTATACATCTTGTGTATTAATCACTCTGTTTACCTAGAATCTTTGCTTCCTCCCAATTGCTGATATGATTATTGTCCACAACATGATCAGTTAATCGCAGATTTATGGATGCTTGATTGCGATACTTTCCCGTTCGCTCTTAGCAGTCCGGTCCGACTGCCTGATCAGGAAATACTGCTGAGTCAGGCAGCAAGTTGCCTGCGCAGGCAACATGGTATCCCACAATACAATGCTCTATTTCAAATAGAGCATCTTTTAATATACCGTTATTTCTTGGTTTAGAGTCAAGAAGGAGTTAAAATATATAACATTATCAATGGTAAGACAATCAGTAGTTTTGCATCAATTTTAGTTAAAATAAAGGTAATTTGCATATTTAAATCAAATTTTTTTTAAACCGTTAGAAATTGTTTTGCTATTTAAATTATTTTCCTCCCGGTGGAATTTTTTTTTTTTTTTTTGAAAAATTGTCAACTTACATGTAGCTTATGTGTATCAAAGTAAAATTTGGAAGGGTTACCAAAGCCTGTGTTGCCTGCGCAGGCAACATGCTGCCTGACTCGGCAGTATTTCCTGATTAGGCAGTCGGACCGGACTGTCTAGTGCGGATATTGGTAGCGACATTTCTCTGCCTCAGTTTTGTGTTCATCTAAGCGCTTACCAAAAACTAAGCCATACCTAATACAGATAGGATCTAATTGTCGTTCAAAACCATGATTGGAATCCTTGTTGGTACTATGAACTAAAATCATGATTGGAATCCTTGTTGGTACTATGAACTAAAACCATGATTGGAATCCTTGTTGGTACTAACTGTGAACTAAAATCATGATTGGAATCCTTGTTGGTACTATGAACTAAAACCATGATTGGAATCCTTGTTGGTACGATGAACTAAAATCATGATTGGAATCCTTGTTGGTACTATGAACTAAAACCATGATTGGAATCCTTGTTGGTACTATGAACTAAAATCATGATTGGAATCCTTGTTGGTACTATGAACTAAAATCATGATTGGAATCCTTGTTGGTACTGTGAACTAAAACCATGATTGGAATCCTTGTTGGTACTGTGAACTAAAACCATGATTGGAATCCTTGTTGGTACGATGAACTAAAATCATGATTGGAATCCTTGTTGGTACGATGAACTAAAATCATGATTGGAATCCTTGTTGGTACTATGAACTAAAACCATGATTGGAATCCTTGTTGGTACGATGAACTAAAATCATGATTGGAATCCTTGTTGGTACGATGAACTAAAACCATGATTGGAATCCTTGTTGGTACGATGAACTAAAATCATGATTGGAATCCTTGTTGGTACTATGAACTAAAATCATGATTGGAATCCTTGTTGGTACGATGAACTAAAACCATGATTGGAATCCTTGTTGGTACTATGAACTAAAATCATGATTGGAATCCTTGTTGGTACGATGAACTAAAATCATGATTGGAATCCTTGTTGGTACGATGAACTAAAATCATGATTGGAATCCTTGTTGGTACTGTGAACTAAAATCATGATTGGAATCCTTGTTGGTACGATGAACTAAAACCATGATTGGAATCCTTGTTGGTACTATGAACTAAAACCATGATTGGAATCCTTGTTGGTACTATGAACTAAAACCATGATTGGAATCCTTGTTGGTACTATGAACTAAAACCATGATTGGAATCCTTGTTGGTACTATAAACTAAAATCATGATTGGAATACTTGTTGGTACTAACTATGAACTAAAACCATGATTGGAATCCTTGTTGGTACTATGAATATACTGTGCATTGTGTTTTGAAGCATATTTAATATAACCCTTTTCTTGGCATTTTCCAATTCAAATTGTGACTTTGTCTCAGAAAGGAAAAATCATATGCCTAATTTGTTCTGTGTAAAGGATATTCAAATCCAATGTCTTCCAATATAATTTGATATGAAGGGATCTTTTAATGGCCAATCTGGCTGAGAGTTTGGAATGGCCTGTAATTTAGTGACCGTTGGAATTCATCTGTAAGAATCTTTTTTTTGCGAACCTATGAACTACAAACATTACAAGTATTTGTATTTTTGTTATCTTGACCAGTTGTACCCGGCTGTTATAAACAGATCGCAAACAAACATTATCCCTTGTTAGCTATTAGTTGGATATAATTAACAGCAACATCCCAATATAAGCTCTGACACATGTGGTTCTGTGCAGAACTGTGCAGAACTGTGACAGTATTGCACTGGTTTGAATTGCCTGGGCTATTCACACATGCAAGATGTCAATTTATATATATCAGTTTGCTTTATCAACTTGAACATTTTATTCACACATTTGTGTTGTGGTCTTCTAAAAAATGTGGTAAGTACTGTTTGTGATGTGTTTATATCTTTTCGTCTATTTTTATAGCATTACATCAATATTCACGTAGTTCAAAGTATTTCACGTGTCATAACGCAATGATGCAAAATAATGTTCAGTCTGTTCATGCTCAATAATGTCCTTTGTGAATGGAGACATAACATGATGTACTCTGTAATTCAATAAGGGGGCCACTGGTCATTGATAGAAAGTTAAGTCTAAAAAAGCAAGTATTTGCAAGGTCTGAAAATGCACTACTTAACAAGTTTGACAAGTGCAATTTCCTACCATTAGCAAGTATTGACATTATTACCCCTTTTAGAAGCTAATACACCATCTATTTTCTTGACCCTATAAAATCCTCTATAAAAACTTGCAAAAAAACCAAATTCAGAAACAAAAAGTCCAACGTTTTCTTAAATGTCCTTGTTTTAGATACCATATTCACGATACGTGATAAAAAAGACCCTTCTTATGTGAATCTTTAGTGAATGACCAATACCCCCTAACTGGACTATAATGCTTAAAGCCTTAATGTACGATCTTATAATATGAAATTGGTAACTTTTTTTCAAACCTGATTTTTTTTGCATATTTGTAATGTTTACACATGTCCCAACTTGCACCTAAATGGAATCAGCCAAATTTGATGTCTTTGTAGGTCAACAGAGCAAAGTTCGACATATTATCATAATTTAAAAATGATAATATGTCCTCCCATAGAACTGCGTGTTAAATGGCCAAAATAACCAGTGCGGTTTCTTTCACTTTACCTAGTTATTTCAACCTATTAATGGACAGCAACCCTTCCCGTCAGTTATTGCTAATATTATTTCAACATTTTGAATAAAGAATAACAAAATCAAAATTTGACGGAAATCGTACATTAAGGCTTTAATATTAGCACTTTGGACATTGCTTATTACTGCATGGGTTTAATATACACCTCTATCATTTTCTCTACTAACTGATCATATACCTCAACAGAACTAACATGTGATCCACCCTTGCGACCAGACAATGTCAAACTAATACCTGACCAATCCTATTATGGGGTAGGACATGAAGTATCATTTTCTTGTCATGAAGGGTATGCAATATTTGGACACGAAACAGCACTCTGTATGTTAGATGGATCCTGGTCTAACTCATCACCTACATGCCATGGTATATATTATAATCATAGCTATTAACTGTTTATTAATATAAAAAAAACACTTAAAGGCCCATTCAGTGATTTGCTCATCTGGACGATCGTAAAAATCATCAAAATTCCAATTTTGGTACCTTTGTCATTGTCATAGATGTGCTAACATAGCCTGCAGTGGTTCAGCCGAAAGCCGTGCATTTAAGACAAAATAAGACATTTTACACGAATCTGTAATTTAGATACTGACAGTATCTAAATTAGCTACATGTATTTGAATGGGGATTCAACTTCGTCAGTGCTGCTGTTTTCTTCGTTTTTTGCCAAATTTGTCATTCCAAAAATACCAAATGACAATTTGAATGACTTATCCTTCACTTTTATGCAATTTATAAACAATTTTAATTTTTTTACACTTGCGCTGGGATCACTGAATGGGTCTTTAAATAATTACCATTTATAACTCATTATTAATATCCGTTCACAGCACCTTTCACAGCACCATCTTAACAGATTAATCGCTTGCTTAATCTTAATGCATGGCCAAACAAACTCCCAAACAAATTGTCCAAAATATCTTCACTGTGTGTCAAGCAATATTTGTCCACTGGAATAATTGTCGCGCACATTTTAAATACAAATATTACAGGAATTGCTTTAACTGTTAAGACATTGCCCTTCTTACAGATAGCGCCCTCCAAAGTCATGGACATAAAATAGTGGCAATTCGTTAGATATACCTGTCCCTGTATAATCTGATCCCTCTCTAGGAGCCACGAAAGGGATGTAGAATAACAGTATCCAGGTGTCTTTGTGGCCGCATGTGATACTAAACATTAGGTGTTTCTTTTAGTTTCAGTTTTTGTATAAATTGTAATTCTATTGACTGTACTTGGTGGTGTCGTAGTATCAATTACAAAGGTTTAGTAGCTTGATGATAATTTTTGTATTATATCAACCTCCATTCTAACACATGCTCAATCTTTAAACATTAATTACTCCTTTGTGTATATTTTATTAATTTTTCATTCAAATTATATATATCTGATATCGAATGATAATAGTAGTTATAACACTCAACGTCATATTGATTTTCTACTATTAACCAACACTTGTAACATTACAATAAAAGGCATACTAGTTAATTGAACCTTAATCAAACTTCAGTTTGATCAGCTCGTAATCGGCGGGAATTGTAAGGCTTTTATCACTACACCGAAAAGTAGACCCGCATTAAAAGTTTCATAGTTGACCTGTCTGATCTCTATTGTGCTTGTTAAAGAAAATAGACAACGAATCGGACTTAAAAGAATAATTTGCGATGCTTTTGGCAAGATGACACAAGACAATTCTCGAAATATAATATATAGATATTAATCCGCGATGTTATAAGCCCCGCCGATTACGAGCTGATCAAACTTTTAACATATATTTCCCTTTACTGATGACTGTTCTACAGAAATCGCATGTCTTACCCCAGACCGACCATTCAATGGAGATGTATCACCAGCATTAGCATCATATTCTATCGGCCAAATGGTTGAATATCACTGTCATAATAGTTTTGTACTCCGTGGAGAACGGTCATCAATATGTCTTAATAATGGTCTTTGGTCTAGTCCAACTCCAATTTGTCAAGGTATCTCATCGTTCTTAGTTAGTGTCACTAAATATTTGAAAAGAAAGTAGACGCTGTAGATAGACCAAAATAGTCCGTCTATGAAACTGCTTTTTAGTTTAAATGCTGTTGATCATTTTTATGAGCCAATTGTGTTCTATATATTCAACTAAAAAAATTTCAGAATGACATTATGCATTTTTAAAAATCGTTTAGTCTCAGGTGCCAGAAAGTTCACGTTTCTTTGATTTGAAAGATGTTATTACAACACATATTAATCTTCTAGTTATTTTAATTGTTTAACTCGATTTATTTTAAAATAAACTAAACTAAAATGAAATAATAGTGAAAATTTCATGTCTATATTACAATGGTATATTTCACAATATATCGGTAGGAAAATGCATTTGCAAAGTGAATCAGTTTCGGTAATCGTATTCAATGCCGTAAAAACTCGATAGTTCGCATCAAAAGTGTAAATGGTTTTGGGGAAATCATTTAAACAATTAAGCAAGTAAATAATTAAACCAGCAAATGTGTGTCTCAACCCCATTTGGTACAATTTCATGTTTTCAAAAGCACTCGATAGTACGCACATATGCTAACTATCGAGTTTTTACGGTAATTTACTTCAACTGCATTTTTAATCAATATTAACAGCATTTGTTATATTTTTAAGAACCATTTCCATGTATAATAACTTGCACACTATTAACAATTTTCCATGCTTGCTTTCATTCCTTCATCTACACAAGCATTAACATGCCTTTCTCCTTTATTGACGGGAAATGGTTCATTCACTCCTATCCACATTGAGTACCAGATTGGGAAACAGGTGCATTTTCTATGCAATAATGGCTATCAGCTTTTCGGAGATGCAATAATCACTTGTTTGGCCAGTGGCAGCTGGTCAAATTCTTCTCCAATTTGTAAAGGTATTAACGGGTTAGTTATCATTTCCCAGCAAACACAAGTGTTTTACAGAAAACGTTTAAATTATTTAAATGTTGACAAAATATTTTGCAAAACAAATTTCTAATAACACTTTCACATCAATGTTGTTGTATTGTTGTTGTTGTTGGGGTTTTTTTCATGACCTTCATATAACCCGACATTTAAATGTTATTAAAAAAACTAAAACGCATTTATTACATCTATAACCTCTTAAAACATTTTTTGCGTTTGCTGGGTTTGTATGTGTTCATAAATTAAAAAGAATCCAAACCTTTCGACAAAATGTCGCTTGCCTATTTTATGTGCACATCAATTGATTTCGCAAATTTTATTAGACTTCTAACCCGCCGTTAGTCCAACTTCAAACACATCGCAAGTAACGGACTTATTATGCTAGAATTACCATCGGTTTTGTGCTAGAATAAGCGACATCGACCGGCATTACAAAAAGCATTGTGGGACAGTTTGGGCAGTTTTGACACTTTGAACTATGACCGGATATTGCTTTAATTATTATTCATTAATTTATTAATGTAATAATGTTATCATTCAAAAGTAATTAATTTATGAAGTAATCATGTTTTGTTTTGTTTTTTTATTCAGTAAAACTATATTTTTTACGCACAAAAAAACTATTTCCCAATAGGTCAGAGTGCAGCCTGCTTATTTCGAGCACTGAGTACAGCCTTATCAAACGTCTCATTGTAGAACCACATGTTGCAGTAATAGGAGTAATTTTAATGCTTTTCTTTTTAGATGTGTCTTTACCTTGAAATGTGATCTTTGCTAAAAGACTCAGCTCTCTGTATAAAAGGAACGATAGCTCTGTAACTTCTTCTTCCCTGTGATACACGTCTATTTCTTTCCCTTTTCTGCACACTTCTCATATTTTCAGTTCAATAATGACTATTATTATTTGTGTTATTAATGTTGATAAGCCTGTACACAATATTTTCGTAAATCAATTTTGTTATGTGACTGAAGTACAGAGATAAAACTATTAGGGACGCACCTTTTGACTTCCAGGTACAGGCTGGAAGTTTTTGAAAAAAAAAAACATCCCCCACTACATGAGCTAAAACAATCTTTCCCCACTATGACTAAAAAGAAATAACAAAAATTCCTATGACTAAAACATTACTTTCCTCGCCGAACTGTGTATACTGTAATACGTGATTTGGTCCAGGCCAATACCTAGTGCAAAAATAATCTGTCCAACGCCAACTTCAAGCCACCGCCCACTTAAATCAAACAGTGCGTCCTATACTATGTATGAATGGCCAAGTGGTCCAAAAAACGTGTAAGACAAACGTGTAAGGTTACACGTGTAAGATTGCATCTTACACGTGTAAGGTTAAATCTAATACGCGTAAGATTGCATCTTATACGTGTAAGAATGAAGCGGGATTAGTAACTTAACGAATCACAGAGTAAGAAATCACAAACAACCAATCATCTCACGCATAACAAACTTCGACCAATAATATGTAAAGACGTTTTGAGATTTGTAACACCCAGGACTCGTATGTATCAGTCAAATTGGAACACCGCACACCGTCGACGTCCTATACGATAAATATAAATTTAATACTCCGTTGGTGAGCGACGGGCGAGTGGTAGTGAGCGACAGGCGAGTGGTATTTCACTGAACGCAAGAAAAGGAGTTCTATCTGATTGGCTAGCAATCGATCGCTTAGGTCGCTCAGTAGTCAACTACAAACTCATGCATTCAATTCGATTGAAATCGATTATTCTATTATTGACGAAGATAAAGAGCGTGATAGTGTGTCAATAATGTACATTGTATTGCACCTGGTTTTACCAGCATTCCTTTATAAAATAATTTTCTCAAAGAGTTAAATATTATCAAAATTTTTACCCAGGATTTCAAATGTGTTACATCAAAATTGCAGTTAAACATATCCACAGCAAAATACCGGTCCTCACTAATTAGTACATTTAATTTCCAGTTAGTACATTTAAACGAAACCTGTGATTTACGTGACAACAAATAAAATTTTCTTACAATAGAAATATCATATGGGATACTGATATGGTAGGCCGCAACCGCCACAACGTGGAGCTGCTACGCGTAGCTGACTTTTTGTTCCGTGGAGCCAAATTGACCAATCATGTTAGAGTTTTTCATTACTCGGAGGTAAAACTGACCAATCAAGTACGACTTACTCATTACGTGAATCGAATTTAGTCATTAAGAATTTGTTGGTGGTTTATTTACATTCGATTCATTTAAAATCCACATAGTAAACATTAATTTTGGCAAGAGTTTTCTCTCTCTGGAACGATGATGCATCAACTGGCTCCGCGTAATGAAAAGATCTAACATGATTGGTCAATTTAGCTCCGCGAAGCGAAAAGCAAGCTACGCGTAGCAGCTCCACGTTGTGGCGGTTACGGCCAGCCATATACTGATCATGCGAAAATCGTAAAACATAGAATAGAAACAGTGTGGCCGGCTCTCAAAATCTCAAATTGTATGCATAGCCTGAGTCGCACGGCCTATCTCAAACAAAGTCACCATGCGTAGTTGTTGAAAAACGTGAGGATTTATCGTACTACCACGGCAATTTTTAACACGAACATATAGGGATGATGATGGTGTGCACCGTCCATCCCTAATAGGCAATTCTTACGCGTATAAGAAATGCTATGGTGAGATTTAATTGGTCGAAGATGAATACGCGTAAGATGATAGGTTGTTTGTAGGTTGTTTGGGGTTTAAATATGGTTTCTTTATATATGATTCGTCAATTTAAGCATCCCGCTAGATTCTAAGACGTATAAGATGCCATCTTACACGTGTAAGGTTACACGTTTTGTGGTCCACTTGGCCATTCATAATTATGCCCATTTATGTACGTATTACCATCTAATATATATTATTAACATATTGAATTATTACCAAATAACCCTATACTGGTGAAGGGTTTAACTAAACCCCTACCTTTCATTCCCTGCAGAGGTAACATGCTTGATTCCCGCACATCCCAGTAATGGCTTCCTATTCCCATCCTTAACCATTTACGCTTATGGGCAACAAGTAACATTCCAATGCAGCCAAGGGTTTCAGCTTGTCGGAGAGGAAAGTGCGACGTGTGTGAATGTAAATACTTGGTCCAATGCCTCTCCTGCGTGTGAAGGTAAAATAATATCTTAGATACCTTGTAATTTCATAATTCGGTGGGAAATATTGTTTTACGAGATATAAATTGACGTATATAGAGCGTATTTACCGGGGAGATTTACAAAATTGGATGAATCATAAATAATGAATAGGGCTACCTTACACCTAATTCTGAAGTATTCAAATTTTAATTTGAATACTTCAGAATTAGGTGTTAAAACTTTTGCTGCAATGTGCCTTTCTTATAATAGTTCTTCGTACATATCTCCGACTCCTATTCTTAAATTTGATAAAAGGTACAAACGAATTCGCAATTGCCTCCCCAGCAAACACAAAACGTTTTCGACATCATTCGCAAAAGGTTATAAAAGGTTGTCAGAAAACGTTTAAATGTCGGGTTATATAAAGGGTATATTAAGAGTATAAAACGTTTTCATAACCTTAAACAACATTTTCTAATAATCTACTGCTCAGCAAACAAAAATGTTTTACAGAAAACGTTTAAATTTCGGGTTATATAAAGGGTATAAAAACGTTTTAATAACATTCCAAAAACATTCTTGAAAACTTGATACAAAACATTCTAAACAGAATATTATTTGGGGGTTGAAAAAATATTTTGCGAAAAATGTTTGCCCAAAATATTTTCAATAACGTTTTAAAAACGTTTTCATGACCTTTATATAACTCGACATTTAAATGTTATTAAAAGGTTTTGAAGAAAACATTTTAAGAACATTTCCGTGTTTGCTGGGTTCAAACATTTTAACATAATGTTATTTAAGTATTGACACAATATTTGGCAAAAATGTTTGTAAAAAAGTTTACAATAACATTTTTGAAAACATTTAAAAATATTGTTGTAGTGTGTTTTCATACAAAACGTTTTAAAACGTTATCATGACCTTTATATAACCCGACATTTTAATGTTATTAAAACGTTTTTACCTAAACCAAAAGCCAAAATATAACTTATTTAAAACGTTTTTAAAACGTTTTTGTGTTTGCTGGGTCATAGTTAAAACTCCCTGGTGCATTCAAAACATCATTTTGTTTAATGTTTACGATATTTTCGAAGTGTTGCATCAAAAACTATATATGAAAATCTTGTCAATTTTACAGCATTTTTACTAAAAAAGCATCATTAAAAAAAACTGGCACACCAACATTTTTTATTCCTTAAAATCAAAATTTATCTAAGTTCGGACGAGATTTTGTGGTGGTACATATAAATCCCGGGGGCACTCCAATATGAAAGTGAAGTGCCTGTGCCAAACGGAGTACGACACTAGAGGTCTATCGGTGGGGATTTTTGTCGAAAAAGGGATCATTCAGAAAATATGGGTCATTATGTGTGGGAAGGCTAAAATTTGGGTGTCATTTGACCGTGAAAATTTACTTTCTGGGCAAAACTTGTAACGAATTTACAATATTGAAGCTAAAATTGGTACAAAAATGTTAGATTTGTTCAACATGCGCGCACAAAAAATCGATGATATGGTGTATTGCACCCATTGGGTATAAGCTGATGGAAAAGGTTGTCATTGGTGGACAGGTTTGCAGGAAAGGGGGTGTATTGACAGGCACATGACGCATAATGGGTGTCCCCCCCCCCCTCCGGTACATAATACATGCGGTGCAGTTATCGAATGTGCAGTACAAACCAGTACCTTCAATGTGACTTTAGATTTACCATGTATTTTTATTATGTTATACCAAACTCTCTGCCTACTCCATGGCTCTTCTTTGCGTGTGATAAATATTTGTCAATACTAGCTTAGTTAACAGTGTCCATGTACACGATGTGTTCTTATCGGAACATAAGTTCTGACTAAAACGTTTATAATATCATTTACAGAAATAATATGTTCAGCGCCATCACAACCACAAAATGGCGGCGTTTCCCCGCTGTTATCATCCTACGAGTACAACCAACAGGTCAATATCCAATGTTACCCGGGGTTTTACCTTACCGGAGAACCATCTGTATCGTGCGTTGGTCCAAATACTTGGTCCAGTGTCATATCAACATGTGAAGGTATTGATCTTATATACAGGCGGCTTCATAATGACGGCATATATTACATTCAATGCTTTTATAAATTCTACGCAAAGCAAGATAATTTCAAATCGGTGGGCGAAATATTAAATTTCGGTAATTATTGTGAGAGGTACTCTGCTGTAACATAACATGTATGCCGTGCTCTCTACGCATTCCGTATGAATTCTGTTCTTGCACATGCGCAAAGCTTTCATATAAGTTCTATCGCTGCGCATGCGCAATGGTTTAACTCTACTTTCTATACATTGGTGTTGAAAAACGGCATCGGTTCAAACTGAATTCTCATGCTCTTATCTTCTGCTAAACGTCCAGGATAAAGCAGGGCTGTCAACTTTTTGGAATTGCTTGGCGTGAGACAGAGGCGTACCGGGATTTGCCGACTCCAATGTTCATTTTGTACCATGATTATTTGAGCCACGGCGCTCGAGACAGTGAAAAGCGGGGGGGGTAGGAGTAACAAATTATTCATGACGATGCGTGAGATTTTACTCATTTTGCGTGAGATTTACTACCTAGGCGTGAGATTATACTACCTTGGCGTGAGACCGTGAGAAAGTGCCCCAATGCGTGAGACTCACGGCCAATGCGTGAGAGTTGACAGCCCTGTAAACGTGAGATAGCCATGCAGAAGCTAGTATATAATTCGGGTGTTTCCTTTGCTTTATAAGGATACTGTGGTTATTTCTGCTTTAGCACGTTGTATATATGCATTTGCTATTGAAAAATGTAAGCTAGTTCTGTTCATAATATCTGCAATATTTACCTGAGTATGTAACGGCCCAGTGGGCACAGGTGACAGGTCAACGTTGATTCAACGATGATGTATCAACTCGTTGATCGTCGACCTCATTTCAACGTATGGTTAAAATCAGGTTGATGATGATCACGTCGATTTACGCCGATACCACGTTGATGTATCAACTTGTCGTTCATAAACCTGATTCCAACCTCGTTCCATTTCTCTAGTGGGAGTCAAATAGACAATACTGTGGCTTGTATAATGCACCGATCATAAAAGAGGTTTCCTTCATCTTGACCTAGAGGCTGACATCAAAATTGTTCACTTGATTTTTGGGAGAGGCATTCTTTTCTTTGATCATTATCTTCAAATCTGTTTTCTTTCCACATAGGCCAGTATGCTGATAGCTTCTTAGCCTGGCTTGAGCATTTTGTTACAGCCTGGTCCCATCAGGACCCAAGTGTGCCTCCATACAAACCAACCGTTTAAACAATAATCATTTGTTCGTTTTGTCTTACGTTCCCGCTTACTTTATGATTTGTAACCATCACTGACTCAATCATCTAACACTTACTAACATGTAGGCTACACACCCCCACACACCACTGATCATATTTGGTACCTAATCCAAATACAACGCTGTCTATGGATGATGTAGTCTCGGTCCCAGCCGTTTTATGCTCCTTCGTCTCTAAACAAGACATATGAATGATATCTTTTGTTTACATCATGTTGTTTAAGGGATCGAGGAATTTTCTTAAAAGTTGCGCAGAAATGGGAGGAGTCAGTCATGTTTGCTATGAATTTGTGCCTAGAAATATTAATCACAGGTACAAAATTGATGGTGCATATCAATGACAAAACTGTATAGTTTTACATTTGAGAATGATCACTTGTGTAAGGTCATAGGAAATAATTATGTAAATAAGCTTGTATATGTGATGTTGCATTTCAGATCATTGACTTTTTTGATATTTTTTCCTAGAATATTTTTGCATAGGTGTTTTGAAAACTCCACAGAAAGAATTATGGTACTTGTTTCCAAGTACTGAGCTCAACATATGCCTTAATAAATATTGTCAATGCAGACAATTCGACGTCATTTCACAAGCCCTGAAACGTCTACTTTCATTTGATATTTTGTCAATCTAGATTCACAAATGATCCCATCTTGTTAACGAATAAGACTTTTACGAGTATACCAAATTCATGTGTGTATGTTATATGTTTGCTGTCAAAATACTTGCGCCAAGGACATGGGTTGCTGCATTTAGCATCCATCAAGCGAAATATTTTTACAGCGTTTTTTTTTATCCATACACCCCAAAGGATGATTAATTCGGGCCTTAATCGTCCATAGAGTGAGTGTGCATTTCAAATGGGGTTTCCAGAATGGGTGACTCCATTTGAAATTCACACTCCATGTGAGGGAGATTAACGTCATGTCTTCCACAGGGGTTATGTGGATTTCAACTAGAATAGCCCATTACTCAGCATTCATACACTCTTAGAACCACATAGCCAATCAGAAAAGCCGTTAGAAAAATACGCTTTTGCATCGCGTAGGATTGATTCATTTTTCTTGCGGGTTGATGCATTTATATTTGCTCGTATTTTCCAACATTTTTAGTGACAATTATTTTGTTATAAAAATAGCAAAACTCACAACTTTTTTTCTCGCTTGTGTATGAAATAGGTTAATAAATGCGTAACACTTGTTGCTCGAGAAATTGCGGGGCTCGTGCATTAGACGCATCAACATCTCAGGACGCTTGCATTATTTTGTACAATTTTGCTCTCAGCAAGTGATACGCATTTATTAACCTATAAGTATTAGGCTTGTTACTAACGAGTTTTTTGTTCATGTATCTTACGTCCGTAGGTAACGCCACCTACCTTAGTATGACTAAGGTCATTTGTATGTTTTGTTTGGAATTTTATAAAGTACTTGTTTGTTAGCATCTATAAGTATACACTTCTCTCCTATTTGTTGTTGATTAATATTTCACGCTGGAGGCATTGTAGCATACTTGTATACTCGACAGAAAGGGTGCACACCAGTAAATAGCTCCCATTGACTTTCTGTACAAACAGGGTCCAGGAAAACGTCATTTTCTTGACTCCAGAGCGACTCAGTTCTTCAAAACTTACCCTTTCTGCTAGTCGAAGGTCAGATGAAGTCATCTATTGTAGAAATTATATACGGAGTCCAGCATTTTTTTCCAGAAAAATGCCGACTAGATCACCCTATAGCCCATACAGCATACACCACCTCACGAATAGCTTGGTGTTTCTGAAATGTAACACATTTTGAAAGTTTAGCCAAATTGTAATAAAAAGTCAGATCCTGCTCATTTTTCACAGATAATCTTTTTCCCAGGCCTAAATGAGGATTAAATATGAATCAGGGCCTAATAGTTGGGTTTTAAGCCTTTTCTAATGTATTTAATTTAGTCGTATTGCACGTTTCCTCGTTTGAAACACTGATTTTTTGCTCCCAGGGTGTAGGAGACTTGTATTTACTGGTGTGCACTCAGAAAGGTAAAATACATTTTTTGTTTTGCCTTGTTTTTATTTTAATAAACATTGTGCATCTTAACGCTTTCAATGTTTGAAGCCTTCAAATCTAAATTGTGACTTTGCCGGTGAAAGAGAGCATTTGCTAATAATGTTGCCTTTTAAGCTTTAAATTGTGCGATGTATTACTTTGTATTAACTTTACAGGCGTACCTTGGAGTTTGTTTTACTGCTTATATTCTTTACCCCATGGGCACTACCGGCTAGCTTATCTGCCTCTAAGGATTATTTTGATTGGTTGCAAAGAGTAATATATCGTATATTGAGCCAATCAGAGAGTATGGGATTGAAGGAGATTAAGGTTCAAATTGTTAAAAGATCTAAAAGCTATTTTTGATTGGGTATTCAGATGATTATATCATATAATCAACCAACCAGGGCATCTGTAAGAAAGGCAGTAGTGCCCATGGGGTTAAAATCCAAATTTTCGCTTTCGAATGAGCATCTTCGAATGAATTCTTCTTTCCTTCGCAGCAATTTCCTGTATGCCTCCTGCTCAACCAGATAATGGTTTTAGCTCGCCTACTCTATCTTCGTACGCTTATCAGCAGCAGGTTATATTCTCCTGTGCAACTGGATATCATTTACGTGGTGGTGCGTCCATCACATGCGTGGATATCAACACATGGTCTAACGCTGTACCAATGTGTGTAGGTAGGTTTATACTACTATTGCCAGCGATAAATGAATGAGGTAATATGGATTATTTCCTGTTAATGATAATAATTATAACAAATTGAAAAAAAATCAGAAAGAAATCGCTTGCAGCAAGTATATGAATCAAAATCGTGATATATTGTTATATTTGTTACCAATGTATAGCTATGGATGAGTCTCCTTTTTCCAGTAATACCAAAATAAGTACATAACATTTCCAACGTAATGTCTATAATGTAAGCACGCCCTCGCAAATTGGGAAATTGTGCCAACTGTGGCTATGTACAAAAAATCTACCTAGTCACCTCACTAAAATGATTTTAAAATGATTATATGAATCATTTTAAGTACAGTGATAGGCTGATAGCACCATGTATTTAAGGTTACACAAGGTATTATAGTTTAAGCTTTATCGCTATTGTTTCTCTCTAGCCCTGCGGGGCAAGCCTAGTGGCTATTGCATTTTTATGTAGTTTGCCTTGTTTTTCCAGCCTCCTCTCCGCCACACCACCGGGATACAATAATTTAACATATATCATAACATAATTTATCATATATATATATATATATATATATAAATAAATATACAGATGGATCAGTTCATTAAATTTTATTCATATCCTACAAACTTGTTTCAAGAAGACTGCTGTCTCCTCTCATCAGGGATAGTCAAATGTAATGAAAACAAAACAAAACAAGATGAAGTGTATCTTTCCTGTGCGTAATTAGCGTGCGCATTTAACTCTCGCGCGAGTATAGGTTGTGTCTACGCGAGATTTTTACGCGAGATTTTTCAGTTTGAAGTTTGCCGCATGTCGGCATGCGCTAAATAGTTCAGTTTTTTTATTCAAAGATGCCATTTTGGGGTGGCGTATGATGAAGTATTTCTCCATGATGCATAAGTTGCATCGTTTGCTCACATTTGAGTATGCATTGGCATACTTCAATATTTTCCATTCGATAGTGAAATTAACATTATTGTCCTTTAGCTTCCAGATGTGTTTGGAGAGTTCTGTCTGGTGTTTGTGCTTTTCGTTTTTGAAAGATTGCTTGTGGTTAGCGAGTCTTAGCTTAAACTCGTTGCTGGTTAGGCCTACGTACGATTCTTCTCCTTTACCAGATTTTACAATTGCTTGATAGATGATGTTAGACGCCCTGCATTCTCCGTTCAGCGGACACTCAGGTTTTTTTCTACAATTACATGGTTTTGCTTCTTGTTTTGGCAATTGAGCCTTCATAATGTTATTGTTGTGTGTGTCTATAGCTGTCTTCATATTAGGCATGCAGCTATATGATACTTTTATTGTGTTCTTATTAAAGATCTTCTGCAAAGCGTGGCCTTTGGGAAAACTTTGGTTGACGATTTTTAAGAATTGACCTCCAACGTTTGTTTTAACTCTCAAATCAAACGGCGGGTTGAACCATGTTATGTTTCTCTTTCTGTTTCGGGTGTTGCGCTTTCTTTGGTCCCTCGGTTTGAATTCTAGCTTGTAGTCGTATCCGCTTTTCTTCAAAGCTTCTTGATATTCTTTGCATGACTCATTAAATTCGTTCTTCGACGATGAAATATCAGAGAGTCTGCGATTGATGCCTTCAGGGATTGCTCGGATTACGTTCTGCGGGTGATTGCTCTTCGCGTTCACATATATGGGGGTGTTTCCTGGTTTGAGGTACGGTTTGTGTGTTCCGCGATTGAGGTCGAGTGTGACGTCGAGGTAGTTTACGATTTTTTTGTTGGCTTCTATTGTTATGCGGAGTCCGTTGGCCTTGAATATTTCACATATGTTTTTCTTGATCTTCTCTACGACGTTCGGAGGTTGATGGAAGACGGCTAACCCGTCGTCCCTATAAAGGCCAATTGAATTGCCGTATTGGGGTTTTAGTTGGGATAGTAGGTAGACCACGGTTAGCTCGCAACACTCTGCACCGTCGTACGAGCCCATCGTGATGTCAAATAGGGTGTTGTTTTTCTTTACCCATGGCTCGTTTTTGTTGAAGAGTAACGTTTGCTTGGCATGTTTAATAGTTCTTCTGTCTAATGGAGTGATCTCCGTGTATTGCGATGCGAAGTCCAGAGCATCGTCTAGGAGCTTCTCGGTAATTGAAGGGTAAAATTCTACTATGTCGAAGCATATAAATGTGGACTCGTTTTTGTTGGGAATTCCGTTGAACCATTCGAGTACTGCGTTGGTATTTCTCCACAGGTTTACTTTACTTGCTTCCACTACTTGTTTTACGATTCTCTCTCTGTGATTATTTTGCTTGCTCTCCCTAACTCTGATTTGCAAGGATTAATGAGGCGGCATGTAGGCGCGTTTACGAAGTTGGGTTTGTGATCTTTTAGCGTGATAAAAGATTCCCGTTGCGCCATCACGTTAATACGGTCGTCAAGATCGAGTTCCTTGGCGATTTTCTTCGCTTCATTGTTTATTTTATTTACTTCTTTGTTTGTACTTTTTCTGTACGTTTTGTGAATGTTTTTCTCGACTTGCGTACTATAGTCAGTCGGTGTCATTTTGTAAAAGTTCGTGGTTTTGTCCGCTTTTATTATAAGCTTTGTCTCTTCGTTGATATGCTTGGTGTCGTTTCTTAATTGGCGTTGAAAATCGTTAGAATGATTATCAAATTCAATGTTCTGGATCAAGTCCGTCATTCTATTTTCAAATGTACGCATTTCATCTATGACAGGAGGTGTTTTACTGGAGTTGAACCCGTATGATTCTTTTGTACTCACGTTGGCTTCTGGATGGAGGTAGAAGAACGCTCTCCAGCGCATGTTGCGTATTAATTTCTCTGTTTTCTCAATTAGTCTTCTTAAATAATTTCCTTGGTTTGCACAGGCGATATTCCTCATCGAGTAGTTGTACGATGTTTTATCCATGTTGAAGATTTTTCAGTAGAGTGCTCGACGTCAATAAAGGCGGAGCATTTAATACAAAGTAATGAACTAAAGTTTCTTCAGAGAGTGCTCAACTTTAAGTGTAAAGGAGCGATAAATAAATAAATATACAGATGGATCAGTTCATTAAATTTTATTCATATCCTACAAACTTGTTTCAAGAAGACTGCTGTCTCCTCTCATCAGGGATAGTCAAATGTAATGAAAACAAAACAAAACAAGATGAAGTGTATCTTTCCTGTGCGTAATTGCGGAATTAGCGTGCGCATTTAACTCTCGCGCGAGTATAGGTTGTGTCTACGCGAGATTTTTACGCGAGATTTTTCAGTTTGAAGTTTGCCGCATGTCGGCATGCGCTAATTAGTTCAGTTTTTTTATTCAAAGATGCCATTTTGGGGTGGCGTATGATGAAGTATTTCTCCATGATGCATAAGTTGCATCGTTTGCTCACATTTGAGTATGCATTGGCATACTTCAATATTTTCCATTCGATAGTGAAATTAACATTATTGTCCTTTAGCTTCCAGATGTGTTTGGAGAGTTCTGTCTGGTGTTTGTGCTTTTCGTTTTTGAAAGATTGCTTGTGGTTAGCGAGTCTTAGCTTAAACTCGTTGCTGGTTAGGCCTACGTACGATTCTTCTCCTTTACCAGATTTTCGCTCCTTTACACTTAAAGTTGAGCTCCTTTACACTCCAGATTATCGCTCCTTTACACTTAAAGTTGAGCACTCTCTGAAGAAACTTTAGTTCATTACTTTGTATATATATATATATATATATTATTGTGTAAATAAAGCTTCAAAACGTTTTATATACAGCATAAATTTAATAACAGCAGATGGTGTCATCACTGCACTAAAATGATTCATATGATCATTTTTTTTAAAGACAAGTTGTAAAATGATTAATATGATTATTTTAAAAGGGAGACTGGGTTGACAAAAATATATGGAAAATCCATTTGCGGTTAAAATTCGACGAACGTGCAATTTTGCCTAGATTTACGGTTACTACGTGAATTAACGGAAATAACTATTATAACCTCCAAGTTAGAAATTCCTAACTCTTAAAATAATTTCGCAAGAGCAAACTAAAAATCATAGATGTTACTGTAGAAACCTATGGCGGACTTCTTACAACCCCGCCTCTATGGTCAATTTTGATGGTCAGGTGCTACATTTTTATCACCGAACTGCCCTCAAAGGATATCAAGTATGGTAACGGCTAATGCGTGTATAGTGCGATGTACCGACAATGTGTTTGAACGTATCGTTTTCTCCTGAAGTATAACCTTGAAGTAATCTGAAGCATAACCTTGTTCTAAGGTTCGCTAGTGCGAAATATGTGCTAGTACACGAACCCTATCCCAAAACCTTACCCTAACCCGAAATCGAACCATTACCCTAACCCACGCCCAAAACGAAACCATTACCCTAACCCAAATCTGAAACCATGTCATTACCCTAACCCGAAACAGAACCATTACATGTACCCTATCCCACACCCAAAACCGAGCCATAACCCTAACTCTATAACTCAAACCTAAAAACAAGCCATTACCCGAAACCGAATCATTACCCTAACCCACACCCAAAACCGAACCATTACCATACATTAGGAAATTAATTTGGAGAAAACCTTTTGACAATAAAATACTATGCTGAGCCATCAGCCTGGGTGGCTCACGCTCCAGTAATTTCAGATAATTGAGCTCAGTAATACATCAAAGAATGTCTTCCAATTCATGAAAACAAAATAGATAATCAGCTTATCGGATTAAAAGCTTAGAGGGAACGTCTTGCTGCTCAGCGAGTGTTTGTAATTATCAAGAGGTTTTCTCCAAATTCATTCTCTAATGACCCTAACTCAAAATCAAGCCATTACCCTAACCCGAAACCTAACCCCTGCGTAATATAACTTTTGGATTAGCGGCGTACATTTTTTATGTTTCGGACTAACGAACCTTCTTTCCGGACTAGCAAACCTTCTTTCCGGACTAGCGAACCTTCTTTCCGGACTAGCGAACCTTCTTTCCGGACTAACGAACCTTCTTTCCGGACTAGCGAACCTTCTTTCCGGACTAGCGAACCTTCTTTCCGGACTAGCGAACCCTAGGATAAGCGCTTGTATACCTTCTGAAAAGAAAATGATAATACCGGTAATAATGATAATAATAATGCGACTTATTGTATTTTTTCTCACTGTAGTTATAACATGCACTGCACCAGCTCAGCCACAGAATGGCTTTATATCCCCGCTGTTATCTTCATACGCATTCCAGCAACCAGTAATGTTTGCCTGTAACAGTGGCTTTCATCTTGTGGGAGAATCAACGGCTACATGTAGCGCTCAGAACACCTGGTCCTCACCTGTACCACTCTGTAGAGGTATTGTATTTTCCTTCTTACAAATATCGTGTTGAGAGAGAAGCAAATATATTTACATCAGTGGAAATGAAACGTGTGTCCCAACACCAAATGGCCCACCCTTACCGCATACTAGTACCACCCTGGGTGAGGCCAAACTGATAACTGCCGCGGCCAGAGTGGGACCAATTGGATTGGGACCCAGATATCAATTGCACTTGATAATGTCTTTTGTAGTTATCTACTACTTGTTTTAAAATATTACCAGATTTGAGTCGGGCCAGAGTGAGTCCGCACCACCAGGGTGTGGCCGGTTTCTGCTTTACATTCTTCAGTTATTTTTGTGATTAGCTTAGTGTTCAGTTGAATCTTTACCATCGGCCATAATTTTTCTCTTCTTGTTTTTTGACAGAGATAAGATGCGGAGCTCCTGCGCAACCGCAAAATGGCAACATATCACCGATTCTTTCTTCCTACTCCTACCAACAAGAAGTGAGTTTTTCTTGCAATGTGGGATATTTCCTCAATGGAGACGAAATTATAAGATGTACATCAGAGAATGATTGGTCTGCATCCTTCCCTACATGCTCAGGTAAAGGACAAATAAAATGTCATCAATGCTTTACGCACTTTTCAATTATTGTAAATTTCATATTTACGTCTTTGGGCGATATGTACAAAACCGGTTTTATTTTTAGACCGGGTCTAAGCATATTTCGACCGGTCTAGAGTTAGATCTATACATGTATATATGTGTAAAGTTTATACCCAAGTTTAGCTGTAGTGAAACCAAGTCTAGAGCTAGACTAGGTCTGACAAAAAACAACACTTTTGTGTTGGCCTATATGGCCTGTCACACAAAAGACCCATCAATTCCACTGAAGTAGCCGAATAAGATCACATTACCTTGAAAATGACAGTGCGTCCATAAAGCTTGCATTGTATATCATAATACAAACATGTTAATTTTCACTTCTAAATGTACACATATACTCACTGCGGATCAAGCATTTGTTATCTTGTGTAAGCGATTGACCTGTTATAATCATGTCAATTTGTCAATTCTGTGTGCCGAATTTTACGAATATTTACACTTTAGTGTGACGAATTTAATTTAGAAGGTAAAATCAAGATATATTGTGGGTGGATTGGAAAAGGTCAATATTTTATGTTTAATAATTCCTTCAGCCGTTACCTGCAGTCGTCCCCAAGAGCCACAAAATGGCTACCTGTCACCGGGTATATCAACATATGCCTACCAACAGGAAGTGACGTTTAGATGTAGTGATGGCTTTGAACTTATAGGCGATCCTTCATCTATGTGCGTACAACTGAACACGTGGTCTAATCCTACACCTTCATGTGCAGGTATTTATATGCAAATTTGTTGATGTCATAAATACGTAGTTGATCTTGTACTTTTTGCAGATTATGCTTTTTGTATATTTACGCCATATGCAAAACTATAAACTGTCATTCATAGGGTATAAAAACACACAAAAATTAACCAAATATGCAAATATTGAGGAAATGTTGAATTATTTGAACATCGGCCGTTCCCAGCTGCAACTGCTATTACCAAATCAACACTTTGCGATAGGATGTTATCAGCTCATTTAAAAGTGACAATTTTGTTCCCTTCAAATATAAATTCTTTACAAACTACAAATATGTTCTTTTAGTTATAACCTGTGCGTCTCCTGGACGTCCAACAAATGGACAACTGTCTCCAGACACATCCTCTTATCGCATCAATGACCAAGTCCGATTCCAGTGCAACACAGGGTACCAACTCATTGGTCAGACAATAGTATTTTGTCTTTTTAATGGAATGTGGTCTAATGAGACACCAATGTGTGAACGTAAGTACTGGTTTAACTTTACGTTGCAAATTTTATTAAACAATTGGTCATATAATATTTTCGTTCTTTCTGTGTTGTCAACGTACTCAAGTAATTGGGAGAACGTGTTTGTGGGGCGCTTGAAACACTACGGCCCAGGTTCGATTCCCCACAGTTCCGTAAGTGAACATGGTTACCTATCCGTTACCGTCCTCATATATTTTTGCCCAGTGTACTCCAGTTTCCTCCTGCGTTCTAAATTCGGACCGCTTCATATATTCTTGTGTAATCGGGTGTTTTTCAAAAATGGGGTTGACTGCTGTTTTAGATTTTTTTTAAAGTTCATATAAAAAGTTGTTTCGTTTTCATCCTTCATTACAGAAATCATCTGTTCAATGCCCGTGCAGCCAACTAATGGTATGGTTATACCATTTACGAACACTAACCGTGTGGGTACTCAACTAACATTCATGTGCCAAGCTGGATATCAGATATCAGGATCATCAAGGGTCACGTGCACACCAGAAGGGATATGGTCAAGTCCATTTCCACGATGTGTACAGAACGGTAAGGTGGTGCAAGTGTGACGCTATCTTTGACTTTTTCTTGCGCATGACCCCACCGTCGCATGCATATCCTGTATCCATATTAGATAGTAGCAAGCCATTTTTTATAATTTTGGTTAGTTTTTCCTTTTTTGGATTTGTCGACGATGCTGTTGCTGAACTTTGATTTGCGGTTATTGTTTTGCTGTATGTTTTTTGTTGTTTTTTTGTTCAGCCCAACTGATCTTCTGGCGGTACAACTTCATTGACCTATGAAGCGGATGTTGTTGAATCACGTGTCACATTTGAGTTCAACCTGAACCGGAGCCTACAGATCAGGAAAATACCTCTCATCAGGTTGACTCAAATGTGACCTGTGATACAACAACATCCACTTCACATGTCAATGAACTTTTACCGCCAGAAGATCAGTAGGGCTGATGATGCGTTCAGAATTGGACGTGAAATTTCCCCACTCAAAAATAATAAGTCCAGTTGACTAGAGTATAGTACAAATATTATCATTAGTTACTACCTCGATGAATGATAATTTCACAAACGTTTTCATATTTTAATTTTATGAAAGCTATTTACATGGACGAAGCTGTACTGAGCAGGCCCTTCTTTAAAATATTATCCAGTATTTAGGGGGTGATTAACCGATGCACTGATTACAGATAACGTCAGTTTTAATTTTCTTCCATTCTAGCTCCAACCTCATGCATCAACCCACCAACATTATCTAATGGGAACATCACCCCGACACTTCCATCATATATAATCGGTACAGCGCTGACCTACTCATGCAGTGCTGGTTATGATTTACAAGGTTCTGCGGTAATTCGCTGTACAACAGATGGTTCTTGGTCAGCGATATTTCCAACTTGTATGGAACATGGTAAGTGTATAGATGAGGTGACCTCAATGTTTATCAACAGAGGCAAGGGAATGGTATATCGATATGCTTGAGTGAACCCCATGCAACCACTACACTGTTAAATAGCCTTATTGTGATGCGGCGGGAGTTTTAAAAACACGAGCCCTGAGCAAAATATGATGCGCGCGCATACTGTCAGGCAAAAAACAATGGAAATTGAGATGATGCGTGCGCATACTGCCAGGCATTGACGTCAGAAGTCACCTCGTCTATATAGAGTGATCTTATAATTGACACCTTCCAACCGTTGATGGCGTTTTGGCTCGGCTAACTCCGATCAAGCCGGAATTAGAGAAGCGGAAAACTGAAAGCGAGGATGATTGTGTAGCCTGGCTTCGCTAATTTCGGGGCTAATTTTAAGAAAGCTCTATAGAGTGATTGTTGTCATTTTTATGGAAAGCAATCGCTCAATAATAATCAATTACATTTGGATCTGTAAAATGTATATAAAATACATTAAACTCACCAACTAACATTTCTTGCTTCGACTGACAAAGAGCTGTTGTGTTTGTGTTTTGACATTTTTCTTTTGAATTTCAACTACAGTGTCGTGTCCTACCCCCGATATTCCAGAGGATGGTGGCATATCACCTGCAACTGGTTCCTATGATCAAGGTCAGCAGGTTGTCTTCAATTGTGACTCAGGTTTTCAACTGAGAGGAGTACCAGCAGTGGTGTGTCAGCAGGATGGGTCATGGAGTAAAGAATCACCATTTTGTCTTAAAGGTGGGACCCCAAAAGATTTCTTTTAATTAGTCATTCTTTTTAAAGGTGCATGATCCGATTCAAAGAAATGTTGCATTCTGCGACTGACTCAATTTGAAACTTGAAATGTTTGGATGATACACCTCTACATAGACAGAATTTCAGTATAGCTTTACATACATGGCGGTGCATAATCAAACATTCCATGTAATTCAAACATTTTTGCTTGACAAACACTTTTAAGATTTAAAAATCTGAGTACTCACGACTTAAGCTTTCGCCACCAGGGCTGATGGCTTGATCACAAGTGACTTAGTCCACTGCTTTCCCGGAGAAACTTCTTGTTGACATTTCCCCGATGTTTTTGTTTTCAGCAGTGATCAAGAGAAAGCAGGTCTTTATCACGGTTGATTACTTTGGCTCCCATTTGGCCAATATGAATTGCTTCCCTTATTATTCTGGAAAATGCATTTGAGTCATTGTCGAGTGTGATGAACGTGTAATAAACTTAGTTTGGTTTTTTGGTCATTGGGTTTTCCTATTGAAATCCATACACACCCTATGGAAGACATGCCCTTAATCTTAAAAACAGGGGGTGTAGATTTCAAATAGAGTCAAGTAATTCCATTTGAAATTTACACTCCCTGTGTGGAATATTAAGATCATGTCTTCCATAGAGGGTGTGTAGATTAAGATTTCAACTTGAATAACCCAATTATTTGCCGATGGTTATTACCAGATATATGCAGACCTGACCATTTGTGAAAACAGAGGAAAATGCTTTTAAAAAGAGAAAAATAACGCAAAATTATGCTTAAAAAGCTCAAATTGGGGGGAAAAATAACAAATACGTAAATTTCAGGAATAAAAAAAAGTGGCCAAGGACTTCATGAAATTATTATCTACCAATGTTTATTTTTTCCATTACCAGAAAATTGCCCACCCCCTGATGTTCCAGAAAATGGAAAGGTTGTTCCATACGGGAATATTCCTTTTGGGTTAAATGTCACATTTGAATGCGACCGTGGTTTTCGTCTTGAAGGGACCAGGCAAGCGATGTGCTTGCCAACGCTTATATGGAATATGGAATCACCAATGTGTATCGGTAGGTGGTAAAACACAAGGAAATTTTTCATTATTTAGGACATTAGCTCGTAAGTTAATTAGTAGAATTATGATGAAATCGTAATTGAAAGAGAATCTTTTGACCAGGAACCAATTGGCAATTCGTTACTTCACTCAATATGATGCACACTCTTATTCTGTCACAGGTTCTATACGAGTATTTAAAGTAACATCAAGGTTATTATAGTATGTTAATAATAAGGAAGTTTTTGAACATGAAGAACTCATCGCCTTAGTGAGGGTATATTAAAAAAGGTGACCACAATGTGGGCTAGGATGACTATATCAGTGATGCCAAATGATGCATAAATTACCAAGTCATAAAACAAAAACAGGTGGAAAAGAATATCGTCAGCCTGCTACGCTAATTGCCGAAGTCATTTTTTGTATTTTGAGAACAAAGTACAAAATATGGTTCAAACATGCATTTAAACATACTTATTCACCAATCTTTGCACAAGAACAAAGGATCATGATACAAATGAAAGGGAATAATCCGAAATAATTAGGGTGATTACGTAACTGATGCATGCTTGAATCCCATTTTGTTCTTTGTTGAAGGAAATTGAGAGTGCAATTTGTACCTTCCATCGGTTTTCGTTTTGTAACCTGGTAATTTCTGTATTATTTGTCGTTACTGATATCTCAAATTAAAGAATATTTTGGTTTGCGGTGATTTTACTTTGACTGTGGAGTCATACTCCTAACTGGTAGTGCAGACTGTATTATGAAATGAATATTTACGTTCGTTTTCTTGTAGCGGTGACATGTGCCACACCAATACAATTAACCAATGGTAATATAGAACCAGTTGAGGCCATCTATACTGTTAATGCACAAATAACATATAGTTGTAACCCAGGATACCGATTAATGGGGATGTCAACATCGACGTGCGACCTTCTCGCTGATGATGTTGCTATCTGGTCTCCACAACCACCGTTATGTGTAGAGCAAGGTATTTAGTCGTCGGTCAAAATCAGGTCTATATAAAGTTACCAATAATTCGTAACCATTTTATTTAATTAAATCAATTGAATCACTCTCTCGCTTTTCTTTTTATATAGTATAATTTGTCGACTTTTACGAATACAATTACGTAAAAAAAATTACGATTATTTTCATCATTTTGGTATCCTACCCATGGATGTAATGAACATAGTAACTGATTTTGCTTTTATATATCTTACAGGCGTGGTGTGCGACCAACTAACACATCCTCGCGACGGAAGCATTTCTCCTGCACAAGACATGCCATATCCAGTTGGTGAGAGAGTGACTTTCCAATGTAATTCTGGCTTTGAACTTCAAGGAAAAACAGAGCTTTATTGCACCAACGACGGTTCCTGGTCTGGAATCCCACCTATATGTGAAGAGATAGGTAATGGTTGTTGAAATAATGTCTTTGTCTTGTCTTGTAATGACTTGTCTTTCTCGTCTCATTCTCCTCAATATCTGCTTCTTTTCTCCTCCCTCGTCTATTCTTCTTGTAAGACATGCACATGTCTCGTCTACACGCGTATTTCAGCTACCTCAATCGGTATAAGGCTTTGCCACACATAGATGGAATGGGTCAACTTACATCGCCATATAATATTTATGATCCAGTGGTGAAATCACCATCCCGCATAAGATTTATGGTGAGGCCTCACAGAAACGTATTTCGTTTCTCTATGCGATATGGCCAGTAAATATCCTGCATGGCCCCCGGGTATGTCCGATATGTATTCGTTCAACGTCCGGCAAATGACACAGTACAATTTACCGACGAATCCGTCCCATGTTACCCATTATTGCATCCGTCGCCAGTACCAGCGAACCCTCTCAAAGAACCGCCAAGAATAAGGAACAAACTCGGGAAATATGCAGGACATTACGAACACACATCGAACAACTACCGAACATCTCTATTCGGCACATTCCGTTTCCGCATGCACAAAACTTACCGACGGACTTAACGAATACTTAGTATTACCTAACATGAAACGCATTTGGCGGATGATAAGCAAAACATAAAAAGAACATAAAACGTACATTGTGGTTTTGTGGTATACAGTGGTATATGTTTTAGACAAGGGTGCGTGGTATGGTCAATAATAATCCTGCAGGCGTCTGATGTATGTCCACCGGGTATGTCCGATATGTATTCGTTCATCGTCCGGCAAATGACATGGTACAAATGACCGACGAATCCGTCCTATGTTTGCCAGTAATGCATCCGTCGCCAGCACCAGCGAACCCTCCCAAAGAACCGCAACAATAAGGAACAAATAAAGAAAATAAGGAATAAGGAACAAACTCAGGAAATGTACAGGACAATACGAACACACATCGGACAACTACCGAACATATGTCTATTCGGCACATTCCGATTCTCCATGCACAAAACTTGTTAATTTTTGCAGGAATCTGTTATGCTTGTTGGATTCCTTGCATCATTTCCTTTTTGAAAATGTATACGTTATATACTTCTCTTCATTACATTTAAAGATTCAATGAATAACAACATCTAAATTACTGACTCGAGGAAGGTATACTCTATACAGACTATAGCTTGAAACTTCCCTGGGCAAGGTACTTACCGCTAAATATCTCGGTCTACTCGTAAGAATCTCAGGGACCTGATCCTGGCTGCGATGTTCATTATTCTGGCTGACTATAATATATATATCTGAATGATGCTACTTGTGTTTTGGGTCATAGTGGTCAATGCGCAATGATCTTGTAATTGCGCCATATAAATCCGTGGCTTTTTATTCTATATTTGCTAATATTTTGGCAGTACTTACCTATTTATCTATGTTACGATCGCTCTTGCCAATTAAGCCCCCACCCCAACAAAAACCCGTAATATTTCTAATGTTTCTTTAACTTACTGTATTATTTGATAGCATTAACCTGTCCACCTGTAGTCGCCCCTACCAATGGTTACCTTTCCCCGTCAATGGGACCATATCCAGTGGGCCAGACAGTCGATATCACATGTCATAGTGGTTACGTAATCACCGGTACCTCTACCATAGTTTGCACATTGGACGGCAATTGGTCTGACAACACGCCAAGTTGTTCTCCGTTTGGTATTTATTTTCTTTCTTGAGCAAGGATGCATGAAATGCAGCATAGTTTAGACGAGTAAAGATCTACCTGCATCAAACTTCTAAATGCAGCATATTTAGACGAGCAAAGATATTATAACCCCATCAAATTTCTAACCGCAGCATAGTTGAGACTTGTGAAAATAACAATGCCATCAAACTTCTAACTGCAGCATAGTTTAGACAAGTGAAGTAGGGGCGTAGCAAGAGCCTCGGGCCCATGTACAAGGAGCAATGAGGGGTTCTTTTAACATCACATTTATCAGCCCTATCCTCAACCCACCTAAACCCCCGGGCCCCCTGGACTTCGGCCACTCTGTTCACCTGCTTGCTACGCCCCTGAAGTGAAGATAAAACGCCATAAAAATTTCTAAATGCAACACACTTTAAAGGAGTACAGATAAACATCAGCAAGCTTCTAAATAGCAGTGCTCAGCAAACTTCTAAATATAGCATAGTTTAGGCGAGTGGGTATCCCAGTGGGCACAGGTTAGGATTTCGACGTTGAATCAACGTTGATACAACGTCGAAGTTTCAACCTAACCTGATTTCAACCTGATTTCAACCTAGAGGTTAGTTGAAATCAGGTTGAAATTTCAACGTTGTATCAACGTTGAAATATCAACCTGAATTCAACTACCCTCTAGGTTGAAATCGGGTTGAAATCAGGTTGAACTCCATCAGGTTGAAGTCCATTAGCAAATACAACCTGATTTCAACGTCAGGTGTGCCCACTGGGTATCACTTGTGCTTTTGCTGATATGAAGACGTCTCTTATTGCTTAAACATGTGAATTATTTAAAGACCCATTCAGTGATCCCAGCGCAAGTGTAAAAAAATAAAATTGTTTATAAATTGCTTAAAAGTGAAGGATAAGTCATTCAAATTGTCATTTGGTATTTTTGAAAGGACAAATTTGGCAAAAAAACTAAGAAAACAGCAGTACTGACGAAGTTGAAGCCCCGTTGAAATACATGTAGCTAATTTCCCAATACAGATTCGTGTAAAATGTCTTATTTTGTCTTATTTTGTCTTAAATACACGGCTTTCGGCTGAACCACTCGCAGGCTATGTTAGCACATCTATGACAATGACAAATGTACCAAAATCTGAATTTTCCCAATCGGATATTCTTTCATTCATTTTAAGGGAGTTGTCAAGTCTCAGAAATACAGGAGAACTTGCGCCCTCTGTGAATATCCTTCAGACCCACTTAAGACCAACAATTACTTTAATTATTATAGTCAAAATTAGTTTTAAAATCCCAAATTTTCACGCACCAGTAAGACCCCAACATGTGGCTTCTTGGACTTTATAAAAAAAACTGTATATAAAACTGCTCATCGACATAAGACTAGCCTGGTCAAAATGTGTGGTGTGCTACAAGAATTTTAAGACTATAGTCGCATATGTCTAGTCAAAATGTCTTGCAAAACATTCAGTATTGTAGCGTTTTTAGGATTATGTCTTTTTTCTTTAAAGTGTGCTGAGGGTTGTGGATCAACGTCTAGGCATTGTGTCTGTGCGTAGCGCACTATAAATCACTGCGCTTTTTTTAAAAGTTAATCTACATATCGATAACAGTGGCTACTCTATTGCATAATTTATGAGCAAATATAGCAATAGTTTTGCAGAAAATGCATTTTACGATAACTCTGCCTTAAAGAAATTCGCTCGTTTACTATCTATCACTAAGATAATTTATTACATTTTTCTGAGGTACGTTTAGCATGTGCACTGGAATATTCTTATCATAATGCTTTCGCAGTGGGAGTATGAGCAGTTTCCTTGTTTATAGGTTACGGTTGAACAATGGCTTGGCGGTTTGCAGAGCTTATCAGCTATTGATTATTATAGTGCTGTGCAATATAAAATGGCTTCAAATTGATACATTGTTTAGTTATCTGATCCAGTTGTTCCATTTGCATGGGTTTCAGAATGCAACGCTCCAGAACCTTTATTGAATGGTTTTATCACGCCTAATGTCGGCCCATATACTATTGGCTTCTTGATCAACTTTTCATGTAAACTAGGGTTTACATTATTAGGACCCGAGTCGTCTGTGTGTACGAATCAGCAACTGTGGTCTGAGAAGACTCCCATATGTTATCAACAAGGTAGAGAATCTCAATACCTCAGATGTGTTTATCATGTAGATGTTATAGATAGTAGCTTGTATAATTATTGTGACATACGCAATACCTATATCTGTAAATGCTTATATTCGTTATATCACAGCATCGATGATGTCAAAGTCACTGTCATTGAATCCCTAGGTCGCCAATCCAAATTTAGACGCCAGCAGCGCGAGAAATTCTGGATCAACAAGCTTCATTCCGTTCAACCCGAAGGCTTAATCTTATTGAATAGGTTTTTTTCGCCCCTCCTTTTTTTTACGCACGCGTTTTTTAGATGCGCCTTCACGCTGCGATGTTTTTAAATCGCGTATCTTTTTTCACGCTTGTTTTTCGCTTTACGCATCATTTTTCTTGTTTGTTTTAGATTGTTTTTCTTGTGTTATTTTATAATAAAGCCTGAAGAAGGTACGCTTGGTACCGAAAATTTGCTAAAGTGTAACTGTTTCCCGTCTGCGTTCGTTTCATTTGCTTATATTAGTTTATATACAACTGTTGCCGCCATCAATATGAACCTTTCATATTGCAATTTGTACGTATAATGGCGGCCAATTTTACTGGGACATTTGCGAAAAAATTTCAATCTGAGGATATTTTGCAAAATGAGCGTAAATGTAGGTATTTCATGGCCCAATGCGCGCGAAGCTCGCTAAATGTGCAATACTAGTATTACATACGTATTTTAACCCAAAACACGCCAGTGTTTTTCTCGCTGAAAAGAAAATTACACAGGGCAAATATTTTTTATTTTTTCTCCCATTAGGGTTTTTATCTATTTATTTATTATTTATCTTTACGCTTTATTTTTGGTGAAGATTTATAGCGCTACTAATTTTACCGACAAAAATTGAATTAGTCATTCATTTTGCTTTTTATGATTCAGTCATTTGTTCTCATAATTAAAGCCAGAATTAAAAAGACTAGTTTGCGCCTGACGTCAGTGTCAACCAAACCCCTACTGGTTAATAGCGCGTTAGAGTAAGGTCGACTCATCTGCTGCTAACGGCGAGAAATTACGTACTTTCACAAGGCAAAAGGTAACTTTTCTAGGCATTGTTGACATGGTGCCTTCAGAAAAGAAACATTAACCATAAGGTGTCCTGTTTATCGCCGCGTTCACCAAATCATCCCGACACTTGTAAACAAACCGTGCTCGAGTTTGATTGACAGATGACGTCAGATGCAAACTAGAATTTTCAAGTGCACTAAAACTCTCAAATAAGTGACCAAATTACTTGGCCTAATCTTGGGACCATTTCTTGAACTCAATTTAGCGAAACATAATGTTGATCTAACCTCGATCATGCTGCAAATGTAGGGGGGTTGGTGTTATTTTGCTGCTGCTTTTACAAAATATATTCTGTTGAGTTCAAACTTGATATATTGAGGTTTGATTTGCTGATTTTCTTCCGCATTTAGCAAAAGTTCTGGTGAAAATTGCATGTTTTACGATTTTGTAGCCTCAATCAATTCTTGGAATTCACAATACAATGCGCCGCCAACGGTTGCTCTTGCCAGTCCAATTTTTGACCTTCAGTATCAATATTGCCAGTGTAGCCACCATTGGATTCTTACGCCAGTGTGATAATAATAATGTTTGAAAACACTCCACAAAGGTTCTACTATTATTATAATTTGCTGCTGTGAGCATTCGCGTGTAACATCATTCATTGATATCTAAACCATGGGCGTATTTTGGGGGTGGCTTTGGTGGCGCGAGCCCCGGATAAAAGCAGGTAGCGACAAAAAAGAAGGGGTGGTGGAAGATGAAGATCTCACACCACCAAATCAGAGTCCCATAGAGATATGTGCTAAATTTGCCTTAAGAAAACGTCATTTTTTCTTCACAGGAGCGACTCAGTTTTAAGCGACAGCTATGATGGTTGAAATCAGCCCTTGCCTGATCCCTCTGGCTGGGAAAAAATATAGGTTGACCGTCATTATTTTTTACGACTGGCCCTCAAAGTCTACGATGTCTGGGAATTTCCTATTTTTCAAGCAAAACCATGCCGGTGTTTCTGTAAAGAAAAGGCTGCTTAAAATCATTAAAAGTTATTCGATTTCTCCCATCTGTGGTACACTTGCAGGAATTAATATTACTAATCATAACCAATCCAAATTTGGCTAAAATTATGCAAATTTCTGCTCATTTTAATGCTTAAATTCACAATCAATGGGTTTTTCTGAGAAGTGAAATTCAAGGGCGCACAACTATATATACTATTTGGTGGTGTGAAATCTGAATGATGCAACATGTTTCTGATTATCCTTAATTTCAGACTATTTTAATCTAATTAACTTATTTTTAGCATAATTTGAACAAGAAGCTGGTTAAAAAAAAATTTTCAAGCAGAATCATTGTGTCTGTGACATCTGCTATCTACTGAAGATAGCATTGTGATTACCATGTTGAAAATTCACCAAGACTTAGGCTTTCAGCAATTTACAGTCAAGAGGGACAAGTAACCAGGCAGACACACAAAAACAAAGAAGAACATGACCACAATGTCTGAATTATAAGTGTTGAATTATATGGCCTATTAGTGAAATCTTAAGTCACCCCCCCATAAGCTTACCTGATCCATGGACACATTTTATGAGCTCCAACCAGTGCCCTCAGCCCACGTGCCACCATATACTGATGTCTTCTACATCTGGCACTGAGTCATTGCATACCATCATGATTGTAAACATTACCTGGGTTACCAGTAGTGGAATCATAAGCTTTAGCCTACCCCCCCCACCAACACACAGACCGTAAGCTTACCTGATCCAGGCGCCTATTTCATGAGTTCCGACAAGTACCCTAGCACCATACTGCAATGTCTTCTCTATCTGGCACTGAGTCATTGCATGCCATTGATGATGTAAGCTTACAAAATATTATGATTACATTGCATGGGCCTAAGTCACTCTACGAAATGGAATCTTTCACTCAAACACACATTTTGGGTCATAAACTCACCTTAGCACTGGTATATTAGTAGCAAATGTTGCAGTTCTCTTCAATTTTAGCCTTTAATTACATAAATTCAGTCAATGCACTTCTTCGGTGAATCCAAACACGAATTAGGCACAGGGCTAACTTGCTCAATCAAAAGTTGAGACTCACACACACAGCTCCATTCAGATCTCACACCACCAAATCAGAGTCCCATAGAGATATGTGCTAAATTTGCCTTAAGAAAACGTCATTTTTTCTTCACAGGAGCGACTCAGTTTTAAGCGACAGCTATGATGGTTGAAATCAGCCCTTGCCTGATCCCTCTGGCTGGGAAAAAAATATAGGTTGACCGTCATTATTTTTTACGACTGGCCCTCAAAGTCTACGATGTCTGGGAATTTCCTATTTTTCAAGCAAAACCATGCCGGTGTTTCTGTAAAGAAAAGGCTGCTTAAAATCATTAAAAGTTATTCGATTTCTCCCATCTGTGGTACACTTGCAGGAATTAATATTACTAATCATAACCAATCCAAATTTGGCTAAAATTATGCAAATTTCTGCTCATTTTAATGCTTAAATTCACAATCAATGGGTTTTTCTGAGAAGTGAAATTCAAGGGCGCACAACTATATATACTATTTGGTGGTGTGAAATCTGAAGGGGCTGCAAGAAGAATTATTAAAAATAAAAGGGCGTGACAGAAGGGGCGGCAAGAAGAATTATTAAGGAAAACAGGCGGAAAATTATGGAATACTGATATAATTATACCTTTTTGGTCGCCAACAGGGCCACAGCTTGATGTGGTGTGGGTAAATGAGGGGGTGTAACACCTCTAATTCTATAATGCATAAAAATTTGCTAAATGATAACGTCCAAACCCTTGTGCTATTTCACGTATAATTTGATGGACATTGAATGTGCAGATCAAACAGTAATGAACTGATCGTCTACAATATTCACGGGTATAGTTGAAATGTGTTCATTGGATGAAATTTATCATAAAAAAACAGGTTTACGTTAATTGTCAACAACATCAATGTCACACCAAAACAAGTAAAGCTATAATTGAAGAACGAATTAAAATGACTATTTGCGTATGACGTCCTGTCAACCAGACCAAAATTGCCGTACTGCACAGGTCAGCAACCAATTTTGCCCTGACGTCAGACGCAAACTAGTTTTTTTAATTCGGTCTTCAATTATATTTCAATGATATTAACAGAATAAGAAGATGCGCGTTCACCATGATTGTACAGGTAAGTTCTTACACGGTTGCTCATTGCTTGGATTTGACCAATATTCCTTGTGAAATATTGACTGTGCAAAAAATGTGTTTTTCTAACAGATCCAACCTGCATCACACCGAGTACTCTTTCGCAAAAACTGATCATACTTCCTGATGGCCACGACTCCTATGCAATCGGTGAAGTCGTCGAATTTGCCTGTCAGAATGGCTTTGTTCTCAATGGAAAAGAATCAGCGGTGTGTACAAAAGACAGGACGTGGTCAGAGATATTTCCAACATGTGTTGTAATGGCTGCTGAAGGTATACAATCGTCTTTAGCTTGTAATGTAATGTAAACACATCATAAAAAGTGACTAATCCCCATCTTTGAAAGAAATTATTTTCAACCATGCGAATAATTTTCAAACTGAATTTGCAGAATACGCTTAACATAAGACGTATGCTTTGCACATTTGTGTCAATAATCCTACTCTGACTGTAGCTTTATTATAATGATTTCATCATAATATTATTATAATGATATCATCATATTTAGACTTAGCTTTGTATGTTCAATATCCTTAATTCTATTTAATATATTGTAATACGGACAAACTTTGTGTATTTTCTACGTTATCCGTGCGTTAATTTTGTACGTGCGGAATATTTCATATTGGCTAATAACCCACCTTGCTTCGTCACAGGAGAGTGGTGTTGAATAGTTAGAAGGGCGTACGATCGCGGCGTACGGGGATCGCAACCTCTGGTATGTTTTACCATTTGACTCTTGGAATCACATACGAGGTTTGTCCCGCAAAGCGACGTACATCATTGGACAGCTCCCTCAACTGATACTTTTAACTGCAGCAGTATAGACTACCAATGACATAAAAACCTGTAATTCCCGCCTGGGTGAGCAACTGCCGAAAGAATGTCCTTGGCTCTTGCACACACACCGATCTTATTATAATTGAATGACTCTTGAATGACTCTTTCAGATCCGTCGTTCCTCGCCCAGGAGGGCAATGTTCGACTCATACTGTGGATTGGTGTTCCTGTTGCATTTGTTATCTTATTGGTGTTTACTGTCTGTTGTATCATTGTCTTCAGGAGGTAAGTAATCACATTATGTTAAATAAAGTCTTTGCTGGCGCTTTGCATAAACGTCGCATCTTCGGCTCTCGCAGCGTTGTTCGGTTGTCAATCAGAGTCTTCTTTTATTTTCATTCAAATGAATAGTTTTATTTGAGGGTTTGTTCGCTTTATCGTTGTTTATACACAGTTTCGGTTGCGACAGACCTTTTCGGTTGTCCGCAGCAGTTTTCGGCTGTCCGCTTTAACCTATTCTTTCCGCTCAACTAATCCGTTTCATTTGGAGCTTTGTTCGCCTTAACGACGTATTCTGCAGCGGAAGTTACTGTTGAACAATATCCCCGCTACAGAAAATGTAAAGGAAAATTAGTCACTTGGTCTTGTGCAACGTCAAAACACCAGCAAGACGTTGGGCTATATTTGGGCCTTCAAGGAATTCATTCGCCGTCGAACAAGTATAAAAATGTAATAAGCTTTCGTTAGGTTTAGCTCTTGCTTCTTCGGTACATAACTATTACGCGTCAGGCCAATGTATATCACCCTGCCCTTTGACTACGGAGTATTCGGGGCTGGCCCTTGGCCAATGATATTGAGGGATACAACCACAACTGGCTGTGGCCAAAACGTTTGCTGTTTTCTTCAATCAATATTCCCAGCAAATACAATTATTATCCAATTTTCTTTAAAGATAGGACATGCACACCTCTTACACAGTGACATGACCAAGTTGGTGGTAAAACGATGGACCAAATCTACGTATCCTTAATTTGCACATAACAGGTTCTGGTTGTAAGCATTCCATATACATGTTTAAATTGTCTTTTGTCTGCTTAAGAAATTGTAATTCTGAAAAGAGTCGTTTACACTACCCTTTCTTACCTAAGATACGGTGGCTCAGAAAAGGACCCTTTGTAATTAGATATCCCTAAGATATATCTAAGACTTGAAAATGATTAAAGTCCGACCAAGATGAAGATACCCAAGTGCCTTGGATGGAGGCTATAATTATGTATATACCATAACAAATATCTATTTGTATTATGTTCATTTTATTAAACCTAGTTGTATTTTAACTTTTATTTCCTATATTACCAATAAAGGCACCGACGAGGGCGTCTTCCAACAGACGAAGAACTAATAATGGAGTATAGGAAAGAAAATCAGACTCTTCCCGCCGGACAAGGAACGGATGTATACAATATATATGGTCAACGAGATAATCGCCCTCGTGTTATGATGCGACAACAACCTGCATATGCTACGCCCCATATGAATAATCTTAATCAGCGAGAAGAACAACATTATCAGAGCTCGTTACAAAGATCACACGCAGACTCGCTCGATAGTCACTCACTGCCGAGATCCATTGCCGACTCGCATCAATCTATCCCGCGCTCAAATGGTTTACCTGCAGCTGAATCCTCATTGCCATCTTATGTTAATGTAAATGTAACAAATGGCCCTATGAATCAACTCACACGATTATGACGATTTGTAGATAGATACATTTTATGATTCATAGGTTTAGAAGACACGATGTCATTACTTTACGATGTTGGTATCGGCGGATGGAAAGTAGCAACATTTATCTGTTGTCTTGGCATAATATTGCACACTAGATTTCTCTGTTCTTGGGTTGCGCAGTTTTCTATAATATCGCTATGAATATTTTAGCATGATCTGGCGTTGCATTATTTTCATGAAAGAAAATCCAAGAATTCCCCATTAATCGTTTTCTTTCTTTCTTCCGCCTAAATAGTATTACGATAGTAATATGATGAATAACGTACATTCAGCAATTGAATCAATTGTGTGTTACATTTTGTAGAAGTTTACTAGATACCATGCCGTCAGTTACACTACTTATAGATAATGGAGAGATTGCAAAATGAAGTTACAGATTTACTTTCATCTAAAATCAGGCAATATCTGCAGTGACAGAGAACAGAGTGGCCCAGCGGTTAAAGTCTTTGATTCTGGTGCAAGAGGTCCCCGGTACAGTTCCAGTTGAATGCAAAATAGCACAAATCTATCAGCATTCTCCATTACTGTTTTGAAAGACCTTGCAGCAAGTTATGCCTGGTGGTCTGTATCACAGATTAATAAACGCATAGATTGGAATGTTCCATGCCTGTGCCCTCTAAGCATACTTGAATTCAGCTGATGCCGGCACAGCGTAGAGAACTGGCGACATCGCTTATCTTACGCGCGAAGTTTCTTTTGTGTACGCTCGCTATTTGTGAGTTCGCTCATGCAAACCGGCTTTAGCGCCGATCTACAACCCCTAGCCCCTCCACTGGCTACGCCACTTGTGATGTTAGCACAGGGCAATAGTCACCTTTTATACCATATATTTTGTTTGCCATGAACTATTGGGGAAATATACTTTACACTAAAGGTAATTTCTTAAAAGAATTTGATAGATAACTTTGTTCTGCGTATTTTGATACGTCATTCGGCACAATGCGACTTTATTTCCCCAAGCTATACGCATTTGAATGACAAAAGGTAGAGTTTCATAAGTGACACAATTGAATATACCCTCCTTCAGATCGATTCCCTGCGTTTCCTTTTATAACGGGCTCACTACAGTGTGATCATACTCTTTGTGTGTGACAATTCTATGTTAAATTTGTCACTCTTAAAATGATCTCTTTTTTCGTTTAAAGTATTAAGTTGGAGAAATAAAGTCGCATCATGCCAAAAAAATGTACACAAATACGCAGAATCAAACTCAGTGATTGAAATAGGTTGTTAATTTAGTTTTAGTGCCTTTACGAAATTGCTATTGTTTTAAGTTTCAAGATATTGTTGTGCACAGCGCAGTATAATAGAAATGTTTTTTTTTATCATTAGTATATTATCCACTGATCAAATGACAGAAATATGTTACATAATTAAAATTATGAACTATTCCTATTGCTGCCGTCTTTGCGGTTTTGTAGATTTTAATAATATTTTCCAAAATCCGACAATTTTGGTCACTTTAAACTCTTGTAAATACGTAATATAGGAGTGGCCACTATTTGTTAAGTAAAAATATATAAATTTGAACAGATGCTCTATTTTTTCAAAGAAAAAAATGTTTTGTCTATTACAGTCGTGGACAAAAGTTTGGAATAGTTTTTCCTTTCTTGGAATAAAACGTATTGTACTCAATAATGACTCCCTGAAACATGCAAAATCAACCTAGAGAAGGAAGTGGTAATCGTATGCGATGATTTGTTTGTGATGATGAGCTCTAAAAAATCACCCTGGATGTTTTTAAACAAACTTCTACACAGCACCTTGTTTTTAATTTTTTTTTTTCATAAAAAAAGTAGGAATTCCTACAGTAGGAATTTCAATTGAATGAACACAGCTTTCAACAGCTGTCTGAACTCGATCCAACCACGATCAAACTACATGGCGAACGCACGACCTTGGATACAATACTAACCAATCACAAGTGAGTTGACATGGTTGGATTCACTTCCGCGTTACGCACGCACAGTCGCACACGCTGGCGTACATCGCGCATTGTACGCGAAATAAATTGTCAAGCTATGTCAGGCTGTGTTCATTCAATTGACATTTTTACTGTAGTAACTATTTTTGCTGATAAAGACGTATTGTTATTAAGACATGTCACCAAAACTGACGCGATTTTTTGTTGGTCGAAGCAACTAAAAAATCGACTTTCATTGTCTAAATCAATATATTATTGAAAAGTAACGCTTCAATGTTTTGCAAAAGTTCATTCTACAAATCATATACTTTGAAAACATGCTTAATTTATTGTTGTTAATGAGTTATGTACGTTCTACAAAAGTGTTGTTGTTTCAGCCCTCTTTACAACATAACTCAAGGAACACAGGACCTACAAAATATTATATATGTGATATTTGAATTCTTCTACACGGTCGCTATTAATGATCAATGCGATTTTTGCCAAAGCTCACTACCTGCCATTCAATTCCCAAGATTCTGTGATCGCAACAGTTTAAAATAGTTACTAACCTTAATGCAAGCCCCCTTTTAGATCGCGTCACCTTAAGACCTCCTTTTGTTTTAATATAACTTTCAAAAATGTTTTTCGTGCACAGTGGACACATATTATGTCACTGTCAAAATACCGGTGCGTCTTTCTAGGAAAAAGATACCGGCGCGTCTTTCTAGGAAAAATCAGAGTCTTCAAATTTTGGCTAAAGCCATTCCCAAGATGCTGTGATCGCAACAGTTTAAAATAGTTACTAACCTTAATGCAGGCCCCCTTTTAGATCGTGTCACCTTAAGACCTCCTTTTGTTTTAATATAACTTTCATAAATTGATTTCGTACACAGTGGACACTGTCACTGTCAAAATACCGGTACGTCTTTCTAGGAAAAAGCAGAGTTTTCCAACTTTTGTCAATGACTGTATTTGTTTAGCATGTTTAGTGAATATAAATTGCGCAATAAGTTAGCAGCTTGTCGTAATAAAAATGTTGAGACTGAAAATGATATCGCATTTGTCTGAAAACCTTTAATTCTGTTCCTTCCACCACTTTGCCTTTTTATTTACTGCATCATTTGCAGTCACTGATATCTCAAATTAAAATGAACATCCTTGCGCACATATGATAACCTTGATTTTTTTAAATTACTCTCACTTTTGCTGCTACCTTTAATTGGGATGACTAGCATTGATAAACAGGGAAAAACAGTGTAAAACCACTCAAAATTAAGTTTGAACACTGCTGGTGCTAGCCTGATAGAGATTAGAAGATTGTTTCACATTTTGGTACAGCAATTGAAAACTTTTTTTTCAGCGGCAGAGGAAAGTTATTTTGGACCTTTGTGCTGAACCTGACGCGTATTATCACTAACTTGATTAGAGGTACTAGTAGATAACCACAGTTCGTAAATGCATACGCTGGCGAAGTTATGTAATAATCGGATTAACTACCATAGCAATAGGTGAAAACAAGTTTTGAATATACCGCGCTGCACTGGTACGTTCACGCGGTACCTCTGCATTGAACCGTGTCATGCTGAAACTCGCACCTGTAAGATTAGTATCTTTGAAAAGACCGGGTTTGCATTCTATCTACGATTGCAGACATCCACAGGTGATGAGTTCAACCTGCTTGTAGTGCAGCGCGATATATTCAAAATTGTTTTCACCTATTGCTATGGTATTTAATCCAATTTATTACGTAACTTCGCCAGCGTATAGAGTTTTGGGTTTTATGCGAGTTGGTAAGTTTTACATGAAGTCTTTGCATTGTGGCCATTGGTGGATTAAATTGCTGAAAGTGTCAGGGGTGTAAGTTTTAAAAAGTCCCCTCCCGCAAAGAATACTAAAAGGTAACCCTGTTTAGCACAGTAATCAACACGCAGAGTTCTTTTTATCCTTCCCCTGTAGGACTAAAAAAGTATCCTCACAAAAAAAAAGTTCCCCATAGGACTACCTTTTATATCTCCATGTAGGACTACACAGTAAAAAGTCCACGTAGATGATACAAAGTATTTATGAAACAAGCATACTGCAGTTACTGTTCATTTTCCTATACACAATGCACAGTGCTCTCACCATTGAGGTGTATGTTAGAGGTATAAGGCAATTCCTAGTTAACGTCACTGTGTGAAAAATAACCGGCCAATATTTATTGTACTCTCTGAAATTCTAGGAAATATAGCTTTGTAACATGTCCTAAATTTTTACCTAATTTAGATATTTGGAAATATTCGCACTTTGGTGTTTTAGTAAGTAGGGCACGGCATGGCCTGCAACATTCCCTGTGTAAATCAAATGCAACTTTTAGTGACTATCTACATTATATGTAGGCTAAAAACTGAGTATGTGGGGCATCTGCAAATGTTCGTACCACCCTAATATGGAAATGCCAGAGAACAGCAAAAACAGCTCCCATATATGTCCATAACTTTGGTCAGTGCAGCGAGTCAGGTGATTATTGATTGGCAAGTGCCATATTTGGGCATAAGTGCAATCCACCATTCAATGTGGAGGATAGACTAGACTTTATCGATTGCTTTTGCTGGAATAGTTTCCTGTTAACCAGGTATAAGTACTCCAAATGTCGAATCATGTTTGCTGTGCAGTATAACTGCACTATGGGTGGATTGATGAATGGCACAGTTTACCTTTAACTGGCTCCTGGGCACGGCAACATGATAAGCCCCATGACTCTTCGGATCGAAATGTTACACACCCACATCACCATTGTAACCTAACTTTTTTCAAGACTTCTTGTTTCAAGTTGCTTCTCAAATTACTTTACCGGGCCAAATGCGTGAGCAAATTTGCAATTCCAATGATAAAATGAAGCAAAATTAGGACAATTGTGGCCCAGGAAGATGCACATTATAACTTATTACAACAACGAAGTTCCGTTTTGGATACGGAAAAAGGGGGCCAACACACTAAACCGAGATAAAGAAAATCACTTCCTGCCGCACATCTATGACCAGATCCTAAAGCCCAAAACAGCACCACCAACGTCAAGCTCCAACATGAAGCAGACGAGGTCAGTCGATTTGAGAAAGTGCTACGATGTAGCACGAACCATCATCATAGGTATCATAGGTATCATCATCATCATCATCATCATCATCATTTATTAATATTATTATTCCTCTCAAAATGTGGGCCTCCTCTAGATCGTTGCCCCTGGGCCAGGGTCCGCGCCCACTGTGCAGGATTGAAGCAATGTTGTGAAGAGAGAAGTCTTGATCGAGTCATTGAAGGCGACGGTGCAAGTGATGTTGCAAAGATTTGTGAGTCAAACAAAATAGCAAAATTGCACACATTCTAAAATGGGGTTATTAAGAGAGCAGCGTCTTTTATCTCATTGGCCTTCCTAATAAGTGCTGTGCCGAGTCCACCTAACAGATCTTTCGTGGTGCACTAAAACGCTCGATTAATGACCAAATAACTTGGGCTAATCTACGGACCACTTGTTACTTACACGCTTTAGGAGTTGTGCCACCCATGTGGAATTATATACAAACTCCCTGTGCTGTTCTAGTAGTATTTGGTACCAAAGTGATACCAAATAGGTACTACCATTCGACGTCACTTGTAACCATGTTTTGGGAGGGGGCTAAATGACCAAATAACTTCGGCTAATCTACGGAACACTTGTTAGTTACACGCTTAAGAGTTGTGCCACCCATGTGGAACTCCCTGTGCTGTTATATTTGGTACCAAAGTGATAACAAAGGGTACGTTCGACATCACTTGTCACCGTTTTGGGGGAGGGGAAGCTAAAATGGCCTAATCTAAGGACCATTTGTTAACTACACGCTTTAGAAGTTGCACCACTCCCGCGGAATTATATACAAACTCCCTGTACTGTTCTATTTAGTACCAAAGTGATACAAATAAGTACTAACATTCTTCACATGTCGTCACTTGTCACTGGTCTTTTGTGTTGCAGCGGAGCTAAATTTGACCAAATGATTTGGGGTAATCTAAGGAGCACTTGTTAGTTACACGCTGTAGGAGTTATACCACCCATGTGGAATTTGTACACACTCCCTGTGCTGTTAGTCTATTTGGTACCAAAGTGATACCAAAGAGGTACATTCGACGTCACGTGTCACCGTGTTTTTGGAGGGGTGTGCTAAATGTGACCAAATGACTTGGGGTAATCTAATGACCAAAGAGGTACATTCGACGTCACGTGTCACCGTGTTTTTGGAGGGGTGTGCTAAATGTGACCAAATGACTTGGGGTAATCTAAGGACCACTTGCTAGGTACACGCTTTAGGAATAATTGTATCAACACGTGATGCCGTGAAAATATATTCAAACTCCCTGTGCTGTTATTTTTGGTACCAAAGTGATACCAAATAGGTACTACCATTCGACGTCACTTGTAACCGTGGGGTGTTGTTTTTTGGGGGGGTGGTTGGGTGGTGGTGGGGCTCAATTTAGCCAAATGACTTATGCTAATCTAATGACCACTTGTTAGTTGTACCACCCCCGGGGAATTATATACACACTCCTTGTGCGTAAATCTTAATATCAAGTTTGAGCTTAATGCCACTTAGAATATTTTATCTACGCAGGATCAAACTTCAAAAACTTGCTCAAATTGTCTCTAAAATTATAACGATGTATTCCTCTTGTCGTAAGGATTAAAAAATGTATTATTTTACTGCCTTCTAGGATGCACTAAAACGCGCAGTAAGAGACCAAATAAATAACTTGGGCTAATCTAAGATCCCCTTGCACTGCGTCATCATCCCTATATCTTCGTGTCAAAAATTGCCGTGATAGTACGGCGAATCCTCTCGTTTTTCAAAAGCTACGCATGGCGATTTTGTTCGAGATAGGTCGAGCCACAGAGCGTGCCGCTTAGTTTCTATTCTACGATTTGCGCATGATCAGTACCACATATGGTGTTACTATTATAAAAAATTCGATTTGTTTTCAGATAAAACGCAGGTTTTGTTTCCAGTACACTAACCCGAAAAGCAATACACTAATTAGCGGGGCCTTGCTGTTTGCTGTGGATATCTTTAACTGCATTTTAGAAGTAAAGATTTTGAAATCCAAAGTAAAAATTGTGATATTTTCAACTGTTTGAGAAATGAATTATACAAAGGAACCCGTGTAAGATCCAGCTGATGTATGTATAATACAATGTACATTTATCGACTTTCTTTCTCTGCGTCAATAATAGAATATCGATTCAATCGAATTGAATACATGTCTCTATTTTGAGTTTGTACTACACCTCTGAGCTACAAAACGATCGATTTCTAGCCAATCAGATACGGTAGGCCTCCTTTTCTTGCGTTCGGTGAAATACCAATCGCCCGTCGCTCACCAATCACCAACGGAGTATTAAGTTTATATTTATAACATTGGCTGTTGACACTGTGCCTTGTTAGGTACACACTTTAGGAGTTGCACCACCCCGTGGAATTATATACACACTCCCTGCACTGTTCTATTTGGTACCAAAGTGATAACAAATAGGTACGTTAGACGTCACGTGTCATCATGATCATTTTTGGAGGATGGGGGGGGGGCTAAATTTGACCAAATAACTTGGGCTAATCTAAGGTACACGCTTTAGGAGTTGTACCACCCCGTGGAATTATATACGTAAACTCCCTGTGCTGTTCTATTTGGTACCAAAATGATACCAAATAGGTACTATCATTCGACAGCACCTGTCACCGTTTTGGGGGAGGGGAAAGCTAAAATGGCCTAATCTAAGGACCATTTGTTAGCTTTAGAAGTTGCACCACTCCCGTGCAACCATATAGGTACGTTAGACGTCACTTGTCACCATGTTTTTAGAGGGATGGCTAAATTTGACCAAATAACTTGGGTCAATCTAAGGTCCACTTGTTAGCTACACGCTTTGTGAGTTGTACCACCCCGTGGAATTATATATAAGGGACCGTTCACAAACACTTGTAAGGGGGCTGATGCAAAAAAGGGGGCCCTGAACATTTTTGACCATCCTAAGGGGGGGCCTGAAAAAAATGGCCACAAATTTTTCTGGGAAAATTGAGTTTATATGCTTTTCTATGGGGTTGACCGATAATTTTCATGTCAAAAAGGGGGGGCCCTGAAATTTTCGAGGTCTGTAAAGGGGGGCCCCGAAAAATGTTCGCGATAAAATTTTTTTGCATCAGGCCCCCCCCTTACAAGTGTTTGTGAACGGTCCCTAAACGCCCTGTGCTGTTCTATTTGGTACCAAAATGATACCAAATAAGTACTTACATTCTTCACATGTCGTCATTTTGTTTTGGAGGGCAGCTAAATTTGACCAAATAACTAATCTAAGGACCACTTGTTAGCTACACGCTTTAGGTGTTGTGCCACACATGTGGAATTATATACAAACTCTTTGGGCTATTCTATTTGGTACCAAAGTGATACCAAATAAATACAACCATTCTACATGTGACGCCACTTGTCACCGTTTGTTGGCTAAAATAATTTGAACTGAAATCGTAAATCTGAATATCAAGTTTGAGCTTAATACCACTTAGAATATTTTATCTACGCAGGGATCAAACTTCAAAAACTTGTTCAAATTGTGTCTAATTATAACAATGTATTCCTCTTGTCATAAGGATTCAGTTAAGACGTGGGTTATACGTTAAGACGTGATGGAAGTAAGGATTATTTGCAACTGATTCTCATTTTTTGTCTTTTATTTTTCTTCTATTATGCTTCTTCAAATCAATACTATTTAAGCAATACTAAAAGCACCAGTAGACATAAGCATGATGCTGTTACATTTGAAAGAATGACTGTGTATTAAATCTGTGGTTGCAGGCACCCCACTTCTTCATTATATCATATATTTCATATAAACCCAAGTAACTGAATGAAATCAATAAGAACCAAATATGGAATGATTTCCATATGGTGTTACTTCTAAAATAAATATACATCTATATATCTTTTAATTTATTTTGCTTTCCTGGTGATTTATAAAATTAAGTGGAAGCAAGAGAACTTACTTATGAGTTATATAAAACAAATAGTTAATGCTTTTATTCATTCAATGGAAAGAATATTTTCATTCGGTGAAATATGAACTGTTCCATTTATTCCTTGTGTGCAAAAGATGAGCCAAAATCCACTCTCTAAATAGTCTTCCACATACACTTTAATCATGATTTGCATGAAAGGCCCAACTCCATGGAGTTGGGCCCTTCTTCCATAAATATTGGGTTATTATGTTCATCCATGAAATCTGCTTTTCACTGCAATAAACTTTCTTGCTAACATATTACATGCTTCTACTTGTGCAATTAATGGGTAATTATCGAATTTCTGAGCTATTTATAACACATCTGCTTACGGAACTGGTACTTGCAGTATATTAGTGGAAGAAGGGCCCAACTCCAGCTTGTATTAAGACCTGTACCATTGCCATGGAAACATCATATATAATTTTGAATGTATGTAATACTGTATGTTCATGTATTAAAGGTCCCCTGAAGATGAAAACATTCTGTCTATATAACTTTTCCAAATATTAAGTTTTTTCTTAATATCTCAAAAGTTGGGCCCTTACATACATACATATTGAGTATTTATAAAGCGCTGCTACATAAAGAGCGTAGCGCTACAAACAATATTGAAGGTGGCAAAAGGCCAAAATATATACACAAGCAAAATATATACAGAGCAAATATATAATTAATTATACAAATGTGTCTTAAGAGACTTCTTAAAAACAGAAAGTGATGCAGATTCACGGATATTAACAGGTAAACAATTCCACATTCTGGGAGCATTATAGTAGAAGGCCCCAGCTACCTCAGCAGACTTCAGCAGTTTAGATGTATTGTGCTCTGTCAGTCGTGTGGTGTCAGATGCTGAGCGCAGTCCAGCTCTACCAGGTTGATTGAGAGTGATACAAGAGGAGATGTAATTGAGAGCCATATGATTCAGGCATTTGTAGACCAATAAAAGTACTTTAAACACAATTCTTTTTTCCACAGGCAACCAATGCAGTTCTTCCAAACATGGAGTTGCATGATCTTGTTTACGGACTTGACACATCATCTTCGCAGCCCAGTTCTGGATGCGTTGAATCCAGTTCTGGATGCGTTGCATTGGGTCACAATTGTGGAAGTGCTGACTTGAGTACTATCTTCACACTGGCAATCCCAGCTGAATCATTATACTCCCATGATTATTGCAAACTATAAAACACAATGTTGCATTCGCTTGAAGGAAATTTTTTTTCAACAACTATAGGCCTATATGGGGCACTAAAATCTACCCCTTATACCCCAGAGGGTCATGAATTTGGTTTTGCATAACAAGTTACATGTACCAACAGGGGCTTAACCAGGGAAACTTTTTTGAATTTTGACCACATTTGACAATTTTCACCAAACATTTTGCAAAAAAAATCAAATATTTTTGATGTAGTTGGTCAAAATTCAAAATAAATTAAAAACACCGGTCCTGGATATTCATATCTATAGTTTCTAAAAATCAATAAAAAAAAATTTGTTACTCAAGAAATTTTTTGTTACGGTGACAGGAAATATTTGGGCCATTTTTTTAAAAAAATTTCTCCAAAACTGAGCATTTTTGCCCAAATTTTACATCACAGATGGATTCATGAAGTCGTTGCCATTGTAAATATGTATACTTTTATATACTTTAGACCAACAATTTAGAAGTTATGAGGCCCACAAGTTTCCATAATTCCAGGGTTAAGACCACCACCCTGAACAAGGTATCATTAAACTCTGTGATGAAAACAAGTAAAGCATTTTATTTTATTGACAAATCAAGTCACAGATAGACAAATCACTTCTTAACAATCATCTAGTTGACAACATGGTTCATTGTTACCTTTATTGCGCTAATGTATTTTATACAATTCGTTACATTTATTTAAAAAATTCATTCAAAAGTATACCTTTGCTGTATATGTGATGTGACCTAACAAAATCAGTTGGAAGTTGGATATATTGATTTTCAGATATAGCCAAACCATGGAAGAAAGAGATGAGAAGGAACCACAACGACTTCGATCGGCCAAGTTTTAATCCGCTTATCTATTGACGCATGAAAAGAAAAGCTATCAATGGTACTTACTTTCATGTATGATCCATTTACCGCGATCGATGCTTGGCAAAATCATTACTGGAAAAAATTTATAACCCATCCACGAACAAACAAACGCTACCCAGAAGTAAGATTATGGAATTTCACTGATGCTCTGAACATGTATAGTAGCTTTGTTTTGGGATCTACAGTCAAACTGTTTTCTTGATCGTGTTGTGTAGAAAATGTCCTATAAAACATCGAAAAGGTAATCAAAATCGGCCGTTTTTTTGCTGAGTTTCATCTTTAGCAAATAAGGTAAGATTTTGGTGACTTTTTCGATGAAAAATAGATGTAAAATGTTCTTAAATAATGCTCAATGTTCCGGTTGAGTCCGGTACATAAAACCTGTTTAATTTAATAGTTTATATGTGTATAATCGTAACTAGCTAACTCTGTTTCAGTGCCAAAGACTGCCAACTCTGAGAAAAAAAGTCATCAAAGTTCGGAAAAATTGGGCAAAAATGGAAGAAAAAGATGTAGGCCATCAATGACCGATGATCACGTCACCAGAGAAAATCCTATAGGGTGCTTGAACGGAAGGTCATTAGTTCAAATCATCCTTCACACACGCTCCAGAAGACATGCAAATACATGGAATAAAATACCAATCACCTATTTAACGCGGGGTATTGATCAAAGTAAATCCTCATGAATAACAATGTCAACTAAATGTCGGTAAAGGGAGTGGACAAAGTGAATGTGTTCGTTGTTCCTTTTTATCTCTTTCTTCCATGGCCAAACAAAGACAATAATTTCTTTTGTTGCATATTGTTTTGGAAACACTTCAACTGTTCATATCTTTGGATCTAAATGTTCAATTTCAATGGAGTTTTCAGCAAAATGTAGCTTTGCAAATGCTTTACACATCATGTAAAAACTTGATCACACCACATATATAAGAAATGTTAATACAAAATTTGGCACTTAAAAAAAACTTCAATTTTAAAGACAGAGAAAACAACCATATGTAATGTTACCATTTTAAAAATTGCACTCTTTGCCTCTTTCATAAACTGATTATTTACGTGCATCCTTGTGTGTCATCCGAGACCAGGTGTAATGTGTAAGCCAATAAACCACTGTAGCTGCTATAGTCAAAATCCTGAGTATAGCTTCTCTTCCAAATTTGGACCTTCACAATGTCATACAAATGATGGGAGGTATACCAATTTGGTCTCTGTGATTTAGGGATTCAATCATGTTTCACCACCGATTAACAATAACAACAATGCGTCCGCATTGTCTGCATGGTTTACAATGCGTCCGTGTTGTCTGCGTGGTTTACCACACAGACGCATCAGACGCGAGTTGTAAAATCGGTGATGACCAACGGTGAAACATGATTGAATCCCTTTCAACAACAAAAACAAGCTCATTGCCACTCAACCAGAGTACTCAACATTACAAGAAGGTCGATGATATTTCTGTTGATAGCAGCAAAAGAACTACCGAATAAAAGGGCAATTTTTAGCCGCTTCATTCAAAATAATGAAAACAACATGTAGCGCGCACACAAGTTCCAGGCATAGCAAATTTTACATGCTGACGCATATACGCGCTTCCATTAACTTGCGTTAGCGTATACGCTACTTGCAAAGTGTGGATAAATCACAGATTAACAACGGTTGGCGCCTGTACAAAGGTATAGGAAGAGTTGTTGATTAACAATTCAATATGGTTGATTTCCCATAGGTTTTGAATGGAGTTCTCCTTACTCAATTTCTTAACCGTCCACCACAAATGAGCCCAGAAGTTTTAATTATTTTTAGTGTAGTAGAGAAAAGTATGAAGTATTTCAAAATCTCATTTTTCTCAAAATAAGAAATTTTTGGATACTTTGCACTGCAGCTCAAAATCACATTTTTTCGACTTGTGGGCTCATTTGTGGTGGATGTTCACATATTATATAATCATGGTTTAAAAAAAAAAATAGAAATCACATTTTTCTACAAAACCTGTTCTCCTACTAGTATTTACATCATTATCAATAAGATGAAAAAGTTTCATGATGTCCTATAAACAAAAGTCTGTTTGTTACCAGGCTGACCAGCTCCCCGCTCCCTAAAACATAAGTGTGAAAAATTCCAACCACTATTTCTAAGATATTGATCATATTTGGAGTGCAATGGAAGGCTTGTGCACCCTACGCACAGTGCATATATAGGCCCTATATACTACTGGTGCATATTAATTTGGCTCATTATACTCATTAAACAGATTCATCCAAATGGATGCATCATATCATGCCCTCCTAATCCTATATTTAGAATATTGACAATATTTAAAATCTTTTTGAAGTACAGTGGAGGGTCAATATGAAACTTAAGGAAATACTGGAATTTGACAAGTATGGAGTAAATCCTTTGAAAAAGTTAACTTTGACCAATATTTTATCAACTTTTTAAAAATGTAATCAGACATTTTGACCATCACCCCCCCCCCCCCCCCCCCCCCCCCCCACACACACACACACCTTTATTTACAGGACATCATGAAACATTTGGTTTGTTCCCTAACTGCAATACATTTTATCCACATGATCCTACAATGAAGTAACTAAAACAATTTTTTACCAACATGATCCAACAATGTTACAACTCAATAGACAAAGCTATTTTCATACAGTGTAAAAGTGGTAATTTTCACATGTTTATTTTTTCACATTTGGCCAATTTTGGACTTCTTTGCTCGTTTCTAAATTTGCAATTTTGTAAGGTTCGTACATAGACCTATATGCAAGTAATAAACATATTTGCACATTTTTATTTTTGCAGCAGCTGCGTTGAACGCAAAAAGCGAAAATTAATATTCTGCAAAAATTTCAACTTTTACAGTACACAATAACATACATGTGCATACATGTAATATCCTAATATAAATATATATATCTTCCCATGACATGAGATTTTCTAACTAAACCAGGGGGTGGGACATTGTATCTCCACCCAAATCATGAACCTCCTCAGGTTTGTCCTAAAAGGAGTAAACCCCTCCCTCTTTTGTCAGTCAAACAGGGGGAGGCCACTCATTAAGAGAACAGGATGTATGAGAAATTGAATATAGTGAGTTGGGGGGGGCGAGGGTACTCAAGTTTGGTTTTGGTAGGGGTGTGCCACTGAGAATTTGAAAGTGGACCCATCAATATACCAATTTTTCAAGAAATTTGGACCCATCAATATACCAAAAGTCAAAATTTTAGGCCGAATTCTACCCAAATTGTCTTAGTTTTGACCAATTTTTCCCAAAAATTTTGGCGAAATATCAAAACTTTGGCTATTTTTGTCTTTGATTGGTAAAGTAACTGTTATTAAAACACTCTTGCTTCCCCAACTACTTTACTTATTTTCTGTTTTATGTATTTCCATTCCCAAGCTTTTCTTTAAGAAAGTCAACATTTTGTTTTTTAAATTTATCTGGAAAGGAGGGAATGATCGTGTCAAGCGTAACTTGTTTTATAATGACTATGAGGAAGCTGGTTTGAGAATGGTGGACATTGAAGCTTTCTCACAAGCTCAAAAACTTTTTGGGCAAAACTATTGCTTGATCCTGGTTATGTCTCTGCTTGGAAATGTATTGAACTAAGCATTCTCAGTAAATTCCATGAAAACACATCTCTCTTGTGGAGAGCAAATGCCCCTAAGGCCGTTCTTTCCTCTTTGAAAACTGCCAGCTCTCTGAAACCATCAGGACTTGGTATATTTACAGGGATAAAATTAAGCACAATATGGGCCTTGGTGATTATCACTTACAGGATCTGCTGTGGTGGAATAAAGATATTCGTCTAAAACGCAGGAGCTTCTTTTGTTATCCTGAATGGATTGACGAGGGTATTTATCGGTTGCTGATCTGGATCGGGCTATAATTTTGTTAAGACATTTGAGGATCTTGTGATCGAGTTTAATATTCCCATCAAACATAGGAGAAAGTATAATTCCCTTATGAATGGTATCCTTCTTGACTGGTTCTACAATCCTCCTAATGTTGATGTGAATATATTTGATGAAATTGTTGAGGGCCTGATCAAAGCTGATAAGGCAACTCGTCATTGCTACTCTGTTCTAAAATCCTGTAGTAAAGCTGATCATGCTGAACAATTTTGGACAGAATCCTGTGATGTAGCTGAGGACGACATTACTGGGTCCGATATTCATGCCAACAATTTCAAATGTTCTATGGATACTAAAATCAAATCTTTTTACTTCAAAATATTCCATAGGGCTATTTGTACAAATGAATTCCTGCATAAGATAGGCAGAATTACATCTCCCAATTGCTTCTTTTGTGACAGGTCCACCAAACCCTTGTGCATTTATTTTGTGAATGTACTATTATCACTCCTCTTTGGGATAATCTCTTGGTTTTCATCAATGATATCACTAAGGAGAATCAAACCTTTTCCACATTTGAGAGATTATTTGGAGTTACTAAGGACGTCTCTTCTCATAGTACTGGCATTAACTTTTTATTTCTCTTTCTTAAATTTTATATTCATAGATGCAAATTTCAACAGGTGGCTCCTTCTCTTCAGAATTTCCGCAATTTTGTTAAGCTTAAATTCAACATTGAGTACAAAATTGCTGAGAAAAATGGCAATCTTGGCAAGCACTTTAAAAAGTTTTCTTTCGACATCGATAAAATTTGATTGTGTTTTTTTTTCAAGTAACTTATATATTTTGTATATTATGTATATATCATGGCTAGTTATTTTTTGTTTTTTAAGTGTATGAGTAGAATATGAATCCTTTTATCTTGTTTGTCTTCTGTCCTTTTGTATGTTTTGTATGAGTGTGAGTGTTCGTTGTCTTCGTCCATAGTATTTGCCTCGCCTGTCTCTCTTTTGTACCTGTTGCTCAAAAAGAATATTTTGATTATGTAATTATTGTTCATGATCGTTGGGAACTGATGGCTCATTATGTATGTCTTTTCTCCCTCCATCAGTTCCAAGCACAGGGAATAAAAAAACAAAATAAAAAAAAAAAAAAAAAAAAAAAAAAACTTTGGCTATTTTCCAAAAAAAATTGAGAAAATGTAAAAAAGGACCTATCTATATATCAAAATTGGCCTACAAAAAGGGGCCCTTGATATACCAAAAGGCCAAAAATGTATGGTCATTTGTACTGAGTACCCCCTGGGGTTGGGGGAGGGGTGAAGTCAGACAATGGAATCAAGAACCTACAATCCATGAAAATAATGCTGCCACGCCCAGACCTATCTATCTCCCTGCAATATCTCCTATTCCCCCTTTAGGCTAATGAAAGTCAATTCCCTGTTTCCCATTATATTTTCAACATTGAGTTAGGCGACTTTTTCATTATTCATTATTTTAGTATTATGTCCAAAGTGCATTAAACCCATTATATATCCATAAAAAGATGCTCAAATATGTTTTTTTTGATGACGAATAGTTTCAAATAGTTTTTGTTTCAAAACTTGATATAATATCAAATAATGACAATTATTTGGAAATAATGAATTATTTTATCTGCAATTTTCCAGAGTCAGGTAACGAGGAAATTGAGAATTTACTTTCATTAGCCTTGATGTGGACTATGTCATCGATATTATTACCTTGTTCTTCAACATTGAATGATGGGGGTTTGGGAAAGGGAATTGGGGATGGTAAGAATGCAGTTTAAAAGGTGCCTACTCTGGGCTATGACAGTTTCCACTGTAGCATGGATAAAGTTTTAAAAAATTATGGTGGTGTGGTAACTAATTTTAACGCAGATTGAAGTCCCTAAACTGGTGCCAGTTACAATATTCTGAAACAATTTCTCATGATTTTTCCATGAAAGCATTGCACCCTGATTTTATTTGCAAACCTACAGAACATTAACTTGTACCATGATTTAGGACATTTAATTCTACCATCAATATATTTTTTGGTATCAAAAGTACTGCTTCATTTTGATTATATAATCATATTAAAGTTGATAAACATAGTATACAAATATATACTGCCATGAGAGGTTCTGGTTAAAACTATGGGCCCCGAGGTGAGATCAATAGTACTATTTTCCTGAGGGCGCAGCCCGAAGGAAAATAGTATTAATTGATCTCAACGAGGGACCATAGTTTTAATCAGAACTTCAATAAAGGCAGTATATATTTGTTTTATATACTTCATTAATATGTTCTTTGTTCATTGATGTTAAAAGAAAACTATTTGACGTTTTGACTCTCCAGCTTCTAACCTGAGTGAACAGCACAACCAATTTAAGCACAACCTATATTTTGCCCTTCAAAAAAAATCGAATAGGCTAAAAGCGGGCTAACCAATTACAGCAGCGAGAAATCACGCTATGGCAGTTTCGCCTGCTTGAACTGTTCCGTCAAGATCGAATGCGCGCGCACGCCGAAGGCATGGTCAAAAGTACTATTTACGGCTTGGAGGTACTATTTACGGCTCATCCGGGACATTGAAAATACTATTTACGGCTTAGAGGTACTATTTACGGAAAATAGTATTAATTGATCTCAACGAGGGACCATAGTTTTAATCAGAACTTCGAATAAAGGCAGTATATATTTGTTTTATATACTTCATTAATATGTTCTTTGTTCATTGATGTTAAAAGAAAACTATTTGACGTTTTGACTCTCCAGCTTCTAACCTGAGTGAACAGCACAACCAATTTAAGCACAACCTATATTTTGCCCTTCAAAAAAAATTGAATAGGCTAAAAGCGGGCTAACCAATTACAGCAGCGAGAAATCACGCTATGGCAGTTTCGCCTGCGCGAACTGTTCCGTCGCATCGAATGCGCCGCACGCCGAAGGCATGGTCAAAAGTACTATTTACGGCTTGGAGGTACTATTTACGGCTCATCCGGGACATTGAAAATACTATTTACGGCTTAGAGGTACTATTTACGGATAGGAGTACTGATGGTAAAACTATTTTTGGTCATGTGATCCACTTTTAACCAATCAATAAACAAGAATATATTAATGAAGTATATAATAAGACATTTCTATTATACTGATAAATGTTCACAAATCTTTTAATTAGTAAAATAGAAATGTGGCAAACAATTTCAGCAGCATCAGGCTGCATACATGATTAGTGACTGTTACATACATAACTAAGGCAACACATCTATTAAGGTTAATAAGTTATCACAAACTTAAAGGTCAATAAATTATCACTATCACACAATGTGGTAGGTATACCATGATCTACATGTAAGAGAGTGGCCAGTCGAAACTGTGCACCAAAAAAAAACCCACTAATTTATAGAGCACTATACACTTGCATAAATCCACAAGTCTAATTACAATTAATAGGAATTTGCTGGCCACTGTGGCCCAAGATGCACCTTATACACCATTAGCATCATTCAGATGCAGCTCTATACAGGTACAGTACCCTAATCAGCCTATACACATAACCATCACAACCAGCTTCAGCTCCCCAAGGTTCATATGGATACACCAGGTCAATTATAGTTCATTTGGCTTCCACGAAACAGTTATCCATTGTGCGTAGTATTGAATTGAGTCAAAGAACTGGCATGTTTACATGTGCGATCAAAATGAAAGAAACTGAAACCGTTTTGGTTCAAAGCCACACATACCATATATACAACGTATTACAGAACTATGGAACATTCTAATATCAGGACTTGTTGATATGTGACATCTCTTGTTACCCTCAATATTGATTTATTATTAATAAATATTGTCATGATCTAATATATCAATAGATATGGTATAATCATATGCAAAACTTAAGCAACATTATATACAAATAATTCCAAAGCATTTTGTAGATTAATAGTACTTTTTCTTGTTTAAAAAAAAAATCTGTATAAGATTTAAAAATAAGTATAATTGTGTAAAAATAACAACACCAACAATAACAACAACAATAACAACAACAGTAACAACAACAATAACAACAACAATAACAACAACAATAACTATACTACATAACATAACTCATTGACGATATCTAAAAAACAATTACATATTGTAAATGTACATATTATGGCAATATCCTTTAATTGCTTTTATTTGCTCTTAATTGCTTTTAATTGCTCTTTAATTGCTCATATATTTGGAACCGGTTGTTCAATTTCAATGGGGGTTTCTGCAAAATGCAGCTTTGTAATTGCTTTTTACTATTCCATAAGAAACTGAAAATTCAATATTTCCGAGTTCCGACTGATTTTGCTTGATCGCATCACAATTGTGTGAAGTGTAACATATTTTTTCTGAATGATAACTATACTCTTCAAAACCTTACTATAATCAGTATCACCAAATATTCTGCACCAATGAGGTAGAAAGGATAGAGTGCCCTGCTCGCCGAATCTGTGAAGCAGGTTTGGGTCCCGGTTTGGGTGCTCTATAAATACACAAAGTTGAACAAATCATGTATTAAAACGCATTAAATTTCCCAGTATACTATTGTTTTTATCAAAAAATTGCTGAATTATAAAGGCAAGCACGTCTGAATCTGGTATATCACCAGTGTTGCCACGCTAAACAACTCTACCACTTTTCGAAATTTCGCCTTCAGTCGCCGTTCCTGTAGAGCCCTCATGGCAACGGGCGAATGAACTAGATTTAGGAGCGTGCTTGCCTTTGACTCTATCCTTAACTTCTTGACTAGCGTACCCTATTATTTTTTGAACCAGCACCAATTTTTTTTTTGATTAGCGAAGCCTATTTTTTGATTAGCAAAGCCTATTTTTTGATTAGCGAAGCCTATTTTTTGATTAGCAAAGCCTATTTTTTGATTAGCGAAGCCTATTTTTTGATTAGCAAAGCCTATTTTTTGACTAGTGAACCTTATCAATCCCCTCATTAACAGGGACGTCAGGCCGAAACTATTTTTCTACTTCTGTCTCTTATTATAAAACAAAAAGTTTATTGTTAGGTTCATCAACTAAGAACAATCAAGACAATTTTGTAATCACAATGGGCTATTTTCTGATGATTTCAGATCAATTAAATCACAATACCTTAATTGACTGCTACAGATATATACAGAAATAAAAATTATTGTGGATATTAACATATACAATCAATTTAACATGTAATTAATATCTAACATTATATGTATATTATTATTAGTGAAATTACCACATCGCAATACAAATTTGTTTCGTATGGATGGTTTGACCCATCCACACTCGCGATGTGGTAATTGCGATGTGACAATTGCGATGTGGTAATTTCACTAATAATAATATATTTCGCTCCTATATTTTATAGTTGAGCACTGTATCTAGTGATGGTTTCACTATAATTTCTTACTATAACATTATATGTATATTATAACAATTATATCAATATACCATGTGAAAACTTTATATCGGTTAGCTTTGGTGTGTTTTTTTAGACCTAGACTAAATGGCAGCACATTACTAAAATTGTGCAGCATTTGCAATTGAACCAATTTCCACCCATAAAGGTGTATGTAACCATTTCTTATTGTATAAGAAAACATTGTATGCATACTCCCTTATATGTGACATGATCAAGGGGAATGAGTCGCATGTCGGCCCTGGTCGAAAATGAGTTTTACGCAGGTTTCTAAAGAGGACATTTAGAGCTTTCAGAAAGTGAAAACCCCATGTTGATACGACTTTTCTTTGTGAAGTTACGTCAATTTATCAATCGCTGAAAACAATATAAAACAAAAGAATTTGAACACTTTCTTTGCCAATATCTCAAAATCAATATTAGCGACATCCGACTCATTTCCCTTGATCGTGTCACATATTTGAATACATTTGAACTCAATCCTAACCAAAAAAGAGTCTGGCAAAAAATGGTGAAGACACATTTTCTTCAAGGTATTGACAAATATGGGTGGCACAAAATGGTGAAGACACGCTAATTTCTTCAAGGTTTGACAAACATAAGAGGCACAAGACTATACCCTTTTTCACTCTGATGTGGCAGTGATGATAACGTGTTGAGGCGGCGGTTTCACTCGCTCATCTGTAAGCATCTGTGTGTGCACACCAGCGATTTGAGAGAATGCTAGCGCCTAATGAAATGCACACTGACGTCACTGCCACATCAGGGTGAAAAATGGTATAAATAATTGTATGTTCATATATCATAAATATGGATATTGAATGGAGTCACATGGTCAATCACACATGATCAATCATGTGACTCCACTACCATTAACCATCAGATAAGTTTTCAATTTGCTTGAATAAGCTTATATTGAATTGATCAGCTTATAAAATTAACAAATTATGAAATGACACTGTTTTCACAATACAAAATGTGAGTTTTTTTAAAGAATAGATAACTTAGTAGTAATTTAACCTAAACCCCCAAACTGGGCTATTTCATTTAAAATCCACACTACCCCACAGGGGAGTTTGTATTTCAGGTGGAATGAACACATTAGCAGCTCCATTTGAAACTCGCCCTCAGAGGGTGTATGAAATTCCAATGGAGCTGCCTAATGTGGTCATTCCATTTGAAATTCATACTCCCCCTGTGGAAGATATTTCTGAAACCATCCACCAGGGGTAGTGTGGATTTTAAACGGAATAGCCCCATGAACCAATCTGCACCAAGTTGTATTCGCATTGTTCACCCGAGAACTACTGCAGAGATGCCAACATCAATTCAATTTTTTTCAAACAAAAAATAGGGAGGTTTTCAAAATTACATGCAACAAATTTGGGTGCGAAAATGGACAAAAATAGAGAGCCTCCCTAATAAATAGGGAGGGTTGGCATCTCTGCTACTGGCTTCTTACAGTGTTTTTGATTGGTTAATTATGAGATATGCATCTGAGTGACCAATGAAAATACAGTTTCTATAAAGCTTAATCCTATTCAGGCAAATCACCACTCTTACCATGGTGCTGATTGGTTCAATAAATCATAACAGTCTTCTTGTAACGAATCAGCAAGCAGTACTCATGGGGTTAAGCCTCTTCAGCCCTACCACCATTCTAACCAATTTGCTGATTGGCTCAATAAATCATATCATTCTTCTTGTAACCAATCAGCAGGCAGTACTCATGTGGTTAAGTTTAAGCTTAATATTCAACATTCTGTTCCAAAATTATTGAAAATAACAGGAAGACTGATGCCACCTTATTTTCATTTCATATCTTTGACCGAAAAGGAAAACAAGAGTGCATTTACGAAAAGATTATTAGGATGCATATGGCTTGAATTAATCTGGTATTCTCAAAAATGCAATTTTTATTAATCAAAAAATACTGATAACCGTTGTAGGCTTATCTTATCAGAACAAATAACACAGACAAACTTGTCTGATATATACATACTTTGTAAACATTGTTTTTTGCATGCATACAAACTTTGGTTCATAGCTAGAAAGAGACAGCATCTTGAGCCTAGGCTGTACAATTCACCCTTTGCACGGATCTGCCATCTTGCTCCAAAAATGAGGTTCTCTCTGCAAATGCATGCACAAAAAGTGCATTTGTTATTTTTCGCACTTTTTTAGCAACAAGCCAAAAGGCTTTGCAAAGCGTATGTGATAATTAAGCATACATATGAATGGTGTACGCACACAAACATATACTTTGGGAGTAGAACCTCGTTTTGAGATAACCATGCAAAGGCTACACCACCCACAAGCTGCGCTTTATTCCATGCACCATCCTTAAGGGATCTGGAATGAGCGTTTTGACAGTATTTTTTGGGACATGAGAGCACATCAGACATATCGAGTTGCATTCTGAATACAAAGAATGTCTTTCTGATATCAAATAATTTTCATTTTTGAAATTCATGATATAATACAAATTTTATGACATATTTATATTAAAATTTGATATTTTTCACATTTTTGGTATATAACAGTCCTCGAAGTAAATTTGATAAATCTAATGATATATTCTTAAAGTGTATGTAGCTGGGAGGAAAAGCCGACGATCAATTGAAAATTTTGACCTTTCATATTGAAGATATGGATTTTTTCCCAAAAGACCTAATTTTTTTGCTGCTTTGGGAAAAATAATCCATATCTTCAATACAAAAGGTCAAAATTTTCAATTGATCGTCGGCTTTTCATCCCACCTACATACACTTTAAGTATAAATCATCAGATTTATGACAGCATTCAAGCTTTGACTTGCGTTTGGCGGACAGAATGGTGGAAACTTAAAGTGAAAGATATCCTACTTAAGGTGGCTGTGTACTCTCAGACATGCATGTAGTAAAAGTGCAATAACTTAGTAATTATTCGCGCAAAACATATAAAAGTATACATTTTTATGAAGACAAGACATCAATAAATCTTAATATAAATACAGATTTGGGGTAAAAACAACAATTTTGAAGAAAATCACAAAAAAGTGAGTTTTTGGCAATATTTGTTAGGTACATCATAACAAAAAAACACTCTTTCCAAAATATTTTATTTTGTTTTTAGCTCAATCTTGAGGCTCCATTCCAAAAACGGTTTTTTATTTTTTGATATTGGCCTTATTTTTTGAGATATTGACCATATAAGGCACCAAAATGACCTTTTTAAAATTCAAAAACACCTATTTGCACAAAATGATGCCCAAAATCGGAAATAGACCAAAATATAAAAAAATGAGAAAACTGTTTCTTGAGTCGATCATGCTTTTTACGATGATCATATTTGCTTACCTATAGATGCTGTATTTATTGAGTTATCGTGTACCTAAATCGTCATTTTACCGAGAAAATGAACATTGAAATAATGGCCGTTGAAGTTTAAAGTGGTCACATTTTGCACTTTCATCGAATCTCACAGGAGAATGCGACAGTTTTCGCTTTTGAAACTTACATTACATGAACATCGGGTAAATCCACAGCCCCTTGAGAAGTTTGAGCAAAATCCATTCATAACTTGATATTTAAATCGGGGGAAAGAACTTGAAAAAACCCACATTTTATCAGCTGAAACGGAGCCATTTGATCACTAGGTTTTTGTGAAATCAGTGCTTCCGTGGTGTTTCCATAAGATGCGCCAAGCGCATACAGATAAGCGTCGCGTATCGTCAGCGTATTTGTGCGTTAACAAATTGCGCGATACGCAACGCGATGAGTTGTTATGCCAGCGTGTACCTTGCTGGTACAACAAAGATTTTCTTTCCTTTTCAATTTCAAACACGAGTGGAATAGTGAAATAAAATCCTTAAAATATTGCAGTTGGAGTTTACAAATCTGGATTTTCATTCCTTGTATTTATAAAAAACATAACAAGGTACAAACATATCATAAAAACTCAATTTTGAGAAAGAAACAATGGCTAGAGTACACAGCCGCGTTAAAGGTACATTTTCTAGGGTGAAATTTTGTGTAGAAACTGAATCTGACATAAAAAATGCATAATTATCAACTTGAAAATTTTCCCCATAGCACTGTACAGGCATATTTCTGCCCGAAGTCCCCAAATTGGAGCAAAAATTGGAGCAAAAAAAATAAGTCCTTCAAAATGGGGATACTCAGGGCTAAACAAAAAACATGTTGCTCTAGAGGGGGGCATTGGTAAGGGCAACGTGTCTTTTGTTTAGCCTCAAACCTCCCAATTTTGAAGGACTTATTTTTTTTGCAAAATCTGTGACTTTTTTCACGCCCTCAAAATCCTTAGGGGTGGGGGTAGCATTTTGCAAGTTATTTTATTTTCTGTAGATCTAGCTTACTTGTTTGTTATATCACCATTTAGCTAATGAAATACTGAGCAAATAAACACTTAAAGCATCCCTATAGCTCATACCATTGTGGAGATATGGCGTTTTCAAATGGAAAATGATGCGACTATTGTATATTTTTCTAAATCAATTGTCACCCGAACCCTCAAGTTTCTACCCCTGCTACAAAAATAAAGAAATATATGGATCCCATTCAATGCTTTTAATATCACAATTGTACCCTTGTTACACAATTAGAATAGAAAAGTAGGCTCTATTTGATAGTTTTCATGTTCATATACTCACAGGAAATCTGCAAGTCAAAATTTTTGTCACCCCAAAATGGCCATTTTCGGCCAAAATCGGACCAAAAATGATTTTTTCTCAAAATCTATAAAAGATAGGGAGTTTTAAGTGCCAAAATCTGAAACTAGATGACATTTTACCCTTGGAAACATATAAACATTCAAGAATTTTGGTTCTTTTCACCCCTAAATACTTTTTTCACACGCGTGTCCGCCAAACGTAAGTCAAATCTTGAACGCTGTCTTATAAAGTTTACTCCGAGTACTGTTAAATATCAAAAATATCAATTTTTAATCATTTGCCATAAAATGTGTATTACATTGCAAATTTCAAAAAATCAAAATTATTTGATATCAGAAGGATATTCTTCGTATTCACAATAAATACTGTCCGAACGTTCATACCCCATCCCTTAAAAGAATTAGTAGAGCGAGTCAGTGCATCGTATTGTACATGTCGTCGCTGGGCGGGAAAAACCTCGTATGTACATTTGGCCCTTGAATATGGATGAAGCAAACCCTTCAATATAAAGTCTACACCTAAATGGCTTTATCCATGTTCAAGGGCCAAAAGTAAATATGAGTTTTTTTCCTGCATGTACTTTGGCCCTTGAACATGGATGAAGCAAACTCTTCAATATAAAGTCTACGCCTACAAGGCTTTATTCATGTTCAAGCGCCAAAAATATGAGTTTTTTTCTGCATGTACTTTGGCCCTTGAACATGGATGAAGTAAACTCTTCAATATAAAGTCTACACCTACAAGGCTTTATTCATGTTCAAGGGCCAAAAGTACATATGAGGTTTTTCCCGCCCAGTGACGATGTACTCCTTGTGTTGTTCAATTTCAGGCAAGTTACATTATTATTTTTTTTAGATTTCACAATCACCCAAAATTACAAAATCTATACAGAATTTATACAGAAAGTACTTCAGTGAAAAACGGAATGAGCTATTCCATTTATAATCTCCCCCCTGTGGAAGATTTTGGAAATATCTTTCACAGAGGGAGTATGAATTTCAAAGGAATGAACCCATTAGCAGCTCCATTTGAAACTCGCCCTCCCTCTGTGGAAGATTCAGGTTGAATCTTTCTCAGAAGGTGTATGAATGAAATTCAAATGGAGTTGCCTAATGTGTTCATTCCTTTCGAAATTCATCCTCCCCCTGTATAAGATATTTCCAAATTCTTCCGCAGGGGTAGTGTGGATTTTAAATGGAATAGCCCAATAATGGGGAAAAGCCAGGGAAAAAGACAAATTTAATATTGATCCGATCAGATCAAAGTCAGCAATAATGAAATTGAGATACATAGGCAAAAATAAGGCGCAAAAATGCAGTAAAAACATTAAATCCTCACATCAAAAGTTCATAAATATGCAACCAAGTACGCCAGGGATGTGGGGATTTCAACATCAGTAAGTATAAGATGTACTGAGCAAGTTAACCCCATGAGAACTACCTACCGATTGGCCAAAAAGACGTTTTCATTATCAATTGGACCAATCAGCAACATTGTTAGAATAATTTCACCACACAAAAAAATTTGGGTGAATTGTTTGCAAAGCTCCATTCAGATTGGTGATTAAAATGAAGATATCATGTAATAGACCAATCAGAGGCAATGTTAGATCGGCAGGTAGTGCTCAGGGTAATGGTAATAACTCAATTTTCATAATTTCCAACATTGGCCTGAGTGGATCAGATCGTGTCGCTATTGAAGTGGGTCAATTCTAAGCCCACAGGAATATTCCACAATCATAGTCCATGTTTCATGCTCGCAATTTTGCACAACTTTTTTGCAAACTCTGTTTTCGGGTTTAAATAAAACTGGTCTTGGAAAAAAAAACCACTGAAAACCATATTCTTTTACCATTTTCTGTGAATTTGATTCAGAAATAGGCTGAAAAACACTGAAACAATAACAAAAAAATGCTGAAAATTGTCATGCCTGTGTTTTCAAAATGCGATGGTCAAATCGGAATTACTGACATCGCATGCCCACTTGGTAAAAAATTTGGAAATATGAATAATCCAACATGGAATTTGATCGCAGAGTTTGTTGAACTTTCCCCCCGAAGTTCAACAGGGAATGAGGAGAAAAATCATTTGCACAAGTTCTCTGGCATACATAAAATTTTGGAATACATGAAATAGGCAAAAACTTCAGTTATTTTTAGTATTTACAAAAACCTAGATAAAATGATACTGACGACAGATACCATGAAAGTTGTTACCGTGGAGACAGTCGTCTCAGCACCTGACACGCTATATTTGTACGTGATTTTTTCCGTTCGCCTGTCGAGCCATTTGCGTGCTGTGGTAGTTGAGCTGCCGAGGTATGGTCCAATCACCTTGCGTACCTTCTTGTTGTACGTATTCAACCATTTGATCTGAAAAGGTTCAGTGGAAAGTGATAACGGTGAGCTGAGAACGTTTTTTTTGTGTGTGTTTGTTTAATTTACATATTTTTTATGCTCTGTTCATTTATCTCTATGACTTTCTTCCTTTCTTTTCTCGTTCCCTCTTCTTTCTTTCTCTCTTTCTTTCTCTGCTGTCTTTTTAATGTTTTCCTCCATTTTGCCTTTTGGCAGCATTTTTGACTGAATTCCAAGTCTCCCTTACCTGGTCAATAGACAGCATGGTATGGTCAACGAGGTTCTTACCTGGTCAATAGACAGCATGGTATGGTCAATGAGGTTCTTACCTGGTCAATAGACAGCATGGTATGGTCAATGAGGTTCTTACCTGGTCAATAGACAGCATGGTATGGTCAATGAGGTTCTTACCTGGTCAATAGACAGCATGGTATGGTCAATGAGGTTCTTACCTGGTCAATAGACAGCATGGTATGGTCAATGAGGTTCTTACCTGGTCAATAGACAGCATGGTATGGTCAATGAGGTTCTTACCTGGTCAATAGACAGCATGGTATGGTCAATGAGGTTCTTACCTGGTCAATAGACAGCATGGTATGGTCAATGAGGTTCTTACCTGGTCAATAGACAGCATGGTATGGTCAATGAGGTTCTTCTCAAATGGCACAAGCGAGATGGTGTCAAATGTATTCCAATCATAATCACCAAAAGTATACTGCAAAGTGACCAATAACACATAGGAGCAAAATTTGTATTAAAAACTGACCACCAGCATTCGACTTGCAGCATTTCTTTTATGTAGCAAAAGTGCTATACAATATTCATTTTGTGTAGCAATTCTAAAATTTTGCATAGCATTTATTGAAGGACAGCAAAACCTGTGCGGTCCACGTATGCACGTAAACATAAATATTTCGAAGACGCACTGGTGCTAGCACATGCTATGAGAGCTACAGAAACAGTGCAACCTTCAAAGTTTTGCTTGCTTTTATCAATTAGAAAACTGTTTTAGAAAAAAATGTTTTTTACATTCAAGTTTTGCTTGCTCTTATAAATTAGACAACTGTTTTAGAACAAAATGTTTTTTACATTCACTTCTGATGTTATGATGGACAGATTCCATTTTCTGGCAAAAGAGGTTTGTGGCTATGCATTCACCAAATCAATCTACAATCAATACATCTCTGATTTGACCCAATAAAAAATAACTGGGCATATAATGATGTATATTCATACGTAGCGGTAAACGTAAATAGAAAGCAAATTTATACTTCTCGCTACTCAAATTTGGTACACTCACGGGCGCTTTCACGGGTCAACGGCGTCTTCAGCGGATGTTATTGCTCTGAAGATTGTTGTTGCTAGTGATGTAGTACTAGGACATCAACATCTGTGACGTCATCGGAGGTGTCCTAGTACTACATCACTAGCAACAACAATCTTCAGAGCAATAACATCCACTGAAGACGCCGGTTGACCCGGTGAAAGCGCTCCGGTGAGTGTACCAAATGTGAGTAGCGTAGAAGTATAAATTTGCTTTGGGCATATGTCTCATCAAACCAGTTTTAAAGAGGCACTTTATGATCCATAACCTCATCCTACAACTGTTGACGGACAGAAAATACAAATGCAATTATGAGTAACTAGCGAAATCAATGTCTGTATCAACTTGAATTTTGGAAATAGGCTTTTTTCGTAAATATTTATTGAGCCGTTCCTTAAGACTATGATGCTAAATGTCCAAATCAACTTGAAATTTGGAAATAGGCATTTTTCGTAGATATTTATTGAACCATACCCTAAAACGACTATAAGATAAGATAACTTCTTGGCTGTGATATAGAGTTTAGATGCAACACACTATAAATGCCATTTTCAAATATCTTAAGGGGTACTACACCCCTGCCCAATTTTGTGCCTATTTTTGCATTTTTCTCCAAAAATATAGCGCATTGGGGACAAGTAAGATATGTATATTATAGGGGCAAGGACTACAACTACTGCACTGAAAATTTTATTTCAGCACAGACAAAAATGAGGGAAAACCAATATTTGATCAATAAATCAATAACTACTTGCTTTGAGTTGCTGAATTTTCAGTACAGTAGTTGTAGTCCTTGCCCCTATAATATACATATCTTATTTGTCACCAATGTGCTATAATATTTGAGAAAAATGCAAAAGTAGGCCCAAAATTGGCCAGGGGTGTAGTACCCCCTTAAGATAAAGCCACCACCGTGTGCCTGATAAATTGACAACTCACTTTAGGTAATCTATAGAAATATGATCAAAGTGGCACATATTATTTTATTGTTTTCCAGTTGTTTATACCAGTTATTATTTGCCAAAATCTCAAATTGATCAGGTATCTATGGAACTGGGCAATTACTAGTGAGAATAGTTGTTTCACAGACTAATGCAAAGAGCCCCTGTGCTTTGTATGCTGTAAATTCTCGCATATTCATGAGGGTCGATCATGTGCATCTAACAATCACGCCAGCGTTGCATGCGTTCGCGTATAAATGTTAGAGCTCTGCGTGTCTTCGTGTTTACGCAAATAACCATAAAAATATGCAGTATGTGCATAGCAGTTTCGTCTGGCACTTCATAGAACGATCTGCCCTCATGTTCATACATACTCACGATATAACGACGTTTCTGATTGGATTTGCGCCCTTTTTGCTGGTCATAAATACCGCTTATGACCAGTGCGCAGGGCATAAACAAGGTCGTCACCCAGCATTGGAACCCAATTAACACGATACACGATTTGCTAGTGTTGCGTACATCGCCAAGATGTCACCGCGCCCATCTCACGCGGGCGCAAAATGATGCGCGTATCACACGTTGACTCCCGGCCGTTGACCTCATGAGCCAAGCTGCTTCCTGCAAGTAGGCCTACTAATTTTCTTCCAATTTATGAAGGAAAACGGTATGGAAATGTTATTTAAACTTGTAAACCCTTATTATTTTCATCTGTATTGAATTGCTAAGAATGTTGGGTATGTATGAACGGGGTTCATTCATAGGATTTCGGACATGTTCGCTGTTTATGCCCTCAATCCTATGAATGAACCCCTAAATGATTGGCCTTTTCCTGCTTGTGAATAGCCTATGGGTTGTTTACTTACATTAGTATTGGCCTGTACTATTACCATGACATTCTCCAATCTGATACCATACTCGTTCTTTTCGCTATAATATCCAGGCTCTACATTGTAAACAAAGAAAGAAAGAGAATTATTAAAACTGTCAGTTCAGATACCAAAATTAAACTTTCATTTATTTTTTTGTGATTTGGAAAACTTTAGCTTAGTGCATGATTTGGTCAACCAGCTGAGAGTTGCCAGTTGATAGGCCTGTGATTTACCTGTTTATTAAAATGGATCAGTCTTATTCTGTTCATCTTTTGTTATTTTATGTCAAGTGTAATAATACAATAGAACACTATCAAATATGCATAAGGTTAAACTAATTGTAGGCAAGCATACATTGTGAAGAGGGAGTCCTCACTTCCAGACAAGACTTGGTCAAGTGAACACAATATTTTGTGTGTGTGTTGCAAAATTGATCGCATCATCAGTATATTTTGTGAGAACACAATTGTTCTTGTTTTATACCAGTATAAGACCTATCCAAGCCAAAGATAGGCTTTGCAATTATTATTGTACCCAGGCAGAGGGTGGTATAAGTTGGCATAATTATTATCATCACACTATGAAGTTGTGAAGATAGAGCTGTTGGAGTCGCACAGCTGTGTGTGAGTTTGAAAGGCGATCTGCAACTGAATTGGAAGTCACCAAAACTGACGGATGAAGTAAGTTTATAAAACTCTTAATTGTTATTGCTATTGTGTTAAATTATATGCATGCTTGATACTGTATGTTGTTATTCTTAATGTATTATTTTAAAGTTTAAAAACAAACTGGTGGAAATTGATTGTATTTGAAGAACAAAGAAGTTTAAGATTTCCCGCCAAAATTGGAGAACAAAGAACTTGCATGTTTACATGATTGTTAATTGGAGATATGCACTTATACATGTAATATGAATAGAATGGAATGAGTATCATGTGTAATTATATATTATTTTAATGTCATTAAAAAAATGAGTCTGATAAAAATTATCCCAAGATTTACTTTGGTACTTGTATTATCACCACTTGGGTAATTTTATTAAATGTTTCAGTTCTCGACCGATACATCCAACCATGAACCAGACAATGTTTGCCGTTACCAAATCCTTGTGAATTAATCAGCTGTAATCAGGAACGGTTTGCCCACCCTAAATAAGAAAACCAATCTGTAGAGATTCGGGGTCAGCACACCATCAACCAATTCCAAAACCACTGCATAGGAACCATGGTTCCAACTAAATATGTTTAAAAATGTCGGTATTGATTTTTTTTTTAAATTAAATAATGGACTTGAATTGAAATGAAATGAGAACTCTAATATTCAACTCAACTCAGGTACTCATCGAACGAAGCAGTTGAATTTTGTACATCATTATCAAAGATATTTAATTATTATGTGAAATTGTTATTCGTGTATGTTATCTATTTAATATTGAAATACACGAATAAGTTACTCATCAAAACGAAGCATTTGTATTTTGTTAATTATGGTCTAGGACCTTTAATTTATTTTAAATTGTTATATGTGTGGATATTAATATGTGATTTTGAATTACACAACATTGATTGAAGATTTGATGTATTGATCACAATACTTCAACTGAAATTTATTTTTGAGTGAATTACTTCAAAAATAGGTCAGTGTATTATTTGATATTTTCGGCTATCATTTTTTTATTGAAATAAATTGCTTTGTGAATCAGTCAATGTTACCCATTCAGATAAGTTGCAATTATTGAATTATCTGAAAACATCAATTTGTTTTCAATTAAGCATTTATCAGTCGTTGTAAAATACAATTAGGGTAAAAAGAGCTGATTGATTCCTTACACCTTACCTATTATATTGTTGCATGTGAGTTGAGATTAAGTATAAGGAATAATCACCTCTTACCCACTTTAACTTTTGATCATTTGAACTATAATACTTTGTTTAAATTGTTTGATTTTATGATTGGATCTAATCAATTAAGTCAGATTATTGAAAGAAGTTGTATGTATGTAGTTTAAAATGTTATAATGTAAATGCACTTTTGTTAATATAAAAGAACAACAGAAGATATACTATTCTAAGAACATATTAAATGAAATAATCATTTAAAGATTTAAATTACTGTTGTCTTGTGTTCCTAATTCTTATTTGTGTGAACAGTACCGCTGCTTTTAATTATAATCCAACATGTTCATCCTTCGGGTGTGACAAAAACAAGATTTTCTTACTGTAACTGTTTAACCAAGATATTTTGCAGGGATTTCACTGTCCCTGCAATCCAACACACAACTTAATATTTTTTTATTATTATTAATTTTTTATGTCACACACTGGGCATAAACTAATGACATCTGGGAGATAACGCTGACGAAACTTTGGCCAGCGACCTCTGGGGCACACCGACATTGCCTGGCTAATAATTATTTGGTGCAGCAGAGACACTAAAATGAATACATGGGATCGATACACGTGAATTGCTATGCACGATTTTGATGTCAGACGAAAATCTTCGGATACCGGGTTAGAAAATGATGAATATCTCCCGTAAATGATTTCGCCTCAAGAAACCAGATCTGGTCTCATACACTCGAAAATATGTGTTCAACAGATATGATAGTCGTTAGTTTGCGCTTTGAGAAACGGCCGTGAGTCTTGAACTCAAAATCTGACCAAAATCGCTAATTTTATATTGCGTTGGTCCTGTAATGACTACAGCACAACTCCAGTGGAGGCAGTATGCCCATTGACCGCAATGTCGTATACAAGCTTACTCACACAGCGAGAAATCAATTACCCCGGCTATTGTCAGTAGCCTTAGTCAGGTCACTTGGCTAATTATATGCATCTCATAAGGTCGGAATAAAATGACCTTTCGTGGCTGTGGATTCAACCTACCATGGCGATTTCTACCATGGAGATATCGGGGCGATGACACTGTGTGGGGGTCAGGCATGAGCAGCCAACAATTGAAACTATTACCCTGATCGTGGGTATCTAGTGCATTTTTCACTCTGATGTGGCAGTGATGTCAGTGCGCATTTCTTTGAGCGCAGCTTCAAATCGCTAGCATTCGCTCAAAGCGCTTGCATACACACGCACACGATTAAAAACACCGCATAAATGTGTGAGCGAAACAGCTGCCTCATGGCGATGACATCACTGCCACACCAAGGTGAAAATTGTATATCAAACCATATCAAAAAGAGATTTTAAAATCAGATAATAGCCCTTTAAGGTGCAACTGGGAATTAGGAGATGGCAGTGTAATGTTTCACAAAATGAAATGGTAAAATGGACAGCTTTCGAAATAGCGCCGGTCCGCCGGCCATTGGCCTGTAACTTTTTGGCCGGGCTGCCACCCTCCCGACTACCAGTCAAGTTGCAGGTCCCTCCAGCTGACTGGTAACTTTATAAACACATGGTTCATGAATGCATCCTCACTCTGTTATTATTTATTAAATCACTTACGAAGCACGGTAAATAAATTTAATTCTGATCCCAAAAATTCCTGATCTTGCAATAAACATTTCAACTGCCGCATCGACCAGCCCAAGTCCTATTTTGTGAATTATAGTTAGTACTAACGTATTTAGCATACTTGAATTGTAGTGATATACCGGTTTTAAAAGTTCTAAAACCTTGAGCTAGTAAATTTTCATCTGAGCCTGTAACTTTTCTGAGTTACAGGCCCGGCTGGCCATTAACCTTATAACCAAATAATTTTGAGGTGGAAAATTGAAAATGGAAAAATCCAATTATGATAAAGCTTACCATTAGTTAACACCATATTCCTTTCCAGAGGAATTTCACTCACTTCATAGCCAAGACCAAAACCAATTGGACCTGTCAAATAACAGATACAATGTACAACAATTATGTTATATGAAATTGATTTGATTTAAGGGGGGTACTACACCCCTGGCCAATTTTGTGCCTATTTTTGCATTTTTCTCAAATATTATAGCGCATTGGTGACAAGTGAGATATGTATATTATAGGGGCAAGGACTACAACTACTGCACTGAAAATTCAGCAGCTCAAGGCAAGTAGTTATTGATTTATTGATCAAATATTGGTTTTCCCTCATTTTTGACTGTAACTCCACAACTGTTGTCTGTGTTGAAATAAAATTTCCAGTGCAGTAGTTGTAGTCCTTGCCCCTATAATATTAAGGATTCATACCATCAAATCCGCATGTGAAGCATTTTTTGGCAAAAGTTTTTTTGACACAAAATGGTGCAAAATCTATACAATATTAACAATTTTAGTGTTGAAAATCATGATTTTCTAGAACTTGTGAATGTAATCTCTACAAATTTTAAAAGAAAACGCAAAAATGTTAGTTATTTTACGATTATGTGCGCACGAGCACACAATGTCAAAATGGGATTAGCAGTCAGATGTAAACACATGAAAATCAAATTTTTCAATTTTATCAAAAAGTAGACGTAAAATGTGGAGTCAATTTCAGAGATGTCATGCAGAATTACGTTCTAATTAAGATAATGTAAAATGTGTATTTCAAAACGAAAGGTAACATACAGGTTGTATCAAAATGATTGTTACTCGGCTATTTTTTGGCATTTTTTTTTTAAGTTTGCCCCTTTCAAACGCACCATTGCATTCACTTGAATTGACCAGACTTTATACTTTATATTTAAAAGTCGGGTCATTTTAAATCAATCTAATGGTGCATTTGGAAGAGGCTAGCTTGTCAAAAACACCACAATGGAATTTTCAAACACTAAAGGGAACTAGCCAACTTTCTGCACCATTTTCATACAAATATTTAACCCCATGAGAACTATGTGCCGATTGGCCAAAAAGAAGTTTTCATTATCAATTGGACCAATCAGCAACATTGTTAGAATAATTTCACCACACAAAAAAATTGGGTGAATTATTTGCAAAGTTCCATTCTGATTGGTGATTAAAGTGAAGATATCATGTAATTGACCAATCAGTGGCAATGATAGATCGGCAGGTAGTGCTCAGGGGGTTAAGGTGACACTTCCCAAATTTACCATAGGGTTATTATCATTGGACATTTCCTAGATTTCAAACTTCTTCAAGTAGAAGGAGTGAGATATTTATTGGGCATAGGACTATAATTTAGGGGTTCGTCCATATATTTTCATGACTAAACGGTTGTTTATGCCCGAGGGGCCGCAATGACTGTTTAGTCATGAAAATATCACATCCGGGACACCGGACATAAACGCTGTTTATGCCCGGCTCTCGACCAATCACACATGCTGTTATATAGCACCATTAGTAGTTTGTAGTTACCTTCATTGACATTAAGATAATGGCCTACACCATGACCTGTTGCATGTAAGTAGTCTAAGCCATTCTTCCATAATGCTCTACGAGCAATTGCATCTAACTCACGACCTGCAAATATAAAAATACACAAACATTTGGGGTTACACAACTTCAGATTTTTGAGTAGTCGACACCAACTAGTCGCAGGTACAACCATATGGAGATCAAAATCAAATAACTCAAGGTGCCTAAAATGCATGAATAAACTAGGTACGGTCAAAAGAACGGCTGGTGCAGCAACATATTTCACTTATAAAACACCCAAAACACAAAATACTATTAAATTCTGCTCACAAATAAATTTTAACTCTCTCCATGCAGCTGCAGACGACAAGTTTCAATTTTTAATTCAAAATTCAAAAATATCAGAATTGTACATTTTCATGACCATATTTGGAATCATCATGAAAAATGCATTTAAATGAGTACAAACAAGCCTAGTATTGACTCAGAGCTTCTTGCAATAAGTATTGCTATTTTGAGAAAATATTAAAAAACTTTTTATGTTGAAGGCTATGGCTAGCACGCGAAGCGTTAAGTAGACCGGTGTCAACAAAATTTACATGGATGCAAAAACAATTTATGGTGTAAATTTAGTCGCACTCTATCTCTCCAGTTAAGCTTTTTGGGAACATGATAATTAGTCGCCTTCACCAAGTCGCAGTTGAATGTCGCGACTAGCGACTATTGGAGACGATCTGATCCAATCCAGCCAAAGTTGGCAATTTTGAAATTAAGAAACGGGTGAAAATAAGGAGCAGAAAACAAAAATATAGGCTACATATTGAAAATTGGCTTCAGGCGAGTGGTATGGCAGGAGCAATATTTTCCAGTTTTAGCAATTTAACTAAAACACTGCACTGTACTTTGTAATATTAACACACACTAATAGTAGGGATGACCATCATAATTTCATGTTGCCCCTTTTGCTACAAAAGATTGTTTTCTGGAAAGAACTCATCAACAGAAGTATTTTGGTGGTTAAATGGTCAAATCGGTCAAAAACTTTTCAATTATGAATTTTCAAAGTTTCCCATTCTGACCGGTCATTGAACGAAATAAATTGACAAAGTCTAAATATAGCAATGTGAGCAAAATTGGTATAAGCATATATTTACCTTTTTATATTTCTTTATTTTAATATATATGCAAACATGAAACAAGCATATTGTGAAAGTATCAAAGGGTTTCTTATGAAATGGCACTTTACTAGTCAATAGCATTAAGTATTTCTTCAAACCGAGGCACTGAAATCATGCTTTTAGAAACATTTGCCAAAAATCATCCATAATGGCCAAAGTGGCACAAAATCAAAAGTCCAGGTGAACTTTTTTTTCCACAACAATATACACTACACATACGAAAAATACTAATGTACTACAAGGGATTTTCAACATAGGAATCCAAACAATCAAGTACCAACATGCACAGCTTTGTCCTGATATCACTTCTGGGGTTTTAACAAAATGTTTAACCTCTATTGTGATTGGCAGCAGCATAAGGTATCTCTTTGATAGCTGATAATGCCCAGCCATTCAGCAAGTGGCTAATAACAGACCTTGATAGGCTTGAATGAATACTGTCATGTGCTACAAAACCATCACATCCAGGGCCTGGTCACTCCATCTGCTACAGGGGAGCACAGTACTTTAACAATGGAGTGAAAGACTCATTATTGATTGGGCGCGTATTTTTTGGCGATGGACCAATTTTGACTCACACTTACAGAAAAACCAAATAAGTTATGATGCTGTAATTTGCAGGATAGTTACAAAACATAATTGGCATTAATATCTCCAATTTTTACAGAAAAATTATGAAAAATAAAAGAATGAGCTCAATTTAGAAATGTCTGTGCAAGCAGTGCACAGTTGAGCTCCCTGCATGTCTATGGGAGTGTTCTAATCAAGTTGATGGTTCATTGGTCATCCCTACTAATAGGAAATGAGTAAAGGAAGCCAATTTTTGCATTTATATTTCCATAGGCCTTGTCGTTCTTGAGTTAAGGCCAATGATCTCTAAAAAGTTGTGAGCGTTTTCCCCTTCCCGAGAAAAATCATGCAAATGGGGCTGAAATGACACCAAAATTTGATATCAAGCCTTGGAATCTCCTTTAGACAACCCACACCATTCCTCTTGTGTGTCAACTTTATTTGTCTCAATATTTTAGTGCAGACACCGATAGGTCATGCTCTCCTCGACCTGTTTTAACTGCAGTTCATATCTTTGCAACCAAGTATGCAAGGGATGGAAGAATTTAAAAAGAAAAAGAAAGATTAGTTGCAGTGTAAGTTGATAATTATAAAATTTATAATAACTAAACTTTTAAAATTGCTCCTTTGTGGCCTGGCTGGATCAGAATGTTTCACAAATAAACAAAATAATGAAGCACGATGCGGCCTTTATGCTTCACCTTAGCAGGGCGTAAGATACAAATAATTGTTGAAGTTTCACCTTCCCTTTTATTCTAATTTCACTTATGAGCTTATTTATAGAAACAAGCCTAAATTTTCAAGGGCTACTCATCAAGCCCTTAGATCTACAAATATACTGGCCATTATCAATTATTACAAGATCAGAGATTTTTTTTTTTTCGGTTTTGTAGTGTCGGTGGACCTAAACCTAAATGCTAGGATCATTCATGGTTGACCTAAAAAAAAGATTTTCAAGATGTTTTGTATTTTTAATATGAAAATTGATAATTTGTATTCATGTCATACTCTATTAATGATTTCAAAATGCATTGAATTTGAATGCATTTTGAAATCATTAATATAGTATGACATGAATACAAAATATCAATTTTCATATTAAAAATACAAAAAATCTTGAAATTTTTTTATAATTTTTTAGGTCAACCATGAATGATCCTAGCGTTAGGTCTAGGTCCGGGACACTAGAAAACCGAAAAAATAAAAACTTAAAAAAAAAAAAAAAAAGAATACCCCCGAAAATGCCAGCCTTAATGGATAGTATGTCTCCTTGCGTGTGTCAATAACCTCATTAACGATAAGATCTAGCATATATCGTCACTGGGCGGGAAAAACCTTGTATGTACTTTTTGCCCTTGAACATGGATGAAGCAAACCATTCAATATAAAATCTACACCTACAAGGCTTTATCCATTTTCAAGAGCCAAAAGTAAATATGAGCTGTTTCCTGCATGTACTTTTGGCCCTTGAACATGGATGAAGCAACCTCTTCAATATAAATTCTACACCTACAAGGCTTTATCCATGTTCAAGGGCCAAAAGTACATATGAGGTTTTTCCCACCCAGTGACGATATGTCAATCAAATATTTACTCAAATCAGATATTTACTGAAATCAAATATTTACTCGGGTTAGGAAACATGTTTCTAGTCAGAAATGAGTCTCCGAGTATTTCTACTTTATAGAACTGGGGCCCGAGCACTGATGAAGACCTCAGCATCGCTGGATGCAGATGTTTTTGTTGACTTGGAATTTTTGCCATGTTCAAGGATATGCCCGACGCAGCATTATATTTCAAGGCCTATGGCCTTATTTTGCGGCATGTCTCCGAATCAGTGGAAGAAACACTACTTGGAACCTACTAATCAAATATTTACTCACCATATATATTAGTGCGGAACACAGTATCAGACAGATCAATGAGCCCCATTAAAACACGAGTATACTGGTCCTGTCAACAAAATACAAAGATCACTATTGAACAATTTGACAGAAGCAATTGATAAAACAGTCGAAAACAGATATCTATGCTTACTAAAACTTGCTTAAAAATACCAAGTATTTTTTTCTGGTAAATTTCTCATTACATGGTTAAGGAATATTCTATGTATTCCTAAACCATGTGACTTGGGGACAATTTGAAGTGATCTCCACTTGAGATGAGTCTGGTATTTATTCCTAGCTATTATTACATGTAGCAGCCGAAAAGTGCATCCTTTTGATATGGATGTACACATATTTGTTAGACATGGGTGATAGAACGATCACACCTCATGAATATAAGAGAGATCTCATTGCATACAAAGCACTCAGACTTTGCCTATTGAGGTACTATCTGTATCTTTAAAGTCTATGGTAATAGTCCTTACCCTTAAATGCTGCGGCGGTGTCTTTTTATACTCAAACCAAAATGTTCTTGCAATATCAGTTGTACCGTCACTGAAAATAACAAAAACATTATATAAACCTGTAATTAAGGGAACATTTTCTCTGTAACTTGACAGAAATTAACAACATTTTAAATTCACAAATGTTACTGTCAAAAAACACCTTGAAACTACTGAAATAATAATAAAAAACAAAGCTTTAAAATTTGTATGTTAATGTTTATCTCACATACATTTATTTTTTTAAGTAAAGCTTAATTACGGCTTAAAAAAAGATATGTAATGCCCTTTTCAACCAACCCTAAAATGGCATGGGGTTTTTGGTGTAAAAGTTGCAAAATATTTTAACTGTTTGTGATTTGAGCCTGATAAACCTGATAAATCCTTATTTACCATCATATTTTGTGATGAACTTGCATTTTTTAATATTGCACATGACAAAAACAAATAAAAAAATTATTGACCAATCGACCATAACACTGATGGGAGCTTTAGGGGCAAAAAAAACTTGTCTTTTTAAAGGCTTTACTTACAGATAATGAGCACCAGTTTCGAGAAGATAAAGTTTGGTTTCATCTATCCTGATGTCGGACTGCTCTGTCACACTTCACGGAAAAAAGAGAAGAGTAATAATTTCAAAAGAAGGGGAACAAAGATAATTTGGCTGAAGCAAGGATTCGAACCGGCAACCTATCTGCTGCCCTTCATCAATTAACATCATTATCTTCTCTGTATATACTGTTTATGAATAATAATTTTCACATCATTTTTGAACTTGTCCTTCTGTTAGAAGGAAATATTTAATTCACTTTTTGGAAATTCTTATTCAGTGGGCGTGGCTTGTAAAGAATACACATAATTTGATTGGTTTTCGGGTGTGGACTATAATATGAGACGATATTAGACATTGATATTTGACGGCGCGCACATCCTCAAATGCTTTTTCACATATTTTTATTTTCAAGTTCAACACAACCAATTTGTTTTTTGTTATGCATGTATAACACACCATTGCTAAAAGGATATAGGTTTGAGTTATCTTTTTATTTTTACTCACAAGAGAAAGTCGACATCATAAAACAATAAATTTGTTGACTTACTTGTATGTAACCATTGCTGAATGGTGGCCAAAGGCAGATACCGTTTGGAATGAAGGCATCACATAACTCAGCTCTTGCCTGTAGAATTCAATTCAACAACATCAATCATTTAACCCTATGAGAACTACCTGCCGATTGGCCGAAAAGAAGTTTTCATTATCAATTGGCCCAATCAGCAACATTGTTAGAATAATTTCACCACACAAAAAATTGGGGTGAATTATCTGCAAAGCTCCACTGCTCCAAGCAGCATTGATTGTGTTTCATACACTCTTAGAACCACATAGCCAATCAGAAAAGCCGTTAGAAAAATATGCGGCGTGCATTAATATTGCTTTCGCACTCAACTCCATGTACTAAGTGCAGTGCTGTTGAACGCAGTCATTTCTCTTGCGAGTTGATGCATATATATTTGCTTGGATTTTCCAACAATTAAGTGACAATTTTGTTATAAAAACAGCAAAAATTGCTTGTTATTTTTCTTCTTGTGTATGAAATAGGTTATGAACGCGTATTACTTGTTGCTTGAGAAATTACAAAATAATACACTTGCGCTGATCAATGTCTTATTTCTCTCCCAACAAGTAATACGCGTTAATTAGGCCTATATGACGAAGAATCTTATTAAAAGAAAATTTTGAATCCAAGTTTGAAATCAAGTTGAATTTCCATTTGATACATACTTTCTAAATTCTTCCAGTCGTTTGATAACATCTAGTTCTGATATGTAGATTCGATAGTCTGGGTCATCGGGTTCTATTCTTTTATTTTGTTCCTGCAAAAAATATATATGTACACTGTGACATTAGTTTCAACACATTTAGTCCATGGTATGTTGTTGGGACTCTGGGTTTCACGTCCGTATGCTATGGGTGATCATCAGCCAACTAATTTGTTGTTTCTTTTTTTACACAGCTTGGTACCTTTCTCCGATCCTGGGGTGACAGGTCGATATGAGGTCTGATTTCTTATTTAAAGTGTTATTGTTATTGATGATTTCAATTTTTTACTCTAAGCAGAGGTTGCATAACCCCGATTGACGCATGGATGTATTTGACCTTTTTACTATGTCCCATCGAATTTATATGCCCCCTATGGAAGACATGAGCTTAATCTAAACTGGGCTCAAAAAGAAACTTATAATTTTTCACAAGGTCATATCTTAAAATCCTGTCCATAAAAATGAACCTAAATTACTAGAGTTAAACCGATTATTGGATCGGGTATCGTATCGGCCAGTTATTTGCAATAATCGGTATCGGATCGGATATCGGTTTTAAAAAAATGTTTACCCCTTCATCTATCACATATTATAAAAACATGGACAACCAATGCATATGTGATAGATGAAGAGGCAAACGCTAGTTTGTGGTTTGCATAATAAGGATAAAAAACAAATTTTTTCGTAACTTTTTCCAATTTTTTTTCATATTAATTGTGAATGATCCTAATAATAATAATAAGCATTTGTAATGGCCATCAATCAAGTAGAACTATGATCCTAGCACTTCAAAATAGGTCTAGTGGTTCTCCAAATTTGCCGGAAACTTCAATATTGGATATCGGATCGGTAGACAAATGCCATATTGGTTGAGCCCTAAAAATTACACTCAGGATTAGTTCAATACTCCACTCTTAACACATGTCAGTAACCAGGTCCAGGAAGCTGTTCCATGTCAGTGCAGTTTGCTGTTGTGGCAGTTGGACAATTGCTTGGTTACTGACATGTGTTTAGAGTAGAGTGTTGAAGTAATCCTGTGTGTAATTTTGGTTCATTTTTATGGACAGGATTTTAAGATATAACCTTGTGAAAAATATATAAGTTTCTTTTTAAGCCCAGTTTACAACACAAGGAGTGTGAATTTCAAATGGGATTACCTGAATGGGTGACCCCATCTGAAATCTACATCCCCTGTGTGGATGATTAAGAGCATGTCTTCCATAGGAGTGTATGGATTTCAATTACAATAGCCCAATGTATTATATTAAAACTTTAGTCCTTTTACCATTTTCAATAACAAACCAATACCAATTTGCAGACCGTAAAAGTGAATTTGTTTACGCTACGTTTTATTTTTACCCTTTTCGCGTTCCAAGCAGCCACCTTATAAACTAACAATGCAGGAATATATTCCTTTTTGGGTATAGGTCAAAGTAACGAAGCTTAGAATTGAGAATTTAAAAACAAGCAAAACAGATTAAACTCAAATTGGCAAAGTATGAATAATTAATTGCGCGAAAAAAATCCCAATTTTACAGTACTTTGCCTTATCAATTTTTATCAGTCAAGAACAAGTCGTCACTGGGCGGGAAAAACCTCATATGTACTTTTTGCCCCTGAACATGGATGAAGCAAACCATTCAATATAAAGTCTACACCTACAAGGCTTTTTCTGCATGTACTTTTGGCCCTTGAACATGGATGAAGCAACCTCTTCAATATAAAGTCTACACCTACAAGGCTTTATCCATGTTCAAGGGCCAAAAGTACATGAGGTTTTTCCCACCCAGTGACGAAGTGTGATTAAAAGAATTACTTACCCTTTGATACTCCACTGTTTCTTCTATATATGATGCTATCCTAACAAAATTAACAGAGTCACGGATCTAACAAAATAAACATATGAAAGACAAATAATAAATTCATCTTAAAATAAATGAATCTAATAAAATAAACATATGAAAGGCAACTAATAAATTCATCTTTAAATAAATGAATCTAATAAAATAAACATATGAAAGGCAACTAATAAATTCATCTTTAAATAAATGAATCTAATAAAATAAACATATGAAAGGGCAAATATTATATTCATCTTTAAATAAGGCAAAAAAAAATTGTTTGCTTGTGAACAAATTTTTTTAATCTTTCCCCAGAGTAGCCAGTGCACATAAACGTTGAAAAAACACCAGTGCATCTGGCCGGACTCGAACCGGCGACCTTCGTAATACTAGCACGACGCTCTAACCAACTGAGCTAAAGAGGCACTTTGGAGAAGAGCGGAAGATATAAATCTATAGGTATTAGGTTTGAATGATGTTCGTTGCGATCCTAGCAAAAGGCATCAGAACTGCATATTTATAACAAAAACACAAAGTCACATAAGTACCATATGAAAAAAAGTTATTATACTTAGTTCTCTGGGTTGAATTTGTTCATCCTATTAACCCAGAGAACTAAGCATAATTTTTTTTTCATTGTTTGCTTGTCCTCCGCAACTTTTTCAGAATTGGGTTGGTCTGGATTTCATTTTTTTTTAATATTTATTTTTATAGGTCATGACTCATAGCCAAAACATGACTATATATGTGTATATCCATATCAAAACGATGCACTTGTCGGCTGCTACATGTGTCTCATTTCACATAATAGCTAAGAATGAATACCAGACTCATCTCAAGTGTAGGTTACTTCAAATCATCCCAAGTCATATGGTTTAAAAAATTAAGAATTACAGAGAACATTTCTAAACCATGTTACTTTGGGATGATTTGAAGTGACCTACACTTGTGGTGAGTCTGGTATTAATTCCTAGGTATTATGTGAAATGAGACACATGTAGCAGCCGACAAGTGCATCATTTTGATATGGATGTACAATATTAAATATATAGCCCAAATAGTTGTGAATTGGGATATTTCTCTACTGTATACCACTTCATTCATGTTTTTAAAACAGTTTAGAAGTGTGTAGAAACTGAAAAAAACTTTTCAGGATGTCAACAATTTTGAAAAAAAAACCTTTTTCTGGAATTTCCAAAATTAGGGTCAGTATTTATTTGTACAGTAAAACAAAATAAACTTTTTCCAGATTTTCCAGATTAGGGTCAGTCAGTGGAGAACAAGCAAAAAAATTTTTTTTTTGCCTAAATGAATCTAATGCTGGTTTCATACTTTCCTGCCGCTTGCCGCTTTGAAGATGATTTTACTTCACGGCGCAGTTGCACCAGAAACGCTAGCGGTGATCAGCGGCAAGCCGATATATCAATCACTCCACCGCTTTGCCACGGTGCTGGAGTTGAATTCAAATAAACTCTAGTGGTGCCACTCTGACATATGAGAACAAAATACGATTTTGAGCTCCGCTTGCAGACAAGTACAAGCGGCATGGTGAAGCGTCATGCCGCTCAGCGGCAAGCGGCAGAAAGTATGAAACCAGCATAACAAAATAAACATATAAAGACACTTTTATCTTTAAATTTGGTTTTTGAGAACAGTTTTGGGACCCTTTGACATCTGACATATCGGGGAAATTGCTCTAATTATTATTCACTCAATTATTATTATCGAAAGAGAGATGGGCATCCGGCCTGTGAACACAAGTTCATCCCTTTACCCTTACTTTACTTACATGTGCATTCTTCATGCCGTCAATCTCCTCTTTAGTTTTCACAGCCTTCATTCTGAGAATAGGGGACTGCTCGACAAAACGCTTCTCCTGGAAGTAAACATTCATAACAGAATTATCTATGTGTACATATTCCGTAAACGTTCTCCTAATGGCGCACCTGGGCTCCTTTGCTTTGGAGTAAATTTCATGTGTAAATTGAAAGCTCCCTCCTCTGAAACCCCAACAAGAATTAGAGTTCCGTGCCCTTATTTGCTGGTGGGAATTTTACGGGAGGCACTATTTATTAGGTTGTGCCTAAAATTCCACTTATGTCAAGGGAGCTCATAGTGCCATTAGACGAACGTTTACGGTATATGGCTGAATCTTGGTACACAAATAGCAAATGTTCATGAAGTAAATATTTCTACTATCTGGATACACATACACAATAGACATGATATAATGAGAAAGCAGTGTAAGCAAGTATGTCCGCACACCAATGCATGTTTTTCGTGTTAGTGCAATGCAATATATAGATGCTGCATGATATTTGCTTTTAAAAAGAGGGATGATTGATCCCCAGTTTTTCTCATCAAAATGGATATCACAATTAATATCATCGTGTTTTCAGAATCTTGCCTCCTATACCATTGTACATAATATTAACCTAGCTGTCCCAATACACTTCAAAACTCTGGACTGTAGTCTAGGGTGTGCACTCTTGTAGCAGCAGTGTTTGGCTGTGTTTGTAGTAGCTGTGTTTGGGAGTAAGAGGTGTGCTTAGGTGTCAAGTGGGTGTGGTGTGATGGGGTGAGTGTGGAGATAAGCTTTTATAATTATGTGCAATATAATTCTGAATATTATATGTTTTTCTTATGTTTATTTCTTGTAATATGTATTTTAATAACTTTTATGTGTAATAATAGTAAATAATTTTTTGATGTTTTAATATTGTAAAAAGTGACGCAATTTGGCAATTTGCCACGATGTTATTTTCAATAAATATGAAATGAAATGAAATGAAAGCAAAGTCCCTGATTTGTTGTTAAATGGTTTATGGAATGATGTGGGGCCGTAGTGGTCAGCGACAACCTGTAAAGTGTGCTGAGGCTTGTGGATCAACGCTCTAGGCGTTGTGCCTGTGCGTAGCGCACTATAAATCACTGCGCTTTAAAAAAAAATTTTAGTGTCATGTCCATACTTAGGAAGGCTATTCTGAAAACATAATAATGAGTGATGGGATACTATGTATAATTATGAGGTATACCTAAATACACCCTTCTTGGAAAAGGTGGAAAAACAGCGACATTGAATGTATTCACATGTCACCAAGTATGAAACCATGAAAGCTATTTGATATGTGTAACATATGTGTGTATCTTGAATTAAATAGTCTGAAAACATGTCTGTTTCTTTACTATGCAATAGGGGACCTCAACCCCCTATGTCCAACTAATGCTTCTAGGCTGTAATTGAATATCCTTGTTAACATAGTGAGAAAAACTTCTTCTTTTTTTATTACGCACGTACACATGTGTACATTGCATTTGAGTGCAGAGTTATCTGCATTTCCTTTTTCTCTTTTCAAATATGATGCTAGATTTTGAGTTTCCAGTGGCACTTTTATACAGTAATGAAGTTACTATTATTAGGGATGACCAATGAACCATCAACTTGATTAGAACACTCCCATAGACATGCAGGGAGCTCAACTGTGCACTGCTTGCACATACATTTCTAAATTGATCTCATTCTTTTATTTTTCAATATTTTTCTGTAAAATTTGGGGAAGTTACTGCCAATTATATTTTGTAACTATCTTGCAAATTACAGCAACATAACTTATTTTGTTTTTCTGTAAGTGCGAGTCAAAATTGGTCCATCGCCACAGTGCGCTTAATTGCCAGTGGCTGAGTTTAGCACTGCTCAAGAATGGCACAAAATATTCAAATCAGTAAGATCAGGTGAAAAACGTAGCCTACTGAGCTGTAATTTGGCAGAGTTGCCAGTAATACCTCTATCATACCCTCTGTAAAAAGGTTAAAAAATTGAACAAGTAGATCTCGAGTTACAAATTAAATCACCAGCTTCCCTTTGGAATTTTTATATTCCTTTCAAATCATGTTAAGAAGACACCTTTCTGAACATAAATGTGAAGTTTCGTGCTCATTCGATGTATTGTTCACCTGATCTTAACCCTAAACGCTTTTCTTATATTTAGGCCTATAACATCTACAACTTGCTGCTGGCTATACCTTGTTTAGGACTTTCAAAAGAAGTACCTGAATGTGCAACCATAACTGTTTCAAAATAGCCCGCGATAGTCATGCAGGTAACTCCGAGGTCAAGCATTGAATTGGTTTGAACAAAGATACTCATAATGTATTGAGTGCTACTTTTGTTTGAATGAGGAATACTACAGGAATACACATGAGCATGATGAGGATAATCTCTATTGTTGTGAATGAGTCAATGACCTTCAAAACTTAAGATTTTGTTTAAAAAAAGTTGCCATATCGGCTATCTTGGATGATTTTTGGCAAATGTCCTCTAAATGCATGATTTCAATGCCTTGGTTTGAAAAAAATAAGTTATGCCAGTGACTAGTTAAGTGCCATTTCATAAGAAACCCTTTGATACTTTCACAATATGCTTGTTTCATGTTTGCAAATATGTTAAAATAAAGAAATATATAAAGGTAAATATATGCTTATGCCAATTTTGCTCCCAACTGCTATTTTTGGACCTTGTCATTTTATTTCGCTCCAATGACCGGTCAGAATGGGAAACTTTGATAATTCATAATTCGAAAAGTTTTTGACCGATTTTGACCATTTAACCACCAAAATACTTCTGTTGATTAGTTCTACTCAGAAAACAATCTTTTGTAGCAATAGGGTCAACATGAAATTTTGATGGTTATCCCTACTATTATTGATGCATTTTAGTATGAAGTGCAGTGTTAGTCTTACACTAGAGCTACATTTGTACAAGTGAAGAACTGCATATATGGTGAAGACATTACAAATACCTGCACATACAATTGAATTCTACACTACTCACATTTTACAGTCACAATTAAAATACACAATTGAAATTAAATAGAAGTGCTGCTTGCAATACATTTTGTTGAAATTTGCAATGGTGAAATGCAATTTGTTGGCAAAATTGTGTGCAAACAGACAACATTGTTTTCATCCGTAAAGAAAGGCATTGGAAACAATTTCCCATTAGCGTGACATTTAGCTTGGGGCTATATAGCTATTTGTGGGACCCATGTCTCTTTCTATAATACACGGGAAAAGTCAAAAGTTGCATTCATAACCTGCACATATTACACCAATCAAATAGCTTGATAGATAACTAACATCTACAGTCCCAGAAGTTATTGATATACCGTAAACGTTCGCCTAATGGCGCACCTTGGCCCCTTTGCCTTGGAGTAGATTTCATGTACAAATAGAGGCCCCCGCCTCTAAAAATCCCAACAAGAATTAAGGGTATGTACCCTTATTTGCTGGTGGGATTTTTATGGGAGGGCAATTTTAGTTTGTGTCTAAAATTCCAGTTAGGTCAAGGGAGCCCATAGCGCCATTAGGCGAACGTTTACGGTATATCAATGACTTCCGTGTGTGACATACATGTAGCAAGGAATTACACTGACTTTCGCAACTTTGCGCCGGAACATTGGAAAACTATCGTTATTATTTCACACACAATAGCATTGTACAGATGTTTATACTACAATAGAAAGTGCTATTCGGTACCTATCGTGACATTGATAGCACTATATAGGACCAGATTAAATGGGATGCCTTACGTAAATGTTAGTGACAATCTTAGAAGTAACTCCATGCAGAAGAGACAGAAATTGAAAAAAAAAAGCTGGGTTATACCACGGGCTATCCAGTTGAAATCCATATATCCCCTAAGGAAGACATGACATTAATCTCACACAGGGAGTATGAATTTCAAATGAGGTTACATGAATGGGTGACTCCATTTGAAATGTACACCCCCTGTGTGGGAAATTAATGTCATGTCTTCCACAGAGGGTGTGTAGATTTCAACTGGAATAGTCCAATCACAGAAAGGAGCAGATTGAGAGAACAACACACAATGGCATTTCAAGATCTACACAAACAAGTTGGGTGACTCCATTTGAAACCTACACTCCCTGTGTGAAGATAAATGTCATGTCTTACACAGGGGGTGTATGGATTTCAACTGGAAAGTCCAATCATAGAAAGGACAAGATAGAGAGAACAGCACACAAAGGTATTTCAAGATCTACACAAACAAGTTGCAATTGAAGAGAGGAGACCAAAGACACCACAAAGGATGATAGTTCTCCTGACATACAAGAACCACCACAAAGTCTGTGTTAGACAGTTAGTCACTCGTATAATAATTCAGCAGTATTAGTTGCATCAAGTCATCCAGTACCCACACAACAAGCATGCCAAACCTGATGATAGAATGGTGTATCATTAGATAACTGGTCTTGTTTTTGTTTTTTTATACCTTTGGTCATAGAATTCCAATAATTGAAGCAGTGGCGTACAATCGTACATAGAGTGGGCAGCTGGGGCAGTGTTATAGGGAATGCAATATGGACCTTCTCCATAGACGCTTGTACAAATTCACTTGACGGCTCAAGGGGGGGGGGTCGCAAGTCCTGACTGGGGAGGCACAAGCCCCTGCCTGCCCTCACTCGTTGGTTATGCCATGGAAGTTAAATTAATGTGCAGTTCCATTTTTACAGGAGACTAAAAATGAAGGGTCAACAAATACACGCTAATCATTAGAAAGAATTGATTCCAAATTGCATTTCCATACAGCTTACACATTTGGTCAAATTGGGACAATGAGATTGGTTCTATTGGCATTCAAAATGCATAATTAAGAAGTCTATCTTATCCAAAACATCAGTTACCAAAATGTAAGCGCTACAAATAATTCTGTGAAAGCTATAAGCTATCTCACGAGGTTATAGCTGTGCCAGGTAGAACCCCGCAGAACTGACGCTGGCCGCCAGGTACAATTTTTTGTTCACAAATGAATTTTTCATCATAAAAAGAGCAAAAAAGCTTTTTAAAGGGGCTAATACGGTCACCCCGGACTTTATTCCCCAATCACTCCAAACCATTGTGCCGAGCCAGCACTCTAATTGGATAGTAAGATTACCTGGCACTCAACTTGGGCTAGCTCCCGGGGGGGTACTCAAGTTTGGTTTTGGTAGGGACGTGCCGCTGAGATTTTGGAAGTAGACCCATAAATATACCAATTTTTCAAGAAATTTGGACCCATTGATATAGCAAAAGTCAAAATTTGGGAAAATTTTGAAAATTTTAGCTAGATTAAGGAAAAATTGGGCTGTTTTCCCTAAAAAATTGAGAAAATTTTGAAAAAGGACCCATTCATATACCAAAATAGGCTTTGAAAAGGGGTCATTGATATACCAGAAGGCTGAAAATGCTACCCATGTTTGCGGAACGTCCCCGTATGGTCATTGGGCTAGCTACAACCTTGGCATCTCATAAAGAATTACATTTTTCTTGGTAACTTATGATACACCCATTCTATCATAGCAAGCTTCAAAGCGTGGCAAGAAAACAACAATCAGGTGAAATACCCTGAGAGCAGAAGACGTCTTTGGGGTAGAAGCATTAAACACTGCGATACTAGATGAGTTGGTCACCCATATACGTCCTGATGTCTGTATCAACAGCCGATTGACGTCGTCGAGGAAATCGTTGTAGTTACGGAGTTGTAGGCAAAGAGGTCTATTTCTTGAATCTATGTCAGGGCAAGGGAAACGAGGTGTAGTGTACAGATAGAAATAAAATGAAAATGAAACAAAAATAATGAAATTAATGAGAAATCAAAAAGTATGACAACACCTGCTTTACAGGTGTTTTGGTACAAGTAAGTTGCAATATTGTTTAAGTGGAAATTTTTGTGTCAAATTAATTTTCGCCATTTTCCATGCTCAACACAGCGACCAAAAAATAAAAATGAGCGAATAACTGTTGTTTTATGCATAGGTCTATGTACGAAAACTCAAAATCATGACTTAATGACAAGCAAAGTAATTCAAAGTCAGCAATGTGTGAACAATTACACACACAAAAACTACCACTTTTACAGCAGTAGTTTAATTACCTTTGGTGGGTGCATGTTTTTTAAGATAACATAATTGTATACGTAAAAATGGCCCAAAATAGTCATCCACCATCATCAGTGTACCATATGTTTCAGACCATGATCCAGATTTGCATGGCCAGTTAATAATTGCTTTGATAATAACAGTTTGCTTGGTGGGCACATATATGCGTATGGGCAGTTAATGGAACAAATACGGTACATTGGATTATGAAATGACACAATTGCAATACCGTCAAGATTTGCCTAATGGCGCATATGGGCGCCTTGCCATAACTGAAATTTCAGGCACAAACTAAAATGCCCTCCCGTAAAAATCCCACCAGCAAATATAGGGCACAGGCCCTTAATTCTTGTTGGGATTTTCAGAGGAGGGAACTCTCCAATTATATGTGACATTTACCCCAAGGCAAAGAAACCCATGTGCGCCATTAGGCAAATCTTTACGGTATATCCAAAAATCGTGACTGACGTTTAACTCTCCCGAGTCCTGCCTTTCAGATTATTTGTAAGTTGACTGAACTCGATTTTTTTTTTAATCGGATGCATAAAAAAAGCTGGGCATCTTAAACATTAATTCAAAGTTTGAATAACAAAAACAAGACATTGGAAGAAGTAACAGTCTTGTACTAATATGACCACAAAACCTTTGATGAATACAATAAACAACAAAATCACACATTTTAACTCCAACTGCTGCTGATTTTCCTAGCTATTTAGAATAAATGAGAACATGTATGTAGATTTCACATGAGAGACAAAATTGCTGTGATCCAGTGGTGGTAGCAGTATTTCCTCTATGCACACTCTAGCTATGAAATCACAAGACATATTACTCACGTTTCAGACATGAAACATTGAAAACATGAGTAAAATTCTAGACTTGTACAACATAATCTGATATCTAATATGTGTACATCCATATCAAAACGATGCACTTGTCGGCTGCTACATGTGTCTCATTTCACATAATAACTGGGAATAAATACCAGACTCATTTCAAGTGGGGGTCACTTTATATCATCCCCAAGTCACATGGCTTATTAATCCAGCAAACATTCCATAAGCATGTCACTTGGGGATGATTTGAAGTGACCTCCACTTGAAATGAGTCTGGGATTCATTCCTAGCTATTATGTGAAATGAGGCACATGTAGCAGCTGACAAGTGCATCGTTTTGAATGGATGTACACATGTGTTATTATAATAGTACCAACATCATTGAACAAATTATAACATTTTAATATGCCTAACATTAAATGGAACCAAGTGTTACTGGGTTATTCCATTTAAAACCCACACTACCCCTGTGGAAGATTTTGGAAATATCTTCCACAGGGGGAGTATGTTTTTCAAATGTAATTAGTCAGGGTTAATCATTTTGAAAGCTATACTCCACCTGAATTATGGCTTTACCTATAATCTTCCACAACTAGTACTGGAGTGAGTATTTCAAGTGGAAGTTACCCAACTATTAATTCATACTCCCTCTGTGGAAGATATTTCCAAAATCTTCCACAGGGGGTGTGTGGATTTGAAATGGAATAGCCGTATAGCTGCCGTATGTGACAATTCATCTTGTTCAATACACACTATGGCCAATGTATCATGAATGAATAGTGATTCTGTTTGGTGGTCAGTGATTCCGCATGGTGGTGAATAGCTGCCGTATGTGAAAATTCATCTTGTTCAATACACACTATGGCCAATGTATCATGAATGAATATGAACTTGTCTCGTGGCCAGTGATTCTGCAGCCCTACTAGATATGGCCTTTTGACCGTAGCAATCTTTAAACATGCTATGCCCTGAGAACCGCTATAAACCAAGTGACCTCTCCCACCTCCCCACCTCACTGGAAGAGTTCAGACAGATAGGTCACTGCGTTTAGCGGTTCTCTGGTAGTGTTTAGGGATTGGCACAGTCAAAATGCTCTATAGTAGGGCTATGATTTGGCATGGTGATATCTGCTCCATGCAATGTGACAACTTCTCTTGCATGTACCACACTTAATAATAATTTTCAAACTCCTTTTGCAGCCGTCTGGGCAAATCAATATCCCAACCAACCAGTCCCAAAATGATATGAACCCTGAAATGCTCGACTAATAGTGGCATTATTGACTAATTCTATGGGCAAGAGCTGAAAAGACGTAAGATATAAATTGTGCCCTGTGGTTGTCAAACTGCATAAGGCACCAGAAACAAATATGTTCGGTCTTTGGATCGACCGTTGATGCTTGTTATTAATGAACTATCAACTAATTAATCAGAATTAACGCTAAATTTATAGTGGTCAATATCCCTACAATCAAAAAATACTATTTTATCACAATTAACAATAGTAAATTAATCGATTTAATAAATAATAAGCATCAACCAGGCATTGATGGTCAATCGAAAGATCAAACTAATTTGTTTCTATTGCCTATAGGGATGGCTTTGACTCAAAAGCATCACCAGTTGTACGTTGGCACCTAACAGAACCGGCTGTTTAACCGTGTTCTATTGTTCCAAAATCTTCCACAGGGGTAGTGTGGATTTTAAATGGAATAGCCCAATTGCTGGTTCTGGCAGGATGCAGGTGATCAAATGGCGGTTTGGTTTTGAAGCCTTCACTAAACATGACTGTAACAAAATGATACATGGTATTGAGATGGGAAATTGTGAAAGAGAGTATTTAATTAAACTTCTATGCAAAAAGGGTGTTTTTTTTGTTCACTTTGTTGGAGTAAGAAACCAGAACTAGAACCAGAACCAGAACCCAAGTGTGACATAACGTCACTGGGCGGGAAAAACCTCGTATGTAATTCCAAAGGTCAAATGCAAAACCTCATAAGTAAAAAGTGGGCCCCATTTACAAAACCTCATACGATTTTGCAGTTTTATGTGAGACGCAAAAAACGGTAAAAAAATTAACAGGATTTACATACAACATGGTGTTGCTCCTTTGGTCATTTACAGACACTTATGCACTTATGCAGTTAAAAGAGAAGAACCAGAAGGTGTGTTGAGATATTTTCTTCAAGTTGATACACAAAAATAGAATTTGATCAAAATTGCACATAATTATGAGGTTTTGTAATTGGGGCCCACTTTTTACATATATGAGGCTTTGCATTTGACCTTTTAAGTTTCGTTACATACAAGGTTTTTCCCGACCAGCGACGATAACCTGATCCAATCAGCCCAAAGACTGCAATAATGAAATTGAGATAAACTTAAAATAAGGACCAAAAATAACATGAAAATAAGAAAGTTTAAACCTTTTTAACCAAATATGCCAAGGATGTGGGGATTTAAACATCAGTAAGTGCATGGCACTGATCAAGTTAGCTGCTCAATGCCAGAAGTGGGTAAGAGCAATAGCTGCCCTGTGAACATTTGGAAATTTCCACACAGTGTACTCATCTACACATGGCAGCTACACGTGGCAGCTATTGCACTAACCCATTTCTGGCACCGAGCAGTCAAAAGTTAGCACTGGTGGTAACTCAATTTCCAAAATTTCAGACTTGGGTCTGAGTGGATCAGATCTGGTCTAATTTCTCCATGCAAACAACAGTATATGATGCACATAATTTGATGGCATAGAAGTATAAATTACTCTCGTTTGAGCCACCCTGTATACCAACCTGCGGCACGTTTTCATGTACCACAATAGAAGTATCATTAGTCACCCAGATTTTATTATTAACAGGAAGAATCTTCAGGTCATCGTAGAAATCCTCAAAATTACGAATAGTAACACAGTCCGGTCCCTTTTGGCCTGTCAGGTCATAATAAATTCAACTTACAAGTTATATATGTGATGCGATCAAGCAAAATCAGTCGAAACTCGGAAATATTGATTTTGAGATATAGCCAAACAAAGGAAATATTTCTTTTTGTTTTCTATTGTTTTGGAAATTCTTTAATTGCTCATATCTTTGGAACTGATTGTTCAATTGCAATGGAGTTTTCTGCAAAATGCTACTTTGCAAATGTTTGTTACTATCCTATAAGAAACTGAAAATGTATTATTTCCGAGATCCGACTGATTTTGCTTGATCGCATCATATTATAGATTAATGTTTGGCATACGTTCACTGTGTAATAATATAAATAACTATGTGGCTAATTGTATTAAAAAGATATTATTATTAATACATAATTGTGGGATAGGATTTTACGACAGGAATTCATAACAATTAGTGGGTTTTTAGCGGGTTCACCGTCAGACAAGTTTAGAACTGTCAAGATTTCGTCAGGAGTAGCTCTGACTTCTTCAGGACAAAGTACCTAAGAATGAGACATGTAGGCCGCCCCTTGCCTACTGATAGCTCTGAAAAGAGCCATTCACTGCAGACTGCCCCTTGTCAACAGAGAACAAGCAGACCTCGCCTATCTGCTCATTTTAAAGGTTTTGGTGGCTCTGAAATGAGCCGTTCACTGGAGACTGCCCCTTGTCTACAGAAAACAAGCAGACCTCAATCGCCTATCTGCTTATTTTAAAGGTTTGGTGGCTCTGAAAAAGCTGTTCACTGAAGACTGCCCCTTGTCTACTGAAGAAGTCAGAGCTACTCCTGATGAAAGCTTGACAGTTCTAAACTTGTCCGACAGCAAACCCGCTAAAAAAAACCACTAATTGTTAATACATAATATCAATATTTTTACCAATCATGTTGAATTGTTTCCAAAAGCCTGGCTTCAACAAATTGTCATTCATTGGGCTATTCCATTTAAAATCCACACTACCCCTGTGGAAGATTTAACTAAAGTCTTCCACAGAGGGAGTATGAGTTTTGAATATAATAGGCAATTGGGTAACTTCCATTTGAAATACTCACTCCAGTTGTGGAAGATATAGGTACAGCTCTAATACAGGGGGAGTATGGGTTTCAAAATGATCAACCCCGACCAGTTACATTAAAAAAAAATACTCCCTCTGATATTTCCAAAATCTTCCACAAAAGTGTGAATTTCAAGTGGAATAGCCCATTACAGGTACCTCATCCTCATCAAACTTTAAAATGGTGATTAACCTAGGAAGCAAGATACCTTTAAAAATGGCCTCCATTTGAAACTCACTCTGCCTTCAGGTTGAATCTTTCTCAGAGGGTGTATGGAATTCAAATGGAGCTGCCTAAATGTGCTCATTCCATTTGAAATTCATACTCCCTCTGTGGTAGATATTTCCAAAATGTAGGGGTAGTGTGAATATTAAATGGAATAGCCCAATTAGCCTCATTATTATGTTTTCAGGGTTATTAGGAGTTAAGAAAACCTAATAATGATAATATTGGATGGCTTATTTCGCATGATACCATAACATATCGGATTCGTCATACAAATATCGAACTCGCCGTTGGCTCGTCCGATATTTTTATGACTCATCCGATATGTTATGGTATCATGCTCAGCCATCCAATATTATATCAATATCAACATGACACAGTTACTATGATTTAGCATCTGTCAAAATCATTGTGCCCATCTTGGGAGCATACCAAGACAGGCAAATAACAGGTGGACGGGTAGCTAGTTAATTAGAGAATAATAATAGGAATTTTTGTTTTTACTATCCTCTACCTATGATAGATTATAGGCAGGTGCGCCGGCTTCCACTGCGATAAAAATATTGGGACCAGCCTGTCGTCTATCACAGGTAGAGGATAGTAAAAACAAAAATTCCTAATCGTTTATTCTCATTCTTAGTCAGTTAAAAATTATTTTAATAACTGTAAACTATTTTTTAAAGCAAAAACTAAGTTACCGTCATAAACACTACCCTTATTATAAAATGAACGAAACTTGTTTACAACTTCACGTATTCTGTTGCGCATACTGCTAGCAAGTTCGTGTATTTCACACTAGTCTATGCATATAACGCGATACATACGCGCACCTCTACAAGCCTGTTACGCGTTATCAACACTCATGATTATACTTTATAGGTATAATGGAACGCGTCTGGCCCATTTAGTTAAGTTCCAGGTGCACGTCCTTTAACACAATGCATATGTAAACTTTCTTTATCTGTGTCAATAATAGAATATTGATTTCAACGGAGTATTGAGCTGTATGGAAAAAATATTTATAAACAGGGTGTTGACACTGTGTCCCACTGACTAAGAATTCTATAATACTGGAGCTTTGTTCCCAGGGTTTTTTCTACTTACCATATTCAGGGCATGCACTATCCTGTCCAATCCCTAGATGGTCTTCCACTTCTCTATTTACCTTCCACTGTCTGTCGTACAAATACAATCTAAAAAAACAAGAAACAATCTACATAAACTCCTCAAAAAAAGTCTGGAAACTTTCAAAAACGGCTGTATATCAGAAATTTTTGAAATCTCTCTCCATATTGTTTCATATCAGTGAAAACATTGATGTTTCCTGTCAACAATGACAACTCATTTGTGACAATAACTCATTCCACGACTGAGTAACTTTCTTTGAAAGACAGAGAGGTCTCAAAGAAAATGTCCGAAACTGACCATTATCTGTGCTCATCTCATTGATTTGAATGAATAAATGAGAGGGTTAAGGGATCTGGAATGAGCGTTTTGAGCGTTTCGACAGTATATTTAGTGGGACATGAGAGCACATCAGACATATCTGAATACGAAGAATGTCTTTCTGATATCAAATAATTTTCATTTTTTGAAATTCAAATTTTATGACAAATTATTAAAATTTGTTGTGATATTTTTCACTTTTTTGATATATAACAGTCCTCGAAGTAAATTTTATAAATCTAATGATCCATTATTTGACATGTTGCATCTAACGCTATAATTTGGTTCATCTCAAGTTCGGTAGTGACATACGTGTGTATTTTGATTGCCGCAGTATCAAATCGCACCCATCAAGTTAAATGCTGTGAGTGTACATGCACACGTACGTACATGTTTGTCAGAAAAGGTCTATTCGCAGTCGTAGTGCACGTTAGTAACCATTGGTTACTGCTCCAAGCCTGGGCTCAAGCGCCTGTTCCGAATTTTGATATGCCATAGGCTTTGTGTTGTGATCATTTCGATCAGTGGTTCGTAACAAGGAAAGCGTAATCCATTTGACCTGGCAACGGTCATATTCTAACGTGCACTACAACAGCGATATGACTCGATACAAGGCCAAAAAAAAGTTGCTTGCCCCCCACCAACCGACCAAAAATTGTCCAAAAATTTAGTTTTTAGTTTATAAATTTAATGATTTTTTATTACTTTTTCTGTGTCTAAATTTCATTTCAAAGCTAAATTTGGCCAATTACTGTAAACTCATTATTACGTTTATAACTGGCAAGCAAACAATTTTTTTCTTGGCCTAATTGAAAGCCACTTTTAGAACTTTTAAGGTTGAAGATGATCACATACGTACCTTATTTCATTGTTGGTTATTATACTATATGCCAAGAAGAATGGATTATTTGGAATATCTGCACTACGGAGATTAAACAACCCTAAAATAAAAAACGCATACATCGTCTGATGGTTAATTACTCTTCTTGTTTGTTAAAAAAAAATTTAAACATGACCAGGCAATGATATGGTCTAGATAGTACAAACTATTCTTTCTTTAGATTTTAAAAGGCAAAAGCCCATAATGTTCAAGTTGTTAATTCTGGATCCTATATTGTCACTGAAAAAAACTTCCAAAATCAGGTTCAAATTCCAGATGGTGCTCTTCCAGAAAGGAGATTTATGACTATACTAATACTATTACTGATCATGCCGATGGCGGCGCCCACAGAATCGAATGGCATGTGATATTTTTGCGGTAAATACAACAAAATTCATTCATAAGTGCATCATGAGGAAAGAATCTGATGAAAATAGTGACATTCTAAAATAATTAAGCAATAACTGGGTGGACGTTTGAGTCAAAATAGGTTTTGTCCATGCAATATAGCGATCGTCACAGACAGGGCCAATATGACTTAAGGCAATTTTTAAGCTTACCCACATGATATGGCATGGAAATTTTGTGAGAGGGGGAGCGTTTAATACAAACAATACGGTACTCTGTACTTACATGCCACCTCATCCAGCTTGGTAATAATCAATGCTTCTGCATTCTTCTCCTTCATTATCCATCGAAGGCTTCTCTCATCTTTATACCCGAAGATCTTTTCCTCCCATGTGTATCCTTAAAAAGCAAGAGTAAACACATAATTTATAATGTAGGAGTTAATCCCTCTGTACCAGGCAGATGTGAGTTCATAAGGGCAATGTCGGGGAATATAGGTCACAATCAATGGGGCGAGATGAGGTCCATGACCATGCGCAGATCTGGCTGGACAGGAAGATATTTAATATTCCGAATTTATAATATGCCTACCAGTTCCATCTATAACCGATTTGCTAGAGAATATTTGTTACCATGTTTAATAAATTTGTATTAATCGTATAATAAAATGTGGCCAAATGTATATTTGTGTACATAGGGTGTGGATCCACTCTTCTACGGACTTGGCTACTAAGCATGTCGGGAAGGATATGGCGGTATGCTGACCTGGGTCAATATGTTCTGGGCAGATTAGGTCCGACCAATTGCCTACGACCTTGTGTGCGATCATGTGTGACAGGCAATTCCCGATAATAATAGAAGTTCCCTGTCTGTACTTTAATCAGCAGAGATGCCAAACATGAGGGTTTTGTGACCTAGCCTGTAACTTAATGTGCCAATTATAATTACTGAAAGTCATCTTTTTAACAACAAGATTTAGAATTACCTTCCTTTTTCCCCATTCTTCATATGCCGTAAAACCCCGTCTAGAAGCATATATAGTGTTTTTTATAAAAGCTTAATTAATTCGAAGCAAGCGTTAATACATTTGTATACCAATACAATAGATTGGTCTTAAAATAATACTTGTTTGTATATGTTTGGATCCGTAATTTATTTGCTCAAACTCCATAATGGCGACTGGATTAATGTAGCTTTAATCAGAAGCACACTATATGCTTGTAGACGGGGTTTTACGGTATAATTTTACTGATATTCAGGATTTAATATACATTTTCCATTTTAGATCTCCATATGTGACCCGTTCTGACAAAACCAGGAACAAGTCGCATTTTTGACATTTCATGATTTGAATAAAAATATAAGCATGGGACAATAAGCTTCAAAATGATACCAAAATTATAGCGTCAGTACTTTTCAAGATATGGATAATTTTGTAAATGATACCTTGATATTTTTGCAGAACTGCTATTCTTAAAAATGGGCTAATTAGTTTCCTGCTTTACACAGGATTGAACAGGGATTATCATAGTTCAACTGTCAATTATTGATAAGATTAAACCTCTTTTTAGTAAGTACTTTTAACGATTTGAAAGTCCACTTAGTCCCACGGTCAAATACCATGAAATTAAGAATTCCAAAATTTGATTTTTTTTTTTATGGGAATGTGACTATGACTTAAAAACATGCCTGGCGACTTGTTCCGGATTTTGTTGGAGCTGGTCACATATATGCAAGATTGCGACTCAAATTGAGTTTGGGTTGAAACATGCAGCAACTTGGATCTTACTCTAGTCCAGGTATGTAAATGGGCAACATATCCATTTCCTGAAAATACATCTGGTCCTGGGACAGGTGGCCGAGACCTTGCGTGCAGTATTGAACATTTAGAGGGATTTGTCTGGGGAATATGCTGCAGGGTATCACCCCTTCCTAAAAAAGTTTTTTCGGCTCTATTTACATGTATGATGAATTATCATTTTCCATTTCTATAAATTAATTTTGTTTTAACATTTCCAAATCAATATATTATTGAAAAATAACACCTTGATGTTTTGCAGAAGTTCAGTCTACAAATCATCTTCTTTTGAAAACTTGCTTGATTTATTGTTGTTAATGAGTTATGTAAGTTTTACCAAGGTGATAACCACAGGACCTACAAAAGTATATATTTGAATCCTTCTACATGCTCGCTATGAAATGATCGATGCAATTTTTGCCAAAGCTCACTACCATTCACAGGATGCTGTGAATGACCAAATTGCAACAGTTGAAAATAGTTACTATCCTTAAAAACATCATTTCTACTTCTTTTTCACAAACCCTGTAAATTTCACAAACTGCCACCTTTCCATAAACGTAGGCCATTTTTCTTCTCAATTAGATGTCGCTTTTGCGATTTTATTGAGTATTTGTTTAGATTTAGATTTAGCCACAAGAATAGGGTTTACTCACTTTGGATGAGATAGTGAACTATGGACCCTTGAAATGACCATGATGTTTAAAAAACTAAAATGCTACTGCATAGGCACCAGGTACCGTGTCTGCAGTACCATCACTGTCACCAATCTTGTCAAAATGATTGCCGTTGTAGCAAAAACATTTAATATTCATGTGGGCCAATATTATTGGTTGATATTGGTCAACAATTCAGCTAATTACACATTTATCAAGATTCTTAGATGAATACGAATTAATATATGCGTCAGCCCTCGAATTAAGGATCTGAAGGGGCACAGCAACTTTTTTAGGGCAAGTTGATAATTGCCTTGGATTTTCACTGAAAAGGTAAGGCAGCACAGCAGTTTGTAATATTTCAAGAGGGCATCATGGCAACTGTTGAAAATTTGAGAAGGGCACCAAGGCAATTTCTCAAAAGTGAAGAAAACACACACAAACATAGATAGATAATTTTATAATGAAGGGGCAGGACTGGGGCACCGACGGTAACTTCATTAGAGGGCACGGCAAGTGACTGCCTTGGGTAAATGGCATATTTTGAGGGCATTACGGCAGTGGGGATGGGCACCCACGGCAAAATACCATGGGTGCTGTGGGTTAATTTGAGGGCTGATATGCGTAGTGATATGGTCAAATCAAACAGTGAAATCCAGTACAAGTAGGTATTTTTCTTGGATAGAACAGTCACAGGAGATGGCACTCACAGAATAGGAAATACTAATTTGAAAAGTGCCTAATCGAAGAAGACAATTTCGTCTCACCCCCATTCACTGCTTAGCACGAGCAGATATAGATAGTGTGTGTGCGATGTCTTGTGGTTCGGAAGTCGCATAAAGCTGTTGGTCCCGTGTACAGGAAGAGTCAAACCCTGTGCACATTAAGTGTCAGAGCTATTCGAAAAAAGAAGGGAACCATCCCGGGTCTGATATCTGCAATCAATCCTAGGTTCCAGAATCATGCATAGGCAAACTGTGCACGTAAAGCCTGTGCGTTGATACTCAATCAGTTGAGGTAAGCACATATGTGACCCGGCAGCACAAATGAGCCGTAAATTCCCTAAAGTGTATTCTGAGTTATGGTGTAAAATGTGTACGAAGGTCGTATTCATCGGTAACTTAAGCTGGCCCGACATCTGTCTCATAGTCAAAAACTAATCAATAATCCTATTGTTGAAGTGGATAATAAGCTTCTACCTTAGATGGCTATAGAACTTTTAATAGCTCTGGTCTTTGTTTGCTTTTGCTAAATCCTGTTCAAGTGGTGGGTTATACCAGGCATTGTATTTTGTACAGGTATGCATAACCAACAATTAACAATGAGAGAACTTTCTTAAACCTCGTTGACTTGGGGATGATTTGAAATGACCGCCAATTATAACTGTTTGATATTTATTGCCAGCAATGTGGACAAAGAGACACATGTAAAAACGTAAAAGCTATAATTTTGTTGGAGCAAAGTTTAACAAACCATAACCCCGCTTCTGAATATCGTTTGAAGTCAAAAGATATACCATTTTAAGTTTATGATGTTTATTTTTAAAACACAAAATAAAACAAAATTGACCGGGGGAAGAATTTACGGCTCATTCGCCGTGAACGGTCACATATATGGAAGGAAGGAAGGAAGGAAGTATAGTAATTTACCTGTATAAGTATCAGCATCTACTGTAACAAGCGGTTCTCTAGCATACGCAGGTCTGCTGCCCTCTCTCTCCCAAAGGTAATCAATGATATTTGTAAACACCTCATCTGGTTCATTGTTGTATTCAAATTCCTGGATCCACACCATGGTGAGGCGCTTGAATTCATAATGCTCAAAGGTTAAGTTATAGTGGAAATATTCATCTGAAAAAAATAAGTAGACTTAGGTAGCAAGCATATAAAATTAATCAAATTACAGCTAATAATAATATTACACTAAGGTAGCACGCAAAATACATATCAAAACCACAGAGCCAAAAAAGTAGTGTCTCTACAGAAAGAGAGCTACAATTATGGAAACAATTTTTGGGACACACTGTAAATTTTACTCCTTGTTTCCATCCCCAGTCACATAAATTTTGATGGACGTTTTTCAAATAATGTTCTACGAGTAGCTTCAACCCTCCTGTAAGCTATATCCCTCCCCTTCCCCCACCGATCAACATTGTTATGGGGGAAGGGGGATCGATTTCAGTGCATGGTTCTAAACTATCCCAAGACTTTTTTCCATGATTGTAACTTGGTATTTAAAGCAAACACTTACCTATAGACATGAGTCTGGGATCAAATCCAATCTTGGCTTCCACCGGCATGTATTCAAGCAGCCACTCAACAGGTGACGGTATCAGGATATCTGGCAGTTCTGTTGTGGAAACAAACAAACAAACATATTATAACAGACAAATAAATATAGAAATAATCAATGTGATATCATGTGCTGCTGGCAAACATAAAAACATCCTGCCTCTGAATCTAGAGACGAAAAATAGATTTAAAAAAGGTCCCCGAACAGGCAGGTATGTCCGGAGTTTACTCTGGTATATCTGCCTATGCATGTCATGTTTCCATTTGTAAATTCATGTTTAATTGTGCTAGTGTGTGATGCGTAATTCTTCTTTCCCCTGCATAAAAAAAGAATCCTTAAAATTGGTTTTAAATTTTGCCCAACTTTGAGAAATATTCACCAAATATGGTTGAAAATGCTAAATTTGTAAAAAATCATAAAAAAAGCACGATTTTCACCCAAATTTCAACCACTTTTTGTGAAGTTGGTCAAAATAAAAAATAAAAAAACATTTCCTATAAATTATATCCATGTCTATTTTTTTATTAATAAGAAAAATTAACTGAGGAGAATTTGTTTGTTATGTTGCCTAAACAATTTGTGTCAAAAATGTGTTGTGGGGTTTTTTTTGGGGGGGGGGGCATTTTCTCCAAAACTGAGCATTTTCACCAAAATTTGATGTCATAGATGAATTCGTCAAATGTTATGCATACTTTTATGTACTTTAGACCACCAATAATTTAGCAGTTATGAAGCCCAGAGTTTTCATAATTCCGGGGTTAAGACCAACCTTACATCTGCCAGATTCAGCAAAGCACCCACATATTTGTATTATGGATGCCTTTTCCACTTTGAAATTGGGCTACTTGCATCACCCTTAAAGGAAATCTGTACCATAAACTAATCAATGGCTATATAGTTGCAGTAATAATAAAAGCGACAAACAGTAAAAGTCCCACGCTTATATACGTCCAAATAAAGGAGAAATTCTTAATTCCTTACGACAATCAGCCGTCAGTTTGCAATCCATGGTGGCTGCCATATTGATACCGATGTATTTTTATTACGCTGTAACGGTACCCGATTTTGAAACCAGCGAAATCCGTACCACAAGCCTCGTCCCTCGTGAACTTTGGTGACACGAAACGAATCCTACCAAAGTTCAGGTCCAACATTCGTTCAAAAGAACACGCGACCATTTTTACCCATAAAAATACAGAAGAACATAAAAAAATGTATTTTAAGTAATATTTATGATCAACAATGTCTTTTGAGAACGAAAAGTGTAAAACAGCACTAAAAAACAAAATTCGCTGTGGGGGTCGCGAATGCCATAAAGCAACACACGCTCGCCGAAGGTAGCCGAGGGTCTGTGTGAAAGGTTACACTACCGCTTGTGGCAGAAAGGATTCGTAAGCAGCTATCATGGCGGCTTCCATGAATCGCAGAAACGAAGGATTAAAAGTGCTTTTTCTTTTTTAGGAATATTCCGAAATTCATATAGACTGTCTGGTATGTTTAATTTAGGGGTATATAACTATATTAGCCATTGATTAGTTTATGGTACAGATTTCCTTTAATCTGAAAACATTGTGGCTAATAGAGGTAGTCATTGTGACGTCAACGCTGCCATCTTGTGGGTACGGAGTGCCTTGTTGCTAAGATCACCGCGTTGACGCTTGACTGTCAGAGGTGCGTCACGCGCTGCGACTCCCGCGTAATCAGGGGCGTAATGTCTAGTGCATGACATGCAGAGTGGCAGTACAAGGCTGACAGCCTCTATAATTACCTGGATCATTTGGATCCCTTTCTTCATCAATGGTGCCTTCTTTCATCAGCTCCCAGTTGCAGTCAAGTTGCTGTTCTGCTTGGATCCAATATCTAGCATCAGTCCATATCATAGCCTTATCCAGAGTCACTATAGCTGTACCTACAATACAATTATTACAATGATTATCATTTGTGGTTGTCATACTGATGAACCCAAGATAATTAGCAACTGTCCATTTGTATTTTACTAACTGTATACCATTTTCACCCTGATGTGGCAGTAACATCAGTGCGATTTCATTAGGCGAACCTTCAAATCGCTAGCGTTCGCTCAAAGCGCTGGTGTACACATGCATACGTCACATAGATGCCTGAGCAAAAGAGCTGCTTCAATGCGTTGACATCACTGCCACATTAAGGTGAAAAATGGTATAGTCATGCACATTGCCAGTGATTTGTACTGGAAATTATCTAAGTTTACTGTACGTGTGTGTGTGCATTGATTTTACTAAATGTTTGAGAACCTACACTTGAAAGCATGTCATTTATAGAGGACCTACCCTCCTTTTGAGAACCTCAATCTGTGTCCTCAGAAGTAACCTACACTGTAAAATACACCTATAATCACATATATCATTGGTATTTTCACATACATGGTGTGTGTGAAAATTGTAAATTTATCCCAAAATAAACATTGGGCAAATGCTGAGTAGGGCGGTGAATTGTATTGGGCATATGTAATAAACTTGCCATTAATGTTCTGCAATTCATGTGTTTATTAAAAGTAAAATTTTGAAATTATTTCCAAAATATTAAAATGTTGTAAAATTATACTTCTCAAATTTGAAACGTTGCATGTCCTAAGAATGATGATGAGTTGCCATAAATGTCCTGGTAATAACTGTGTGTTTTTAACACACAGTCCTTGGAAAAATAGAACAGGAGATTGTGTGTTTGTTTACTATAAAACAAGTCCATTATTTCGTCTGTATCATCACAGTCGCTTATGTGAAAATGCGGGTGAATCCACAGTGATGCATGTTGAGATTTCATGAACATACCGTAAACGTTCGCCTAATGGTGCTATGGGCTCCCTTGACATAACTGGAATTTTAGACACAAACTAAAAGTGCCCTCCCCCAAAAAATTCCACCAGCAATTACGGGCATGTACCCTTAATTCTTGTTGGGATTTTTAGAGGATGGAGTTCTCTACTTGTCAGGGGTGTGATTGGTGCTTTTTGAAAAAAAACCCAAGGCAATGAAATTGCGAAGCGGAGCGAGCGAAGCGAGCTCTCGCCTGTTGCGGCCGGGGGTCCAGGGGCCCACTTAAGGGACCCTGGTGGGGACCAGGGGCAACGCCCCGGTAGGGGTCGAGGGGGCGAAGCCCCCCGAAGCCAGAGGGGTTTTACACACTTGAGCACCACTGGAGATGCAATTTCATGGGGTAAAATGCAAAAATGAGAAACTGTTAAAATACTTCACTTTATAGTATAAAAACATTTATTATCTGTGAATACATACTTCCAGTATCATATCATTCACATACACATGAGAAATTGCATCACCATTTTTGCACAGTACAGTGTGTCAATAAATCATCCAGTCAGGGTTCTAAGGAATTTTCATTTTAAAATTGGAGATTTTCTCATATCTGGAAACTGAAAATTCCGGAAATGTGACATCTCTGTTAACCATTTAGCTCTTGGTCCAGGACCACTCCAAAAGCGACAAAAAAAATTTTTAAAAAATGTTTTTTTTGTTTTTTTGAAAATCCGAAAAAAAAATTTAATCCCAAAAATCCGGAAATCCGGAAAAATCCGGAAAAATCACACCCCTGATTTGTACACGAAATTTACCTGAAGGCAAAGGTGCCCATGTGCGCCATTAGGCGAACATTTACGATATTGTGACATACAAGGTTTCAAATTTAGAGTCCTGGGAAAGGTGATAATATGCAAGTTAAGTTTGTTCGACTTATAATTGGCGAAAATGATTCAGTTTTTGTACTGCATGTCAATTTATTCCTAACTCACGCTCACATAAAGCAAGCGCCACAGAGAGTACAGAGTACAGAGAGGCAACGCATCTAGGGTAAGTGGCAAGTGCTGCACCCAACTGCATGCACACCATTCTATATTAATGTACACGATGTTATGAGTTATTTTTTTTCGCCAATTATAAGCCAAAAAAACTTTAGGTGTGGGTGGGTGTGTCGCTAGGATCTCACTCATCCCTCTCACCACAGTTCTAACCCCAATATATGTTTCTACATTCAACTTAATGACCTTTGACTGCATTGTGTGCAAAAACTCATAGTCCACAACTTGAGGTCAAATTTCAATGTTGAATGTGGGTTTTAAATGAATTGTGCTGCTGAATTGAGACCATTTTTGGTCCCTAGTGTGCATGGTGTGTGTGTTGGTGTGAAGAATCTCTTACCATATGCACCCCTAAATCCAGACATAAATTCTTGTCTTCTATCCCTCAATGGAGGCACTTCACTCTGAAAAAAAAAATTGAATTAAATCGGCTGTATTCCATAGTGGCGTATAGTGATTTTCGGTCATTTTTTTGAAAATTGGCACATATGTTTTTAATGATGTTCTCTTTCATTTTTTCTAAGTCTCATCAGTCATAATTAGCTAATTAATTAGTAATTAATTAATTAAATGTATGATATAGTTACAAAGTGACATTTTTGTATTCCATAGTATACAAATATTTACTGCTCATGAGGATCTGGTGGAATCTATTGTCCCGAGGTGAACTGGAGACCGTGAGCCTACTATTTCCCGAGACCGCCAGGTCGAGGGAAATAGTAGGCTCACGGTCTCCAGTTCACCGAGGGGACCAATAGATTCCACCAGATCCCTAATTTAGAGCAGTAAATATTTGTTTTATATCCTTCATTAATATATTCTTTGTTCATTAATTGGTTAAATAATAGAAAGGCCTTTATCATAGACATAGGCCTAGGCATAAATGTAGGCTAAGCCCTAGCATAATCAAGGCTAGGCTAGGCTTGCCGTGCTTTGTTTTGATTGAATACACGTAGGCCTACATGCACAAAGCACGCACACAATTGAGTGGCTATAAAGCTTACCGTCGTAATGTTTTAACCTCTACAATACCGCCGTGAAACGAGTAACCATGTTCTCTGTTATTTCGCCGTCAATATTAAGATATTGTTCCTGATGTAACTCAGATTATGTCATTAAACTGCCGTATTTTAGCTGCACTTCTGTGCTGCTGCTTGTGTACTTCGCAAGACAACACGACTTGCTGCACATTAATACCCCAGAACCGGTAGCGATATCCCGCGTATGTGGCGAGTTGCACCGACCGCTAGGAACTGCGACGCGGCCATGAGGTCATACGCGCTCAGAGGGAGTATAGCAAAAAATATATCCCGGGGAAATAGCACTTTGAGTCGGCTTTTTAACTGCTTTGCAAAATAGCAAAACTATTTTTGGTCACATGATACTCGTTTAACCAATTAATGAACGAGAATATATTAATGAAGGATATAATGGCGTATTGACCATACGCCACTTTTTATACACATCTTATAATTACGAAATATCGGCAAAATGAAAACATCGATGTCATAGTGGCGTCTGGCGTGATCGGACCTATACGCCACTATGGAATACTGAACGACGAAAAGTAACGCCATAGGGATTACACGGCGACCGAGGTGGCGTGCGGTTAACGTTAGGTTAGGGTATTGCGTTTTGTTCGTTTTCCATAGTGACGTACAGTTTTATTTTCAGTTTGCCAGCAATAGTATGTATTTATTTCTTTTGAAAAATATAAACAATAAAATCTATTTAGTTTACTACAGAAATTTCACATCATTTACAAAATATAATGAATGTCTGATTTACACAACTCGATTTTAAATTGGCATTTCTTCAAACCCGATTTTCTCGAAAAGTTGTTTATTCGTGGCGCCCCACTATACGCCACTATGGAATACGGACGACGAATTCATCACTAAGGCTAATGAAAGTTGATTCCAAGTTTTCCATCACCCTGCTCGCATCACTTTTATCATTTTGGCTAAAACTTATTTTCATGAAAAGACAATTTCTACAGAAATAATCAAAATAGACAAAAAAGTCTCAAAGTGTCAGACATGCCTTACTGACAATTTCACCAGTTTGACTTAGTTGTAGGGGTAGAGGAGGTTGTCAATAATGGAAATTCCCTAATCATGTTCCTGGTGATTACAAAAAAAAAATCATTTTGATAAAAACATACTCAAATCTTGCAAATCAATGTTGCAAAATGTCTGTAAAACTTGTCAGCGTTTACACGCTAGCTTCCTTTATAATACTTTCAGTTTGCTAACATACCCCACTTATCGTTGATCCCATAGGCTACAGTCTACCTTCCTGGTATGATACATGAAGTTTCCATCTATGGTATGATACATGAAGTTTCCATCCAGGTATCCACATAGATTGTCTGACCCCCATTACATAAACCTCATCTTCTTTCTCCCATACAACCCCACTAATTCCCACCCATCATGACATCTGAACCCCAATAGATAACTTACCAGATGCGGGTCTGTATTGGATATAATGTAAGCGTCTAAATCCCATCTTCTTTCTCGCATCCGATCCCGCAGTAATTTTAACCTCTCCTCGGTTCTGATGACTGTTGGTGGCAAGTACTGAATTCAAAACGGACAAATTTCCTCTCGGCTGTTAATATTGCAAATAATTATTTAAATGATACAGGGTGGCCTGTATTGACCGGTTATTCCCGATGGTGCTCCTGTAGAAAGGAGGAATTTACGCCTACTAATACTCCAAGATGGCGCCTCGTATCGAATATTGCGGTAAATAACTAAATACTATGGAATTCGGGACGTTTTGTAAGTGCATATTAAGCAAGAATATGATTTACTTCTAGAAATTCTACCATAAATAGGCAATGAACTGGATGGAAGTTTGAGTCATAATAGGTTTTGTCCATGCAATTTAGCGATCGTCACTAATGACTGATGCATTTTTAAGCTTACTCACATGATATTGCATGGAAATTTTTGCATTTTTGTCCATTTTTCATTGAAAAAATGGGGAGGTGGCGTACATGAGAGAGGGGGCGTTTAATACAAACAATACGGTATATTGTATGGTCATGCAAATGAACAATTCTGAAATTTGTAAAGAAATTTTGGAAATTGTTATCTGCAGGTGACAAATGTGTGGAGTGGGTTAAAAAAGACCCCCCGTAGAGCCTGTACTTACAGTTGGTGATGTTTCACAGTTGCGTATATCATGTGCTGCCCTCTTGGTTCTATGCAGACTGCGTTTGAAACGCTTTGGTTCTTTTCTGGCTTCTGGAGTTGCTGACACTAGGAGTGATTCTGCAATGAGATTTTAAAATTAGTTTCTTGTTATCTTAAATATAGCGGATAGTGACGGGTACCGGGGTTGTAGCTACAGTGGGCGGTGGTGGGCAGCAGAGCCACTCAGTTTTGGAGCCCACCACTCATCTGCAATTTAAGCACAGGAGCCCACCACTCAGAGACCAAAATTGAACAATTTTATTGAATTAGTCAAGAATTTGATCAATATTGACAACAAATTGCTAAATATGCACAATTTTCATCAAATAAGCGCAGTTGGAATCTGCATGTTCGACAAAAGCAACAGCACCCTCTGCTTTCTCCGCCGCAATGTGAGGGAATGTCCCCTTTCTTAAGGGTACACAATGTATTGTTGGTTGAAGCAGCCAAAAAGAAATTGATTTTCATTATCAAAATCAATATATTATTGAAAAATAACACTTTGATGTTTTGCAATAGTTCATTAAATCATACTTTGAAAACTTGCTTGATTTATTGTTGAAAAACTAATTAATGAGTACCGGTATGTACATTTTACATTAGGTGTTGTTGTTTCAGCCCTCTAGTTTAGGCCCTACAACATACTCAAGAACCACATGACCTACAAAACTATCTGTGATATTTGAATTCTTCTACACACTCGCTATGAAAATTGAAATGATCAATGCAATTTTTGCCAAAGCTCACTAGCATTCACAAGATCGCAACAGTTTCAAATAGTTGGTTGCTAACCTTAAGATCAAGGAATCTAGGCTTACAAGACAAACATCGAAAATGTCACATTTTTCAGTCAAGGTAATGAATACTTCTTCCGTATCGCTGTTTAGCCAGCAGACATTGAATGTCATGAAAAACATGAATATGCATTATATCTCTACCCCCTGTAAGGTCAAGCACTTTGTGTCAATTCCAACCACTCCGATGTACCGATTGAGACCATGTGATACTTGATGAGCAGCTTGACATCATGATACGCATGCGTGATAGTGATCTAAAGTTGTGAATCTGAGGTGCAGGAGCTGCCATTTTGGTATTTGAGGTGTGGAACCAGACATGACCAAAGGGTTGGGGATCACATTTTTTTACTATCACTAAATGTTTCGGAATTGAGGTCCGCTAAAAAGAAGACCATTTCTGGGACTGTAATTGGTGTACATGTCACATTTTGAATAGGGAGTGAGAAGTGACCAAATTGGCTGTCAGCACAAGTGTTGGGTCTCTCACAAGTTCCAACAGGTGCTGAGTATAGTGTTTTTATGTGTTTAATGTGCACTAGTTCCAATAATTGGAACTCACAGGCTCTGACCTAGACTGCCTAACTGGCCTGTATCTCGTTTCGGCCAAAGTACGTCTGTAATACATACCTGTTTTTAATGACTTTGCAACAATGTTTCTATTGTCAGCAATAACAGCTTGCATTCACACTTTTGAGTTTATATGGTGAATTTTCGTACACATCATAAATAAGTGAAATCAGAATATCCTGAAAGGAATTTAGGTAACTAATTCAACGACACTGACCTCAAGAACAGCTAATGTTTTCATGTAAACATGGCGTCATTAGACATTTTAGCCTACGTTTCAGATCCTACTATCGGATCGTTGAAACAACGAAACCTCAATCCCGGCCTCATTCACGAATTCACTCACCTTCCTACACCACCAGTTGAAATAAAACTCAAACATCCCGTGTTATTCCTCAAAACTACATGCACCTTCATTAATAAAAATTGAAATCCTAGTAGAAATCCGTTATCGAAAATTGTTTGATATAAAACGTCACCAAAAGTAATTTTTCTGAAGAGTAGATACCGCGTGTCAAAATGGCGGCCGCAGTCGCATCCCCCCCGCATTGTACGTGTACCCAGGTCACGGTATGTCTACGTGACGAACAGTCAAGGTCAGAGAACAGCGCAACCTGTCTGCTGTCATGACGTAATATAATGGCTCCGCCCAATGAACGGCGCTGTCAATCATCCTTATTGCCTTTGTCGAACAGACTTTTACGCAGGTAAGAGCTCACGCTGTCCTCACTTTTAGGATCGACGAGCGTCAGGCCGACACAATCTGGTTGTGTAGGAGACTATCATCGTGATGCCCACGTTGGAACCATTGGATTACGAAGAAATATTCATACCAGGACTGAAGCAAATGTGGCCATTTCTATGTTTGTACCGGGCAAGTACCGGACATTTTTCAACACGGAGCTAGCGGAAAATACTGCAAATTCGTCCAAGGTAAGCAAAGGGCTGGGGATCGCATTTTTAACTTTGACTAAACTGTTTCGAGTTAAGGCACGCTAAAAGTAGACCATTTCGGGGCTGTATTTGGTGTACATGTGACGCTTTTGAAAGTATACCGCTGAATCATGTACCAATACACAAGGTATTGGTACATGAGATCAGGTATAGCTCTGACCGTGAGTACCAAGGAGCTATACATGTATGTGTATGTATGATGTGCTATCCAGGAAGAAGCACACAACGACAAAAAGACTTGTGATATTGCTATACTTGATTTTAGCAAAGCATTCGATGTAGTTCCGCACCGTAGGCTATTACAGAAGCTAAACTACTAAATAAAACGCTCAACTGGATTGAATCTTTTCTCACAAACCATCACCAAAGGACTGTTGTGAATGGGAAAACATCAGATTGGATGCCTTTATTGAGTGGTATCCCACAAGGCACAGTATACTATTGAGGCCTCATCTGTTCATACTCTTTATTAATGACATCACGGACTCCGTAAAAGTGACGGCAAGATTATTCGCTGATGATTGCATTATCTACCGTACCATCTCAGACCAGAAGGATGAAGAGTCTCTTCAACAAGACCTGAATAGCTTGGTAAATTGGGCTGATAAATGGGGCATGAAGTTCAATGCCGCAAAATGCAATGTCATGAGAATATCAAGACAAAGAACTCCAGGGAGTGCAAACTACACCATGATGGGGGAACATCTTCAAGAAGTTACAAATCATCAGTATTTAGGCATGCATATTGAAAACAATCTCAAGTGGAACAAGCAGACAAAACATGCTTCTACTAAGGCAACAAAAATGCTCAATTTCATCAGGAGGAACTTTTATAACTGCTCCAAAGGTGTTAAAGAGAAGCTGTATCTAACCTTGGTTAGGCCACACCTCGAGTATGCCTCGATAGCATGTAATCCAGTCACAAAAGAAAACACAAAACTCCTCGAAATGGTGCAAAGATGCTCTGCACGCTTTGTCTTAGGAGACTATGAAATCAAGTGTGAACAATATGCTTCAAACCTTAAATTGGAACACTTTGGAGCAGAGACGTGAAAAGCAACGTTTATGTGCTTTTCACAAAATAATTCATGGTGGATTTGAGCTTGAATTGAATAGATACACCACCAAGAAAGTTTACAGACCAAGACATACGCACAACCAACAATACCAGAGCAACTCTAATTTCATTACAACAAGCCAGTTCGCTACATCATTTTTCCCCCTTACAATTTAATCTTGGAACAAATTACCCCAATCGACTGTAGACATCAAAACAACTGAACAAGTGGAGCAGATCTCAACGACGACGACCAGAAGTAAACATTAACGTCCCACACTCTCGTCAGCCCTGTGTTACACTTCCACGAGGAGGTCTACGGGGAGAATTTCTAAAAGGTACAAGGTAATAATTTGATAAGCTTACTTATCATGCACACACATGAATGCATGCAAATTGTTCATGAATCATGTGCTGACTGCTGTCATGACGTTTTAAATAATTTTACGAACTCTTACCAATCACAAGAATAACTGCGATGAGCGCTACACACGCTCTCATGGACGGCATATTTCTGGTAATCAAGTCAAGCCTTCTAATAGCTGGAAAAACATGAAAATTGTCTGTCAAATTCAGCTTTGTTTACACTGCAGATTGCGACTGGTACAGCCCGGGCGTCGGTTGAGTACTTCCGGTTTCGAAATAATTAGCCTAACTTTCTTACGCGTATGAGCAGATTGGTATTACTGCGTAAAGCGTAACGTATCATGGACTACTCCTACATTCCGTTGTTTCTAGTCATCATCATGATCATACGCCATGCATCCATCTCTCCGATGAGTTGCTATCTACTGAAGATAGTAAAAGACTTTTGGAGCTTTTGGACCAACTGATGGCCCGGGACATGATAGGCATACCCTTTCTTTTAACATGTCTTACCTCTTCGTCTCTTTCTTTATTTGGCTTTATTTTCCTAGTGTTTTCGTTAGCTTTAAAGCCATAATATACGATCTTATAATATGAAATTGGTTAATTTTTTTCAAACCTGATTTTTTTGGCACTATAGGGCCTATTTTATATTTGTCAATGTTTACAATATGTCCCAACTTGCACCTAAATGGAATCGGCCAAATTTGTTGTCTTTGTAGGTCAACAGAGCAAAGTTCGACATATTATCATAATTTAAAAATCATGATAATATCATAATAATTATGTCCTCCCATAGAACTGCGTGTTAAATTGCCAAAATAATCAGTGGGGTTTCTTTCACTCAAGTAAACCGGTACTTTGTTATTTCAACTTATGGACAGCAACCCTTCCCGGCAGTTAATACTAATATTATTTCAACATTTTGAATAAAGAATAACAAAATTAAAATTTGACGGAAATCGTACATTAAGGCTTTAATCATTAACTTTAAAACAAAACAAAAAAAATTTCAATCGGCTTTTGAAGATAGGCGCGCGTTATACATGCTCTTTCATTTCTGGATGACACTTTTGACACGCCCCATCGTTTTAATTCTTTCGTAACGTACACAAAAGAATTTTGTCATGAATTTCACAGTTCTCATCTTCTCTGCATACCTTTTTAGGCCAAGTAAAAATAAAAATCATGTTTCCCGTCCGGGTTTTTAAAAATTAGGAGGATGAGGGGCATTTTATTTTCTATTTTTATTGGAAAACGACGCTAAATACCTGTATTTGGCACCATATGTTGGGTATCGGACATGCAGATTGATATCTGAGAAAAAGGAGGAGGCCCTTTTTATTTTATTGTTTTGAGAGGTAGGCCCCTCTTACTTAGTGATCAAAAAACTCTTCTTAAATGATGTATTATGCATTTACAACCCCGTAAAAGTTCCAACTTCTGAAACATCTTTTTCAACAAGTTACAACTGAACGTTGACAAAATAAAAAGAAATTTGAAAAATCTTCAAATAAGGAGGAGGCCTCGAGGGCGAGGACGAGAAACATGTATATTTTTTACTTATCCTATTTGTGATGGCAAGCCTCCGGCCCGGGGTGGGGGGGGTCTTCGAAAAAAAACACTTACGGGGATGTGCCACCATAGGTATTAGAGGAAATTTTCCTCTAATACCTCGTATGCTGACTTTCTCTATACCTACTTTTTGCTGTTTTTGCCACCAATCAGTATATACCAATTTTTCACAAAAAGCACCCTAATATGCCTCAATTCAATTGGGCGCATTAGTCTCCACTGAAAACCCACCCATCGATATACCAAAATTGCTGAAAAGGTACCCGAAAACCGTGGCACATCCCCGTATACCCAGGTATAACCAGGGATCGAGAACCCCCTCCGGCCTCCGGTCCAGAAAAAAACACGCAATGACTCTTCATGTCCGAAACATGTAACAGTGTTAAACCACACTGCCAAAGCACCATGGTTCAGCTATGGTGCAGTTAGTGCCAGTTTACCGCTCTAGTTTATTCTATACCTGACTTTCTCTATACCTACTTTTTGCTGTTTTTGCCACCCATCAGTATACCAATTTTTAACCAAAAAAAACACCCAAAAATCACTCAAATATGTCCTAATTGGGCGCTTTTAGGGTCATACTCCACTGAAAACCCACCCAGTACCCATCGATATACCAAAATTGCTGAAAAGCATACTGCAGTTACTGTCCGTTTTCCTATACACAATACACAGTGCTCTCACCATTGACGCGTGACCTCTACACTGTACAAATGATGTATGTTGGAAGAATGGACACTTGCCTAGTTAACATCACTGTGTGAAAAATAACCAGCCAATATTTAATTTATTCTCCAAAACTTCTAGCAAATATGTTTCTCTAACATGACCTAAAATTACAGGTTAGATGTTCAGAAATGGTCGCACTTTTGTAAAATATGAGTGAGGGCAAAGCATAGCTAGCTCATAGCTAGCCAACTCCCCGTGTTAATTGAATGGAGATTTGACCGAAAATATTGAGCTATATTGGTAACGGACCGCTCCGTTCTGAAGGATGCCACAAAACACTACAAGCTACGTTTAAACTATTCTAAATAGGTTCTAGAAAATATAGTTTTGTAACATGTCCTAAATTTTTAGCTAATTTAGATGTTTGGAGAGGGTCGCACTTTTGTGTTTTAGGAAGGATATGTAAACGACAGATAACACCAAAAATATGAAGAAATTATTTCCAAACCGTGTTAAGTCAACAATCATTATGTTGCTCATTTTGAAGAATGCTGGTTAACAAAAAGCAGGTCTTTGTCTCATTTCGTGAACAAAGGTACACACACCATTGTTTCCTTCGTTTCCTTTATAATCGGTTACCCAACTGAAGCTATAATACCAGCTTTATTGCGATGTCGCACATTGAAAACAGACACTTGTGCACAACCAGAGAAGATCTGATTTAATCAGTTGAGCTGCTTCAATGAGTGTTATCTTGGTTTAATAGCTTTTAATGGGGTTTAAGTCCTGCAAAGGTCGAGCTGAATTCTACTGTAGACATGACTACATCATGGGTACCCAAAACCGTGGCACATCCCCGTATACCCTCAACCAGGGATCGAGAACCCCCTCCGGCCTCCGGTCCAGAAAAAACACGCAATGACTCTTCATGTCCGAAACAGCTCGGATCACCCCCAGAAGATTTTCACAGGATTATACATTCACATTATAGAAAGGATGGAATTATAACTCTCATTTTTGAGATTCGTGTTCAAGTTCGAGATTGAAAAAAATAGGAATTTCTAAGGGAACGTCTCGCAGATCTACTCACAGACCCGGGGGGTACTCAGTACAAATGACCATACGGGGACGTGCCGCAAACATGAGTAGCATTTTCAACCTTCTGGTATATCAATGACCCCTTTTTCAAAGCCTATTTTGGTATATTTTCTCAATTTTTTCTGAAAACAGCCCAATTTTTCCTTAATCTAGCCAACATTTTGGGAAAATTTGTAAAAACTAAGACAATTTTGGGTAAATTGGCCCGAAAATTTTTACTTTTGGTATATCAATGGGTCCAAATTTCTTGAAAAATTGGTATATTTATGGGTCTACTTCCAAAAAAAAAAAGTCCTTTCGTTAGAAGGCTAATCCCCTCCCCATCCCCTCTAACGTAAGTGTCAAATATCGACAATTCCAACCCGTATTCACTGGGCACAGGGCCGTCGCGTCGCTATGGTCGATGGGGTTGTGGAAGGGTGCGACATAACTTGCTAAGAAACAATACTTCTATTTTATTTTGAAATATATTTCTTCATAAAAAATTAGGACTTGCTGGATTTTCAAATAAAAAAGAATCAAAGTGCGGTATAGGGCCTACAGATGCTTTAAAAATTACTTTGCAAGTTACATGTTGCGAGTACTGCACTCTATAATTATTTGAAATCATTTTGAAGCAACCACTCTAAAATGTCAATATCGTACTTAAGAAAATACTAAAATTTTACAATTATAAATTAAATCCTTAAAAAAGATCAACTTTGACCGATGTTTTAACTATTTCTTTACAATCGGCCTTTTTCACCCTCCCTCCCTCCCTAACGAAAGCACTTTTGTTTATAGGGCTTCATCGAACTTTTGGGTTGTTCTAGTGGCGTAGCCAGGGGGGCAGCTGCCCCCCCGGAGCTGCCCACCAGTGAAAAGTCTTGCCCCCCGCGTGCCCGCCCCCCTGTGGGGTGGTGACCGCCCCGACATTTAAGACTCTTTTGTGTTTCTGACCAAATTTACATTATATTTTGCCATTTTAACCTAAAAAGTGCCATTAATTTTTGCGCGCTTCGCGGGAATTTATTAACTATCTGTACCATATTTCACCAGTTTAGCTTCAATATGGACAAATTTGTCGCGCGCATTTGTAACATTAACTGACTTTGTCGCCAAAAGGTGCCCCTTTAAATTTGTCTGACCCCCTTTGCCCCCCCTCTGAAAAAGTGCTGGCTACGCCACTGCTTTAATCCCCTCTCCGATGTGAGAAACACATCTCATACTCTCATCCCTCTCCCTACATCTCTCTTTCTTTCGCTCTCTTTTATGAGGGGCCCCGTGGACGGCGACGGCCCTGTACTCTGGCTTCCTTTCCCTTTTCTCCTTCATCGTTTCCTTTCTGTTCTCTTTCTCTTCCTCCGTCCCCTTTCTTTCTCCCTTTCCTTCCCCTTCTGCCTCTCCTTCCCTTCTTCCTCTCCTCCCCTTCCCCATTTCCTCTCCTTACACCGTTGCCTTTTCTTTCTCTCCCTCCTTCCCCCTTTTCTTCTCTCTCCCTCTCCTATACATTTCCCTTTTCTTTTCACTCTCCCTTTCCCTTCTCCTTCCCCTTTCTCTTTCTTCCTCTCCTCCCTTCTCCATTTCCTAATTCACGATATACCGGTAATACACGTAGGCCTACACATTTTATAGCAAATGATTAAAAAATTATATTTTTGATATTTAACAGTCCTCCAAGTAAGGGGCTGTGCAATTATGAGCCCCCCGGGGAAATTTTCCAAACGGCTAGGCTAAAAATCGCTTGCCCCCTCTCAGCCCGCCAAACGGTTGCCCCCCTCTCGACCCGCCAAAAAATCTTTGGCCCCTGCACATGCTAAATTTCCGTACGGTTTTCCTAAGCCTTTTAAGCTCTTTTATTTAAAAGGCGCCCCAAGAATGTGTGCCAAAAATCGCTTGCCCCCACCCCTAGTCGGCTTGCCAAAAGGATGATTCGGCTCGCTAAAAATTTCTTGCTCCCCCCCAATTTTACCCTCCCCCAGGGCTCATAATTATTGCACAGCGCCTAAATTTTTATAAATCTAATGATATGTAGCCGCTGATGAAAAGCGAACGATATCAATTGAACATTTTGACCTTTTTAAAGATATGGACCCCCCCCCAATACCAAAAAAATATAGGTCTTTGGGGGAAAATTTTTTATCTTCAATAATTATGAAAGAACAAAAAAATAATTGATCGTCGGCTTTTCATTATTTTCCATATCATATGAATAGACAATACTAGCTAATATACTGCAATATTCAGTATTTGACTTTCCGCGACCGCTATCATGGCTATTGACTTTTCCTTGCTACTGGTTTTGTCCTTGGTAGCAGACTTGAAACCGCCACCATTCAACATCCCAAGTCCAATGCACCTGTCGCACATCCCCAGGTCCGATGCGTGATAGAACACGCATCGTAATTGGCTAAGCACAGCTTGAGGTCCACCGCGAAACCAATGATAACTGTTCTTTGATTGTGCAGTTAATTGGGCTGTTACATTTACTTTTGTTCCACCCGATCAATGTAAACTAACGAACTAAAATAGTAAGCAGAAATATACTTTGCCTACAGTCTTGTCAAAAAAAACCATACATAGATATAAATAATATATCGTGTATTATAAATATGTATGTAAAAATACATTATGACGATTTAATAAATTTTAAATGACAATAAAATTCAGTTTTATCGAGGGATGTCAAGCCGGAGTTTACATCTCTACTACTTGCACTACGACACTTCACAACTCAATTTGTTTTACGAGCGGTTTGAAAAAATTCAGGAAAGTGTTTGTATACCCTTTCATAAGTCATAAATTAGAAATAAATAAAAAAACGAAAAACGAATTATATTTATATTAAGTGTTTTACTTGTGATAATTTGACAAATTAGTGTGCTGTTTATAGTTTTTAAAATTACTGTAGGGAAACCGGATTTTTTTTAGTTGTAGAAACACTTCACCCACATGACAGAATGGGAAAACAAACTCGATTGTCGACTCGTAGTCGTACGCGATAAATGGCAGATTGATAAATAACGTACTGGACCTATATCTGGGATAAATACTAATTTTACATGGAGGATCAGGATGATATAGCTACCAATTGTGTGATTATATCCCCTGTATAAGGGAGAGCAGGCTTTTAACCATGCCGTACATTAAACGGTTTGTCCACCCGTTGCATCTAAGTAACAAACCACTACCAAAAGGATGCCGTACAGAATTGGAGAGCATCGCCAACAACTCTCTATGTGGGCTGATACGACAGCTATCGGATATATCGGATTTAGCAAGCGGAATATTTGAAGAGGTCGCGGAAGAAGCTGCGATTATCAATGAACGGACCCATGCGTTGAGGGCCCGTGCTGCCAAATTAGAGGAATATGTGTGTAAATTGGATGCCAGAGCAGTTAGAGTTCGTAAGTATTTTACCCCCCTCCCAAATAAATGCACAAAACATGTAGGCGCAATGTACGTAGCAGCTATTCGTTATGTTTACACAGTGATAGTGATGTACATGTGCAAGTATAGTATTCATGAGTAGGCCTATATAATGACTTAAAAACTTTTTTAAATGATCAGACTCAGAGCATTAATAAAATTACTACTAACTAGGGGGCCTACTAACCAAGTAACCAGTGGGTCTGACGTTTGTCATGTTGACAGGCATGTTTACAACAACAATCTTTTAATCATGTTTGTTGACCCCTTTTTGACAATTGATCCACAACATCATCCCCCCACTTCTCATCACTGGAAACCTTTGGCTACCGGGGTACATAATGTTTATGTACAAAAATTTCTTGCAGATTGATTTGTTATAGTGAAATTTTGTATTTTGTTCTGGTAGGCCTATATACCAGAACGCAATTACAACACATTATCTATAATGAAGCAGTGTAATGCACATAATCATGCATATTAACTCGCAAACGCAAAACCGGAATCAACTGACATTTTTGGAATAAGCTTTTTTTCATGGATATCTACTGACAAATGTCATAAAAAGAGGATGCTGGGATCACAAAATACTCCTGGGCTGTGCAATAATTATGAGGCCTGGGGGGAGGGAAAATTGGGGGGGAGGGAGAAATTTTTGGCAAGCAAACGGGGGGGAGCAATTTTTGGCAAGCCGAGAGGGGGGCAAGCGATTTTTGGCACATATTCATGCGGCGCCTTTTTAATAAAACGCTCTAAAAAGGCTTAAGAAAACAGTACGGAAACGATTAAATATGCAAATTTTCCTGCTCGCTACGCTCGCAACATACATCTATACCATTAAAAAGGATCCCAAAATTTGGCATGTTCAAAGTGGGGGAGCAAAGATTTTTGGTGGGCGAGAGGGGGGAAGCGATTTTGGCAAGCCGTTTGAAATTTTACCCCCCTGGGAGCTCATAATTATTGCACAGCCCCTGTGATTATAAGGCCAATTACAATTGATTCTTAGTTTCCTGTTTCCCGCCCGCGTCCAAAGTAGAGAATTGCAAAATATTTAATTATTTTATTTATATTTTGGATTTCTTTTAAAAATAACTTCTAATGACTACCATTTGCTACTTTCTGACTTTGATCATATCATCTATAATGATGAATAAACATAGAACCTAATTGTACCATTACTTATATAAATGTATAAAATCAAACATAGTAGTAAAATAATTAAATGCATGCTTCTTGTCAAAATGGCTTGATATAGGTTGCGACCACTTATTTTAAAATAAAAGAAAATAAAAGAAAAAAATAATTAATAATTAATAATTAAAAGTCGCCTCATCCCTGGTTTTCAACCATGAAACAGGAAACTAAGAATTAATTGTGAAGGGCCTAATCCACAATTAAAAAAAATATTAGGGACTGGTATTTTATGGTACCGGTATTTATGAATTTGTTTGAGAATTTTGTTCTCCACCTTTCACTTGTGTTATCTCACAAATTCCGTATTCCTCGTGTTGTCTCAAGTTGCTATGAATTATGAAAATGTATGTTCCCTTCACATTCATGTGCTATAAATTTTAAAAAATTAATTAGTATTTTTTACAATAATATATAACCCCCACCCCACCTACAGGGTATTAAAAAAATGTCCAGAATGCTCCCATTCCTGAATCCTTGGGCAATTTTCTTAAAATGTTCCCAACTCTCACTACATTGTGTACCATGTGGTAGTTTTAAATTTAAGTTATAACAAATTTATTTTAAATTAAAAAATAATTAAAAATACATTTTGTTCAATCTCCAAAAAAATGAATGTTGATTGTGTGTCATAAAAAACAAAACAAAGTGATTAATGACCTTTGTTATTATTACCATTATTTCTGTGTTATAACTTACATTATGCCATTACTACTTTTATAAGGATGCAACCTTGACTTGTGTCCATCCTCTTTTGTTCAAATTTGTTGACTGATAAATTGTATAAAATTTTAGTAAGGTCAATGTTTCACAGAGAATAATAAATTGACCATTATTGCTCAAATTATACTGTTGCTGTTGGACCACAGAAAGATACTGGTCAGTATGTCCAGTGTCCTGATTGTAGCACTACTGAAAAAGTTCAACAAGTAGGCCTGATAGACATTGTACGGTACTTTGTTCATTCACAAGTCTGTAAAAATGCCAGTTGAATAATCAGCAATCTACATTTTTCGTAGCATTGGGCCAATTCCCAGCCAAACCAATGTCAGCAGAAGCTGCATATACACAATGTACATGATATAACAGAACAACAGCAAAGGAAAACACAGGAGCGATTGCCGAATAGGGTGCAACTCTACTAGTCTTATTACAAGACTGCCCTACCCCAACCCTAAACCCTAACCCTAAACTCCGTAAACGAGGACTGGACTCAAGTCTAGCAAGTTGCACCCTATTCGGTAATGTACAAAAATGTAACAACCAAAACTAAAGTTATGAACAACACAATTTTGAAAGAAAACAAACAAATTAATATAAGCAAGGAAACTATAAAATAAAGAGTGGTGGTGGTGGTGGGGGGGCAGGGGACTTGAGGGAGTACATGGCATTGGCTTTAATCATTGATGGGAAGATTGTTGGGCCTAAAAAATGTAAATTGGTCAATAGGGGGCTCCATCACCATCAACTCATCAAGATGCTTATAAATGTACCTGGAGTAGGGGTGAATGCAAATTTTATAACGGAACTGAACATTTGTGGACTAAATTTAAATGTTTGTTTGTATGCATAAGAATACAAGTGTATGTATGTTCTATTTAAGCTGTTCATGCATAATTTGATTTTTAAATCTACATAGTATAAGTTTTGTCAGAGATTCCAGAGAAGATCTTTTCTCTCTCTACCTGGTCTCAAAGAGCTTTGGTGATACAGTCCTTGTGTATAAACTGCATAGGCCCTATACCCAGCAGGTGTTTGAATGTAATGGTGTGATATGGTTGATTGGAACCTATTAACCTTGATTTTCAACCTGATCATAAGATGGCCATGCATGATTGCTACTACATGGGTGCCTTACATGTATCCCGGTACCCCAGGTCAACATAAAAAGTGGTAACCATGTGTGTTCTAAATTTCGCAGAAAAGGGGTATTTTGTTGACTGAAATCGCGGACAGCGAAATCGCGAAAAAAGGGGTATTCTGAGCATTGTCTCCGCGAAATTTAAAAAAAAGGGGTATTTCACAGGTTCGTTTGATCGATGTCTTCAGCCCTACATACATACTGTGTAATTGCCAAAGGAATCTTGTAAATTCATTCCCTTTCCAGAGATATCGGCAAATATATTCGATTTGTATTTTTTGTCCCGGTTTTTTGTCTGTCGACAGACAGAAAATATACAATCCTATGGCTATGGACCATTGAAAATATACGTTTTGGTCCATATCTCGCCAACGGTAAGTCCCGGCGATAAGTCCGATTTATTGCGGGAGTACAACAGACACAAAGTAATGTTCATACTTGCACATTTTGTACTTAATATATTAAAATATTTGGAGTCATTGAAAAGGGTGTCTGGAAATCTTCTCATTGAAAACCTTGAAAAAGGGGTATTTTTACCCTGATTTTGTCAGTGATTTGGCAAAAAAGGGGGTAAAATCAATGAAAAATCAGTGAAAAGGGGGGTTTTGAAAAAAGGAAGAACACACATGGTTACCACTTTTTATGTTGACCTGGGGTACCGGGACATGTATGTATACACCACCATTGAAGTTTTGCCAGAAGAATTTCCTAAAATCAGGCCAAACGTACATTACACAGTAACGGGGGTACTGGTATTGCACATGATACCGGGGGTCACTGGTATATATGATATTTATTTATTTATTTATTTATTTATTTACCGGTAGTGCATCGATGATGTGATCATGTGGATAATACTTGGTTTGTTCCTGATTGACAAATGAGCTGGTATCATGAATGTCATCTAGATCTGTTTCTCTTTGCATTCAAATATTTTGTAGATATTTGTTATCAAATTCAATATCATTTGGACCAGGTCAGTTTATTTCTGAAACCAATGCCTTTTGCCTACTTGCCCGGGCTACTTGCTCAGGCTGAGAATGCAGATACCATATTGGAAATGGGTGGAAACTGTTCAGGTGAGGGGACTTTTGTGCAAAAAAAAAACAGCTCTGAGTCTGGGATTTTGTTTTAAAAAAGGGTGTCTGTTTGGGTCAAATTATAGGAAAATTAAAATATGGCATCTTTGAGGATGGTGTACAAATTGTATAAAATATAGCCTATACTGGTGGTCTTTGTGGGCAGCAAATTCAAAACAAGGGGTCTTTAAAGACTTCACATTCAATGCAAACCTCAACTTACCCCAGGCATTTTCAAATGTCACATTTGCTTGCAGGAAACGAAGGGAAAATCATGTACCGGTAATTAGAATTCGGTAGTCCAATGAGCCTTTTTCAACCTCAAGTGGTATTCAATTTTGAAAGTGCTTGGCCAAATGGAAAACAAGTTTGTCCGCCCTGTGGCTACAGGTATCTTTTACTTTTACATGTCCACCACATGAAGATCAAAGCATGTATGCAGAGTTGCAAACCGAGATCAAAGGCTTCTAGTGGCTTGAACACATCGTCATGCCGATGAGTGATGCCACTTAGACACTTTGTAAACAAAGGCTGGTACCCTGTTTTCCCACCTGTTTTTTCCAACAAGTTGCTTGTGATGAGCTGGGATTCATTTCCTCTTTGGAATAGGTTTTTTGCAGGAGAAAAAATAATGATGGTCCTTTTATAATTAGTTGGGGTGTATTTGTGGTTGTTGGGGACCCTCTGATGTACCGTACACCTAAAAATGACAGAATAACCAAGGATGTTCATGATTCGCTACCTCACCTCACCTCACCTCACAGGCTGTGTCACCCACTGTCGGATGTAGCCCTCCTCAAGTAGCTTCCATTTGCTTCTGTTCTGTGCTTCTCTTGCCCAGGTTGTACCCAAATAGGATGTGAGATCATCACGCCATCTTCGCTTTTGTCTTCCCCTTCTTCTCTTTCCTGTTCTTGGCTGCCATTCCGTTAACCTCTTTGTCCATCTATTGTCCTCTCTACGAGCTATGTGTCCCGCCCATCTCCACTTTGCCTCCTTGATCCTTTCCATGATATCTTTGACATTTGTTTTGTCCCTGATTTCCACATTTTTTACTTTGTTACGTATGGTGATATGCAGCATTTTCCTCTCCATAGCATGCTGTGCTACCTTGAGTTTTTGTTCTAAAAACTTAGTTGTTGTCCAGGTTTCACAACCATAGGTCATTGTAGGTAATACACACTGGTTGAAGACTCTCGTCCTCAGTGTCATTGGTAGTCTTTTGTCACATAGGATTTCTTTGTGTCTGCCAAAGCAACTCCAGCCAGCCTTTATTCTTAGCATGACTTCTTCTCTCGTGTTGTCTTCCATCTTTACTGTCTGGCCTAGATACTTATAACTTTCTACATGTTCTATCTGCTCATTCTCTACTTCAATGGACTTGTTTGTCTGGTAATTTGTCATGAATTTGGTCTTCCCCTTATGTATATTCAGTCCTATCTTCTTACTCTCCCTGTTCAAGCTGTTTAGTTGCACCTCCATATCCTCAACTGATGCAGCTGTTAATGCAACATCGTCTGCAAATCTCAGGTCTGTTAAATAATCTCCGTCAATGTTGACTCCTCTCGGTTTTAGGTCTAAATTCTTGAACACTTCTTCCATGGCGGCTGTGAAGATTTTTGGAGAAATTGTATCACCCTGTCTTACACCTCTTTTTATGTGTATTGGTTTGGATACATCATTTTCAAGATGAATAATGGCTGTTAACGTCTGTGTATATGTCCTCCATGATTTGTACATATCCTTCATTTACTCCAATCTTTCTTAAAGCTGTGAATAGGTCTCTGTGCTCTACCGAGTCAAAGGCTTTTTCGTAGTCTATATACCCAACGCAAAGCTTTAACTGGTATTCATTTGCCTTTTCTATTAATTGATTTAGTGCATGAAGATGATCTGTAGTTGAGTAGCCGTCTCTGAATCCGGCCTGTTCTCTTGGTTGATTCTCATCCAGTATTCTCTTGATGCGGTTTTGTATTATTCTTGTAAGGATTTTGTACGCATGGGACAGTAAGCTTATTGGTCTGTAGTTCTTAATATCTGCTTTGTCGCCCTTCTTGTGAAGCAGTATAACTTTAGCCTCTTTCCAGGTTTTGGGTATCTTTTTCTGGTGTAATATGTCGTTATACAGTCTGACTAGTTGTATGTTTATCTCTGCACCGCCTACCTTGAAGATGTCACTGGTTAGGTCGTCAGTGCCTGGAGCTTTGTTGTCTTTCATTTGTTTCACTGCCAATTCCACTTCTCTTACTGTTATACTTGGGAGGTCAGTTTGATCAGTTGATTTACAGTTTGTATCTGTCTTGTCCTGATTTGATTTTGAACTGTACAGATCTTGGTAAAATTCTGCACATACGTCTAGAATTTCTTCTCTATCAGTTGTGATGTTGCCATCCTTTTGTCTCATTTTGCTTATTCTGGTTTTCTTGCTGTTCAGTTTTGAAATCTGTTTTAGTCCTTTTCCGCTCATCAGGATGGTTTCAATTTCTTCATTTCTTCTCTTTCTGCTTCTCTGTCGCCTCTTCTTTCTCACTGTTTTGACAAGCTCAGCGTATTCAGTTTTTTGTTGGGGTGTTTTGTCTTCCACTTCACGAAGTTTCTTTCTTTTCACATCCATATCCTCTATCACTTTGTCCTCCTCAGATGTTTGCTTAGTCTTTCTTTCTCTTGGTGCTATTTCTTCAGCTACCTCTATAACTGTGCTGGATATGAGGTCATACATGGTATCCATATCTGCACTCTCTATATCTAAACATGCAAAACGATTTTTCAATTCAAGTTGGTACTCTTGTCTCCTCTCCCGTAGTCTGTGGATGTTCAATTTATTTTTCTTTCTGTTTCTTATGATCTGAAGCCTTGCTAGTTTCCTATTGATGCGTATCTTTGCTCTGACCATCCTATGATCACTTCCAATATCTACACTTGTGATGACTCCACAGTCTTCTACAATTCCTCTCTGGCTGCTTAGTATGAAGTCAATTTGGTTTTAAACTTCCTCCTGGGCTTTCCCAAGTCCAGTATCTATTTTTGTTCTTTTTGAAGTAAGTGTTTGCAATGACTAGTCCTTGTTGTGCAGCAAACTCCAGCAGCATGTCCCCTCTATCGTTTCTCTCTCCTATCCCAAACTTTCCCATGATGGACTCCTCTCCGGGTTGGTAGCTTCCTATTTTGGCATTGAAGTCTCCCATTACTATAGTGTACTCGGCTTCACTTTCTTCTATCGCCTTCGCTATTTCCTCATAAACCTCTTCCACTGCCTCATCATCATACTCGCTGGTGGGGGCATACACCTGAACTATGCGTAGTTGTTTGTTTCCAGTGAGTTGCACTGTGACAGAAATGACTCGGTTTGAGTGACATTTCATTCCCTTCACAAAGTCTTTGAATTTTGGATGAATAAGAAACCCAATTCCTTTTGCATCCTTGTTGTCCTCTGTTTTTCCTTGGTTGTATAACCATGCTCCTCCTTGAAGTTCCACTACACCCTCTCCTTCCCTCTTCGTTTCACATAATCCAATTATGTCCCACTTGAAGTTTTGTAGTTCATCCAATAAGGACTCTAGAGATTCATCTGTTTTCAAGGTCCTAGTATTATACGTACAAACGTTGAGTGTTGTTTGTCCATCCTTGTGACCCTTATCGATCACACAGTTTCCTTTTGGCTTTGGCTGTGTGACGTCATCCGCAGATGTCACTCTTGGGTCACGATTCATAGGCAATCTGCAGTCACCAGGTCTTTGATGATTGCGCCCATTTTGGCCTTGGGCTTCATGGCCTCCTTTAGCATTCTCTTCCATTTACTTGAGGGATTTTAGCCATATACCGACGCGCTGGCTGGACGTAATGTCAGTAGAGGTTTATGTCAGGGTTACCTCACCCTTAGTCTGATGTTGATGATGAAGACTAAGCAACCATATATGGCCATTCAGGGCTACTCCAATAACCCCTGTGGCCATATAGTGTTGCCCCATTGCCCCATCTCTGTTTTACTCTGCCGCAAAGCTAAGTGTATCCAGGTAGGACGCGATTGACATGCACTAATTCTAATGCATGTCAGTCTTCGAGGACGTGGGGGTTGGGTAACTGCAGATAGGCGATTAGGGACAGGGGGGCTGATGGAATTGCCACCTGTACCTACAACCAAGGTTGAAGTTGCGCTTCATGCAGTCAATTTACTACCAACATATTGCAAACAATGTAAAAATGCATAAAATAAGACCATGACGAGGGTCATAGAGTATACATGCATGAATATAAAGTGAATAATTGTTGGATAAATCTATTCTACTTTTTAAGTAGAATAAAAAGGGGATGAATTAGTGCAGTTATTTAAAATAGTGTAGGCCCCCTATTTGCATGATTGCAGTTTTGATTCTTGGAAGTTTGAAGTGCATTTTTATTTTTCAAACAATAAGCTTAAACTTAACTGCAAGGCTTAGCATGCCTATATTAATATTTTCTATTGTAATCAAGGTTTGTAATGGGGCTATCTGGATTTAGACAACCAACCATCGACCATAGACCCTGGAAGATATTTCATCATGACTTTTTTGTAAACTCTGTGAAATGTTATATTTTCATGATGTATGCAGCATGTGTGCAAATGCTTAATAGTAGTATAACATTAGGCCTATTTAAACACAGCTGTGATTATGATTATGTTTTCATATTTTGTTACATCCATTTCCTAATCAAACAAAGGGTATTGACAGTCAAGTTGAAGTTCATGTGCACTTTTGATTGTCAAAGCAGGTCCTCTGGGAAATGAGGAAGGGCTGTGCACACAAGGGTAATTGGGGTGGGGATCTGCTAAAACCATTATTACTAGTATGTAACATGGGGTAATCCTATCAGGTGAGGATTTTTTTTCTCTATATGTATATTGAAAGCTTGTGGGGTAGGGTGTGGATAGAAAATGGGCAACAACTCTCTAGTCCGAAGGTTCGCTAGTCCGAACACTTAATTTACCATTCGCTAGTCCGAATTCTGAAAAGGGTTCGCTAACTAGTCCCAATATCGGGTTCTCTAGTCTGAATAATAAATAAGGTTTAAAAGTCCAAACATAGAATAAGGCAGCTAACTCTAACCCTAAACCCTAACATTAACCATTATTCTATTCGGACTAGAGAACCTTCGGATTAGCAAACTTAATTTGGTTTTCGGACTAGCTAGACCATTCCGACTAGAGAACCTTTGGACTAGTGACCCTTCAGACTAGAAAGAAGTCGCAAGAAAATGTGACCGCAGTTTTGAGAGTTTTTCTTCACATGTTATCACAAGGGGAGGGCAATAAAATGAAGGGCATTGAAGGCATTATTAACAAGAAATGTCTTTAAAAAGACAACACCATGGATGAAATTCAATGTTTCATAATTTTACATTGACAAGTACTTGGAATGCTAGTAATTTTTGTCTTCAATTACCTGGTCATCCATTCCAACTTGGTCCCTACAATGAATTTTAACAAAACGTGGCCAATTTTTAAAAACTGGTTACTTTGCTTTGAAGTTTCTAGATGTATACCGTGATTCGTCCGAGTATAGTCCCACGCTCGAGTATAATCCCACCCCCATTTTTCAAAAAATTTCAGAATTGTAAAAAAAAAACAAAAAAAAAAAACCAATTTTTTTATTTTTTTTATTTTTATTTTTTGAAATTTTAGTATAATCTCTCCCTCCAATTGTGAAAATTTTTCACTTAAAAGACGGGTGGGACTATACTCGGACCAATACGGTACTTGTACTGGGATTCAACGTGCAGGTGATTTTGGAAACCAAGCTTCATTAGTCAAGCAAGATGTGTGTGACTAACTGACTACTGATGTGTATTGTATTCATTGTCCATCTACAACCACTAGACTAAATATTGAATGATTGTCTCATTTATTGACGTTCATTGCTAATCATGTAATCATTAAATGATGAATGAATGTACCATATGCTGCTACTACAATGAAGATGCAGTTGTTTGCAAACATTATTCGTTCATTTTTGAAGTGTAATGCATTTGTTAAGGTTTACAATGTTGGCTTTTAAATTTTATATTTTGATGGCCAATTTTCTAGATGTATACTTTTTAACCACATACAAAAAAAGGGGCATCAATCTAGAGCATAACATCTGCTCATTGCCAGAAGTGGGTAAGTGCAATAGCTGCCATGTGCAGATGAGTACAATGTGCTGTGTGTAAATTGCCAAATGTTCACAAGGCAGCTATCGCACTAAACCCACTTCTGGCATTGGATCCTTAATAGAACTTTCCATCTATTTTTGTGTTTTGGAATTGGATTCCTAGACTGCTAGATTTCCAGCAAGCTTGTTATGGTGTCATCAGAGAGTTTGAATCAGGAGGTCACACAGTTTTGTCCATGATATCACCTGGTCATTACAAGAAATCACCATTGCATGGCTAACAAGATTTGCTACAAGTATCCAAAGTGGCTATTCTAGTGCTTGCTTTTGTATGCAAAGTACTTTACAAATAAGTTCTATTTGAAAGGCCTAATCTGAAAACCTATAGAATTACAATGGGATTGATTTGAAGTAGAGATGTAGGGATTGATGGACAGACAGATTCGTTCATAACATGTGAAATCCTTGGAATCAGAGAAAATGAGAATAGTTTCAAGCAAGCAGTTTAATCCATGTATCTATATTTAAAAAAAAGTATATACTTTATTACTATAAAATGATTAACTGAAATGCAATCAAGGAGTCTAGTACGGTAGTACTATTGTATTTTGAACTATAACTTCAGAGCTAATGATGGTTTTCAAAATATTTCAACATAGCGAGAAGGATGATTTATTTATGTGCGTTTTGATACCCCGTTTGTCAAATGTCGTTCAATATTAACAACACAGTAGTGCTTTTAAAGAAGAATACCCGAAATTTAGTTGCAGTTTACAGCGATCAATGGTTATTATGCCAGCACAGGTAAAACCCACCATTATCTTCGCGCTTACTTCAAATCAATACAAATAACTGCAACTTTTAAATTTTGGTATTTGTCTTTCAAAACACTGCTGTGTTGTTAATATTGAATAAAATTGAACAAATTGGGTATCAAAATGCGCGTAAATAAATCATCCTTCAAATGTTGAAATATTGTGAAAACAATTATTAGTTCTGGAGCTATAGGCGTGTTTATAACAGCTGCATTACTTTTTGTGCAGACTTTAGATGCATGTGAAGTGTATACCATTTGGGCTAAATTTAAGGTCTGGCCCTCCAAAAGGTTCTTCATTTTCCCCTTTCAAATAATTTATCGTTTGGAGTAACCACTACTAATAAAGTGGGAAAAGGTAAAAATATACTTTATGATGTATGGGGCCCTGTCTGGACTAGCATGGATTTGCCCACCCCCAGCGGAAGTAGTGCACCTCCCTAATTGAATTGAATCTATTGATGTACCTCGCTAATAGATGAAAATTAATCAAGACCAAGTTGGCTATTGACCTTGTAACCAGTCATTGATATTGTCACTAATTTCCTGGTAATAATTGAGGACATAATTACCATATATTTATTGTTGACCTAGATTTTGTGCATCATTACTTCACTGTTAATTTGTAATGGGAAGTCTGCCTCTCACAGCTACCAGAAAAATTTGATCAAGCTAAATAGCCTTTTCATTGGTTTCCTGTGTACAGGCTAATGCATGTTTCATTTTGGGGAACAATTTTAACGCTTTTAGGTGTTTTTTTTTCTTTTTTAGTTGAGAAATCCAGGGAAAAAATGACATAATTGCAAGCAAAAGATGACAACAGCATTTTCAAAAATATTTTGCATAATGTTGCCATAGGGAGAGCGGGAGTGTTCGCCTATTTTTTCTGACCAGCCTAGCGATGTCAATTTTAAGGTTAGGGATGACCTGATTAGCCCATGTGAAAGCCCCATGTCTTAGCTATATACGACCACAATCCCAGAACTATAGGCCTTACAATAGCAACAGGATAGAGCACACAAAAAAGTTTTGCAAAGTGGCGAACTTGCCCCATATTGGGGCAGGTTCGCCCATATGGTGGGGTAAGTTCACCCTAATCACAAAAAAGGGTGTTAACATTGGCTGATTGCGTAACAATAACATACTCAATGCAAACATTTAGCAAGAGTATACAGGGCATTCATTCTCTTCTGGGGAATCACTAAATTTGTTGCAGGGGTCGGGTCAGGGTAAAATGTAGGGTTCCAAAGTGAGCTTAAACGTATCATGTTTACAACTTCAGGGGGATTATGGATTAGGACATAAACGGTGTTATGAGTAATACTGATACCACATAACTTTAAAAAACATGATTTTCAGTAGTTTTACCTCGTATAATGGTATTTAATTATCAACATTTTGCATAATACGCTGATGGGGCAGGTCCGCCCTGCAGTTTGGGGTAAGTCCGCCAGGGGAAGATAGAGGGCTAACATGCCCCATCCTCAAAGGGCTTAACGTGCCCCTTGTGCACATTTTTATTTTTTCTTCAGGATATGCAAAATACAAATCGAATAAGGAGTTTGTAACTGCATTAAATCTTTAACAAATCCCATATGTTCCAAATACAGATTTCCATTAAAACCATCTGTATTTATGTATCAATGATAATACAACATTATTAATGCAAGAAAAAAATACGTTTTAGTGTAATTTTGTTGTTTTGGCTGCAGTTCGATGAACACGTCCCTATATGTCGCGTAGCTAATATGAGAAGTTTATAATGACCTATGTCACCTAATTTTGCCATCACCAAATCCCCCAATAGCCGTAGTGCTGAGAAACAAGGGGTGGGCGAACCTGCCCCTAGGGCGAACACTCCCCGCTCTCCCCTACACCTCTGACTCTTAATAAATAAAATAATAATAATAAAATAAAATAAGTAAAATACAACAACACATGACATTTTGCATGTAGGTTTTCAGGTCTGATACAGGAAACAAGCTTTTTGTGTGTGCATATTAATAATTAATATTTATATATTTAACTTATGGCTGGTTTACATCAACTTGACAACATGCACAGCAATTTAATACACGGTTGTTGAATTCTATTCCCCCTGTAACCATGGTGAAATCCAAATCTATTTATTTTAAAATAATCATCATTGACACCACTTTTAAGTTATTCTTCCCTCAATACTATATTCATATAATGATGATATAATTGACGATCCCCCATTTAAGCAAATTATTATGATTATCATGTTCCCTATCCAGACTTTGTACTATGAGTCATACAAGTCAAGAACTATGCACTTGCCATCTGTGGAATAAAATATGGGCAATTGATTTCTTTTGTTTGTTCAAAAATCCATGATTATTGTACATGTAATTTTATCGGTGTGACTGTGATTAGTTATGTTTAGAAGCCTTATACCCTTAGTGTTGAGTAGGGGCTGTTGGGGCTTGCCATAACTTTAATCCTAATGCTAGCCTCTTGACTCTATACAGTTACAGGTTAGGCCAAAAAAAAAGGTTTGTCTCAAAGCTCACAAGAAATTTAAAAACAAATGCGAAATGCGATTTTTTTAAATATTTTTTTATTCCCGATTTTTTTTTCATGGTATTTTGAGAAAAGTCTGATTTTCGCTGATTTTTTCTGGAAACGTGCGCGCAAGCTTTGAGACAAACCTTTTTTTTTGGCCTTAGCTTTAATTAAACCAAGGATGTGAGACCCAAACTCCCAATTTATTAACATATTAGTTCAATTTAACACCAAAATTGGAGTCTTTGGATGAGAAGTCCTTAAAAATTCATTCAGTAAGGATAAATGTTATGTTAGGTCATAACAGTGCTGAATTCAATAATGTATGGTATAAGTACCGTAATATAAAAATTGTCCAAGTAGTCTAAACCATTTAAAAAAGGGGGAGGGGGTCATTAAAATAAAATGGGGTCTTCTGTATACTAGGTAGATATAATAAGGAAGCTTAGAATGGCAAATTTAAAAAAACAATTGAAACAGTTAAAAATTAGTAGAGCATGAAAAATTTACCTTACCTTGTGCACACTTGCACTCTTGCAAAATAATGCCATGTGTATTATAATACATATTGGGTACCGTACTGAAGCATAGTATGTGTGGAGGTATCCATGCTAAAGCTATTATTGGGTGCCAACCAGAGATGAACCGTTATGTAAATTAATTAAAAACAAGTGGTAATTAGTTAGTGAATTAATTCCAGCTACTCAAGCATCACACCAATTGATTTAATTGGATAATTCTATTACGACCTACATGTACTTCAGCCATGAATAATAATTACACACACACATCTCGGGTCATCTCGTATGCGACCATATTTTCACAAGCCAGGGTATCAAATTTTGTAAAATGCAATATTCCTAAAATGTATTTTGTGGACATTTTAAATGTCATTTTCAAAATTACAAGTGTTATACAAAGTATGAATTTTGTTTTTGTAATATTTAACAAAAATGCACAAATAGACAATGTTCCGCAGCAGCTACAGTGTATAATTAAAATATAAACAAAAATAAAAGCGATAAAAGCCTTGTAAAATTTAAAAAAAATGTTTTTCAATGCTGAACACTTCCAATTATTTGAGCTGCATTTTCTAATTCTATGATTTCTGGTTAAAAATCTGTGAATCACAATATGTCATTGGCTTCAGCAATACTGTTTACACGTCATAAAGTCTGATTCAGATTCCACATTACAACATCACACAATGTTCCGATGTTTTTTTCTGCATTGGGCATTAACTTCATTCTTGCCAACCTTGGATTTTCCAGCAGCCAATCATAAGCGTGCACGGCTGCGATATCGCAAGAGAGAACGAAAAAGTTGAAAAACTCATCACCGATGAAAATTCAACTGCGCAATGAGAATTTTCACTTCCGAGCTTGTAAAAACCTAGCTCATATTTCATCACGGCTTCGATATCACGCCCACAATGTGGAGTCTGAATCGGACTTAAGCCATCATAAAACTGTCCCCTCTCCATCACTGTAAACCATGGCAACCATGCAATCCCTGATTTCATCCAAGGCATGCATATCGTCCTCACCATCTCTATTTGATTTTTCTACACAAGACCATAATGAATCTCATCCGGCCAGCCAGCCAGCCAGCTCGGCTTGAGTGGATGACATCTTCATCTGACCTACTTTGTGTGTGTGACCGGCCCATCAGTTGCTTCATACCCTAAATCTGTACGAAGCAAGCCGTGAGCATTGTAGATAAATACAAATTGTCTGCCGTTTTTCCTTCTGTCCTCATCTCGTTTTTTAAAGGTGGGTGGTCAAATGGGATTCAGTGACCTATTTCAAACCTCAACAACTGATGTCTGACAATTTAGAGCTTAAATTGAGAATTGACCAAAATTGAATAGATTTTGATGTACATGCATGTAAAGTTTGTTCGGCTTATAATAGGCGAAAATTATTCGTTTTTTGCTACTGCGTGCATCAATAAAGTCCCAACTCCTCATCTTCATCTGCCTACTTTGTGTGTGTGACCTGCCACCAGTTGCTTCATTAAATTGACATAAGCGTGCGCTTAGGTCACAAATTACGTAACGCACAACTGTGGACACGCCATTCTCAAATAATACAAGGTGTTAGGAGTCTTATTTTGTTGCCTATTATATGCCGGAACAAACTTTACAAATGTATTACATGTACATTTAGAAATACTTTATAAAACAGTATGATCCAGCGATATTAAATACTTTACTTTCATGATCACATCTTCATAATCAAGTTAATGGAAAATTCATATTATTGATATTTTGGATATTTTGTATGTGATACTTTTAAATTTGAAATCCAGTGATGAAAATATTTTTCTGTCATGATCTTAAAAACATCATTACACTTTCATAATCAAACTGTTTGTATCCAAGTTAGTGGAACATCCTATACATTTGTAGGGTTATAATTTGTATATTTTTCACATTTTTAAATGTTAAATTTTTGTGAAATATCCATGATATTGATAACTAGAAGATATTGAAGACACAAGGAATCAGTGGCGGCACCAGGAATTATTTTATGGGGAGGGAGTGATTTATTATTATTTTTTTTTTGGGTGGGGGGGCCAAATCAACAAAATTGCTGCAAAAAGTGAAAAATTTCATAATTATGGGTTTTTACTGGGGCATTACCCCCATGCCCCCACCCTTTTACCTAATATTTCGCCAACCTTTCTTGTTATTACCTTCAGGGGTAACTTTTGGCAGTATTTTGATGAAGACGGCCATCTTGAATTTTGCTGATGATGTTTCTAGATAGTATTTTTAGGGGAAAAATTTCTGGTTAAAGCCAATTATTGAGTGCTGGTTCCAGCGAAATTCAGACGAACCGGGACTTACTTTTTTCCAAAACAAGAGTCCTGGTAGCAAAGCTGTTAATTTCACCCTTGCCTACATGTATATCATGTAAGCAGTTCAGCATATTGAAATCCCTTGTAAGCAATGTGTGTGTTGTCGAAAAGCTGAAAAAGAAGATATCCCTTGTACCGCGCGTCATCATATTGAGCCATAGGCAGATAGAAGCCCAGCTTTCGTTAGTTCTCACTCTGTCATGTAGTGTAGAACACATTCATAATTAAACACTTCATTATGTCAATGCAATCTTCCTTAGTCGTAAGTTGCGATGCATGTTCTCTGCCTGATAGAGACTTACAAGAGCGCGAGTGATGAAATTATTTTTCCTGTCTTGGGTAGATAGCAAAGTGAAATTGGCAATTCTAGTTGAAATCCAAACACCCCCTAAGACATGACCTTAATTTTCCACACCGGGAGTGTGAATTTCAAATAAGGTTACCTGAATGGAGGACTTCACTTTAAATGTCACACTCCCTGTGTGGAAGATTAAGGTCATGTCTTCCATATGGGGTGTGTATTTCAACAGGAATACCCATTGCTAGTTGCAATATGAAATGTTGCGTAGGCATGATTAAATTTGTACAGTTATATTTATGTATTACAATATGATTTATAAATCTACTATCTTCCTTTAATTCGAACCATAGCTAATTAAATCCTAATGCTAATACAATGGATGTGAAAGGGTATTCCAAAGTTATGTCAGACTTTAAAATAAACCATATTAACTGACTTCAATCTTGACGAAGATGTTGAAAACTCGGCACTTTGTACAATGGTAACAGACAAGCAAAGTAAAATAATGGTTATTATATAATTAAGAAAAAATGAAAGCTAAACAAAGATGACGACAGCTACATATAGGAAGTAATTTTGTAGTAAATTTTGATAAAGTGTGAAAAGCCACGCAAAATGTTGTGTTCTAACTTGCATGACAGGCCGTGTTGCATGGGATGAGTCGGACATGTGTTGAATGAACGAGATGTCCTTATATTGATAAAGCGTATGTGCGAGGAGGCACTCGTCTGGACAACGGTTTCACTAGGATCCACAGCATGCTCATCTATCAGGGGAACAGTTCTTAAACCCCAATACATTTGTACATTCATTGAATGACCTTTGAAGATTTGGGTACAAAAACTCATACTCTGCAACTTGAGGTCAAATTTTGCACTATGATTATGTAATTGAGGTTATTGGACTATGCCATTGGGATGAGGTTCTTGTGATCCATAGTGTTTGGTGCACTGTGTCGGATTTTATGTGGGCTTGAATACCAATGGTCAAAATGGCTTCTGACATTATCCGCATAAGAGAGATTATTACGTGAATTATGTAATAGGCATCCGTCTGTTGGGAAGGGTTCATGTGCGATGACCTTTTGTGTTATAAACTTAAGATCAGAAGTATAGATACCTTGATTTTGGAAAGGGCAATCTTGAGATAAAGGTGTCTTTTAGATTAATCATGGTGCCTGGGAATTTGGGAAATCATCTTAGTACATGTAGTTTCTCTATTCTCTAACATACCTGATGCTCAGCTATCTAGTATCTACTGCCACATGGATACACCACTTTGGGTATGCACTCACTGGGATCCACAACATGCTCATATTCTTCAACTCCAATACATTTGTACATTCATTGAATGACCTTTGAAAATTTGGGTACAAATACTCTGCAACTTGGGTTCAAATTTTGCACTATGATTGTTAAATTGAGGTTTAGACTATGCCATGGGGATGGGGCTATTGTGGTCCATAGTGACTACAAAGCATTTTTGAGGCTGGTGGGCTCAAAATACTGCTTTTATACTGGTTTGATGAGGGCTAATTTAAACAAATTCTAAGAAAAGTAACCATTCTGGTGTGTGTTTTTTTTTGCATGTGGTTTTTGCCACTGAAATATTTTTCACAGGAGCAATATTTTGACATTTTGGAGCAAATTACCCTAGCACCTGTGTATTTCAAACAAAAATTCAAATTCTGTACCCAAAGTCCAAAGGTAACTAACTAACATTGTCCTTTCTGTTCATGTCTATCATGCAACAAACACTCAATAGTTTAAACTACATCAATTGAACTCAATTGTCCAATACAACTCTTGATTTTATGAATGAATCTTTTTCTTGTTGTGAACAGTTCTGCATAAGTGGCCAAGTGTAACAGCTTTTGCTTTGCATTGATTATCAAAGGACCATTCACTGGATTCATACTGTGGCTTTTAACTTCAAAGATTGGTAACACAGCTCACACCAAATATTATTACATCAAATTGCCTAATCTGCATTATTGCCAACCCTGTAGAAAGCAGCTTTACTGGTCGGTCACATACAGGCCCGTATGCAGGATTTTTTTTTGGGGGGGGGTGCTGATTTTGAAAAAGTGGACTTTTTTTCCCCAAGGGGGATGCGATTTTGTGAAAAGGGGACTTTCTTCTCAAAATTTGGACCTTTTTGACCAAAAAAAGCATAAAAACCTGATTTTTTTTTGCTGCTACGCTCATAAATTCTGAAATTTTGGGACTTTTTGTACACTTTTGCAAATTTGGGGAGGTGCGGTCGCACCCCCCCTGCGTACGGGCCTGGTCACATACATAATGTCTGCGACAAAATAAAAATATGTTTCTGCTACAAGTATTCGGTTATAGAATTTGTGCTACATTGACTTCTGGTGAATTGATTTGGGAACCATATTTATGTAAACAAACAGTTTGTGCAGCCCTGTACGTGTACGTGTAAGAACAATGGTGCAAGTTGATGTGATATTCTGTGTTACTTATATTTTAAATAGGAAATTATGTATGTGTACGCAAAATCTTTAATTTAAACGAAATGAAAGGCAGTGTGAATGTGACTATATAGAATCTTACAATAGAAAAGGAAGGAACAATCTGCCCTTGGGGAATGGCGTGTGGGAATTTCTATGCATGAGTGGTTCTAACTATATTCCTGTAGAAATAAAGATTTGTAAAGAGTTTTCAAGCAGCCATGATTTGAACTTCAGTCGAACCAGTTCACTACTTTGAATGTTACTGGTACATTATCGAACAATGATCACTTTTCGAACGGCCAAGAACTCGGAATACTCAAGCTAATGCTATATGAATGGTTATACCTTTTGTGACAATTACCACCAGCTTTCAATTTTAATAGTCCTAAGCTGAGACCAGTATACTACACACTGTATAGTCTCAGGTTGTAAGAAGATTCCAAAATTGTTGGGAACTTAAATTTGGAAGTCATTTTACACAGTGGACAAATCTGTATACAGAGAGTTTAATCTGTTCTTGTGGCACTTTTTTGGGCTTAAGATTTGGAATATGTTAAAGGTCATAGAAATTTTGTAATTGGCTACAATCACAGGTTTGGTGTGTAATTTTGTTTCATTCTTTGAATGTTTATTTTGGATTCAAATGAGTATACCCGGAAGTTATTTTCTTTATAGTACATTGTAGCTCTGCAAGTGAGTTCGGAAGTTTATTTCGGGTCATTTGCTAACATTTTCTGATTAGGACCGGTTAGTCGAGAAATTTGTCCTTATTTCCTCTGATTATGAAACAATTATAATAAATGAAAGACAATTATATAGAGTGATCACTATGTATGTTGTAAAAATGGTTCACTAGAAATTGTTGTAGGCAATTACGACATGATCATGCCCAATGATGGAAATTTGTAGTATGACGATACAATATTCATTTCGTAATGCAATTGTAATACAACTGCAATTGATGGGGAAAAACACACTTATAATGGTCGCCAGGTCTAAGGACAATCTTTAGGAGATATTGGGAGTTGAACCAAGATTTAGTTCAGAAAAAGACTTCTTTGGTGTGACAGCACCACTTTCTACGGATTCCAATGACTTACTGATGACTGAAGAGTGAGTAGGGGTAAAGTCAACATGAAAAAGGAGGAAAATGTCAAAAATGAGGAAAATTTCAAAACCATATTTTATTTGTGTACCTGTTTGTTTGTTTTTCTTTTCCTCTAAATTCAGGGTATTCAAATTGTGTATGTTTAGTACAGACTTCAGAATTTCCCACCTGGACCTTGGGAACAGCTAAACAGGTGTAAAAGAGGAAAAAAAGATCACTTGTTTCAGCCCAGTACACCAATGAATTCAATAGTCCAGCTAATATTATTGCACAGATGAGAAATCAAGTTTAAAATTCTCATTAGTTGAATTTGAGTAAGGTTCATCGGGCCATGTCCAATGCTTCTCATTAAACACTCACTGGGCTATGCATTTCATTAGAAAGTTCATTGTGTAAATTTGTGCCATTTGTGGTCATAGTGGTTTGAGTTCTTTGTTCAGATAATTTCACCTGGCTTTTGAAAACCACTGACCCACCTCTTTTGTTTTTGTGTTATTTTTTTCTGAAGTTCAGTAGTTTATAGGGACTGCTGGCTGGTTAAAATGGTTAAATCATGTTATTTCAATTGTCCATGAATGGGGAACAATAAAATGTGATTGGTTTGGCTAGCAGTAAGTGATGTGCCACGTGGGTAAGGCCGAAAAAAAAAATGTTTTGGTTCTCGTCTCCCTCCTCAATTTCTGGGATTTTTTTAAAATAAGATTTGTTATTAATCTTAAGACTTTGGAATACTTCAGGAAAACTTTATTATACATAAAAAAATAAGTTTATTAGAGAACATGGATCACCTCCAAGACTTTTTGTGGTACTCTAGGGGTTTATCATTTAGAATCTCATATTTGAAAAAAGGAGAAAAATGACCTCCTTTCCTCAAGCACTGTTCATTTACATTTAAAAAAAAATCTCCCTCCCTCATCAATTTATGAACTTAAACTTTTTATAATGCAGCCTATACTTAGGAGGTGAGATTAGTGAAATTAAAATAAAAGTCCCTTTAAAAGGGAAGGTGCTTGACCCTCATTAAGCCTTATAGTTTTCCCACTCTTCAGTCCTTTGTTGAGGTAGTAGCATAATAAACAAGCAAGCAAACAGACAGATAAGCAAACAAATAATACAAAAACAAACAAAAGCACATTTGAGTTTCATTTTAATTATTTTAACATTTTTTTTATCTCATCTAATCTTTATATTTTGTTTTCTTTTATTTCATGCTTTGCTGTGATGTCTATCACCATTTTGTCCATACTCAGGTAAGTGTCATTCATTATTTTTGTTCAACCTTTGACCTTTTAAATTTAACCTTTAGTGACACTAAAGAGATTTAAATGGTTCAGGCAAACTATCTGTAAAAGCAGGGAAGAAAAGGATGCATAATTTTTTATTGCATGCTATAGCAATGTGCAAAACAAATCAAAGCATTTGAGTTAAAAAAAAGAAGACTCCAAATTAATTTTTTGCAAAGAGTTCCATATTCAGAGCTTTTACTTAAACCACACACACACACATGTGACAAAAACTTACTCTGGACCTTCCAGTGTTAATTTTCACCTTGATACATAGTAGATGCTGTGTGTAAATTTTGCTTTACTGCATTTCACTTAGAGTATCTGTGTCCAAAATTAGTACCCTGAGTGCTTTTGGTACTAATTACTTGCTTTGAAGTCATTTGATGGGGGTGTTTGACAATACCATAATTTTTGAAGTCATATCGTTGGGTGAGTGCAAAAAGTGGGGTTTCCTAACCACCGATGATGTGACCTGCGTACATGTGGAACTGAACCACAAACCACGGAGCACCTACTGCAATGTCCTCTGTTGGAGCAAGAATGCAAAGCTGAGGATATGTGAGGACCTTATAGAGAATAGTGATATTGCTAAGAGTTGTGTCCACCTTTGGCTGAAACATAATTTATCTAGCATGTGGGGACATGATCTATATGATAAGGTGCAATATAGTCATATCAACCAATAGAGCAGCCAAAAGAAGGGCACCAATTTGATTATGCCAGTGGTGGAGCCACCAGGGGGTAGGGGAAAATCCCAACAGTCAGAACTCTTTCCCCCATATTCCCCCAGTAAAAACTCAAAATTACAAACATTTCCACTTTTTGCAGCAATTTTGTGCAAAATTGGGTGATTCCCCCCCTCTCACCCTGAAATTCACATCACCCCATGTCTCTCCCACCCCCACCCCCGATTTGTTTTGATGCCGCCACCGGATTCTGCTTGCTCTTCAGATAAGCAATCTGCCAATTTTAACGAACATTGCTGTTTCTGATAGGCTATGAAGGTGTAAACACAACACCAGAAAGATACATTCAGGAACTTTTCCATTCTCCAACTAGTTTGATATTAAAAATGTTGTCATGTTAAAATCACTTACACTGAAGGTCACTGATGGTCATGATTCATGAACTCGTATTAGTTAGCAGATTAACATATTAAAAGCCTTGTTTCAAGTCACGCTTGATGACGTCGTCGGAAAGATTTCAGCCAATCAAAGAGGTCTTGATGTTATCATAGGTGTACGTTTGCATGGAATGAGCGGAAGCAAACCGGCAGTGGAGGAGACTAGAAGAATAAATAAACGGAATTTGATATCCTGCAACAAACAGCTCAATTAGGTTAATCACGTAATGGGCTATTCCATTTAAAATCCACACTACCCCTGTGTAAGATTTTGGAAATTTAATCTACAGAGGGAGTATGTTTTTCAAATGTAATTAGTTGGGTTTATAATCATTTTGAAACCCATACTCCCCTGTATTATGCCTTTACCTATATCCTCCACAGCTGGAGTAAGTATTTCAAATGGAAGTTACCCAATTGCCTAATCCATTTGAAACTCATATACCCCCTGTGGAAGATATTTCCAAAATCTTCCACAGGGGTAGTGTGGATTTTAAATGGAATAGCCCAATATTGCATTTTGTGCTCGAGAGCCTCTGGCTTTTATGATGAAAAAAAGATAAGGTAATTGTTAGAATTAGCTTTCATATCACAATAAATCATCACATGTAACAAAGAAATTGGAGATATGAGAAACAGGGAAAACCGTAATATTAAATGAATGTTGAGATAATTGTGAGATGCGATCGATTTTGAATATCCATGTGATGCAACTCGTTGAATATTGAAGCATGCTGCTCATTCAATGAAGAACACTGAAGTATCACAGGGCTTGTGTTATAGCCTTTAATGTCAGCAGGGTTGCCACACCTGCAATTTGGGAGCCCAATTAGCATGATTAGGAAGTTGAAGTTAAAACTATCGTCCTGCGACTAGAAAATGGGTCCCATGATTTTGCGACTTCTGCATGATTGTTTTGGGCTACTTTTGAGCTTGAGCGGGAAAACATTAATTTTATCCCATTTTCAGTGCATTTTGTGATGTTTTTGAAGATAATCTGTGGATAAATAATTTTACAGAAAATAAAACAGTTTTCAAGAAATTTTGTCTCAAAATTTGCTCTAAAGTTGATTTCAGATAAGACAATTTTGAGAAAATTTAAATTTGTGCAACATTTCCAATGTCGCGCCCACGAAAATTTGTGGCAGGCAACCCTGAATGACAGCATTTAGGGACTCATTCTACTCCATCATTGTCAGATATGCAATATCATAAAAGCCATATTTTTTCCGTTGGTATATTTTCATGCCTCAAAAACTTTGAATTTCTCAAATTGTATTTGAATGATGGTTTTACTTACACATCAAAGGCTCATCCTCTCAAACAATTTACAATCAGCGAGTGTAGTCTGAATTTTCATGCCAGTATGAAAGCTTCTGGAAAAAAAAATAGCGCAATCATAAGGGACTGGGAAAGAAAAGCACTCAACTTGTAAGTTACAACAGATCAGTGAATCTTACATATAGTGCAAATGAATTACAATGAATGGATTTTGTGCATCATATGCAATCATGAACTTGGGAATGATGTTCAATTAGAGAGTTAAGATGCAAATACACATCATTGCTGCCTTCTGTAACTTGTGTTATTTTTTGCAGCAATATTGTTTATTGTCAATGATATTTTACTTTAAAGTCATACTGTATTTGCTGAGGAGGATGCTCTCAATTTTGGTCAAAATTCTGACATTTTTTTTACAGACAGAGCACACCTTTTGCAGATTTATGGGGGTGGGGTGCATCTCCTCTCCTGGCTACAGTCTTTGTTGTTCCAAAAGTATCTCAATACATATACTGCATTATATGTCAATATTAAAGATGGGTAACCTGATCAACAACCTCATCCCCCACTTTTTCCTTATATCAAAATGGAGGTTTTGGTGGCAGAAGAAAGCTCATTTTTCTCATAATCCCAGTGAAATTTTAGGATTAAAATATATTCCGTTTAGATATTATGAACGAAAAAGTGATAACCTCATCCCCAAATTTGGTATACCACACATACCATTCTATGGGTCATAGTGAAACACGTTTTTACTTCTAATATCAAAATTGATAACTAGTGCAATTCACCTCAAAATTTGGCAATTGAATTATTTTGGTACTGGCCTCAATGCGAGGTACAAAACACAATACAAATTTTTTTTAAAAATCTGACCACCTTTAATGCTCTGCGTGCTGGCCATGTGCTTCAACGGAAAAAGTTCCAAGTTTGGAAATATTTTCTCAAAATATCAAGAGCTATCTTAAGAACTACTAAACCAATACTAGGCTTGTTTGTACTCATTTTAATGCATTTTTCATGCTGATTCCAAATATGGTCATGAAAATTTACATTTCTGAAATTTTTGAATTTTTAAATTTTTTTTTGAAACTTGTCGTCTGCAGTGACCGCGTGAAGAGAGGTGACCACCTACCTTTAAGACAAATTATGCACAAGGCAGCCTTTGGTTGTATGACATTTTGCATCTGAACTAGTCAATTGATGCATACATGACTTGAGGTGTCATTGAACCAGTATGTGAATGGATGGAGAGAATTAAATTATCAATTCACCATGGTAACGCTTTTAATACAAAAGTTACAGACCTGTAGAGGGATAGAGAGTGGAATTGTGAGTCGATTCTATTGTGGGAGAATCATGAAGCACTTATATTTGTCTAACATGGAAGTATGTGAATGGATGATGAAGTTCTATGGTTTGGCAGAGAGACAGACGGAGACACTGACAGACGGAAAAACAAACATCCCTGATAGAAAAAAAACAGTTTTTGTACCCAAATTTTCAAAGGTCATTCAATGAATTTACAAATGTATTGGAATTGAAGAACTGTGCCCTGATAGATGAGCATGTTGTGGATCCTAGTGTCAATTAATCCATACACTGTCGGTCTATCTATTCTTTTCAAATCTATCGAAAACTCATGAAATTCATTTAAAACAAAATCTCAAATTTGAGCAGATTGTCTACCTGAGGCATCCCAGTAGATTGACTTCCCTCCCACACCAAGCTTTGTCAGGTAGGGTCAGTCAGGGGGTGGTGCATTGATTGTTTCCCCTCCTACGCTAGGCTGAGTGCATGTCAGGCAGGAAAGGCAGTATAGGATGATGACACTATTACAATGTAGCCTAGTTGAAATGCAGTCTGCTTTAGAACAAATGGTTAATATTTGGTGCTCATACTTCATGGGATTAGATCCCTTGGAGGTTCAGAGTGGGGTGATGTTAATTTGCTCATAAACAGAGAAGAACTTGGAAGATTTAGGCCACCTGAAACATGCAAGAAATACTGTATTTCCTCGCACAGTTGCCCCCCTCAAATAAACGCCCCACCACTTTTTTTCAACCAAGATGTTTCATAAAATGCTCAAGTTTCCATGCTATCTTGTGTAGTAAGCTTACCAAGTTGCACACATGGTCGATAATAGCGTCGATAATCGGCGAAAATCTGGTCGGAAACCCGGAAGCAGGGTCTTAGCTAGAAATTGAGGGTTGCCCGTCATTTGAATAGCCCATTAGGGTTCAGAGAGTTCAAATATCTGCTGATATGACCTTGTTCTACAAATCTGGTCTACTAAAAGACCAATTAGCTTCTCAAAACATACAATTTATAATATAGCAACTGTCAAAGGCAATCATTTTGCCCGTCCCAGGAGCAAACTCCCCGTCTAAAATGACGGCCAGACGGGTGGCTAGCTAAAGACCCTGCCCGGAAGTGAACCAGAATTCAGTGTTTCTAGTTCGTAGTTTGTCATTTCAGCGTGAGTTGTAATTAGCTTACTAACTGATTTTAACGGGAATTACTGTTGTAAAAATGACCTCTAATAAATGCCCCCGTTTGGAAAATGCAACGCCCCGGGTGCATTTATTCAAGGAAATACGGTATTCGGGGTTAAGTTGAAACTCTGAATGAACGAATGAGGATTTGGCCACTCTTGAGAGGTTCTTGGTCGTCTGACTACAGCTATATTAAGAGTGTCATCATGAGTAGCTTCATAGGTCCAAATAGCCCGTAGTATTAACTGTCTGCTTCATATTTCTGTGCAAAATGGTTTGGGGATGGGGCAGGTGGTAGGAGATTATAGTGTGTTCTGTAGGAAAATGGAAGTATATATTTCGGTGTTACATGGACAAATTCATCAGGATCAGTGTAGTAAACTCAGTAAACAAAGTTTGTAGTATCTGATCCAGAAAATGCACTTGTGTACGTTTCAACAAACACTGTTGCCTTTGTCAACTCTTGATGATAAGTGATTCCTACTGGCAACCAATGCTATATGTATCTCCAGCATAGTGTTGCCGGTTGATTTACCATCTATGGATTTTCTTGATCCCAGTTTCTAAATATGAAAAAATCAATGGTATGAAATGCACTTAATTGATGCTAACTCAACCACTTTCACTCTTAACCAATTGTGCACATAAAGTGTGAGCCAGGTATATCATTTGAATTAATTCCAACAACTGGCTAAAGTTAAAGCTAAACTGCAATATAAATTGTGCAGAGCAATGTTGCAAGGATTGTACATTATACAGTAACTTGTAAGGCTCTGAGTGAGTCCCGGAATTCGAGTCCCGCCTGATAATCCTATTACCCGGCAGGAAATTCCTGCCCGGTACCGAAATTTAAAAAAAAAAAAAAAATTGAATTTTGCACATTGTTTTGTGTTTTTAATCTGAAAATTGATACATAGTTTTCATGTCATACTCTATTAATGATATCAAAATGCATTGAATTTGAATTCATTTTGATATCATTAATAGAGTATGACATGAAAACTATCAATTTTCAGATTAAAAACACAAAACAATGTGCAAAATTCAATTTTTTTTTTTTTTTTTTTTTTTTTTTTTTTTTTAGGTCAATCATGATCCTAGCATTTAGGTCTAGGTCCAGAGACACTACAAAACCGAAAAAAAAATTTAAAAAAATTTTTTTTTTTTTTTTTTTTGGCAATTTTTTTTTTTTTTGGCAATTTCGGTACCGGGTACCCTTCAAAAAAGTTCGGGTACCGGGAGCCGAATTTCCAAAATGAGAGCCTTAGTAACTTGTAACTTGTTTGTTGTTCGTACTGTCTAGAATATATATATTACTTTTACACTAGAAAATGCTTAAAGGCATGTAAGTTACAATGTCAAATGCAATTGGACATACAAGGTTGCATTCTGCTCAAATGTTTAACTTATTTTGACAGGTCTCCAGAGGTGAGGGTGATTTGAGCTCTCTCAAATATGGAAAATTGTAGACTAGTTGATTCTCTGCTGATGTGCATAAGCATGATCTGAGCGAGACATGAATTTTTGTTACAATAGAAATAAAGTAAAAATGTGAAAACATGATCACTAACCTTGTACATGACCAAGATTGCCAATGAACTGATTTATTCTTTGAGCAAGCAAATTTGATTATGAGATTTTTTTTTGTAAGTTAGAATTTGAAGGCAACATGGCAAAAAGTAGGTCAAAATTGATAAATAATGGGGAAACAAAAGATAAGTAGACATAGCTGTGGTCTAACACACATTTTATGTGACCTTTGAACCTTGAGGTAGACATGTGTGTTATTTGTGGCAGAAGGGGTATTTTGAAGGTATTATTTTGGTCTCAGACTAGTAATGACCTGTTAATGACCTTCCTTTTAATGACCTTTGTCCCCAAATATGTGAGCACCCCATAGACACTGGCCAGAGAGATTGGGTAGTGGCAATGAATGTGTGCAAGTGACATCACTCTGCTATGCTATTTGTGGCAGTTGAAGCATTTAGAAAGTATTTGATCTCGGACTCCGGTCCGAGATCAAATACTCGACCCCTTATGACCCCTTATGACTTTTGACCCCAAATCTGAACACCACCACTGGCTAATGGCAATGAATATATGTGTGTAAGTTCAGAAGAAAATTAATTGAACATTAAAATGCCATCTACTAATTCAATTTACATGCTCAATCTTATTTAGATATTATATCACTTTGGATGAAAATTGTTGTTTGGGTGCATTGAAAAGGGGGGAGGGGGCTTTGATGTAACTTGAAAATGTCAAAGAGCTGCTTATTTGGGGGAGGGATGCTAATTAACTTTTAACTTAAAGATGATGTAGGTTCTGTCATGTTATTCAACAGCAAGAAAGACATTCATATTTGTCACATGTTATTTTTAGCCAACAAAGCTTAAGCTGATGTACGATATATACGGGCATCGATTGTGTGTGCCTCCTTCACGCATCAATTACACACAGACCGCATGCTTGTTGATTACAAGTCGTCCAAAGCAGACCGTCCCATCTTCTATGTGTGGAGAGAGTGTACACTTCATCAATAGCATAAACACAACCCGGTGGATTATGGGACCTCTTTAATGTTGTACATGTATGTTTTTGATGTGATGTGTGTGACTAAGATGTACATAGAGGCACAGGCTTCGCTGGAAACATGTTGGCTTTTATGAATTAAATGTAAAAAAAAAATGGGGCATAAACCTGGGAGGGGATACTTGGGATTATTTTTGATGGGGATGTGAGGCTCATGCTTCTGAACCCTAACCCATTTCCAAGGGTAATTTTCCAAATGGTACCCATATCCAAGGATTTTCCAAAAACAGAGACCCACATCCAATGATTTTCCAAAAATAGGGACTCACATCCAAGGATTTTCTGAAAATAGGGATCCACATCCAAGGATTTTCCAAAAATAGGGACCTGCCCCAAGGATTTTCTGAAAATAGGGACCCACATCCAAGGATTTTCCGAAAAGTGGGACCCACATCCAAGGATTTTCCGAAAATAGGGACCCAAGGATTTTCCGACAATAAGGGTGGCAAAGGGCCCATGTCTATTGATATGAGTTTGAGTAAAATGTTTTTGCATAGTGTGGACCATCTTAAAGAGGAGACTCATCTCAAAGGATTTTTTTTCCATCAAAACAGAGACCTATGTCCAAGGTTTTTCATGAAAAACTTGAGCCATTGGAGTGGCACATCCCCATATACCTGTACTATGTGAGTACCCCTCGCCGGTATAAACCCACAAGCCTCAGCACACTTTAAAGTAAACTTTTTTCAATTTTTCCAATTTACATGAAGTTACCCAATTTTCAGGTTTTGGAAAGAAAGACAATGTACTCAAATTTAAGGGAATCAAACAAAAATTTTAAATATGTTTTATAATTATACGTTTAAAATGGTTCTATAAACATGTTCAAATTACAACCAATAATATTTTAACCTATCTGGAAGCGAATCTTAACATTTTACTTAAAATAATAATAATATTTTTCAAAGTATTGAATTTTTATCCCTGAAAATGTTTGCTGGGTAGTAATTTGCGTACATTTGTACAAGCTACAGTGCAAAATTACTAATTATTTCCTACATTAAAATTGAATATTATTATGGAATAATTACAGTTATCATATTTATTGATCGTTTACTGGCGCATTAAATTGTCTCTCATGTAGGGAAGGTATAATACAGCTGTAATACCTGCCTGGCTAATCAATGTATTGATTACATCAAGGACCTTCAGTGTGAAGCTGTTACATGTATTGTATTTGAATGGCCAATTTCAGTTGACACAAATTGTAAAATACAATGAAACCAGTTGAGGTGAGAGGCTATGATGTTTGCATTGCTAACTGCATTTTGACTCAGGGGCAAAATTGCAAATATTTGCAAATTATATTGCAAAAGAGAGAGTTGTTTGTATGCAGGAAAACGTCACAAATTTAAGACCCTGTCCATATAAGTGATGAGTTTTTCTCATCGATTATGATCGTGTTACAATCATATTACCATACGTAATTAGTATTGTGTGTCCGCTCAATGTGGCTGGCATACTACAAACTTGTCATCATTCGCACATTGATGAAAATGTACATAATTGGGCAGGATCGTAGGATTCGCAGCATGATGGTGTCGTAATTGTAGGTGTACACCCCGGGGGGGGTACTCAGTACAAATGACCATACGGGGATGTGCCGCAAATATGGGTAGCATTTTCAGCCTCTTGGTATATCAATGACCCCTTTTTCAAAGCCTATTTTGGTATATGAATGGGTCCTTTTTTCAAAATTTTCTCAATTTTTTCGGAAAATAGCCCAATTTTTCCTTAATCTAGCTAAAATTTTCAAAATTTTCCCAAAATTTTGGGAAAATTTGAAAAAACTACGACAATTTGGGTTAAATTCGGCCGAAAATTTTGACTTTTGGTATATCAATGGGTCCAAATTTCTTGAAAAATTGGTATATTTATGGGTCCACTTTCAAATTCTCAGCGCACGTCCCTACCAAAACCAAACTTGAGTACCCCGGTGTACACATTTGACATTTGCCATGGTGCATGTGATTATGACACAATGATGAGGCGCTGACTGTGTATGTGAACTCTTACACTCATTGTTCATTTAATTGTATTATAATTCAAGGAGCAGCATGGCATACTGGTTAGGTCTTTGCCTTTGGTGCGAGAGGTCCCAGGTTCAAATCCCAGCAGGACCAAAGCTGAATACTTATGGCATATAGTGTGTCTACTCTTTTCTGTATGTTTCCAATGGTGGTGGGGGGGGGGTTGGCGGGGAATGTGGAAGCTAAATGACAGCGGTTGATTATCCAAAATAATCTTTGAAATATTTTGGGTGGTGGGTGCACTCCTTCAAGCACCATGGGGTTGTAATGATTGCCCTAAATATGAAAACTTTTCAAAACTGCTTTTTTTGTATGGTTTTGGTGGGTTGTAATTGTTTCTGAAATTAAAACAGTATATATCACTACGTTTCATCGTTTGACAGTTGTTCATTCAGAAGCATTAATGTGTTAGTATTCACACTGGCACTGTCTGCAAGCGTTCAACACTTTTCATACTCTAATCAGTGTTGCCAGCATTTTCAGTCCAAATCGTGAGTCACATCATCAAGAAGTCCCCCAGTTGTTCTCTTTATCAGTGGTTTCTATGCAATATGAAACTACAGAAAGTCGGGGGAGCCAATGTCAAAAAGATGGAAAATTCACATATTTTTTTTCATAACATTGGTTTCGATGGGACAGAGAATTGTCAAAAGTTGGGGAATTATCTTCAAAAGTCGCCCAATTGGGCTACCAACTGGTGGGTTTTGGCTTGGCAACCCTGACTGTAATACAAGCAGTTGATATCGAAACAGAAAATTGATATTCTATCAATATCATATTTCGTTTGCAAATGGAATTGTCATCTTCATTAAGATGCATATGGCATCTAAATCATCAATTTCAATAGAAATTTGCATCAATAAAACATTTAAAAAAAATGCCCAAAACAAGCAAAAATGACACAAGCATTTATCCAAAAATGAAAAACAAATTGGAAACAAACTAGCAACCCCCAGAAAAATCCAAAATAACATTTAGAATCAACAAATATTCAAATGCACTTATTCTCTATTCCAGAAAAATACAGAACTAATTTTTTGTGATTAAAAAAATATTATCCTGTTTTGACAAATAAAACATAGCTAAATCCTAATCCTTTAATTAGTCCTAACTGGCAATAAAAGCCACATTTTAATTTTTGGTCAATTTTTGAAATAAGGGCCAAAAACATGCGTTTTAGGGTGTTTTTCAGTATGCTGTGACAATCAAGTCCAAAGACTTGTATCAAGACTAATTTCAGTTTATGCAGTCCAATTTTTGGAAAAGACATGTTTCATTCCGATAACCGATAATTTAATAAAAGTAACACAAAAAAGTGAAAATTATAGCAAAATTTTGGGATATAATACTCAAGATTTTGAATGCTTAGACTTGTTCCAAGTCTTTGATTTTTGTGACTCGATTGTCAGAAAATATGCCGAAAATGCATGTTTTTGGCTCTTTTTTCAAGAAATTAGTAAAATAGTGAATTTTTTCTTTTATCATCAGTTAGGACTAACGACTAACTAAAGGATTAGGATTGATCTGTGTTTCATGTGGCAGAACTTGATAATATTTTTTTAATCCCCAAAAAATAGTGCTGTATTTTTTTGGAATGAGGAGTAGTATTTGTCCCCACACCCCATGCATATATAGCACCATATTTCTCTCTCAAAATGTATCATTTTCCTCCAACTGCAATTGTGCAAATATAATTTCATCCTTCCCTATAATAATTATCATAAGAAGAGACATACTTATGTTCCTTCTTCACTCTACCCTTTATGAAACTTTAATCATCCTTGCACATGAATTGTGCAACTCTTTCTAGTCTTGCTACAAAAAAAATGGATTTCTATCTAGTTGAGATTGAGCCACTGTATATTCCTTGTTGCAGATTTGATACAAAATGGGGCCCATTATGAATAGTGTAATGTTATCAAGTATTAATAACACCCTTTGGGTAGAGAGAGCCTTCTTTGTGATGGTTATGTTGTATATTTTATGGTACTCTTTCTCTATTTAGAGCCAGGGTTGCCACCAATTTGCAGCCAGAATTGCGGGTCAAATAGTCGAAAAGTCACCTAATTTTTCTTGTAATCGCTGGTTTATATGCGATAGGAAACTACTGAAAGGTGCTGCAGCCACTGTTGAAACGTCATCCAATTTTGTTCCTAGCCATTGGTTTGCATGGGGTAGGAAATGGATAAAAGTGGCAGAGAAAATCTTCAAAAGTTGCCCGATTGGGCTACCAAATGGCAGGATTGGCAACCTTGTTTAGTGCCAGGACATGGAACTTAAGTACGAGGATTCATCATTATCAAACCTGTATGATTGGTTCTGTTGTGTGGGATGCTATCTTGTCTTTGTCAAGTTTCTGTCTGATAGCTTAAGGGCGTACTACACCCATATATTGGTTTGATTGGTCTAAAAAAATATTTTATCATTTCAAGCTAGGCGATATATGCACTGATCATGTGAAATAAAAAAAATATGAAAAAACATCGTGAAAGTGTCCCTTTTCACCTATTTGTATTAAAGTTGACTGGTTGTTAAGGACGCTACCACGTAGTCTCCGTCACAACCGGTTTCTGCCGTTTCTAACATTCATCGATATTCACATACAGTATTAGACTTGCTACCAGTCCAAAATACGACCTGCCTATGTATGTTTAGGGCTGACACGTCAATTTGTATTACCAATAGGAAATACACAGGTCAGACATTTGAGAATAACTCTTTAAGATTTGGAAAAAAAAAAATTGTAGCCGCCTCATTAATATGCTACCTAATCAAAAATTTTGTTGAAATAAAATTAAGGATCGAATGCGTTTTAGTGTCAAAAAGGCAAAATTACCGTCAAACTTTAGCGAATTCTGCACCCTTATGCGAAGCCCTCCGGTAGGTGCACAGTTAAATCGGAATAAAAATATCCGACCTTTATGATCAAAAACAACAAATTACAACATTGGACCATGTTTGGACATACTATAGCCAAAAAAAACACTATTGCCAAATAATATAGAATAGAACATTTGACATCAACTTGACAAACTAATGAAGAAAATGTGCTCCATAAACATTAGGTAAGTGCGCAAAACAATTCCTATTCAAATGCGTGTATAAAACTGAACAGGGCCGGACGGCTACAAGACTACCGCATTTAGTTCAAAGTTGCCAGATTCAAACATGAGCATGTATGCCTAGCACCTTCTCTTGGTAAAATCCCTGATAAAATCAAGATTGTGACCGTCGTGTTATTAAAATTGAATTTTAAGCGTTGGAACTTAACACAAAAGACCATACGGGTATGCTCTCCCGAAAGACCCCCTCCATTTTTTGGATTCCGCAGCTCCAAAAGACCCGTGACCAAAATAGAGCTATAGGCGCAGGCGCAGGCATACGTAAACACGGAAACTTGACAATTTCAGCTCTAAGACCTACATCGCTCGATCATTCTTCACATGTCTGGTTTTTTTTCAGGCGTTATTCACCCAGAAAGCCAAGAAAGACCCAATTTTGACTATTCGCAGCTCCAAAAGACCACCTTTTATATTTATTGGCAGCGCCAAAAATGATACGCCGTCAGCACCCCCGGGAGCTCAGTCCCCGGACCCTACTAAATTCTGGGGAGCATACCCCAGGAGCATAACCACCGTGAAGTGGCGTCATGGGGATCATGGGCGTAGCTAGGACTTTTTAAGGGGGGGGGCAAAGGAGTGAAAGGGGAAACCCTCATTCAAGGGGGAAATCTTTAACTAAACAAAATAGGCTCAAAAGTACAAAAAGACCCTAGTAAAATTCTTCAGGGCGACCGCATCCAAAGGGGGGGCGGACTTTCCACAGGGGTTGGGGTAGCTTCCCCATTGCCCCCCCTTATGTACTGGCACTGAACGTATGAGAAATTTGCTCATTTCCGCAAATTAAGACATTTTAACAACTTCCGCAATTTTAGACATTTTAAATGGTAGGCCCTAATAAAGTGAGTAGAAAAAGTAAATAATAAATAATAGTAGACCTATTACACCCCATAGATATTGGCCAATGTCAATGCACATGTGCACGTGGCATCACTCTGCTACCGGTATTTCTTTTGTGCCAGAAGAGGCATTTTAAAGGAGTATATTAATACTTGGCTTTTGCAATAATATAGGCCTACGTGCCAAAACTTGCTTGCCCCTTCTCGGCCTGCCTAAAAGTATACCGGTTGCCATGTAGGCCTAGGGGACAATGTTTTGGTAGGCCTATGTCGATAGAGGGGGTTGGCATGTCAAAGTGGGGAGGACAAAGATTTGTTGGCATGGGGAAAGAAATTCACCACCCCAGATGGCGAGTTGCGATAATATAAACTTAATCAGCGGTGAAAAGCACGAGTATAGGCCTACAATTCCAAGAAAATAATAGGCGTGAGGCCTACATTTTAAAGGTAACACGGAAAAATGAAAGTTAAAGGTTATAGCCCGGGCAGTCATATAATTAAAATATTAGATGATGAAATAAGCATGATAAGGGGCTCACTGGGGATTTCCAAATGGTGTAGGCCTACCAACTGAATTTCTTATAATCTTACCCTTCCCGGCCTTCATAATCGCCTTTGTTGTCCCTGTTTGTTGTTATAGTAGGCCTATTAGTGGTTTAGCCAAACGCTGAGTATTAAAGACAAAATCTCATCCCGGGAAAAAATCATCAGACATTTTACACGATCTGATTACTAGCCGGGATAAGCCTATGATAGGCCACCTACATTATATCGGGCTTCAACTTTGTCAATTGGCCTACTGCTGTTAGGATCCTATGCCAAATACATTTCAAAAATATTAAATGACAATTTAAATGACTTATCCTTCACTTTTAGACATTTATAAACAATTTTAATTTTTCACACTTTGCTGGGATCACTGGATAGGCCTTTAAAATTGTATAGATGGGAATGTCTAAATACGAGCGTAGGGCCTACGTTATAGGCCTGAGCGTGTCGGATAACGTGCAGGAATTTTTTCATGATTTTGACTGCGTTTCTATTCTGTAGGCATACCCGTGACGTGATTCCAAAGCCTTGTGCGTGTTATTTAAAAATCAGTCGTGTCCCATTTAATGTGCGCCAAAAATTCCCCCCTTCGATCTGCCAAATTTTCCCAAATTTCTGTGCCTCGGCCCGCCCGTCTTGGCTTGTCTAAAATTTGTTTTTTTCCTTCTCCATGGCTCCGTATTGGGATTGCCCCATACGCGAATTTGATCTTAAAAATACCTAAATATATACCAAAACTCGCAACTCAGTATAACGCAATGGATTGTGGGTGAACACTTGTCAAAATTGTCGTGTGTCAAAATTCGCTACCGTATATCGTGCAGAACTCTATGGAAATATACACAATATTTGATTTTTTTGCCTTGGATAGCGACAATCATAGGTAAGTTACAAATGATATGACTCCGCTTAAAATATGCTATCACTGTATCAATTTTGGAGTTCCTAGTTGAAATGGGTTAGAAAACAAAAGGTAAAATAGTTACCAAAATCGCAAATATAAGCTTAACGCACTTACGAAATATGGTGGGTATAGGTGACGAGAAATGCAATTTTTTTCAACATTGCTGTAGTATGGTTGTGGTAACCTGTTACCTATGGCTTAATTAAGTTTCAGTGAAATAATGTCGCTAGTTAAAAATACAAAATATAGCTCAACATTGAAAATAGAAGCATTTTAACCAGTTCATTTTTGATAGATGTGGAGCACTGAAAATCACCAAGTTCATGAAGCCATCAGGAACCACTTATTCCCATTTTACATATCAACATTATTTCTCTAATGCGTTAGCAACACATATCCAAAATTTTAACGAAATCCGCTGATAGCAAGCTTTCCAAAATGAAGTGAATTTAAAACATCAGTGATGTACCACCTTTTGGCTTCTACCTTCAAAAGCATGTAAGCTACATTGATACCGATGCCACCAATAGAACGAGAAGATTTGCCCTTCATTTTGCATACCACTATGTCCAATTTTTTTTTCTTTTTTCTTCACAAAATGCAAAAAACCCGTAAAAATGTGATGGGTGTAGTACCCCCTTAAGGGATCTAAAATGAGCGTTTATTGTGTTTCGATAGTATTTTTTGTGGCACATGAGAGCACCTCAGACCTATCGAATTGTATTCTGAATACTGAAGCATGTCTTTCTGATATCAAATAATTTTCATTTTTGAAAATCACAATATAATACAAATTTTATGACAAATTATAAAAATTTGATATTTTTCGATTTTTGGATATATAACAGTCCTCTAAGTAAATTATATAAATCTAATGATATTCTTAAAGTGTATGTAGCAGGGAGGAAAATCCGACGGTCAATTGAAAATGTTGACCTTTCATATTGAAGATATGGATTTTTTTCCCAAAAAGACCTAATTTTTTTTGGTGTTTTGGGGAAAAAATCCATATCTTCAATACGAAAGGTCAAAATTTTCAATTGATCGTCGGCTTTTCAACCCACCTACATACACTTTAAGTATAAATCATCAGATTTATAAAGTTTACTTCAAGTACTGTTAAATATCAAAAATATAAATTTTAATGATTTGCCATAAAATGTGTATTAAATTGCAATTTCAAAAATTCAAAATTATTTGATATCAGAATGACATTCTTCGATTCAGAATGCAATTAGATATGTCTAATGTCCCAAAATAAATACTGTCCAAACGTTCATACCCCAGCCCTTAATGTTTAGAGGAAATATTTTTGTGAGATTTTAAAATCACACTTTTTGCAATCAATTTTAGAAATGCAAATTTGAGAGCACAATAAACAATATTTCTGATCCATAAGGGATGAAAACCTAAAAAAATAAATATATATATAAAAATTGCCCAAATATCTTGGGACTTATGTGTTGAAGCCTATGGCTAGCACGCACAGCATTAAAAAGTTGAATTACAAATTTTTTGATGGTTATAATTTGTGTGAAAATAAAATGTCTAAAAACATTTTTGATTAAAAAAAAACCATGCTGAAAAGTATTGTTTTAAAAATGTACAACAAACGATTTATCGCTCATCTTCACAGGAGACAGTGTTTAGGTGAATGTATACTCAGCTATGTCACGTGTATGCGTTGAAGCAACTACAAAGACGTAGTTCTCATAGATTCCCTTTACGTGTGTGCGTTTGCAGACATTGTTAGGGAATTTGATTTCAAGGACATACAACATGAGGCCTGGCATTAGGTTTAAGCTTATGCGGAATTGAGAGATATTTACATGTATGTGACAGGGTTTCTAATGGTGGAAAAATGTGATGTTGATGCTTAATCTTTTCATAGGAAGTTCATACTTACGTAAATGAGTTGTTATGTTGCGGGGGTGCAGAATTTGCAAAATGTTGATTTTTTTCTCTCCCAAAACATCACTTGCATCCGAAAAGTGGTCTTTCATTTGGCTTTACCCAGAGTAACATGGACTTTTTGGTGCTGTTTTCAAAAGTGGTCCTTTTGTTATTTGCAAAAAGAAATTTGCAAAACATCACTTAAAATTTAAATCCGAAAAGTGCCCTTTCAGGGTAGGCTTTACCAAGCTTTACCCTATAACATTGACATTTTTGTGGTCCTTTTTAAAAAGTTGTCCTTTTGTTATTTTTTCTTTGTAATTTGGACCTTCTTGGGTATGTTGTACATTTTTACCCTGAAAAGTGGACTTTCTGTCAGTTGGGGAAGGGAAATGCATTGTAGTGAAAAAATTATGTTGCGTGAACTAATTGCTAGATAATTGTCTAAATTAAGTAAAAACCAGGAAAAACAAAAATGGGCGCCAAATATGTAAAAACAGCATAGCATAAAATCAGCACATTGCTGTGGCATCTTTTAAGTTCCCCATTAAAATTATGATACCATCAATAATGTGTGTGTTAACTTAAGGGAAGGGGTATGAACGTTTGGACAGTATTTATTGTGGGACATTAGAGCACATCAGACATATCGAATGGCATTCTGAATACGAAGAATGTCCTTCTGATATCAAATAATTTTGATTTTTTTGAAATTCGCAATGTAATACACATTTTATGGCAAATCATTAAAAATTGATATTTTTGATATTTAACAGTATTTGAAGTAAATTTTATAAATCTGATGATTTATGCTTAAAGTGTATTAAGGTGGGATGAAAAGCCGACGATCAATTGAAAATTTTAACCTTTTGTATTGAAGATATGGATTTTTTCCCAAAACACCAAAAAAATCCATATTTTCAATATGAAAGGTCAAAATTTTCAATTGATCGTCGGCTTTTCCTCCCAGCTACATACACTTTAAGAATATATCATTAGATTTATAAAATTTACTTCGAGGACTGTTATTATATCAAAATGTGAAAATATCAAATTTTAATAAATTGTCATAAAATTTGTATTATATCGTGAATTTCAAAAATGAAAATTATTTGATATCAGAAAGACATTCTTCGTATTCAGAATGCAATTCGATATGTCTGATGTGCTCTAGTGTCCCACAATAAATACTGTCCAAACGCTCATACCCCACCCCTTAAGTTCCCCATTAAAATTATGATACCATCAATAATGTGTGTGTAAGCTTGTTTCACAATGCCTGACCTATATACTTCCTTACTCCTCTTTTCACCAAACGGCAAGAGTTTCTAGAATGCTGTTAAAATAAGTTTCAAGTTGGACACCAACAAGTCAAGTGGCCGAGCGGTCAAGGCACTAGACTCATGCAGTATCCATGATAGCGGCGCGGCGTGAGTTCGAGCCCCACCTCTGCCGAACTGAAATTTACTTTTTTTAAATCTCATATCATACGATTATTAGGGAAATGTGGCTGGGAGAATTTATGTATGGTGTAGAGAGGAGTGATACTTCCTATCCTTCAAATTGCCAGTCAAGATTATAACATGGCTGTTGCAGGCTTTTCCATTATGAATTGCACAGATTTTGATCGCTTTTGAAAGGTGTTTGTTTATCATGCGGGATTGCGGGGATGGTGTTTGATGCTCATTCTATAATTCCATTTGAAAGAAGTGTTATTCCATTTCACATCACTGTCAGTAGATTTGAGAAAAGTGTTGTTTTGATGGAGTGGGAGTGGAATTATATCAAAAATTTAATAGGCCAAGAAAGCCATCTGCAATAGCTGCCTTATAAAGTTGATATTCGAGCGTATTTGCAAAGTCCCGGTTAATTAACATGCAACACGGTGTAGGCCTATGCTATTGATTTGTACACAAAAGCGTTCTCGAACAAGAGAACTAATGCTGTACTTCCATTGATTAATAGCATGTTAAAACTAGCGTCATGCTTTCATTGATTAGAACACAAAAGTGCAACTTTTGATTTTGTTTCTTCCTTAGGTTATAGATCACCATTTCTTTAATTCTCAACCAATTTCAACAAATGAGATCTTAAATTAGAGCTAAAGCATACAGGTAGTGGCTGCTTGTTTTAATTTTGACGTCTTTGTATAGGATATACAGGGATGAACATAACTGGTACCTTAATTCTTTGGCTTACTGTATCTAAACATATGGCATCTGGCAGCCATTGCAGATGAGCCTTCTTGTACTTAAAGGGGACTTTGCAGGTGAAGTTAATTTTGAATTCAGTATTTCTGCTCTGAAAACATTTTAAAATGACACCTCATTTGCTAAAATTGATCAAGGCATTCATATTTTACAAGTGAAAAAGCGTCGCAAATTCTTATTACATTCCCTATTATTTCTGTCTATTTTTAATCTTGAAAAGCACTTTGCTGTGTTACTCTTTCGATGTGTTGCATCACATACTGTATTATTCCAAAAAAGCTTAAAAGAGTGTGTAAGTATGACATTAAATTTGCAAACTACCATGTTTCCTCTGATAACACAGCAAAAATCAGGTTTAACTCTAGAATTACCAACACACCTTTTGTCGGATCGGCCGCTGGAATTATAGCTTGCGGATGAGGAGCTCAGTGCTCTTCTGATAACGACGGATCTCACAAATATTTTTCTTGCCCCCCCCCCCAGTTTGCCCCTCTACTTTTGTGGCAAAACCCCGCAAATCACACAAATTTCCACTTTTTGCGGCAATTTTGTGCAAAATTGGTTGATTTCTTCCCCTGAAATTCACTTTGCCCTCAATGCCGCCACCCCGAAAAAAATTCCTGGTGTCGCCACTGCCCAAAAATGACTGACTAAAAGTATCGGGGGCACAAATTAGGTCGAATATGGCACACTGTATGCTTAGTCATAAGCTACTCTTGTTAAATTAACATGAACCAAGAGCAATTTTCTGAAACAAATTGCTCCTGGTTGTAATTTTGCACTTGATGCAATAGTGCTGTATTGTATATGCAGAAAAGGATTTACTATTTCAAAATTGCTCCTGTTTCTTTAGAAATTGCTCCTGGTTCTTGTAAAATCCCAGTGGACCAGGAGCAACATTCAAAAACAAATTGCTCCTGGTTCCAGTTTGCTTATTTCAAGGCTTGCTCTGAAGGGGAGTATCAGTATATGCTTAGTAGTTTGAGCGCATAATTTGATCAGAAATAATGGTACAGGCTGTGTACATACTAAACTAACATCAGGCAGCTTTTGTGATAGCACTATTATTGTTACAAATGATGGCTGCCATGTTTGTGCTATTGGATCCTGTCACAGCCCAACCCTACTGGGCTTTAAATGTTATCTTATTGCTGAGGAATAAACCTAACTTTGATGTCTGGGTTTCCCAAAATTAAGTCTTTATGGCATCAGGGACCTAAGCTTGATACTCCTTGATATCTTAACTTCTTGATAAATGTTGTAATTGTAAACTTTGATGATAAGCTTATAGTTGAACTTGGTGCCCCTGTGGAGGAAGTCATAGTTAAGTTATCAACAAGTTACATAAGATTTCTTATGGTTCACACGTAACTACGAGTGGTTGTCATTGATAAAGTGCCCGTGTGGACAAGCTTATCTTCGAAGTTGTAGTTAAGCGTGACCTCAAATGCGTAGTAACACAGGGCAAAAGCGAGTAAAATTGCTCCATAGCGAGCATTGCGATTGTGCTAAACCCAACCGACATGCTTGTACATGGAACTGTATTGATCACAATTTATTTTCCAGCGGGTCATTCTTCACTTTGTTTTCCTTCATGGATCGTTGAGGGCCAGTGGTGGCGTGAGGATTTGTTCCGGGGGGGGGGGGCATTGAGGAGGCAAAGTGAATTTTAAGCGGGGGGGGCAAAATTACCGCAAAAAAAGATGAAATTTTCAGTATTTTGGGGTTTTTACTGGAGAGGGGCAACAGGGGGAAGAGTTCTGATGGGGGCATATGCCCCCTGTGGCACCCCACTGTTGAGGGCTCGTCGTGGACAAGAGATTAAAAGTTATCATCGATTAAAAGGCACCGTCTGAACATGACTAATTACATAAGAGCATCTCACTTCACAGAAATCTGATGAGCACTTTGGCCCAAGACACTATTTTAAACCATTTTATATAGCATCAGTCAGGGACACAGCTCTACATAGGCACAGTACACTTAAGTTACACATAGAATCAGCAATGTTATAACAATCATAGCCAGGATCAGTTCCCCAAGTTTTGTACATGGTTAAACCGGAAAAGGGAATTCAAAGCTTGGTAAATTTTTCAGGATCAAATTTGATGTCACTTTACAGAAATAAAGCATTGAACACATCAGCGTAGCAATAAACACAGCAAAAAAGAGAGTCCCAACTTCATTGGGTGGTCATAAGGCAAAAAAAAAAGATTGTTTGCTTGTCCTCCACCGACCGACCCTAATCTGAAAAATCTGGAAAAAAGTTTTTTTTTGTTGTACAAATGAATTCCAGAAAAAGTTTTTTTCTTCTTTCACCATTTTGACATTCTGAAAAGTTTTTTTACAGTTTGTAACTTTGTACACACTTCTTAACTATTTTAAAAACACGAATGAAGTGGTATACACATACAGTAGAGAAATATCACAACTATTCAGGCTATTTATTAAGCTAATTACAGGCATAAGTCTTGTTTTGGGTATGACCTTTAAAAAAATATTAAAAAAAAAATCCCAACCAACCGACCCAATTCTGAAGAAGTTGTGGAGGACAAGCATTAACTTTTTTTGCCTGGCCTATTTTTCTTGGCCCAACTCTGAACGCCCTTGCATAAAAGCAATAACACTGATAATCCATTTTGAATTTGTCTACAACAAGTGCATATCATGATGCAGCTAACATGATTCTGGATTTTACTGCTTTTAATTAATTAATTCAATCCTCAATCAAGTGAGGACTTTCTTTTTTTGATGTGTTTATCTCACCTTTAGGCCCCCCAAAAAATTGTTGTGTTGCCCTCAACCGCCCGACCCTAAATCCTGAAAAATCAGGGTCAGCATTTTTTTTTTTTTTTTTAATGATGATTTTTACAGATTTGTTCAAAAAATCAATGTTTTTCACTTAAAATTACTATTTTATTGAAAGTTTGTTTTTAATTGATGTCTAACAGGTATCCAGAAGTCAAAATTGACAAATGTCCCTAATTGAAGAAGCATTATTTAATATTTGAGGGGATTTTTAAAAACTGAAGGTTTGAAAAAAGAAAGAAAAGAAATCCGACCGTCCGACCCAACTTTCCCATTTTCCCACTTGAGGGCAACACAACAATATTTTTTATTTTGGCCTTATTACAGGTACTAGAATATGTGCTTGGCAATATATTCTCTGACAATGCCCAGCACCTTACCATGCTGAATGTAGCATGTATTATGCAGTCAAATGGATCCTTTCTCCTTAGGTTCCAATCAAGGGAGGACTTTCTTTTTTTGATGTGTTTATCTTACCTTTATTACAGGTACTAGAATATGTGCTTGGCAATATATTCTCTGACAATACCCAGCACCTTACCATGCTGAATGTAACATGTATTATGCAGTCAAATGGATCCTTTCCCCTTAGGTTCCAATCAACCTGACTTATAACATGTATGTAGGTCATGTCATGTCCTACGTCATTGTTGTTATCTATTCTATCAATATCATAAAGCTGATATTTTAATGCGTACATGCATTTATATACACACAGTGGAAGGATGGGACAATATTTTGAAGTTGGGGACGTCCAGTTGCGGCACTGGGAATTTTTTTTTGGGGGGGGGCAGAAACAAATTTTGTGCAAAATTGCAGCAAAAAGTGGAAATTTACGTAATTGTGGGTTTTTTGCCTCAAAAGTGGGGGGGACAAGAAAAGTATTTGGGAGAAATACCCCCTTCCCCTAGTAGTGCCGCCACTGGGGACGTCCAAATTTCAAATATTACAGAATCTACAGTTTAAAAAAAACATTACCCTACCAAATGTGGCAGGGGCTCAATTATGCTGTAGCACTTTGTCTGAATAAATTTCTCACATCCAACTTAGCCGACAAGAATCAAGCATGAATCAAGTGATGTGACTAAACTGGAGAAGAAGTTGTTGTTACTACCCCTGGTAGTTCTTTTGTTGTGTAAATTTCAGTGTGGTTTGCATCTTTAGCCAATTAGTTTGCGCGATCTGATTTTCAGGCGTATTCAAGCCTTGGCAATTTGTCCGATTCGAACCATCTGCACAAAGCATGAAGTCATACTGCATGAATAATTTTTGTTTGTTTTGACGTGAAGACTTATGCAAATTAGCTCATTAATTATGCAAATATGCAATTTAGAGGGCGGCTTCACTATATAATACATTTGTACATATTAGAAACACTTTGACCAAGTTCAGGGCAAAAGTATGCAAAATAAAAGTACCCTGAACATTTATGCATTGATTTTTAGCAAAATTTTGGCAAAAATTACATATTAATGAGCTCATTAACTATATTGATTATTGACAAAAACAATAGGATACAAAGAAAATATAAATTGATGTATTATGGAAACCGTATGTCCGATTTGCTCCAAACAAAGGCATCAGTTTTTAAAGCATGCTCAAAGCATTTCCTAAAATGCATCCAATACCACCTTAAAGTTCACCACCTCTGAATAATGAAATGACAGCTTTAGTAATGCCCATTCCCTGATTCTAAAAAGTCATTTAGAATTTTTGATCCGTTATTACTAGTACATGTATGAGTCCATCAAATTGTTTTTTTAATTATCGTCACATTTCTTGACAAACCTGATTGAAATTATGCACTACTAGAAGAACACTTTGTATCCCTCAGTTGATGTTGGCTAATACGATTCCCGCGGATCAGTCGTTACATTGCATTTAAATGCGTTGTTTAGATTTCCCCATCGTATATAAAGGTTACCTGTCACAGACAAGCTACTAGCACATCCTTGCCAACTCTCGTTCAACAAGCAATTTGTTTCGACGCGTTTGGGGCGCCAAACGGAAATTGCGCAATTTAGTGACAATTCTGAGTCCGCTTAATGCAACGGGTGCTTGAGAATTTGCGATGGTGTTAGTTTATTTAGAGGAGGGTAGTGAATAAAATATTGCAAAGGATTATTAAGTTAATTGGTTGTTACTGCATGCCAACATGGTGTTATGTTAACTGTTTGCTTGTGTTAATTACGATGTCATAAAATGAAGGATGCATGGACATGAGAGGAGACTGGAGTTGCAAATCAACATTATTTGTATGTTTAGTTATTTCCTTGTTTGTTTGTTTGTTTGTTTCATTTTGTTGGTTGGTGTTTTCTTTCCAAACTTCACTCTGGGCTCCGTCCCCATTTGCTCCCCCAGTCAAAAATCAATTAAATTCCGCTATTTTCTACAAAAATTACCAACTATTATGGAAATTTTCAGGATTTTCTCCCCTCTTTGGAATTTACTTTTTCCCCAATTGACATCCCCCCCAGATATATATAGTGCGGACACAGAGTAGAAACAAGAAAGAGGGGGCACAAAATATCTCTCTAAATGCACATGTAAAAACTACCAGTTCATTGGGAGGACCTCTCAGGGACAATAGTGACTGAGACTGCCCAAGATATGACCCCCCTCCCCATCTCCAATCTTGCAACATTACACTATTGTGTACAGCAGGAAAATTACAGTACAATTTGACATCGTCACAGTCAGTGCCATCTTTAGTAAAGCTTTAATATTTGAAATGATAGATATTAGTACCGTTGAAATTGCTCCTCGTTGTGAACAGAATATTGATTTTATTTCTTCACGATATGTAAATTGCAAGTTAGTCTAATTTTTAGATGAATTTGCACATTGTTGAGGAGATACGTGTCAAAATTAAACTGAATTGTGAATATCAAGTACTAAAATAATGCGCAGTATATAGATTGAGCTATTTAAGTTGAAATCCTTACACCCTCTATGGAAGACATGACCTTAATCTTCCACACAGAGGGGTGTGAATTTTACACAGAGTTATCGAAATGGGTGACTTCATTTGAAATCAACACCCCCTGTGTGGGAGATTTAGGTCGTGTCTTCCATAGGGGTGTATGTACATGTATCTCAACCAGAATAGCCCATTTCAAGTGCCAAGTGAATGATAATCGTGATAAAATTTGACAGTACTGGGTCATGTATACACATTATGGGTATAATTGGAGAAGAATCTATGTGAAGAAATTTTAAGTTGAGAAATATTTTATTTGCGGATCAAATTACAAGTGAATGGGATGAAAAGTGACTTGCACATTGATCAATTATTGATTTCTCTAAAGATAGTGGTTTTTAATTTTGATTTTAGACATCATGTATTTATATCAATTCTATAATGAGTATTAGAGTGCTGGAAGGTGACACTCACGGGGACTTAATTAAAAAGATTAATTGAATCTTTCCATTTCCATGCAAGCAATGCATTTTGAAGTGACAAATAAAGTATAAATACTTGTAAATTAAATGGATTGGGGAGATGGCTAAGAGGTCATGCAGGTCAGAATTGACCATTGAACTATTTTTTAAGTGCTTGTATTCATTGACGGTTTATTTACCAGAATACAGAGGTTTTGAACAAGCGCTGGACGTTGTATATCTCCACAAAATTGTTTGTTCAGTTGGTGTTTTTTCTTGCTTGTTTGTTTTGAATCATTCCATTTTATCATGGTTAAAAAGTTGCATTTTGAAATGTAGTACTTGCTAACAGTCCTTGCATATTGGCACAAAGTTTTGTTTATTTGTTTGTTTGTTCAAACAATTTTTCTTACTTGTTTGTTTTGAATTGTTCCACAGTTGAAAGTCGTATTTTAAAATGTAGTGCTTGCTAACAGTCCTTGCATATTGGCTTTTGTTGTGGTAGAAACAATAGATGTTTTAGGGAGACGGTTTAACTTGCACATTATACACAGGATAATAGATTGGGCACGCGACTCAAGTATACCTGCCTCAGGGCTATTCAAGTGGCTATTGTTGTCGTCTTTGTCGTGAGGGTTTATATGTAAATTGGGATAGCATATGAATTGGATCAAGTGTTTGTGTAATGAGGTACCGACACTTGATCATGAATATTGATATCATACTTGGAGGTTTGTTGGAATATCGGTTGTGCCGATTATCACGATGTCCTCACGGTCTGTGACCTTCTTCCGCTTCAAGGGGTTAGGGACCGCTTCACAAACACTTGTAAGGGGGGGCCTGATGCAAAAAAGGGGGCCCCGAAATTTTTTGACCCTCCTAAGGGGGGACCCTGAAAAAAATGACCACCAATTTTCCTGGAAAAATTGAGTTTATATGCTTTTCTATGGGGTTGACCCATAATTTTCATGTCAAAAGGGGGGCCCTGAAATTTTCAAGTCTGTAAAGGGGGCCCGAAAAATTTTCAGCGATAAATTATTTTTGCATCAGGCCCCCCCTTACAAGTGTTTGTGAACGGTCCCTTATGGTGGATCATAGAGATGTAGCGGAACAATGGCATAGAGTCTCCTATAAAGAATTTAAGTCCAATTATGTATTTGGTTCAATTATGATTTTTGTTATTGGACAAATAATCTATTCAGTTTGAATAATTTCATTTCAAGTAAAAATTATACACGCTTTCCTAGTCAAATTCAACCAGATTTATACTACACCGTATATTATATTGGACTCCCAATAATGTAATATGACCCAATTTATTAAACTTGGATACTTTTAAACCTAATGCCCCAAATCTTTATAAGTCATATACACGGTATCGCAGGTCACTGAGCGAAAGAAAGCCCTGTGGCTGCCAGTCGGTGATCATGTGGTTGACACACAAGGGGTCTAAGGGTCAATTCCCGGGGGTACCAAGTGACTTCTTTCATCTTCTCTCCTTTTTCATTCCTTCGTTCCCTTCCAATAGCAAAAAAACATGGACCTTGTTACGGTTAAGCAAAACAATGTTCAACAAGCAAGTGCTGTTCTGAAGGGGTTCTTTTTATGAAGCAAATGAATAATATTTTTAACATGAAATTTTCCAATAAAATAACGGTACTGTAGGTACATAAATATATCGTGTCCTTTGAAATGGCTATAGACAAAACAGTGACAGCGCAATTAATGGGTATGCGAACAATGACTTCAAATTCATTAATAATGCCAGCACTAGGATCTCAAACATGGCAATCTCTAGGGCACAGTTCCTTAACCCCAATATACTTTCTACACTCAAATAATGACCTCACACTAGGATCTCAAACGTGACAATCTCTAGGACACAGTTCCGTAACCCCAATATGCAATACATTCAAAGAATGACCTTTGGATATGTGCTGGTACAAAAACTCATGTTCCACAACTTGGGTCAAACTATGAGCGTTACTTTTTTAATGAGGGTCGATAGCTATGCCATTGTGAATGATGTTGATATGGTTCATAGTGCAATTAATTATGCATAAATGAGTTAACATGGTTATTGATTAGGTCTTGTACTTCAATTCATTTTGCTCTTGTTATATTTACAGTCTGCCGCCTGGACAACCAATTCTTTAGAAATGCTTAGTCGCGCTAAAAGTCGATCGATACATGTAAAAATCAGCACAATTCAGAGATACACCTTTTTGCTATGAAATTAATTTTCTCGGTCAAATATAAAGCAATATTTTTTTTTTTCTTCAGTAATGTCAGTTAAAAACTTGGTGCTTGGATATACATTTTTTTTAAATCCTGGTGTTAAAATTAAGCATCAAATTGTGTCTTTTAGTGTGATATTTTTGATTTTTATAGGCCTTGAATTCGCCTGTCAGCTTTTTACGGAATTCATGTTTTAGCGCCTCAAACTAACATAGTTTGCTAAAGAAAGATATTTCCCACCTCTGTAAAGCACATCGTGTGGGTCTATATGTTATAGTTTTGTCAGAATTTTCCGTTTTTGTTTTACCCTTTTTCCATTCATGATCCGAAAATGTCAAACTAATTAAAAGTAGGCAATGGTGAGTACTTTTATCTCGAGAGCAACCAGCAGAAATAGTCGATATTTCCTTTGTTGTTATCCAGGTCAATTTTTCATTGAAAGCAAATTGCCCGACCAGCGATTAAATCCCCAATTGGGTGTTCTGGTTAAACATGATCAGTAGGGGCGCTATAGGTCTGGGAATTTCTTTGCTATATTGAAGTTCTGGCAACACTATAGCCATGCCGGTATTCCTATTAAACCCAGGGATATCGATCCACAATGCTAGTACTAGCCTTTAGATTTCACGTGTTGATTTAGAAATTTTTTCAGCCGACAGTGAAAGATGGTGAAATCAAAACGGAAATTCTGACAAAACTATGATATATAGCTCACGGTGATGTGCTTTAGAAAGTTGGGGAAAATCCTTCATTAGCGAACTATATTACTTTGAAAAGCTAAAAGGTTGATCCAAGAAAAAGCTCATGGGCCGAGCTGAAGCCTATAAAAATCGAATATCTTACACTAAATGACTGAATTTCAGGCCTAAGTTTAACACCAGGATTTAAAAAAAAATCATTATCAAGCATTATAGTTTTTTCCAGCCATTTACTGAAAAAAAATGAAAATTATTGCTTTTCATTTGGCTGAGAAAAAAATTTTACACTGAAAAGGTGTAACTCAAAATTTTGCTCATTTCAACACCAATTTCGATCGCTTGTATTGCCTCATTAAATGACTGAGTGAGCCTTGCAGAACAAAAGAATCGGTTGTGCAGGTAGCTGACTGTTTATTGGCAAGGCAAGTATCAATTAAAATTAATATATTGTGCAAGTGTGCATGAATTTATGTGAATGTCACCCATATCGAATGCGGCAGTTATCAGAATGTACATTTAAAGATAATTTAAGAAAATATTTATGAACAAATGAAAGAAAAATGGTAAGGAATTTGTAACATATCTGTCAGTCAAATATAATCATAATTATGTATTTTTTAAAAATAATTTAAGAGGTATTGTAACTTTACAGGTTCTTTGATTTAAATCTTACAATGTATATTTTTTCAAATGTGGATTGGAATAAATTGACATTTGTTGTTTATTGTATTTTCATTATCACCACCATCATTGTCATAATCATTCTAGATCATCATCAGCAGCAGCATCTTCATCATCATCATCATCATCATCATCATTGTCATCATCATCATCATCATCATCATTTTGATAGCCATCATCATTATCTTGTTTATCATCATCCACATTGTCTTCATCACCGTCAATATATAGGCCCTACTTTGTTAAGACTATATAATCATCATCATCAGCAGTAGCATCAGCATCAACAAAACTGTCTAACTAAAATGTGGGCATGTGGCACATATTTACTGCAACACATACAATGTACTCGATTCTGTTTTGAATTTCTTGCAATATAATTACAGATAAAACTGTATTAATGGCTGTTTGTAAAATAGTAAAATACAAATAATCTAAGGCTATTTGATGATTAACATTACCTAAATATAGGAACTGTGAGACTTCAATTTGTCTTACAATTGGCAATGATTGGTATGTGATGTGATCAGAGTAAGGTGATCAATTTGTGGTAACGAAATCAACCTTAATTAAATATTTGAGGTAGGTCATGTCAAAGAAGTCAATTATATATATGACAACATTTGAATGGTTGCACGGTAACCAATCACCTCTTTAGAGAGTAATGTATTTTCGCTGGGCTAATTTTTTGTGATTTTATCAATTCTGGACAGGTTAGTGGGTGTTTAATTCGCATTTTTAAATATATTCACCTTTAAAAGTACTATGTGTAATAAATATTTTCGCGGGGTTAAAAATTTGTGGTTGTCTGTTCGACCCTCGTGAAAATTTCTCACATTCGTTTATCTTTCAAATTGACTTTCTTACATTTCTAATTCTATTGAATTAAAATCTGTAGAGAATATTAATTGTGTTTTGAACACCTGTGTGACGGGTCCAACTTGATGGTGGGAAAAGGGAGTTGAATTGTGCTCAATGTTAGTTTGATGAATTTGATCATGTTGATCAGGGTTGTTTGGTGAAATTCAATGCAAGAATTTTGATGGATTATATCCAGGAGGTCTTGTCACTAAAGAGAGGAAAAAGATGGGAAAACACTAAATGTAGAGAGTGCTTAATTTTTTTTTGAAATCAGCATGACAAATGCATTAAAATGAGTACAAACAAGCCTAGTATTGGTTCAGTTGTTCTTGAGATAGCTTTTTTTCAGCCTACATGTATAAGATTCACATTTTTCAGGATTTCTCACCTGCTCAGATATTTTTGTGTCTGGAAGTGGGCACAGAGTAGTACAGGATTACAGAATACAAGGTTTCTGGTTAAAATTGTTGTCTGTAAAACCTTGTGTATGGATATTATCTTGATTAAAGTTTTATATAAAATCCTTGATTACTAATCACTTGTATTGTGATTTTCAAGTAAAGCAAGCTTACTGTCAAAATACTTAATAGGTTTGTCTCAGAGAAGATATCGAACACTTCCCACAATGCATTTCTTCCATTTCAATTTTCTGTACAGATTTGCTAGTGTGCAACATGGATCGATAGTGACGAAAAGTATATCAATGAGCAGAGCACATCATGATCTTGCAAAATATAATTTTTTTCTTGACTATCGATCCATGTTTAGCTAGTCTATTCGCAACATGAAAACAAAGGGAACCTGTATTAAGTAAATAATAGAAGTGTCGTTTGATGTAACAGGGTGATGTATGATGTTGAAGGATTCTGGGAAGGGTCAGATATCTTCTGTGGGTTTGTCTAGTATCTCAGGTAGATCATTGATGTCCTCTCTTTATTATATAACCTTCATTCTCAATTACTGCATTATGCTCTGATTCTCTAAGGAATTGCTACAAAATGTATGTTGCATAAACAAATACCCTTTTTGACCTAATTAGCACACCCTTGCTTCTTTTCCAACTAAACGGGCTAAACAGGGAGCAGCAATTGGTCCAGAGGTTAAGGCATTTGACTCTGGTGCAAGAGGTTACTGGTTCAATTCCCAGTAGAGGCAAAAAATTAAAATTCTCTCCATTTCTGCACTTACATTATGATGCTATCCTTGGCTATATACAAATGAAATCACCCCCCAAAAAATCTTCTCAATTTCAGTTGGAAAGAAACTACATATTGATTGTCCTTTTCTAGTGGGAGAAAATATGGAGCAAAAAATAAAACGTTTAGAAATTGCAGACAATCCCAAGTCATGTACCATATATATATAAAATCTTATTTGTCACTCAATGTCTGCATGAAGTAGACCTGACAATGTGATGTTGCTTTAAACAGAGGCAATTGAAATCCTTGGGATGAAAAATGTTGATATAAAATAACAACAATATAGCTGCTGCACATTGGATGGAGTGATCCCACAGAAGAAAACCTCCAAAGGCCCAGTTTCTGTAATAACCTCGGATATGATGTCTTGACAAGTAAAATGTAGATGCTCCAATTTACTTTGTGAGCGGACTGATTCAAATGTGCTATTCCAGTTGAAATCCACACTACCCCTGTGCAAGATTCTGGAGATATCTTCCACAGAGGGAGTATGTTTTTCAAATGGAATTGGTCAGGGTTAATCATTTTGAAACCCATACTCCCTCTGTATTATGGCTTTACATACATCTTCCATCTTCTGGAGTGAGTATTTCAGATGGAAGTTACCCAATTGTCTATTCTATTTGAAATTCATACTCCCTCTGTGGAGGACTTAAACTAAATATTCCACAGGGGGAGTGTGGATTTTAAATGGAATAGTCCCAATGCCTCCCAAGTAAGAAGACAGTATGTTATATACTGGTAGATGCAGTATTTTTCTACCACCTGAGTACAGAGGCAGTATCTGCAGTCTTATATATCTGTAGATACAGCGTTTTAAATTGGCGCGGCAGAAATGTCGCCGTGACAGAGATTCTGAAATTCATAACAAAGCCAGAAGTGATAAGATGCAGTCCAATAACAACGCATTGTTTTTTCACTCAACAGTCATTACTAACTGTTGGCTTTTAACATACATACGTGGCAACTCTCTTGGTTTACATAAGTACTAGGGTAGCTGCGTATATGTTGTGCAAAGGAGGGAAGTGAAAACATTGCCGATGTGCCTCATCTTACAGACTGTGTATAATGCTGGGCACGCATTTTAGCTACAGCCAACGTCACAAACGTTTTACATCATTTCGATGCTTTTGCCTGTGCAGAAAGAAGTGTAAGTTGGGTCCAGATTTGCTGATTCAAATCTAAGTCAGCTATCAGGGTTCAGATTTCTTTGTGTGGAGTGTAACAGGATCTTGTTCTTTGAAAGTCAAGACACTGTGGGACCCTATGCCAGCTGAAGATTATGATGATTTGGACTTCAGATACACTGTATTTGCAACATTTAATTCCCAATAATGACATTTATACCATCAATTTAATCGGGTCGAATATCGTACATGTAGGTCAACATGAGGACCTTGCAGTATTGATGTCACCTGAAATTTGCTTAGTTCACCTGACTATTTTAGTTTTTACTACAAGCCTGAAATTATCTATTCTCCTACTCCACAGCTTCCTCCCGGGGGCTTCCTCGCTTTTGAAAAAGAAGAAGACGAATTTGCAATTTTGTTGTCACCTAAAAAATTTACCTGGTTCACCTGACTATATTACAAAGCCTTAAATTATCTATTCTCCAACTCAGTTTCCTCCATTTTGAAAGTGAAGAAGAAAAAAAAACACATGTAAGAAAAATGATCAGGAATTGAGCTCCAAATGTCAAACCAATAATAAAGGCACCTCTATTCCAATCACAAGATGCCTACCTTAGTCAGATTTAGTTTCATGTCAAATAGCCTCAACTACAAACTGTTTTACCCAAGCCACTTTATACATGAACAGAGCTAATACAGAAAGCATGAATATTTCATCTTCAATGTCTATCTGAGAGGACAATTGAACACCCCAAGGCATTAGGGGATTCACTCATGGCTATCATAGAGGTCTATGAGTAAGCTGTTATGACCTGTACTTGACCTAGAAGATGATCAACTCTCATCTACTTGAAAGCTCTCTCAGACAGACAACTAAAGGTGATTTTGTAGATAATGCACATACTTTGTAAAAGAGGGTATGTTTATACTGCAGTGCAAAGAGTCATTTATACTTTTTCTGGCATCAATTTTTGAATTTTTTTGTATTGGCGGCACACACGGCTAAAACGGAAGATCCCATCAAAACTGTATGTGTTTTGTTAATTGGATTTTATTAATTAGTTTAGAGTGTAAAACGCCAGTCCAAACCACCGTTAGTCTGAATTTTAGGTTTAGGGTTAGTGTTAGCATTATGGTTAGGAACCCTAACCCTAAATATTCGGACTGACAGGTGTTTCGGACTGATGGTGTTTCAGACTGATGGTGTTTCGGACTGACGGGGTGTACCCATTGGTGTTCATCATGTTCTGCATAGCCTGCATGGGTTATATCATTCACTGCAGCGAAGTAAATACAACAGGGTATGTGCACTCAGCGCTGTCACAATTTTTTAGGTAGCTAATTGGGATAATCTCATTTGTAACGCTTTGCTTAAACCCTTTTTTGGTCCCTCTTGTCAAAATCAAGTTTGGCGTCAAATGTTTGGGTATCACAAATACACATATCCATCCAGTCTTGCAATATAAATATAACTGTATCCTCTTCAAGTCCATTCTCATGACATAAACCTGATGCCCAATTAGACTCAGTTTTGCCACATTTTCCCCATGCATTTGGGCTGTTTGATGAAATGACTGATCCTGCGAGAAGGTTGATGAGTAAATAAGTAGGGTATGAGGTAGGGGAGGGGACAGAGTGCCCTTTATAATTGAAGACTGAATTAAAAGACTAGTTTGCGTCTGACGTCAGGGGAAAAGGGCAGCCCAATTGGTTGCTGACCTATGCAGTATGGCATTTTTGGTCTAGCTGACAGGATGTCATACGCAAACTTGTCTTTTTAATTCGGTCTTCAATTATAAACGGCTCTTACCAGGCTCCAGACAGCTCCATCTAACATGTCTAATAGGCAGAAATCACCATGAGAATTTTTTACAGCCTGGTAAATATCTTGATTTAGGCTTTAATACAGTTTGTCCACACTGAAGTACAAAGTGACAACACGCGCATTACAGCGCATGACAAACAGTGTGCATTGATGCGTCTCTGTTGCAGGTATGCGTGCCTTCAAAGTCGGCACAATGTGTGCGTTCGCGTTGGTACTTTGTACTTCAGAGTAGATGGACTAGTGTATTTCGCATACAAAAAACTATACAAAAATATTTGCCCACCCCCTACAACTGAACCTGATAATGTCAGACCAAATTACCCTTCCCTAGGTTTGGGGGATGTGCAGCCCAATTAGTGGCAAATCTGATCAATCTTCAATACTGCTAACATGTAGGACACCATTCCTTTTATACACATTGGTTTGAATCAAATCCTCCAGTGACGCCAGTAACAAAATAAAACTTGACCTAGGATGCTTGCTCTATTTTGGTGTCATCTATATAAGATGACAGTTGTCGTTGTCGATGGTTTTATCGTCATTGGCACCGGTTAGTCACCCTCCCTCCCGAAGCTAATCAGCTAAATTGAGTTTTGTCCGGTGATCAAGACAGAAACGAGAATTGCCAACATGGAATCCAATTCGGAGCTACACGTTATTCCACATCAATTGTAAAAGTGGCAATTTGTGCATGTGTAAATGTTATTGAACTTATGCCTTTGGAAATGAGGCCATTTTTGTTAATTTATGCCTATATCAACTTCCTCTTTTTCATCCTTGGAGAGTGACAAAGAAAACACTGGATGGAGCCAAGTTAGGAATAAGTTTGTTGTTTTTGGTCAGCTATTGTAGGATGTCAACCAGGCACAAAACAACAACATTGCCTGTGATTATGCATCTATCATGCCTATTATAACACCTATTTTACTATTATTTGGAGAGATATTCATAATTATGAAAGGTTGACATTTATTTTGATTTGGATTGGTGTGGATTTAGGTTAGAATATTTGCCTCTGGTGCATGACATCCTGGGTGCAATTCCTGGCGGTGGTAACTTGACTTAAAAAAAGTCTGAATTTAATTGGAATTGGCAACATTGCAGACATCCGCTCTACCCATGGTTCATTTGAAATTGGGTAAATGAACCATGAGAATAATCTGTCCTTTGGAGGGGATATTAAGCAGTTGATCCTGTGTACAGAGAGCCATTCATGTAAACATATCTCGCAGTCAGTTTCTAAAAGAGTAGGGTGCTAACCCCTATCTGTCCAAATCTGTCCTGGTGCTGTTCAGATATTCAAAATGTGCGCCTTAGTCCTGCCTGAGGTAATGGATTCATGGAGGACTGATTCTATTCTGAAATCCACAAAACAGCGGCACTAAGAGAGTAGGTAAAAATCGCTATACAATTTATAATATGTGTAAAAAAAAAAAATCGGATTTATATAGCGCCTTTTTTCTCGGCTATATCTTGAAGGATTCAAAGCGATGTAATTTTGCTGCCATGGTGAATCATCACAATCAGATGATTTCAAAGTGTTACCCATGTGAAAATCTACAAAAGCATCTTTTATAAGTGGAATTGGAAATTGATGCTTCAAAATGTATCTTCATGAACAGAGGACTGCACTTCAGCAACCTTTATAGGACGAATCTGACTTCTCTCTGGTTTGAAAAATACAAACAAATCAATCAAAGGATTGTCTGTATATATATTTTTTTTGTGATGATATATTGACACTAGTCACATGTTTGGGATTATCTGCTGCATATGCTTTGGTTACTTGTTGGTCATAAATGCAAAAGGTTAATTATGGCATTAAGCAACAGATAACAGCTGTGTTGTCAACAACAAGAATTGGATGATTGCTACTAATATACTGATGCATGGTTTTAATCAATGTTGTGTCTCAAATCCAATGTTTTTAAAAAAACGAATGCGGAATGCAATTTTTTTATTTACGATTTTTTTAAACATTTTTTTTTTAAATTAAGATGTTATTTTTTGCAAGTAGCAAATTAAGTGAATTTTATTCAAAATAGTTCTAATTTTTTTAAAATTCGGTTAAAATCATGTCAAATCAAACATTTTTTGGCCAACATTTATTTATTTTGACTGAAAGTTTGTGAAAAAAATTTGGGATATTTTCGAAATATTTGTAAAAAAAATCAAATTCTTGCCGGATTTTTCAAGCTTCCGATGATATTTTATTCCTAACCGTCACCCTTGATCAAATATATTTAATGAGGGAAATTGCTGGAAAAAGTTTCATTTTTTTACACAAATGTTTTATGAATTATTAAGGTTACAAAGTGTCTTATAGAAATTATTGCAGCCTAAAAATATTTAGCCAAAGTATCCCTAAAACAAAAACATTATACACCCACCCACCTAGGCCTTAAGGGCTGGGGTATGAACGTTTGGACAGTATTTATTTTGGGACATTAGAGCACATCAGACATATCGAATTGCATTCTGAATACGGAGAATGTCTTTCTGATATCAAATAATTTTGATTTTTGAAATTCGCAATTTAATACACATTTTATGGCAAATCATTAAAATTGATATTTTTGATATTTAACAGTACTGAAGTAAACTTTATAAATCTGATGATTTATACTTAAAGAGTATGTAGGTGGGATGAAAAGCCGACGATCAATTGAAAATTTTGACCTTTCGTATTGAAGATATGGATTTTTTTTCCAAAACACCAAAAAAAATTAGGTCTTTTTGGGAAAAAAATCCATATCTTCAATATGAAATGTCAAAATTTTCAATTGACCATCGGCTTTTCCTCCCAGCTACATACACTTTAAGAATATATCATTAGATTTATATAATTTACTTCGAGGACTGTTATATATCAAAAATTTGAAAAATATCAAATTTTTATAATTTGTCATAAAATTTGTATTATATTGTGATTTTCAAAAATGAAAATTATTTGATATCAGAAAGACATGCTTCAGATTCAGAATGCAATTCGATAGGTCTGAGGTGCTCTCATGTCCCACAAAAAATACTGTCGAAACGCAATAAACGCTCATTCTAGATCCCTTAATTGCATAATTATTTATTCCTAAAACCATCCTCTATCATTTGCTAAATATAGCTCTTCCTATAGCTGTAAGTACAATGACTTTTAAATTAGCAAAGAGGAAATCTGTTATTGATGTAAATGCGGACATATCTGCTGTGAAATATGGTTTTAATGCTAAATTGAGCAGCCTTTGTTGTGGGTGCGACAAAAAGCGACATATATGTAATTATTACATTTTTAGATTGCATGCATGAAATGTGTGTCAAGCTGCTGTTAAAAGTGCAAGGCCTGTAGATCTGATCAGTTAAGTGTTCGAAATAAAAAATGGCAGCATTGGACAAAAAAAACCCACTTCATTTGCGTTTTAGAGGATTTTTTAAAAATGTTGCCGAAATCATGTAAAATCAGCAGTTTTGGCCCAAAATGTATTAATTTTGGATGAATATTTTTGTTTGCCAAAATCTTGTTTCAGATTTTTGTTAAATTTTAGGGTAATTTTAGCCTCCAGGAAAAAAAAGAAACAAAAGCGCCTGACCGACCGACTCTACTGGTTCGTCCACCTGTGGCCAGTGTTCATCACTCTCATTTGAATATGATGTGAATCCTTCCTTTCTTCACAGTACTAAGCAAAGGGATACAAATTATGCTTTTAAAATCTTTATCATACGTGACAATTTGACATCTTTTTGGTTTGTGATATTTGCCCAGCGATAGAGAAAAAAGAGAAAACTAACATGATAATTGAAGTGTAAAATTGCCCCAGAAATGTAAAGCCTGATAACAGATCTATTAGGATGTTGCTTGCCTTGAAGCACACACCCATAAAAAGAATGGAAAGTCACAGTGCAATAATGTGTAGCCTATCTGTTAATACATTATGAACTGACCATCCCGGTTTGTTGGGGGATGACATTTCTCCTCATAACTAGCAGGTTACTATAATATTTTACATAATCGATGTTTTAATATCTGTGGTGAACTTGACATGAAGAGTGAGACTGTAATTTGTATACTACTAGTAGTGAATTGATAGTGAAGATGAAATTGCACGTCTTTTTGCCTAGCTTTGTCTTAGAACCATGATGTCACACACAATTAAACTTGCAATGGGCTTTAAGGTTCAGTGTTATAGGATATTTTGCTTTTTCACCATTAATAATGCAATTCTTCAAGGCTGGTGGTCAGATCTTTTCATATTGTTTTTAGCTATCTTACATTTACGTCTACAATGATGTGTAAATGGTAGTTATATTAGGAAAAAAGGTTTTTTGTTGATAGAGAAGTGATAAATATACAAAACTGTTCAAAAGGTAAGACCTTATTTGTGTAAATAATCTTTACATGCATATTAAGCCATTTCGTGCCATATTGCACGAAATTGATGGGGTAAATAGAATAGGGTTACATTTTTAAAAAGGGGGGACGAGGCTGCACACCCCTTTAATAATTTGATCAAATGTGATTTAAATCTCTCATCCATTCCTCGTTATCCCAAGCTTCCCACTCTTTTTTTTTTTTTTTCTTTTTTTTTTTTGCTCTCTCACTCTCCCACTCGCTGTCTCTCATTTTAGTCAAAATTATCGATCAAGATATGAATAATACAGTGTTAATTAAAGAGCTGAATTATTTAACAAGCCTTAATTCTGTGTGTAAAGGTCATTTGGTACATATTATCTGTATGCAAACAGACAAATTAAAAAAGAAAAGAAAAATCTTGAAATGTTTTTTATCAGTTTCATTTATTTACAGTTTTACAAGTAGTAGGCTATAGGGGTTCTTTTGTATTAAATGTAAATGCATGTTAATCCATAATTTGTAACTTGCAAGTCATTTCATAATTTAAAAGTACCCCTGAAAATGACTGACTTAAGCGTCTGGGTGCTAATTTGGCTGACAACGGCAGTCAGATTTCGCAAACACCTTCGAAAGGGTAGTACTAGGGAAAGTGTCACTTTTACCCATGGTCAAATTCATTCAGGACATTACTCACAATTCTTTATTCATTGTAGTCAAACAAACATTGACACCTTTCAGTCAGGCAATCATAAAGTTAACCAAACAGAGCTACTGAAAAACAACTAGCAAAGGAGGGCCAATACTCAATATTATATTGCAAACACACAGTTGGCAGGTCAAAGACCTACAATACCATAATAAACACTGAATTGTTTCCACAATATACACAGAACAAAAGTTAATAAACTTGAATTTCCTCCTGTTCTCATTCTGTCTAGCTACGAACCAAAAATATCATGTCTTGTGGCAAAGTCCAATGCAGACTTGTAATGAGTCATGACTCGATTTTTTCAAAAATGGAATGACTTGACTCAGATTTTCCAATTTTCAGTGACTCAGCAACTAAAGTCATTTGACTCAACTCAACTCGAGATATTGCTAGAAATGTCTCGACTCAAGTATAAAATGATTCAACTCGTTGCAACTCTGGTATGATGATGTCCATTCAACAGTCATATACGTGTAGCTCATGAAATGACCTCAAGGTTTGGAGTATGAGTTTTTATATACCCAAAAGTAAAGCCATGATTTCTCCGTGTTACAAAATTTAAAATCTGTGTTACAAATTGATGATTTCCGTGATTTTCCGTTTTCCACAATTAAGCACTGAAAAGTTAAAACAAACATGTTTTAAAAATGTATTTTGTCTTACCTTTTACTGTAGTATGGCCCGAATCTTGCATCATACATCTAGAATTAATGCTAGAATGGATTGTCTCGAGACATCAGGAAAACACAACACCAAAGCAATGATTAGACTCCGCATTGCCCTCCCGATCATGAGGACCATTTATTAAGCTATTTATGACCATTCAACAATTTTATATTCATATACATAAATATAATTGAGATAAATAATGATAAATAATGATATATTTCATAATATAATAATAATATAATAATCATAGCACTTTCATAGCAGTTAAGACATAATATAAATAGTTATTTATCTTCCAATAAATATTATTAATAATGCAATACAAGAATTATTGGAAAAATGTGTACAACAAGCCAACCATATAGGCTGGACATGCAAGAATTGACTTCTGTATCACATTTAACCAAATTTCATCTTAAGCAAATACAGATACCTCTTTGGATCAAACAGAGGATTGAATTGGAAAACAATATTTATAACGCAATTATTAAATAAACAGAAATCTCCAAAAGAAGAAACAATGCCAACTCTATCAATGAATTAAATCTTTAAATCCCTATATAAGCTGGTAATTATTGAAAAGTCAGCCAAAATTTACTATAAAAAATATATTAATAAATGAAATAATCCACTGACAAAAACAATCAAGCCAAAAAGATACTTCAAATAAGCATAAATTACTCTACATAAAGCGTAGTAGAAAGTGGAGACAATCTACAGACAAGTTTCATCAGGTATTGACGAGACTCCATACAAAGCGTAGTAGAAAGTGGAGACAATCTACAGACAAGTTTCATCAGGTATTGACGAGACTCCATACAAAGCGCAGTAGAAAGTGGAGACAATCTACAGACGAGATTCTTCAGGATTTGAAGAAAATCCATAAAAGCATACATTTCCTTCAAAAGCGTAGTAGAAAGTGGAGACAATCTACAGACAAGTTTCATCAGGTATTGACGAGACTCCATACAAAGCGTAGTAGAAAGTGGAGACAATCTACAGACAAGTTTCATCAGGTATTGACGAGACTCCATACAAAGCGCAGTAGAAAGTGGAGACAATCTACAGACAAGATTCTTCAGGATTTGAAGAAAATCCATAAAAGTATACATTTCCTTCAAAAGCGTAGTAGAAAGTGGAGACAATCTACAGACAAGTTTCATCAGGTATTGACGAGACTCCATACAAAGCGTAGTAGAAAGTGGAGACAATCTACAGACGAGTCTCATCAGGTATTGACGAGACTCCATTCAAAGCGTAGTAGAAAGTGGAGACAATCTACAGACAAGTTTCATCAGGTATTGACGAGACTCCATACAAAGCGTAGTAGAAAGTGGAGACGAAATCTCATCAGGTATTGACGAGATTCCATACAAAGCGCAGTAGAAAGTGGAGACAATCTACAGACGAGATTCTTCAGGATTTGAAGAAAATCCATAAAAGCATACATTTCCCATTAAAAGCGTAGTAGAAAGTGGAGACAATCTACAGACAAGTTTCATCAGGTATTGACGAGACTCCATACAAAGCGTAGTAGAAAGTGGAGACAATCTACAGACGAGTCTCATCAGGTATTGACGAGACTCCATACAAAGCGTAGTAGAAAGTGGAGACAATCTACAGACAAGTTTCATCAGGTATTGACGAGACTCCATACAAAGCGTAGTAGAAAGTGGAGACAATCTACAGACGAGTCTCATCAGGTATTGACGAGACTCCATACAAAGCGTAGTAGAAAGTGGAGACAATCTACAGACAAGTTTCATCAGGTATTGACGAGACTCCATACAAAGCGTAGTAGAAAGTGGAGACAATCTACAGACGAGATTCTTTAGGATTTGAAGAACTCCATACAAAGCATTCATAAAGCCATCACAAAGCATAGTAGAAAGTGAAGACAATCTACTGACGAGATTCTTCAGGATTTGAAGAAAACTCCAGACAAAGCGGAGAGTAGCATAATTTGACATACTTTTATTGAAGCATCTTGGACAAATGAGATAACTGAATTACCCTTCCAGCTACTGGGAGGGTGGGTGGGATTTTTTGGTCCAGCATGATCGGAGGAGCAAATGCAAGTGGCTTACTAAGAAAGGTGTGAACACAACAAAAGAAATGGAATTAAAGCAGAGACCTGATTGGCTGCACCCCACTAAAGTGCCATCTGAATGGCCAAGAATCTGGGATTGTTGCTATAACAACACAACAACTCCTACATCATTCCAATACCATGACCCAAATCAATAGCATAAACTTTCAAGAGGACTTGATATGGCTCAAGTGGAACTGATAGGATAATTGTCCAGACTTGGCTGCACATGAATGCCCAAGTTTCCCTGATGCTGAGACAATCTGGTTTTTAAAAGATTTTCAACTTTGAAAAACGTCATTGTTTAATGGTTGATTACTGCTAAATAAACATGTTTCTTTGTTTTATTTCACAAATCAACACAAAACTTAGACATTTTATACAGTTTCTAGAACTATTTTGTGGGATTTTCAATTTTCCGTGAGCAAAACCCGAATTCCGTGAATTTGTCCGTTTTTCCGTATCACGGTGAAATCTATGGCTTTACCCAAAAGGTCATTTTATGAATGAACAAACAAATAGGGGGTTAAAGGTTACAGAATTGTGTCTCAGCAGATGAGCTTGTATGAGATCCTAGCACATCTTGTTTGGACCATGGATATATTGATAGTAATTCATAACCTCATGAATATACACGAGATCTAATCAAATTATTATTTGTAAAAACCCAAGTTTACACAAATTGAGTCATTAATATCTCACAATTGACCACAAAATGCATAATTGTTCCAGTGTAAGTATTAGTAACCTCTGCGCGCACTGTGTTGTGCATCGAACAAACTGCGTGCACACTGGCCACCCTATATTAGCGCTTAAAGCGTGAAAATTATTGTTCATTAAAATGTCCATTTTACAGCGCATAACTTGGTTTTACTGGTGTGTCCTGCTTTCAGCATGGCTACATTGCTGATGTGTAATGGGGTGATTTTGTTGAACACCTGCTAAAGTGGGAAGATTATTAAGTGTTTAAATGTGAAATGGGGGTAAATTTTCACTGACCTGAAATCAATTGATCTGTAAAATGCAAAGAGATCAAAAAGTGTCAGGAATTTGTCATTAAAGATTATTTAAAAATGCAGTTTTCTTGTGGTTTCATCAATGCTTCCCCCCCCCCATAAAATTCTACGTTGGTTAAAGTTTGCCCAATATCGGTTAATTTTGTTCCCAAGCTTGTGCAGCAAGTTGAACTGTTGAATATTTATATCACAAGTATAGTGAGTGAGTATAGCTCAGGGGCACATTTATTCAAAATCAATTTTTGTTGGGCGTACCGACTGCCAATTTCAACCTGCTTAAATTTTGTACAACATTGGTTAAATTTGTACTAAACATTAATTAAATATTATGCAACAAGTTACAAGTTCAACTGCAGCATATTTATATACCACTGAAGCATGCTAAGGAGCCATAGGGGAGCTCAGGGGGTCCAATTTTTGCTCCCACCCCAAGTATGCAAAATCAATTTACTTCTGAGGGGTACTGACAAGCAATTTCTGCCTCTTGCCTTCAGTCAGTCTACTCTGAAGTGCAAAGTACCGACGCGGACACACACATTGTGCCGACTTTGAAGGTACGCATACCTGCAGCAGAGACGCAGCATTACGCACTGTATACGCGCGTGTTGTCACTTTGTACTTCAGAGTGGAAAAACTGTTGTTTGTCCTTATTGGTTCTGATTTATTTCAACAATTTGTTTTACATCACTTCACCAGTGGCAGTATTCTGCTCAGCGTTCGAATTAAGAAAGTTGTTGAGGTTGTCCACCGGACAACCTCAACAAATGTTTTGGTTGTCCGAAAATATTTTTGGTTGTCCGAAATACATGCACATGGCCTTAGTTTAGGTGTAAAATATTGGCTACAAATTTAGGGGAGTTTTTTACTACAACCACCAACATTTTTTGGTCATGATTTCTTTTGAACATTTCAAGATTTATGCAATGCATTACTTTGTAACAGCGGTGCACATTTTTATGGTTGTCCTTCGGACAACTGCCTACAGCATTTTTGGTTGTCCGACATTCATTTTGGTTGTCCCGGACAACAGGACAACCACTTATTTCGAACACTGATTCTGCTTAATCCTAACACTTTTGCTCTCGGAAGATGAAGATTAAAGGAGAGAAGATGAACAAAGAAGTCATATGGTACCATGGGATTCGAACCTTAGACCCCTTGCGACCCACTGACCAATAGTCAGAGGGGTTCTGCTGGTCTAGCCAGCGATTCCATGAGCATAGCACTTCTGGTGATTGTGTCATGGATATCATGCACGTGCAGTGGTTATCCTCGTGGTATTTTGTGTTAAGCTAGGGTTAATGAAAAAAAAAAAAACTCTTGAGGGGGTAATACACCCCTGTGGTAAATTTGTGACTACTTTTGCATTTTTCTCAAAAAATAATGACACACTGGTAACAAAAGTTATGTATATTATTGGGGCAAGGAATCCAATTACTACACTGAAATTTCAGTGAATCAAGACAAGCGGTTCAGTATATATGATAGGAAATGAGGTACATCCTAGCGGTACCTTATTTCTTATCATAAATAACGAACCACTTGTCTTGGGTCACTGAAATTCCAGTGTAGTAATTGGATTCCTTGCCCCTATAATATGTATAACTTTTGTTACCACTGTGTTATTAGTTTTTGAGAAAATGCAAAAATATACACAAATTTATCGAGGGGTGTAGTACCCCCTTAAGAAAAATCAAATGGGTCTTCCACGTTGTCCAGTCCATTTCCGTTCACTATTTATTACTCACAAGCAGTTTATCTAAGACAAGTTGACATTTGAAATTCTACAAGCTTTTAGCACAGCTTTTTGTTTTGTTTTGTGATTTCTTACTTCAAATTTCTTGAGCACAATCCTTCAATTTAATTGACAAATCCATCTTAAGATTTGTCCTTGCCATTTAGGCTATGTTACTCATTATCTGTATGGGAGGTGTTCACATGTTGGCTGATATCTCAAGATTGTGAATTCTTGATATTATTGGGTGTATGTGCCACTAATGCAAATATATACACTTATTTTGATACACATACTAAAGCATTTTCCACCCTGATGTGGCAGTGACGTCAGTGCGCATTTCATTGGGTGCAGCTACAAATCGCTAGTGTTTGCTCAAAGGGCTGGGGTACAATTGTATGCGCAATTCAAGACGCCGCATAGATTCAGCCGGTAGCTGCCTCAACGCTTTGACGTCACTGCCACATCATGATGGAAAATGCTTTAGTGAGGAAGGAATCCAGAAATGATTTTCTCATGTGAACCATGTAACTGTTAAGCCTTACTTATAGGTTAATCTGACTTTAAACTTGGATTCCTTATTCTATGTATTATAACTTAGTATTGCAGTTGATAAAAATGTTCAGTTTAAAATCCATGCCCAAAGTCATATTTATACAGTTTTATGTATTTTGCTGACCTAGTCCTTGTCTTGCAAGAAAATATGGTGTATGTTTTCTAGGGTAATACTGTCCATCTGAATTGGACTGTATTTCATTTTGGAGGGGGAGGAATAACAGACGTGCTAATGACAGTGTATGTAAATGAGTCAAATTGAAACAAAACTTCTGAAACCTCCATAAGTTACTTCATAGTTACTTCATACATGACTGTATAGTTTGTATACATTCCTTGAGTCAGTAATTTAGATTTTGTTTTTGTTGTATCTCTAAATGTAATGATAAGAAGTAGAAGTATACATTTTCAGAAAGGAAATGATGCAAGGAAGCCAACAAGCATTATAACAGATTCCTGTAAAAATTAACAGGTTTTGAGACAATCTCAAAATTTGAATTTACTTTACTGACTCGAGGAAGGCATACAAACTAGAGTATAGGTGTTATTTGTTTTTTAAAGTTGTATAATTATTAATTGATGTTTATGTATTTTTTTTCTTTTCATGTGCTGTCTCAACAACGAACAAACAAATGTATCTATAGGTAAGTCAAATTTCCTTCTTTTGAGCATATAAGGTCACGCGTTTTGAGCTCGCCTCCCAAAAAGGTGGTGCTGTTACGCTTTTTGGTATCAAGCTGTTGTAATTCTTTCTTATTTTAAAAACAGCAAAAGCTATCCCAACATATTTGGTATCATTTTAAAGCTGTATCAATATGCCATATGCTTGCAAAGTGGCATTGGTCTAGCTTATACTAAAATGGAGATATAGCTATTTGAAGTTTGAAGGCCAGGGGTGGTGCAGGAAGCGGCGCCACAGGAAGCGGCGCCGCCTGTACAAACTCAATGGGGACATTTTATTTTAAGCCCTCAAATATGAAATTTGAATTTTTTTGTTATTAATTTGTGGTGCATTATCACTTTTTGGGTATTAAAATAAGCTTACATTATTCTCCTTCACAGTTCACTGTTTTAGCCTAGTTTAGGTCAGACTAAAGGGACTTTAAATCAAGATACATCACATGACCTCATGCTTGTCTCCTATCTTTTACACACAATTTTGTAAAACACTAACACTTTCATTACGGCGACGTATCAGCCCGGATAAATTGCCACATATCTTCAGAGGTATTCATCCTAGGGTAGCAAAAGTATACATTTTTGTAAAGCTGTTGAACCACAGAATTCAAACATGCTAATCAAATTTATATAGAATGTAATCCAAATAAGTATCAGTACATAGTAGTTCATTAATATTAAGCAAAATCTAGTTCATATTTTAACAATTTTTGATTGCTCGGATTTAAATTTTTTAAATCATAAACCTCAAACAATTGTATTTTGCTGTAAGGGTCCACCCCTAGACTGTAAGAAAATAGCATTACAACTGATATAGGGTCACCACAGAAAAATACATGACATGAAAACCTTGTATACCTTGAAACACAAAATGTCACCCATTTTTGTATATGTAATTTGAGCACCTTATACCTAGTGTTCATTTTGAGTTCATATTTGAATTCCCTGAGAAATTCCCTGCAAGAAAATGTATACTTTTGCTATGCTAGGGGGTATACTTCAGAAAATATGAATAATGAAAGCAAAATTCATGCCGTGAAACCAAAATCGCCTATGTAACGCAAAAGGAGGCGAGTATAAAACACATGACCATAAGAATCGTATCACAAAATAATGGACAGATTTTACGATGTTTTTTGGTCTTGCAAATCACAGATTGTCCCTTAAAAACTTCAACAAAATAAAACATTTAGTACAATTTATTAGCAAATTTACTGAAATCTTGTATAATGAAGGTATTTAGAATTGATGCTATCTACTGAAGATAACTGTGGGAACTGTCAATATGAATGAATGGGTCAGGGTTGTAATAATTTTGTATATGCTGATAATTTTATTGATTAAGTGAATTAATAATTTGTTGAACAGATCTTTGATAACAGTTACAGTGTGAAATTGATTTGAGCCATTGTAATTGAAGGCTGAGTACTGTAGTGATAGAGTTGACAAGTGGAAGTGTGCAATTAGAGTTCACTGAACTCATCAAGGTGACTAGCTTTTCATGTCATCAGTAGATAGCAATTTTAATCATTGAAAATTATGATTGCTATTTAAAATGATTAAGTAGTATTTGTAAATAGGTACTTCTTATGCTTTGGAGTGGTTCTTAGTGATAAGGTCCGTGTTACGCTGATGTAGGTGAGATATAGCCTAATTTTGAGCATCATTCAAAGTCAAAGACAATAAAATATAGTTTAAGTCATTATTTTTTCGTCAAAATTGTGATATTTTGATGGTCAATCACATCCCTACCAATCCAAAGTCAATAGTAGGGTGTGTGTGTTGGGGTGGGGTGGGGGTAGGGGGTTGAAAGCCATGAGTATGTGTTGAATAAAATGAAACTATGCCCAGATTTTAAATAAATGTTTTGACAAAATAATATTGATCAATATATTCAGCGAGTCATGATAAAATGTGTTATGTGTCTGACATAAATGTAAATTGTACCCACTTTCAAATTGTTGTTTTCTTCAAATCGGCATGAAAGAGTAATTACTAAATCTGTGATTATATCACTATTAGAATAATAATGTTAGTGTGTGTAATTAATATTATCTGTTAGGTGAGAAGCAAAAATTGATAAGCAGATGAATAAATGGATGAGTGAGTGAGTGAAGGAATAAATGAATGCATAAATAAATAATGAAATAACATAATTTTTAGAATGGATGAATCAATAAATATGCGAAACTTCAGCAATATAAATTTGCATCATGGTAACTAAGAAATATGCTATTTAGTTAATGGGAAGATATATGTCCAGGTTTAATATATATAAGTGGCCTTTTATCATACCAAATCCACACTTTCTGTCTTCTCTGAATACTGTATGAGTGGTTAGTTTTGCATGCAGATATTTTTGTGATTTCCAAAACAGAGACCTTTGTGTGTGTTGATATTTTCTCAAAATTCATGCCTCAATTCCGATTCAGACACCACGTCGCGGCCACAATGAAGTCTGAGCCAGGTTTTACGAGCTCGGCTGTGAAAGTTCTCATCGGGCGATGGGAATTTTGTCAGCGATAAGAGTTGGAACTTTTTCACATCGCGCTGCACAGGGGTGTGAGAGTTCCTCTTTTCAGCTGATTTCCTCATTTTTGGTTGGCAAAATTTACGCATTTTCTTTTATTTTCAGCCCATATTTGGCATTTTTACCCCGATGTCACACTGTTTTTTAGCGTTTTAGTAATCTTTTTTGGTCTGTGACCTCTCACACCCCTGGCTGCAATATAGCATCCGTGCACGCTTGTGATTGGCTGCTGGAAAATCTAGGTCAGCAGAATGACCATAAATGGAGATGCAGACTCCACATTGCGGCCGCGATATATCATTGCAGTATTTTTATTTTCACTGTGAGATGCTGCAATTGTTTTAAAAGCATCGCATCGTGCTGTGATGCGGAGTCAGAATCGAACTTTACCCATGTTGTCATACGTGTAGGACAAAATTTCATATTTGTGTGTTGTTAAATTTGATATAAATCTATTTGCAAAATTCAGAAAAATAAAACCCTCCCAAAAATAATTGCTTATACAGTATTGTAGCTGGGCTTAAGGGATGAGAGCGCATTGACAGCCTCATTCCCCTATTTTATCCTATCAAAATGGAATTTTTTTCTCCCAATCCCAGTGAAATTTTAGGCTTGGATATATGTTCCGTTTAGATGTTATGAACAAAAACTTTATAGCTCCATCCCCCAAAGTGGTTACCTTACCATACACACTGTTCTATGGGCCGTTACGAAAAATGTTTGTTCTTCTAGTATAAAAACCACTGCAATTTAACTCAAAATGCTTCAGATTATTTTGGTACAGATCTCAATGTGATCCACAATATGAAAATATCTGAACACCCGCTTCAATTTATTCTCAAATTCACACCATCCTATCATGGTGTCCCATTCAGATAATGGAAACAATTAAACTCAATACACAATGATTAACAGCAATCGCCACCCTTGAATTGCCTGTCCATGACTTCATGTACGTATACATAGCATGCATACAGAAATGCATCTCTTATAATAGAGCCTATCTATATGCATACGTGCAGATACAAAAAAATTGTCCTTGCTCGCTGGAAGCGTGTTTTGATATTCTGTACTGTATTGCCTCAAGTATCGTAGCAGTAAGGAGCGCAGGGTTTTTAGTAACGAAAGAGGACCAGTCACAGACAAGATGGCACCCATAGAGCAAAGCAAAATTATTTGTCACATGTATTTTTCACAATATAAATTAAGATGGGTTTTTTGTGATGTTTTTGTAGTCAGAATATGACAGCTTTTTAAGTGTGAGTTTTATTCTTGCAAGTTGAATGGTGATAGGTTTTGGCAGGATGATGTATTGCAACAAGTAGCACTTATAGAGCAATCTTTACTAAGATAACCAACCAGGATAGTTAGGGAAATTTACCATCTTCTTGAGTATTTCTATAGTACTGATTCCTGTGGCAGTGTTTTGTGTGCAGTGTTTGGACGGAGGATACAAAATAGGTCATTATGACTTCTGCAGTTTCATTTTCATATTTGCAAATCTTAAATTAAATTTAGAGATTAATCTAGTTTTTCCCTGGATGTATAATGGGTAAAGCTATGTGTACAGTGTAAGATCATAAGATATACCCAATTTAATTATTTGTTATTTTTTGCTTGACAAACCCAGTACTCTCTTAAATGAAAAGATTGGGATGAGGGAAAAGTCCAAATTAAGATTGAGAAATCAGTCTTAAAGATTGAAAATTCAAACTAAATTCCATTGCATCTTCAATAAGATTAATTTTTCAATCTTTGGTTTTAAGAGAGTAAGTTTTTACTTACTAATATTTCGTCCATCTTATCGGAGGACTTCATCAGATGTGATCATCGGATCCACTTTCCCGGGAAACTGACTTCCGGGAAGTTCACTGAAGATAAAATATACCCATTGCGTTTTCGTCACTTTGTCAATGGCTGTCTGCCTCTGTGTGTCCATCATCCAAGCCATTATCCTCACTGCTACTTACCCACCTCTCATTGTCTTATGTTATGTCTCTTTGCCTGTCTGTCTATCTGTCTGTCTATCTGTCCATCCAACTGTCATTTGCATGCTTGTCTTATGTCCAACTACTCCTTATCTGCTTGTCCTTGTCTCCATTTCAGCTACTGTAAGTTTGACTTTGTGTAAATCTCTCTCTTTCTCTGTATTGCCTATCTTTGTATTTTTATTTTTTTGTCCGTTTGTTTGTTGTCAGTCTCTGTGTGTTTGTCGTTTCACCTATCCCTTCATCCTTTATCTCTTTTCATATCTGCATCTCAGTTGACTCTTGTTTTGTCACTGTTTCACCTTCCTACCAAGCACTACTTTCAGGCTCTGTTGCTATTAGTATACTGACGCGCTCGATTGAACGTCTCGCGCTACGCGCTCGCTAAGTCCGTGAGGGCCACAGACTGCGGCTACTTCCTACCCCAAAGCTTTGTTGCTATATCAGAAAATAGCATCAGAATTACCAGTGATGACACAGTATAGTCCCACCCCGCTTTTGGGTGAACATTTTTCAAAATTGGGGGTGGGACTATACTCAATTTCAAAAAAAAAAAAAATTCAAGATATTTTGTATTTTAATATGAAAATTGATAATTTGTATTCATGTCATAGTCTATTAATGATTTCAAAATGCATTGAATTTGAATGCATTTTGAAATCATTAATAGATTATGACATGAATACCAAGTATCAATTTTCATATTAAAAATACAAAACATCTTGAAATTTTTTTTTTTTTTTTTTTTTTTTTTTTTAGTCAACCATGAATGATCCTAGCATTTAGGTCTAGGTCCTGGGACACTCTAAAGCCGAAAAAATAAATAACTTAAAAACCTTACTGCATCAGCAGAATTTAAAGGGGCATTTTGTGATCCACAGCCTCATCCCCCTACTTTTCACAAAAAAAGTTTAGATCGTTATACCACTGGAAACCTCGGGCTACATAATGTTTAATGTACAAAAAATTCTTGCAGATTGATTTGTTTTAGAGCAAAAATATTGTCAAGTTTGTATTTTGTTAACCAGAATGAAATTACAACACAGTGGCCTATGAAACAGTACACATTCGCAAATGCATAATTGGAATCAATTGAAATTTTGGGAACAAGCTTTTTCTGTGGATATCTACTGGAAAATGTCATAAAAAGTGGATGCTAGGATCACGAAATACTCCTTTAACTCAAAAATTTCTTGGCAGCTAGCTATTCACCTTATACGAGTTAACGCATGAGTGTGCAGTTACATTGCTATACTATGCGCCAACATAGACTGGGAAAGTTCAAGGGCTTCATGGATTTATTTTCAAATAAAATGAAGAAAAAACTGAAATACACACATGCTTTATGAAGTTCTTGTCATATTTTGCTCATGAAATGAATCCATCCATTTGGTTTTAGGGTACGGAAATATGAGTAATGTTAAGAGGTTAAAGATCATTTTTTTCTTGTATATTTTGAAATAGAATCTGATGTTGATGTGTAGTTTTAGGTGTTTCAGTCTTGTTCCTGGGATTATTGCTTTAGGGCTGTGGGTTTCCAGTAAGGATGTTTCTTGTAAATATTTTGACATGCCAGATGATGAGTTATGTTTTGTGGTTGATTTCGAGTTATAGGCAAATTTGTGATGATAGTAGACAGAAAAAAGTTAAAATGCTTTCAATACTATGTGTTAATATTATGTATAGGTTTATATGCTGTTATTTTTTGTGTGCAGAAATTTGTAGAGATTTATAACATTCATTTGGGCAAACAAGTTGTTTAAAATTCATGCCAAGTATAAGGTCAAGTAAAATAAAAAACATGTTTCACATCCAGGTTTTTGAAAAAAAGGAGGAAGAGGGGTCTTTTATTTTTTAATTTTTATCGCAAAATCGGTGTAAATACCCAAATAAGGTGTGATATATGGCAGTGGCGTAACATCATATTTTATTCATAGGGGCACAGGGGCACGTACAAATGTACACCCCCAATCAATTTGAAAATTTAGAAAATCCCATAGGAAAATGATTGAAAAATGGCCTGCGCCCCCAATCAAGCCCAGTGCCCCCTTCATGGTCAGTGCCCCCACGTCACTTGTTGGACAGTGGAGGACAAACAGACAACTTTTTCTTTGCTTAGAGTATAGAGGTTATCCATGTTCTATAAGCTGCATAACCTATCAGCGACTGCTATACCTTGTTTATAACTTTCAAAAGAAGTACCTACATGTGTAACCATGACTGTTTCAAAATGGCCTGCCAAAGTCATGCAGGTAACTCCGAGGTCATACATTGAATTGGTTTGAATGAGGAATACTACAGGAACCAGCGCCTTTTGTTAGACGTCACACATGAGTAAAGTGGATAACCTCAATATACAAATGTAATTAATAGAGTGGCATTTGTTATTTGTGAAAATAAAACTGTCATAAAAATTCCAGCGTATTCATAACTTAGAATCATATCCAAGATGCCACTTAACAAATCACTTGATGCTGTAGTAGATCGATAAGCACTTGGAAGATAGGCAGGAAGGAACTAGAATAAAGGAAGGGGAGAAGGAAAATGGAGACAGCAAGTTGCCAATTCAATTCTAAGCAATATTACATATTAACTTAAGTGTTTGCAAACAAGTGCAAGGTGTTATTTGGTAGCCCTACTAGTATAGGGCCTTTTGACTGTTGTGATCCAAAACCATGCTATATCATAAAACCTGGCTATATCCAGAGAACTGCTCCCCCAGATTTTCCCGGGTGGAGCGGTTAGTGGGTTTTGGCGGTTCTCGGATATAGTGTGTTTAAAAGGCCCTATAGTAGGGCTATTATTTGGTGTCATCTGTCAAAAGCGATGCTGAGAATAAGGATGCATATATATGGGAGGGCGAGTTAGCGCAGCGGTAGTTCCTCGCTTTGCACCACTGAGGTCCCGGTTCAAGCCCGGCGCCCTAAGGACTCATGTGCACTTGGTTTATCCCGATTCCATGCTCGCTCTCTCAGGTTTTCTCTGGTTTCCTCCGGTTTCCTCCTGTATCGCAAAAATCGGTGATTAGTTGTTTGGTTATCAAAAACTTCCTTCACCCAATGGAATTTGGGGAGCTGCACAGATAATTGGTGGATGTTACAATCTAAAAATGCGGATAGGTTTGCGCCGTTCGGCAGCAACCTAGTTGATGCGATCTGATTGTGATGATTCACCATTGCAGCGAATTTACAGCGCTTTGAGTCTGGAGATCTGGAGAAAGGCGCTTTATAAATCCAAAATTTACTTTATGCAAAAAAAGGGATGTACATGGGAAAGAAGCAGTTGAGATGGCCAGGACTGGTTCTTTTTCTACAGTTCATGAGATGACACTTTCAATTGCAATCTATGCTATGTATTGGCTTCCTAATTAAAGCAAGCAAACCCCCCACATACATTGGTAATTAGGCATCATATTCATATATTAACGAGCAATTAAGTCAAGTGAGCCAAACCACCTGGACACCTGGCTAGGACGAGGTGTGCTTCCTTTACTGATTCATGAAACTATTTAATGCTCTGTGTGCTAGCCATCAACATAAAAAGTCACAAATTTTGAGATATTTTTGCAAAATATCAAGAGCTATCTTAAGAACCACTGAACCAATACTAGGCTTGTTTGTACTCATTTTAATGCATTTTTCATGCTGATTCCAAATATAGACATGAAAATGTACAATTCTGAAATTGTTTGAATTTTTAACAAATTGTAAACTTGTCGTCTGCAGTCGACACCCGCGTGGAGAGAGTTAATGATGGTTTTGATATATATATAAAGATGATTCTAAACTACCTGGATACTTTAGGCATTCATAACATTTGGGTGTATATTACTAATTAGGCTGAGCTTTCTTTTATAGGTTATGGGTTTATAACAATGGTCTGCATTAGAGTTAGGATTAGGATCTGTTGAGCATTATAGGGTTAAGTTCAGGATTTGGAGATTAAAGTATAAATAATAGGGAATATATGTGTAATTATTTTCACGGTATGTGCTTTAAGAAGCGCAAAAATAAAGATAGTGCAAAATGTCCACATTTACAGTACTCATATGAAAAGTGGTCATACTTTTTTCAAATAAATGAATCTTCTCAGCAGCAAGAGATTTTCTATAATACATTTACATCGTACATACATGTAAAATTGTTTGAATTTGAAAGCTATACAGAATTTAGGCCTGAACATCTAAGCACTATTCTGTCGGTCCAACATCCGGGCTATCTCTAGTCTCGGGCCCAATCTGCATGAGGCTCACGGTTTGTTATGAACAACAGAAACCGTCTGTGAAGGAGGCTACATAGCGATGTTGCTGGAGTGACCTTCAATTTCGGAAAAACAATACTCGACCATGGAATTTAATTTTAAGTTTGTCAGTATATAAACGGTAAATCAAGTAAGTTTCTTCCACTCTGAAGACTTAGAAACGGTTGTTTGATTCCACTGACTATTTGCGGTCGAAATTTACATAACACCAATGACAGAAATCATCAACAAAAATCAAATCAGGGACTTGTTTTCACTCGAACATCATCAACCGGAAGTGCCGTGACACGGACCGACAGAATAGGAAGGCAAAAAATCAAATATTACAGTTGGATAGGCTGAAATAATAGTAATGTCATTGTCTCGCAGACCTGTCTGAATTATCAGATATTATTAGCATAGTACACAATGTGTTATGGCAAAGTCTCTTGTTTTACTCCATCCAATTATGTCCAAATAAATCCACAGACAAACTCCCCTCATTGTCATCCATCAAGTGATGAGATTTCACCGGGCATCCATCTTACCATGCTTACTCCGACATGGATTGTTTTACTACCCGCATGCATACTATGTATTATATGTGTGTGCATGCAGTGCAAAAACGCACATCGATAAACACCTTGACATGGCCATATGAGAGTTGAAATTAGGAATGACATGCTACCGTTGTTTGGCAGGCTAGACGGAGTGTTTACCATTAGAGCCAGAGCCTGCCTTGCCTTTAGGAGTTTTTAAGTGACACTGAATGAGGAATGAAAAAAGAATGGAAAATATGTTTGTCATGTTCAATTCTGTAAAAAAAAAAGAATCCATATTGTTTTGCATTGCAGGGATATTGACCTACACTGCGATTGTTCTTCTTGAATGAATGAAGGCAGAAAACTTGTTCAACAACTTACCCCCCGTTCTTGCTGCTCGATACGCTTAGTTTTGTGGTTCTTGAGTTGTAGGCCAAATAAATCCAAAATAATATTTGCACATCCGCCATCGGCGATGTGCATTCTTTTTACCGCGTTCTTCTTCTTTCTTTCTTTCTTTCTTTCTTCTTCTGTCAACACTATGATCAGCCATCGTAGCCACATGCTTTCAGGCATGTTGACCATACTTGGTCAGTATAACCGTTTGGTGGTGCCACAGATGTCACATGATCAACTTCCGGTCAAATGTCATCCACTTCCGGTCAATGGCCAAAACTTGGATTTTCACTAAAATGCTACTCCTCCCACATATTACATAGCACCGTGGCGTCACTTACACACATGCATCATCTATAGCCAGTGTCTAAAAGTTATACCACAAAATTGGAATCAAAGGTCATTAAGGGGTCACTTCGGTAAAAGTCTGAAAAATTTGTAAAAATATTCAAAAATCACTGTCTTTACAAATTACATAGCAGAGAGTCGCCATTAGCACACATGCATCGCTATTATCTAGGGTCTTTAGGATGCCTACAGTTTTGGGGTCAAAGGTCATTAAGGGGTTACTTCGGTCAAAAACCAAAATTATCAAAAAGTTTAATTTTTTTTTTATCTCAAAATGTAAACAAACCAGAGTAATATACCCATCATACATGAATTAGTGTTACATGGTGTATGCATGGTATTTTTTATTTTGGGGGTCAAAGGTCATTAAGGGTAACTTCCTGTTTTAGCTAAATAACTTCAAGAATTTTTATCTCAACAACTAAACATAGTAGAATTTTTTAATTAAAAGTGGAACAATGCATTTTGTCGTTGTATATAAGGTTTTATTTTCATTGAGGTCAAAGGTCATTAAAGGGGTCAAAAGGTCAATCATAAATTTAAAAAATCATAATCCATGTATAAGTTCCGATAAAGCTGAAAATTCACCAGGAATATTCCTTATGACATCCTAAGCACTATGTAATATTTTTATGGGTCAAAGGTAATTAAGGGATCACTTCCGGTTCTCACAGATTCGAGCCATAACTCATTTGTCACTGCTGGCTGTGCATCCTCGCGATCGCAGGCTAACGCAATCAGATCTCGTTTACATTATTGATTTTTATTTAGGGTCAAAGGTTATGAGGCGTCACTTCCGGTGTTAAACAAAATACCTTCTAAAATACCTGGCGGTTGTGCATGCTCGCGGTCGCAGGCGACCGCAACCATATCTAGTTTTCTATTTCTTTTTTCACTACAGTTGTTGTTCTTGAAAGAAGGCAAGAAAACATGTTTCAAGAACATGTCACCCCCCCCCTTCTTGCCACTTGGTACACCTGATTTTGTTGTTCTTGATTTGTAAGCCAAATACAGTCAACAAAATAATGTTTTTCTACAATTTTACACTTGTCTCATGAACCACAATTCCTGTTGATTTACAGAATTAAATACCATAATTATTTAGATCATCAGCAGCATAATATCAGTTAATTTTCTTTTACGCTGCTGGTGCGATTTTTAAAACAAGTCTTAAAATGTTCTAAAACAGGTCCACTCATAGCATCGCCTTAATTATCGTCACACAGACCACGTACTGATGGTACCCTAAGCGATGTCAGCGAGAAAACCGAGGAGGAGAGTGGAAATCTGAGTGGATTCCTGGTCACATTGTCAAATATTGGACTTGCATTTCAGTTTATTCAATGCAGTATTGGTAGGAATGAAACGCAAGCTTAGGTGCATGACCCCTTGGTGACCTTTAGGATCAGCTAATAAGATAATGTGGACAATAGATTAATGCTGGTTGTGCGGGCCTGTTTCAGCAATGAAATTTTTTTCTTAAAAAAAAAACTTAAATCACAGACACTGCAGAAATGCAAATATGCATTAGGCAAGATTATATAAGGGCAAAATAGATTTCGCAAAATTAATTTGATTTTGCTCATCATTTGTGATGCGATCAAGCAAAATTAGTCGGAACTCGGTAATATTGATTTTGAGATATAGCCAAACAAAGGCAATATTTGCTTTTGTTTCCTGTTGTTTCGGAAACTCTTTAATTGTTCATATCTTTGGAAGTGGTTGTTCAATTTCAGTGGGGTTTCTGCAAAAGTGTTAATGCTTTTTACTATCTTATAAGAAACTGAAAATTTAATATTTCCGAGTTCCAACCGATTTATATTGAATCATTTTGCTTAATTTTGTCCATCAGGAGAAAATTAAGCTCTAAACTTTGCTCATGCTACAGTTTGTATGAAAGCAACCAACTGATCTAATAGGGCACATAGGCCTATTTCATCTACCCCTAAAATAATGTTATTAAGAGAGTCCTTATCCATCAAAACTCTGCTGGTATTATAAAATAACTAACTCTACGTGCAACTAAAAATAATATGATAAGTTCATCCCAAATCATCACACAGCTGGGCTCCAAACTATTGTCTCGACATGCTGGTATCTATTGCAATTAGAATTGTCAGTGAATTGAATATATGCTATTCCATAAATTAATGGCACCCCCTAAAGAAGACATGTGAATTTGTACCATAAATGTTTGGGAATTCCCAGAACAAAATTTTATTCCCCAAAAAATGGGAATTCCCATTTTGAGAAAAAAAATGCTTAAAAATCAGGAATTCCCAGTGTCCCTAAAGAAGACAGGCAAATTTTTGCCAAAATTGTTGGGAATTCCCAAGTTTAAAAAGGCATCTTTTTCTTGGGTATTCCCATGTCTTCTTTAGGGTTGTGAGAAAAATGGCCATTTTGGGGGGGAATTCCCAGAGCAAAAAATTGTGAAAAAATTTGGGAATCCCATGTCTTCTTTAGGGGGTGTGCCTTTAATTTATGGAATAGCCCAATATGATCATTATTACATATAATGCAACCCATCACATCGAAACAAGATTGGTGTTAGAAATCTACATTTAGATATAATACAGAAAATAATGAGGAATTTGTACTATATATTTTCAGGCATGGATACAGGTTCCTCATTTTGAGATGACCACATAAAGGGCTATTCAAGTTGATATTCCCCTATGGAAGACATGACCTTAATCTCCCACAAAGGGGTGTAGATTTCAAATGGAGTCACCCATTCAGGTAACCCCCTTTCATGTCTTCCACAGGGGTGTATAACTGAAATAACCCATTTAACGATGAGGGTGTCCACTGCACAGATAGAGAGAGAGCATTAAGGGTCAATAGACTGATAAACCTTCAGCTGGACACCATCCCATTGAAAAGATATTTGTGATTAATAGGATAATTTCTTCCAATGCCATAATCTTACTAAAGCAAATGATGAAAACACTGGATAATAGATCCATAATGGCAAAAATACGAATCTAATGTTGATAAGATCAAAACTGTTTAATCTGTTGAGACAAATAAGGACGCTGCTTAATTCTGATTAGTATCAATACAAATTGCACTCTGATGCAGTGTTGAAATCAAATAATGAAATCTTTAGTGTCGTTGCACTTTTTGTTTATACAGTTCATTTCATGAGATGAATAATCATGAGATCTGAGCTGTTTCCTCTCAATTTTGTGTTTTCTGCAGAAAATTCAAAGATTTCATTTAAACTCGGGTATTGGCAGATATTGGAAATTTGCAGGCAAAGAAACTGCACATTATTTGCTTCCATGGCAGTTTCGATATGTTATGGATTTTTTCATTAGTAACGTAGTTCTTCAGTGTTAATGTTTGTCTATTTTAGTTTGTATAAATTTGCTTTTATTGTTATTAAAAAATTATTGAAAAATTTGATAACCTTTAGTCAAATTTGTGTTTTGGGGTAAAGGTGACGGAGCTTAATTCTAGTAAGCTAAATCCGCTGACAGCAGCTGGGGGGGAAGGGGGACAGCTGTCCTTCATGGAGCATGCTTACCCCCCTGGAATGCTATTTAGACTATTTGCATCAAATTTCCCCTCTTGCTCCCCTTGGAAAATTACCATAGGAGTATATTCTCTGGAAAATCTCCCCTTTTTCCTTTTTTGGATTTTGCAGCTCTAAAACACCCCCTAAATTTGACCAAAATAGAGCTCTGAAAGGCACTTGATTTTGATTATTTCAGCTCTAAAAGAGGCTCAAAAGTGAAGCCAAAATAATACTTGTATATATTTTTTTCGCTACAGTTGTTGTTGTTCTTGAATGAAGGCAAGAAAACACCAACATTTTATGATGTGCTCCCCCACCCCCCAGGATTTCTTACTATAAATCCATTTTTCTTTATTTAAACTGCATAAAAAATTGAAGCAGAGTCAAGATGAGCACTTAGGGTCAGCATATCATAAGTGGGTCAAACCAAGTTAAATACCCGAGGCTGGCAAGGTCATCCTCTACTGGGGAAAAACAGCGGACATCTCATTCTTACAATTTTCTAGCAATCAAATAAGAATCTGCAGGCAGATTTTGAATACACCAGGCAGAATTTTTGTATCGCAGCTATTGTTATTATAAACAAGGACTCAAAAGCTTAGCTCTGGGCCAATTTTCCATAAAATGGATGGTATATCTTTCTGATTGTAAAAAACACAACATTTTTGCATCCATTTACCATGACCAAGATATATAATCCCTGGAGAGAAAATTGTAGTATATTTTCAAATGTTATAAACTTGTATTAAGGTATAAATGTTAACGTTTTCCAGAGGGGAAGGTTTTATTCTTTTGATTTGCTAAGGGGCGTATTCATTTTTACTTAATATTTTCACTGCTATTTTGCTTCTGATTTGGAAACAGGAATGAAGTAATGATGTATGACAAAAGAATAACAAATGAATTATCTTTGGGCAGAAGGGATTTTGTATAAATGCTTAATTAAATGCAAGTATTCTTATTTGATACTCAAAGACAGGCTGAAAATACTTTTTGGATTTTGAGGGTATTAATTTATACACTATATACAATTATACATGGCCCAATATGGATATTTACACCTATTTTTTGAAAACCTGGATGAGAAACATCATTTTATTTTTACTTGGCCTTACATTATATCATATATTATAGGCCTATACATTACATTACCTTACATCACATCACATCACATCACATCACATCACATCACATCACATCTCATCACATCACATCACATCACATCACATCACATCACATCACATCACATCACATCACATCACATCATTACATCACATCACATCACATCACATCTCATCACATCACATCACATCACATCACATCACATCTCATTACATCACATCACATCACATCACATCTCATCACATCACATCACATCTCATTACATTACATTACTTCATTCCTTCTATCTTAACTATCATCCTCGTGTTAAATAGGATCATCTGTTTTGTGTTTGTCTGTCTGTCTGTATGTCTGTCTGTTTGGTAACTATTTAAGAGGGCCTGCACCCCCACGCTCCGCTTAGCAGGGTCCTCGTCAATCACCTGATTTAACCCTATTTTTTCAGGTTGATTCAATGTTACTATTGTTATTATATTAGTTATTTATTACCATGATTTTATTATCATTATCACTATTATTGCTTTTGCTTATCATTATTGAATTACATTTGTACATTGTATTATTGATTGGTGATTGGCAAAATAAAATATGAATGAATGAATGAATTACATCTCATTACATTATACTACACTGCACTCAATTGCACTGCACTGGACTACACTGCACTGCACTACACCACACCACACCACACCACACCACACCACACCACATTATAGTACCTTTGAAAGTTCTCACTAAAATAGATCAAGTCATCCAAGTTGTCCATGTATTATATTCCACCTTAGTAATTCTGATTATCCACAGGGATTTCAAACAAATCAGAAGAGGTTTGCAAAATTTGTGTAAACGCTAGACGAACACTTCAATTCTGTGAGCGGCCTGAGAGGCCGACATTACTTTAAGCAAATAGTCTGAGTTTTTAAATGGGCCTGGAGAGCGCTCAAGTACCGGGCTAGCTGATGTGAAATTTGCTTTGCTTGATTATCTTGTAAAGAAGAATGTAGATTTTCTTTTCAGTTTATTTTCCTTGACACACTTTATATAATCAAGGCAACAATAGTATTAATAATACAGACAGTGAGAACATAGTACACAAGTAATTGGATTATTTTGCATTGTCATTGTATAAACACATTAAAGGAGTATTTCGTGATCCTAGCATCCTCTATTTCTGTCATTTTTCATTAGATATCCATGAAAAAACCTATTCCCAAAATTTCAGTTGATTCCGATTTTATGTTCATGAGTTATGCATGATTATGTGTATTACACTGCTCCATAGACAATGCGTTGTAATTTCGTTCTGGTGCACCAGAACGAAATTCAAATTTCACGATATCTTTGCTAAACGAATTAATCTGCAAGAAATATTTTGTACATAAACATTATGTAGCCAGAGGTTTCCAGTGATATAAAAATCTCAACTTTTTTTGAGAAAAGTGGGGGATGAGGCTGTGGATCACGAAAATGCCCTTTAATTGCTTAAAGGTCCTTAACCTGATTAACAGCCTCGTCCCCCATTTTTCTTCATAAAAACTGAAATTTTGAAGTCGGAAGAAAACTCATAGTTTTTACTTTAACTCCCAAGATATTTTTTGTTAAAATGGTGTGAACAAACATGTGGTGATTTGTGGTAACCACACCGGAAGTGTATAAAGTATTCTATGGGGCATTGGTATACACATTTTTTTTTCATGTCAAAACCACAGAAGCAATACAAAATGCAAATCAAATTTGGAAACATTATTGTTTTAATGATAGGCTACAATCTATAGAAAACAGAACACAAAAAATCAGACCACACCTCTTTAAAAGTGTCTGTACATGTGTATGAATGAAGGGATATGCATACATGTAGCATACATATATTTTGTCAGTGCATTTATTTCCGAGGACTCAAATTGAACATAGACACTGAAACATATTGAGGACCTCGTGCTCAACAAGGACCCTTTGTCCTCAAATCGCAAGTCCTCAAGAAAAAAAAAGTCCTACATCCTACTATCCCTCCATACCTACAGTCCTCTGAGCATTATTTCTGAGACTTATTCACTATTCAGTATTACCAATTTAATGAGGACTTACGCACTAAAAACAGATGAATTTTGTAAAAAACAGAGGACTTTCGGACTTTGAAAAATATTCATAATTTTTCTGTTGCAGATCCAAGATGCTTGATGATAACTGTCCAAAAACTGGCAAAAAGGGAAGTTGATTCCCAGAGTTTTTAGTACAGTACATTTATTTATTTATTAGATCTTATTTTGCCTGGGTTACACTGGAATATGTCAGACTCATATACATGGTAGCCCCTTGTAAATCCTATAGGTGATTTTTGAATGTCTTACCTATTTCCCTTGGTTCATCTGGATACACTTTATACACTACATCAGTCTCTCATCACTGTATAATATGAATAAACACACTCTGGGAGTTTGTCCTCACACGCCAGCAGCATGGTCTCAAGTCAAATATCTTCTTCGGGATGCTAGTAAAACGATTTCAAATGCAATTTTCTTGTGCAATGTAAAATTGGTCAAAACTTTGTCAAAAATCTATTTTGTTATTTTTCCCACTCCTGATTCAAATTTGTTCCTATACATATGGGTCCTAATGAATTATTATTCACTTAGGCAAAAAAAGAAGAAAAGAAGAAAAAAGAGAGAGAGAGAGAGAGCGGGGAAAAAAAAATATTTGTCTCAAAACATTTTGCAAGAAACTAGCAGGATGTTTTTTGTGGTTTTTTTTGTCACCATGGTCCACTTTGTTTTAAATAACTAAAATAAACCTGTAAAAAAGGCTCAGTGCATAGAGCTATGCACTATGATGGTTTTCACATAGTTATATGCGAGGTTTAAGAGACAAACCGGGGGGCTTAATTTTTAGTAATTAATTATGCACTTCTTCCCACAAATGATTTTAAAACACATTTTTACCAATATTTTTGTAAAAAGAAACACCCAAAACATGGGACAAAATGGGGAAAAAGAAATTAAATTGAGAAATCCAAATTCACCGAGACAAATGCACACTGCAAAATAAACATGCACGGCATGTCTGAGACATACGCCTATTGCCTTATTGGGAATCTTGTTTTTTCAAGTGATTGAACATGAAAAATCAATGATGGAAATATTGTAACCCTTTCGGCTGGAAAAGAGTGGAGGAATATTATATAAGCAATTCAAAGTGCAAAATGTTGCCATTTCAAGATGGCCCATAAGTCGAGTGCAGACGGTTATAGAACTCTTTGAGGATTGGCGTGCTCGAGAATTGCGATTCGTTAGTCAATCCCCAAGTGTGTGTCGACACGTCTCAATTGAAGCCTGGAATCCAATGCTTGATGACATCAACTCTGGAATTACGAACGTTACTGTGACCCATCTACCATCTAGTGGCGTGCCAAATTGAGCCATATTAAATATAATTAAACCAAGGTCATAGGTTAAGCTCAACACTCCAAAATCACAAAATGTATCGTTGTACACACGGCGGTAGCACTCGAGGAAATGTGAAATCCTTTAAATTTCTTGGGGATAAATTTGGTGCAAACTTAAGAGATTGGAATCATCAAGACAGGTAACATGGTGGATTTCCCCAAGTTTTTCCTTGAGAACCACTTTGCTTAAGCAAAAAGACCTCTATATGGATGTACCAATAGTGGATAAAGGATAGATGAATGTATGATATAGAGTGAGAGAGAGAAAAATCTGGGTACTGATGTATGCAGCTGCTGTATATGCTATAAACCAATAGAGGTGAAGAACTCCCCAGTCGTTGAAATGCCTCCAAGCGTTATGTGGGAAAACTAGGCCTCTATTTATCGCACTCTGTTATGTGCATTAAATATTCATGCGGGTTGTCGGTATAATTACTACGATTTCAGAGTGAAAAGTTGCTGTAATAGCTGTTTTAATTTGAATGTTAACTCTCTATTAATTGCTGTTCATTGTATTGCAAATTGGTGTTTAATAATAACCTTGAGACCTGCATGAATTTTACACGACCCGGTGATACTTTTTGATGTATAGGCTGAAACAAATGAGATATTCTATTTAAAATCCACACTCCCCCCGTGGAAGATTTTATCTTCCACACGGGGAGTATGAATTTCAAATGGAATGAACACATTAGCAGTCATTTATAGGATTATTTCATGATTTTAGCATCCTCTTTTTATGGTATTTTTGAGTAGATATCCACTGAAAAAGCTTATCCCAAAATTCCAATTGATCTGATTTTGTGTTGAACATTTTACAGTGTATATACGAACAAAGCAAATCCCCACATGATTGGGTGGTCACAACTTTGAGCACAATAAGCGTGTTTCTTTTGGGACCATTTACCAGTAAAGAGATGGTAAAGGGATTAATTCTGAATTCAAAGCAATAAAATCCAAATAAACATGTTGAGAAATTTGGGTACAATTCTGGTTTACCCTGCGCACCCTGTCTTTCAATTTTGGTTTTATTCCGAATTCTGGTTTATTCGGAATTTGGATAGCTGCATCCTGACTCTGCACTTGTTTGAAATAAAATCGGAATGATCGAGAGATTAACGGTTCAGTGAAATATAGAGCGATTCAAAAAAGTTGCAACATCATTTACTATGTAAAAGGATAAATGGGTCTATATGCAATTTCACACTGCGTAATTTGTTTGAATTTGCAACTTTTCAATTCTACTTACAACCGCTTTATCTAAGAGTGTAGCATACTGCAGCTTAATACTGTAAATGCTCAAACTACAGTACAAACCAAATCTGTGGCATCGTGCATCGGGGGTCGTTGCTTTGCGTCACACGCGAACGCAACATGATGCGTAACGAGCGTGGCGCGCTCGCCAAGTACAAATTGCGCAGCAGCTGGCGCGCCAAAGAAGCATTGCGCTGAAATAATTATTCTCATACCTCCAGTTTCCGAGGTCTATTTACTTTGTACTTCCATGTGGACAGACTGTAGTGGGGACTTTCTTTTTTTGATGTGTTTATAAGCTAGGATGGCCGGACTGCTGGCCATGAATACTGTAACAGATTCCTAGTACAAATTATTCCAAATATTTATGTGACAAATGGTCAGACTGTGCAGCTATTTGTAGAGTACAGCTTCCTGGCACTTTGCCGTAGGGGTACAATGTGCTGATGTATAGAGTTGCGAGTTCGTAAGACAAGCAACATAGTAGCAAAGACTGAAATGCCAATCAACACGGAAGTTAGTATGACAAAACATAAATAAACAAACAGGAAGGAAACAAACAAACAAACAAGGTAATGGAACAAGCAAACATTGAAACAACAGTGTTAGAAGTAAACAACTGGTTGTAATTAATGTATAAATATAGATACAAAATACCAAAACAAATAGGCATAATTGAAGAATACTAGGTTATCAACCTAGTTATTTATGTACTATATGTTTTGGGGTTAGAGTTTAGTGTTACGGTTTAGTGTTGGTTTTCGAGTGCAATGTGTTGTTTAGTTATTAAAAACAACAACATTTGGATGGGACTTATCTTTTTGGACAGTCTGTATAAATTACATATCAGCAGTTAAATGAAAATAATACAAATGCATCATTCCTCCAGAATAACGGACAGAGCAATCAGCAGTAAGTTCTATCTGTTTAAGGGTAGACAAGGTATTGTTGGTCGAAGCAACCTAAAAATCAATTTTCATTACCTATATCAATATATTATTGAAAATTAACACCTTGATGTTTAGCAAAATTTCATTCTACAAATCGTATACTTTGCAAACTTGCTTAATTTATTGTTGTTAATGAGTTATGTACGTTTTACAAAAGTGTTGTTGTTTCAGCCCTCTTTACAACGTAACTCAAGAACCGTAGCACCTATAAAAATATATCTGTGATATTTTAATTCTGCTACACGCTCGCTATGAATTGAGCAATCCAGTTTTTGCCAAAGCTCACTACCATTCGTAAGATGCTGTGAACTGCCAAATCACAACAGTTTAAAATAATTAATAACCTTAAACTAATTCAAACATCGCCACAGCCACAAGCATTAAAGCATTAAAACTAGGTCTACAAGACCATTTCTTAAAAGAAAAGTTGTTCTGAAACAATTAGGATATTAATGGACATACATATCATTTGCAATTTGCTAATCAGGTGAACATCATTTCTGCCTAATTTGTAAACATGGTAAAATGATGCAAAAGTTTCAATGCCACAAAAAGCTCGCTATATAATTGTCTGTGGTGTGATACTAATTTTCATCATCCATATCACACATTGGCTATATTTGATGCATGGATGCCAATGCCATTATTGCACATGTGGACTCCCATCTCTGGTAACATCCAATCTGAAAATCATTTAGTGATTGTGTCTTGCTCAGTCAAGAGGGTCAAAATGTGAAACAGTGTTGCCATAAAATGTATTGGGTTACTGAATTTTGTAATGAATTGGGCTACTTTTGCACATTCAATTCAGTTAAGGGGGTACTACACCCCTGGCACATTTTGTGCATAGTTTTTGCATTTTTCTCAAAAATTATAGCACATTGGTGACAAGTAAGATATGTATATTATAGGGGCAAGGACTACAACTACTGTACTGAAAATTCAGCAACTCAAAGCAAGTAGTTATTGATTTATTGATCAAATATTGGTTTTCCTCATTTTTGACTGTAACTCCACAACTGTTGTCTGTGCTGAAATAAAATGTCCGGTGCAGTAGTTGTAGTCCTTGCCCCTATAATATCACCGGCGTGTCCAGGATCTTTTCCTGCGGGGGGCTCAGCCCCTCTTTCAGATTTATGTGGGGGGCTTGATGGCTAAAATCGCCAAAAAACGGCTGATTTTACATGATTTTTAACAAAGTGCGGGGGCTTCAGCACCCAAAGCCCCCCCCCCCCTGGACACGCCACTGAATATTCATATCTTACTTGTCCCCAATGCGCTATAATTTTTGAGAAAAATGCAAAAATAGGCACAAAATCGGGCAGGGGTGTAGTACCCCCTTAAGACACTTTTGATGACTTTTTGAAACACAAGTTCGATGAATACTTGAAGTGCGCAGTGTAACTCAATCAAGTGATAGCCTACTCAGTCCTAAATTCAGTAATTGTACCCACCATATTAGGATTTGATCTTTTATTTTGACTTGAAATTGGACTACCTTGCAGTGGTGCCCATTTTTTGGGCTGGAAAATTGTGGCAACACTGATGTATGCTGTCATCGCTGTGGTAATGGCTGGCATGATTGACTTTGTACTGCTAGCCATTAATATGGTGATAATGATGAATTACCATTGGACTCAGTCCATCAACTAGATCTATAATGGTATCATCCCTGACATTCCTATACTGGTTTACTGGGTATCTATATAGATGAGGTCATTTGCATCCATGTTAGAGCGTGTTTCTACAGGCGCACCGCTAAGTTACCGCTAAATGGATAACGCTATCTTACCGTTATCTTACCGTTTTTACCTGCTGTTTCCACAGACAGGTTTTTGCCAAGTGGCGTGTTCATACCGTTTAATCTGAATGACAAACATGTTTTAAAACATGTTTGTTAGGGTGCATCAGATGCTCCTCATGTCAATGGATTCATCTGTCCCTAGTCTTGAAATGTTCCTATTGTCACAAAACTAACATGTGCCAAGTTTGAATTAATTGGAGGTCGTCCTGGGGGCCACCGAGAGCCTAAAGTTACAATGTGTGTTCCTATGTAGTAAAGTTCGTTGACCCCTGTACAATTCCAATTAGAAGCCGATCAAACAATTTAAAGTAGCTGCCATATCAAAACCGTTAGGACTTAGAAGCTCAAATCTTTTGCGCTCATAGTACTGATAATCATCTTCTAATCGGTGATAAAAATTAATCCCAAACAAAATGAGCATGTGTTGAATCGGCACAAGCGCCCTCGATACAAAATTTCAGTGAAATAGGCATTTTGCGGTAATTTTTACCTCAAATTTTACAAATGTTGATGTCCTGGTTGTCATTACACTTTTACAAAGCAGATTTTCTGAACTTTAGATCAATATATAATACATATTTAACAACTTTCAGTGTGAAATAAAGTATTATAGCACTTGGTTAAGACAGAAATTATAGATTTTCCCAAGAATATGGACTGTGGGGGCGCTTTTGACAATAAAACACACACAGTCATTTCTTTGGAGATGGATTTTCATCACAGATTCAAAGATGATTATCAGTACACTTAGCTCCCAGGATTTGAGCTTCTAAATCCAAACGGTTTTGATATGGCAGCTACTTTAAATTGTTCGATCGGCTTCTAATTGGAATTGTACAGGGGTCAACGAACTTTACTACATAGGAACACACATTGTAACTTTAGGCTCTCGGTGGCCCCTCAGGACGACCTCCGAATTAATTCAAACTTGGCACATGTTAGTTTTGTGACAATAGGAACATTTTAAGACTAGGGACAGATGAATCCATTGACATGAGGGGCATCTGATGCACCCTAATGTTTGTCTTGCCTTTTACGGTAGTATTGCCAAAATCTTGCATCGTAGGCCTAGAATTAATGCTAGAATGGAATGTTTAATGGTTAATTATTGCTAAATAATCATTTTTTTGGTTATATTTTGCAAATCAATAGAAAAGTTTTACATTTTACACAGTTTTTCACTATTTTGGACGTAGCATTGACAAATTTCCGTGAGCAAACCCCGAATTCTGTGAGTTTTTCTGATTTTCCGTATCACAGAGAAATTGTGGCTTTACATATTAGTTTGGACTTGTTATGTTGCCCAGGCTGTTATTAACGTTTTTGTCATGTCGTCTGTCCAATTAACATGTTGATTAACAGCCATTTTGTTTGATTTTGCTCAATAATCGGCAAGTTACCGCTTAGTTCTGTTTCCACAGAAAATCTACCCGCTTCAAATCAACGGCAAAAACCTACTCCAACGAGGTTTCCGTTGGCGATGAAAACGCGTGCAAAAAAGGCGTTGGAGGCTGTTTCCACAGGAGTGATTAACGGTTCCATACCGTTTCCAAAACGGTATTTGGCTCTGTAGAAACACGCTCTTAGTTTAGGCTTGATTCATACTCTTTATTCGACTTTGAATATTACCTACAACAAGCATTTGTTATTCAATTTGTTTCTTATTTATTTTCTCATTTATCTAAATGAATGTTTGTTGACAAAGATTCAATTAAATATTTGACATTGAATATCGGGTGGAAATATATTTATCAACAAACATTTGTTAGAAGATCTATAAAATACTATGGAAATATAGTATACAATGGAAATAAGATTGAATAACGAATTACTTGTTGCATCAAATATTTGACATCAAATAAAAGGTATGCACTGGGCCACAGATTATGCTGTTACATACATGTACATATATCTATGTGTTTGTTGTAAAAATGGTAAGCGAGACAAGATTGTGCACTCAAATTGCTTTAAATAAAATGTTGTGGTATTATTGAAAGTTTTTCTGCAATAGTATTTATTTTCCATTGACAAATACTTTCAAAATTGTACACAAGCTGTGTATGGACTCCCAAGCTGTGGCCACTTACTGTAATTTCTCAAATAAATGCCCACGGGGGCGTTGCATTTTCTAAACATATTGTTTATTAGAGTTCATTTTTAGAACGATAATTCCCATTAAAAATCATTAGGTAAGCTTAAAACTGAAATGACAAACTAGAAACACTGACTTCTGGTTCACTTCCGGTTTCCGACCAGATTTTTGATGATTATCGACGACGCTATGTGTGCAACTTGATAAGCTGACTTTACAAGATAGCATGGAAATATCAGCATTTTTGAAACATCTTGGTTGAAAAAATTGGTGGGGGGCGTTTATTTGAGGGGCGACCATTCGAGGAAATACAGTACTCAAGTAGAGGTGTGACATGAGTCTGATATGCTTTTAATTTGATATCCCCAAAAATATGTAAATGTGCCTCAAACATATGTAAAAAGTAAATGTGCCTTATAATTTCAGAGCATTCAACGTATGTCAGCTTTACCAATTTCTGCAATATGTTTGCAAATTTGTCTCATTTTCAACAGATATTTCATCAGATAAAAGCATGCTTTTTATACGTTTCAATTCAACTGTTCAATCATGCTATTTTATCTACATTAATCCTTGCTTTTTGTGACAATGTCTTTACAACATATAAATTTGAATTTAAACTCAAAAAGTAGGACTTGTCCTACTTATTTTCTCTTTATTTTTGTGTACTACATATCCATATTTATACAGATATATAGGACAGAAGGCTTTTACCACACATGATCCCACATCCCTGGAGTTTTTGCTTGGAATTAACATGTTTTTTCTGTCTAAAGTAGAAAGATGTAAACTTAATTCTCCTAATGTGAATCGCTTCACAGAGTTTTTCTTGGTTTTTTTTGGTCTGATTAGTTATTTCTTGTTTGAAGTAATCCATTAAAATGATCTATTAAACCCAAAAGCCCTATATCGTTGCAGTGATGTGTTAAAAGGACATCATCCCCCCCACTTTTCTCAAAAAAAGTTGAGATTTTTATATCACTGGAAACCTCTGGCTACATAATGTTTATGTACAAAATATTTCTTGCAGATTTATTCGTTTAGCAGAATTATAGTAAATAGTCCAGGGGACTGTGGTCAGCCATGGGATTTGAATGATTAAAACATCCCACCTATCTCTAGAGATACCTTATATATGTCCCAAAGAGCAAGAAAAGTTTTGGTGGACAAATCTGAGGTATGGCAGAGGGTGGCCTTCTTGATTTTCAAAATGGCCCCCGTTTTTATATTTATTTTTACTATAACCTGAGTTGCAACAATCCTATCAGGCTAATTTTGGTGGCGCTACCCACATTTTAATTTCGTTCTGGTATACCACAACGAAATTACAACACATTGTCTTAATGGAGCAGTGTAATATACATCATGCATAACTTGCGAGCGCAAAATCAGAATCAACTGATATTTTTGGAATAAGCTTTTTCACGGATATCATAATGTCATAATAAGAGGATGCTAGGATCACAAAATACTCCTTTAAGTTGGTGACATAAATTTTTGATAAAATGGGAAATGGAAAAGAAATTTTGGACATTTTTATAAATTGGAAAAACACAAAACATTTCGAAATTATTTGCAAAAGGTTTGAAGATGTTGCAAGAATACATCCAAATGTTATATAGGGTATAAAACATTCTCATAACATTGTAACATAATCTTATTTTAGTGTTGGCGAAATATTTGGCAGAAAATGTTTGCCAAAAATATTTTACAATATTATTTTGACAATCTATAAACGTTGTTGAAAGGTTGTGTGCACACCAGTACAAAATCGGGCCTGATCCATTGAATTCCTATGCATTCATACCAGACGTTTAGACCAGATTTAGACCAGATTTGGACCTGAAAGGTGGTGTTCACACCAACACAAAAAGAAACTTTCATTTAATTCCCAAGATTTATTTCTACCATTTGATTAGACTGGATTTGGACCTGAAAGGTCTCTTTAGCTCAAAATTGGAATGATCCATTTAATTCCTACATTCATGTTAAGACCACATTTGTATATGCCTGATTTGGGGTTTGATATTAAAATGCTGGCTTGCAGTGGTAGTCTCAGGCAGATCTGAATTAGAAAAGCATCATGTAGATGGCGTCAAATTCATTTTGCGTTTTTAGGTGTATCGGATTTAGCTCAAAGCGGAATCAATCTACCCGCTAAGCAGCTAAGATATTGCCATGGTTTCTCATAAGGTGTCTGACTGAATCACTTAAAAGATTCCTAATTCTTTCTGGGGTCTGTGGTTATATGTCACAGCAGGAAACATTTCTTTCCCATAATGCATTGGTGAAATTGAGTCAAATCACACATGGAACCTTGCTATAGACCACTTGACATCATTGTTTGTCAACAAAGGCGAGGGACTGGTTTATTGATATGCTTGAACGAACTGCTACACTGTTCAATGGCTTTCTTGAACTAAATGAAATATGGTGGGTGATTTAAAATGCATGTGCCCTGAGCAAACTACGACGCGTACGCCGTACGCACAGTACGAACAAAGGAAATTGTCATAATTTGCTCGGATACTGCCGGGCAATGACATCACATGTCAAGTGGTCTAATACTTATGCCCATTGTTTATCTAGAACTAGCTCTGTTCCTCTGATAATCATGATGCCCTTGTACATGGAGGGATCATTGGCTACATAGAGAGCAAAGAGCTAGTGCTAGGAACAAGTCAATATGCATATTAATTGACTGCTCACTGAGCAGTGCTCAGTGCCATAAGTGGGTAAGTGCAATAGCTGTCCTGTGAACATTTGCAAATTTACACACAGCAGTATATTGTACTTATCTACACATGGCAGCTATTGCACTGGGCTGTCATAGAAGAATAAGGCATGATGGGAAGCCAAGGTACTCGGCTATAGTACTGTTCATAATCACATGTGGGATGGGAGTGCATGTTTATGTGTTGTGTTGGTATTGACTGTTTGTACTAGAATACGCTGTGAAAGATTCAAGCCCCTTAAGCCCAAAGTGCTTTAATTCCTGAAGTACTGTAACATTTAAGAAATTTTAATAAGTGGCAAGTTTTTGTTTTCTTTTTAATTCACCTTATTTCAGGTTCAAATGTGACATGGTCTGGTCCATGGGGGCCAAATGCGGCAAATTTGAAATTGTGATAAAAGCAAAAACATGAAGCAAAAAACAATAAAATACAAAAGAAAATACACATCACAAAACTTCAGAACTTAAAGAACCAAATATGCCAGACCTTTGCTATTTTCAGTATATGATAGCATAATGTTTGTATAAAGTAATAATCATAGTAACTCAGTTTTCAAAAATGCCTCCTTTGGCCCCCATGGAGCAGATTGTGTCACAAATGACCAGAAACCCTTCTTGACAGTTATTTATTTTGGTAAAGTATAACAAAATTGAATAAAATTTGACCAAAAATGTACATTAGGGATTTTAATAGTTGATGCTAATGATGCTATTCAGCGTAATTCTAGAGGTACAATATGACTTTCTGATACATTCACACTTTTTGCATTCTACACTTCTGAAAAGAAGTAGATTAATCTTCTAGGTATTGACCATTCCAGTCAGCTCACGAAGAACTAGATACGTGAAATCGGTCACCACACTGCTGTATTATGTGACATGCATTAAATTGAAACTTGGTCCCATGTCCCACGTATGGGATTATATCAAGCAAGCTGATGCTTGGATGCTGAGCTGATACATGGGCTATTCCTGTTGAAATCCATACACCCTCTGTGTGGAAGATATGACTTAAATCTTCCACACAGGGAGTGTGAATTTGAAATGGGGTTACCTGCTCCATTTGAAATCTACACCTCAAGGGCCATGTCTCCAATGGGGGGGTATACATTTTGGAATAGCCCCATGCACCCACCTTATTCCGATCTTGATTAATTTCCTTGTTTGTTTTCCAGTTGATGTTTTGTTTACATGATAAGTGATGAAAGTTGCAAGATAGTAACACTTGTGTTGCGTTGTCAGAGGGCGGTGCGTGTGTGCTAATTACCGACAAACGAGGACACACACATGACATTTGACATTTAAACCGTGGATCACTCTGCAATCAGGGGACCATCCTTGGTTTCGGAGGTCTGCAAACGACCACAGTTGCATGTATAATACATTTGCGAGATACACCCTCTATTGTGCATACCATCCACAGTTAGGAAAAATTGCATCTCATACACATACACAAAAATTGGCGAAAAACATCCATTCAAAAAGCATCGCTGGATTTAGATGTTTTTGCTAACTTTTGCCATGTGCAAAGACTTTTGTCTGACACGGCGCTTATTTCATAGGCCTATTGGTCTAACGGCACGCATCCAACACTTTACTTGGAAAACCACTTTTATCACCTACTATGCGTGCCGACGTAGCAACCTTGTCTTCTATCCACGGTTTCTTGATTGAATGCGGTTTCAGACGTCCGCATAGTACTAAACTGTGTCCATGTTTGGAGGCGAACATATGTAATGGTGTTTTTGTTTGGGTGTGTACTTGTGTTTGGACTCAAATTTTTTCTGGAGTGAAATCAGTTTTTGTAATGATTTAATCATAGTGCATTGTTCCTCTGCCATATCAGGTGATGTTGTTAGCATCTGTCCTGATTCTGTCCTGATATGAATAATCATTTTTCCAGGAATCATCTGAATAATATTTTATAATTCATTATTGTAAAATAATCAACAGCAGTTGGAATTGTTCACATGTATGTTTTCCCTTTTAACAAGACTGTACTAATCTTGTAGGCCTGTACATTGGGGTGCATCTTTGGCGTGTGTTTGCCGTCAGATGGGGACGTTTTTATGAAACTTTAAATTCCAACTGTGGACATTATTGGCACTAGGGACCATCCTTGTTTAGCTGGGATGTACAAATGACTGCAAACAGCTTAATAATGCATTTGAGAGTGTGTCCCCTATTGTTGATGTAAAAATCGGTACGTACAGAAATTATGAAAAATGGGTCAATGTCCCCGGTAAGGTGCAGGAAATCCGACAAAAAGTGTTCACGTTTGGATAGTTAAATACCTGTAGGGTGTGTTCGTCTGTGCACACATGTGGGTGTGTGTTTAGGAAGGGGTGTGTTTGGGAAAGATGTGTGTTTGTGTACCTAAAATTGCAGACCAATTTATATGCCAAAGTTTGCGTTCGAGTTCAATAAATAAAATGGCATGTTACCCTGTGAACTCCAATTATGGAGTGTCATTTTGTAATGAGACTAAAACTAATTTTGCTATAGATCTTTGGGTTCAGGTAGACCGATATCATCACTTTGCAGATGTCCATCAAAACAAATTTGGCTAGTTCCAAGTAGGCGATCCAGACTTTTTTTTTTTTTTGGTCACCATACTTCGGGCATCCTGATGCATGCCCATTCAGACATACAGCTTTGATGTATCACCATTACAGATGGCTAAAATAAATACTAGCACAACAAATAAGAGATCTTCTCTCTGCTGTAAATGTTATCTGGATAAATTACATAGTAGCAAGTAGCGGTTATTTGCTGTGTCACAAAGTATGTCCTATGTGATATCGTCAAGTAAAATGAGTCACATGTTAGTGTCTGGTTCTTAACTCCATGAGCACTTCAGGCCAAGTTATTACATGTTGTCTCCAAGAACTAATTTGATTGGTTACAAAGAGTGCTATATTATGGATTGAGCCTATCAAAGATATGGTAAGATTAGGCTGAAGAGGATTATGCTTATTGTTAAGAGATCTGAAAGCTCTATTTTGATTGGTCACTCAGGGAATTTTCACTCTTTCAAGGAGTTGAACGAAGGACAATCCGTTTTTGAGTGGAAAACACTCTAAAATGAAAGAAAAAGCATTTTCTTTAGGCAATATTCACTCTTTTGAGAGTACGACTTTTTTCAATCATTTTAGAGTGAAATTTTTCCACTCAAAAAGGGGTTCTCTTCCATTTCAATCTCTCACTCTTTTTTTCCACTCTTTCCACTCGGTGTACATTTAAAGAGTACCCTTAAGACACTGGACATGTGTCTTATTTGATAGTAATCACATCATATTATGTGATGAATTAGGATTTGCAGCAGACCGTAAAATAAACATCTCACTCAATCTCGGTAAATATTTAGAAACATCTTCTATGCTGTCAATCTCTTATGGAGAGCTGGCTTCTAGTGGTTTAAATGACAACATTGTAGGCAATGTGCGACCATTAATCCCCATTATGCTTCCACTTTCAAACAGTTTTTGACATTTTCTATATTTTTCTTTTTAAGTGATAAATGTGAAGGCAATGAGGTGGAAAGTGTCTGTTGCAAATATTTCAATTTTGACAATATAGGAAGATTTGAACTAAAATTTGCAACTCACTTTGCTACGTTGCGTCCGAAAGCAACGTAGCAAAGTGAGTTGCAAATTTTAGTTACAGTATTTGATTTAATTTACAAAATAATGTTTTGAACTACTGGATGAATAATCTACACCAAGATATAAATCACAAGAATGTTGACAAAATATACATTTCATTTACATTGCTGTATCTAATTTAAAGGTTATGTTAACATATTGTGTTTTCAAACTCGTATTAATGCCATCAACCAAACAATTTTATTCCAAGTTTTTAGTTAAATTGATTCAGCGATTTGGATGATAGAAGCAAAAATGAACTTCCTCGTGGCCCATTAGAATAGTACATGACTACCGGGGGTAACCACCAAATTACCATATATTTTGTTCATAGCGCCTAAATCAGAGATGCAAGAATTCTGTCTTTTTAATGTGCCAATTTTTTTTTTTTTTAAATCAAAATTTCCGGCCAGAAATGAGCAGGAATTTTGTAATTTAAATGCTATTTAGCGATTTTCAATCATGAAAATTAGCATATTTTTGGTAGGGAAACGGCAACCCGAGATCACAGATATACCGCGCTGGTTTGCAAATGCGTGTTTGCAAATGCGTGTATCGTCAGTATTCTATTGTATTGTGTTTTAAACTACCCAGAACCTTTTGAACCAAACCAATATGGCGGCGATTTGTGTCGTTCAGTGATGAGAACCTGGGGATTGCTTATTTCTTACCTACATGTAGCTAGCCTTGTCAGAGAGGAAATTCTGAAATATAATTCTATTTGGTTCAGAAATTGGGCTTGCCCCCTGGACCCCCGGCCCCTACCCCTCCACTCGCTATGCATGATTGGTCACTTGGGCTTTTTGGAACCAGTCATTTGTATCCCTGCTAAATGTAACTGATACCAAAGTCTGCATCTTGGTGGATAAAGTGGCGGGACAAAGCTTTCAATCAGATCAAGCACCTTGAATGTGAATTCTATTACCCCCACGACCCATTATTCAAAATCGCGCACTGTGATTTGTTGGAACGTGTCACGTGACAGACCATTAATTAGCGATAAAGTGTCAAGGGCAACAAACTTTATGTTCTTATATCATCACAGTGCACAGCAAATCGCACAGCACACCTGCTTATGTAGGGAAGAATGGAATGCCAGGGGTGTGTTATTGTATGTGCATACCTGCTTATAGGGGAGAATGGAATGTTAGGTTGTGTTATTGGAATGTGCATACGCTTTGGCTACATGTAGGCGCTACACCTTGAGGTAAACCACTTGAAATATTTGGGCACAAAATGTGATATTTTCTCTTTAAATCGCACTATTTTGTGGTAAAGAATAGAAATAAAGGGTGCAGCATTATCCTTTACATGCAAATAATGTGTCCTCGGCAGTAAAATCGTTTAAATAATGGGTTCGGCTGCGCCTCACCCATTATTGACGTTTTGACTGCCTCGGACACATTATTTTCGTGTAAAGGATCATGCATTACCCTTTATTTCTTAAATTAACAACACAATTTGCAAACTTGTACAGAGCTGTACACATTTTGCCAATTTTGAAAAGAAGCTGCTGTTTAATATTACTTTGTCTTTACAAATACTAGATAATGTTATTGTGTTACCAAATGCAATATTGTATTTCTTTGAAACTCTCAAATTGTAAAATGTGAATGTGGCCTCATGGAAAATAACAAATTACTGTTCTGTAAAATAGAAAAACATGGAAATCGTTTATTGACCTGAGTTTTGTAGCAGAATCTAGAACAATTTTGTTCAAAGATCAAGTATTAAATTGTGTGAAAAATGCAAAGAAATGGAGGAAATTTATGACACGCTTATTTATGTTAGAGTATGGCAATATGGACTAGTTCAGTGCTGCTGTGCATCTTGTGATGATTTTAATGTAAATTGAAATTGAATTGAAAAATCCATGCTGGTTTTTCTCCTTGAAATGTTGAAAAGCAAAAGCAAAGTATACCTAGCTAACCTTATCCAAGTCAGCAGGTTTGATCAAAAACAGAGTTTATGCTTGTATGCGGGTGAATATAATCTAGCACAGAGTGTGAAGCTCGGAGTGTGAGAGGTCTGTGAGAAAGGCTAACAGAATGCCAGCAGATTGGAAATGAGTCAATGTGTTCATTAGAGCAATCTGATAATGGAGGCTGATACTATGTGAGATTACGTAAAATGGCTTAGCTAAGTTGGCATGATAACTCCAGGCTGGCAGGCAGGCAGGCCAGGTATATCGAGTTGCTTTCAAAGTTGCCATTAGTTTCCACACCAAAAGGTACGGCAGCAGACAAATTCTCAGACAAAAGTAGTGGAAGACAGAGAAAATATCTCACACTAGTTGATTGGTAGTTAATCCCTGTCACAGAATTGGAGCTAGACTTTACATGTAAACATGGTCTTTGTTTATCTGGTTGAAGTACCCTCAGTTGTTTGAAATGACTTACTGTAAGTGACATTTGAATAAAGCTTCACCTGTTCAGTTGTGGATACCTTTACCAAATGTTCAAGTACATAATACGACCCGATTTGATCCAATTAAGTTGGTCATGAAATTGAGATATAGGTATAAAAATAAGGAGCGAACAAGAATATAATCAAACATATAAAAAGTACATATCATTGCAAACAATGAATTTCAACATCAGTTAAGCTTAGGTACTGGGCAAGTTAGAAATGGTATTTACCTCAATATTCAAAATTTCTGACTTTGGTGTGAGTGGCTTAGATTATGTCAGATATAATCTTAAGTGCGTTGAATAGACCTTAATTGAATACATGAACTGCTACCTGAAGATCGGTGACGTGTTTGAAATAATATTAATGGCAACTTGGTTGTTCATAACATTTAAAAAGTAGCTTCAGTCTATTGCATTAGCAAAGACTACTAGCCATATTATGGCCTTGGCAACTTCAGCAACTTCACAGATATGCCATGCATAGGTGTAAGCTTTAAAAATGCAGAGTACAACCTACATTTACAATAACCTTTGCAGCTGGAATCAACTTCCTGAATTTTCATATATAGAAGTGATTTCTTGCTAGCTCTGAAGTCTAACAAGCCATTCAGAATGAGCCCAATTGTATGTTTAATGTACCATAATGGCAACACTGATTGCCATTTAGAAAACAGCAGACAGATTAACCCAAAAAACCCGATGAATCTACTGACCATGATAATTCGCATCCAATTTAGAAAATCCATTTGGTCATTGCCGAAATCCATTAACTGACCAGCACAAATGACCATTCCTAATGTTCTAAACACAAGCATTGATTTTTGAGTATTTGGTCGTCCATTTCCCATCGGATTCTTGGGAAGTAAAAATACAAATCGTTCAAAATATTACGGTACCAAAATGTAGGTTGTTGATTCATTAGTTGTTTGTGTTGAGAATGGCCTGGGTGACCTATACCTTGAAGGGTTGTATAGTGACATATATATATAGACGTATATATAGACATAAAGGCGGGTTGGCAGGCGGGAGAGTTTGTGCGGTTATCTATAGTAGATAGCAAAATGCCCAGATTAGATGATTAGGTGGTCCAGGCATTGCATATTTGTACACTTTAGTAGAATGATCGTTTAGAGTGTGAATGGATGAAAAGCTGTTCATGAATTTGCTGCCCTGTGTAAGCTGTAATTTAGAAAAGTGACCTGATATTGAAGGCGATGCTAAGACGTGTTCAGAATCTTCAAAGTTGAGGTTTTTAAACTTAAAAGTCCAGAAAGATATTTCTTTATAAATAAGTATTGATATTTCTTTATAAATGAGTTGATTGTGATTATTTTTGTATATATTTTTGGCCACATTACGCACAAGTGAGTTTTTTTTTAAATTGCAATTTTGCATTCACTGAAAGTATATAGCTATCTTCAGTAGACAGCTCCTAGGTGTCCGATGATAGCTTTCTTCACCAAGTACCCCACAAAGGATGGTGTAAATATACTGCCATCATTCCCACAGAGAGAGGGTTCAGTAGAAACTTCACTGCAAGTAAATATTGCTATCTTCAGTAGACAGCAACCAGATTTGTTACAAGCGCACTTAGTACCTTACAAATCATTTTGCATATTTATAGATACTTCCATAAAATTATGCAAAATCAGTATTTTAGTAGTGAGATTCAACTTCAATTGTAATGTGGCAGAAATAGCTGTCTTCAGTAGACAGCAGCCAGATTTATTACAAGTACAGTAGTACCTGTACCTCCATATTCACGAAGTGTTTTAATAGTGGAATTAGACATCAAATGTAATGTTGCATTCTAAGTAGTTATCTTCAGTAGACAACAGTCGCATTTGTGTACAATCACAGTAGTACCTTGCAAACATGTTACATCTGTAAACCTTGAGTTTGTATACTCCCATACTCACAAAGAGTGTTTTAATAGTGGAATTGAATTTATACTTAAAATGTAATGTGGCATTCTAAGTAGCTATCTTCAGTAGATAGCAGTCAGATTTATGTACAAGCACAGTAGTACCTTGCAAATGTGTTACATTTGTATACTCCCATATACCCACAAAAAGTGTTTTAATAATGGAATAAAACTTCAATAATTGTAATCTGGCATTTTAAGCAGCTATCTTCAGTAGACAGCAGCCAGATTTGTTTACAAGCATCCCATTAGTACCTTGCAAACCATGTTGCACAGAGAGTGATAGTGGAAGCTTCATATGTAATGTAGCATTCTGTAGCTATCTTCAGTAGACAGCAGTAATTGCCAATGGTAGTTTAGCACCCCTATTTATAAAGCTGTTGTATTGGTATTACTTTGATATTTTACAAAAACAGTAAGAGTTGTTTCTTTTGTTCATTCATTAATTAGTAAACTTGTTTTGTTTGTTCATTTGTTCAATTTTGTTGTTGAATTTATGTATTCCTGAGCTCTAACAATTTGCCTGTTTTCCAATATCCGTATAATTTTACCTGTTTTCCAATATCCGCTGATTTCAATTAGTCCTACAAATATACATAATTTTCATGATTCAGTCATCTTAAATTCTGAAAAATGTTTCAACATCATGTGTATTTATGAAGCTCTGAAAGTGCTTACTTAAAATTGCATTTTCTTAAATTTCATGCAATTGTACGTAGAAAGCAGATACTTTGATAATAAATTTATAATCTGATATGTATTTAGCCTCAATTATCTATACACTATTCAATGAAATTAAAGTATCAGACATTTATTAGCATTTTGCAAAAACAGCCTTAACCTTGTAAATCAGACATGTGTTATTCAGACCTGAATCTTTTCAACCTTATAATGGATTTGAACTTCTTTGTTGTGCAAATTTACATGTTTCCTGTTATTGTCAGCCCAATTTGAGCTATTTTACCCCAATTTCATGCAGTTTTTCAGCTTTTTCTTTTGAGCATTTTCAGGTGTTTTTTTTCTTCGCTAAAGGTCAGTTTCAGGTCTGGTCATCCCAGAATAGTTTTAAGCAACAAAATACATGCAGTACCAAATACTGATATCCTGTGACACTGAAAAACACCTTATAATTAAGACTGACGTCTGACGTCACTGTCAATTAAATTCCTTACGACCCTTGATTGGTTAATAATAGCACAGCATGTAGAAGGAAAGTCAATTCATCTGGTGCCGATTGGAGAAAAGAAATCGCAGAAAATGGTAAAAATTACGTACTTTTACAAGGCAAAAAGCAACTTTTTTAGGCATTGTTGACATGATGCCTTCAGGGAAGAAAGTTTCCTACTATGAAGATTGAAGAACTAACTTTTGGGACAGTTTGTGTATTTGAAGGGGCAAAATTAACCATAAGGCATACTATTTTACTGTTGCATTCAGGAACTCATCATCATGACACTTGTAAACAAACCGTGCCTGAGTTTGATAGACAGAAGACGTCAGACGCAAACTAGTCTTTTTAATTCTGTCTTTAATTATAGTTAGCACCATATGAACAAAAAAGAAAGAAAGAAGGTAAAATCAACATGGTCAGATCATTATCCTGTAATTATTTAAGTGATGTAAAAAAATAAGCAGAATCTTTGCTGGTTTATGCATTTTTACAAATTCTGCACAGTTTAAATAAAAGAAAACAAGTAAAGGCACATCTCATTTGTAATACTTTGGTGTCCTACATCCACAGTCTTCATCTGTCGTAACTATATCACCTAAGTAGGCTGTTAACACCATTGGTTTGTTGATTTAAACTACTTGATGGTCTTGGGTGGATACTATACTGACTTACATACAGTGATGCCAATGCCAGCGATTTAGCCTCCAAATTGGACTACTTTGAATTTATCTGCCATTGCTCATAGATTCGTGCTGCGACTTGACAAAATTGTCAAAATATGTGTGCAAAAAATGTCAGAATTTTTTCTCAGATTTTGTAAGCTTTCTGCGATTTTTTAGGGTAATTTAACCTCTTCCATTAAAATTGGACTCCAAATTGGACTACTTTGAATTTACCTGCCATTGCTCATAGATTCGTGCTGCGACTTGACAAAATTGTCAAAATATGTGTGCAAAAAATTTCTGAATTTTTCTCAGATTTTGTAAGCTTTCTGCGATTTTTAGGGTAATTTAACCTCTTCCGTTAAAAAGAAAGAGAGAGAAAAATCCAGATTGACCGACCCTACTCGGGAAATCTATCCACCCATAGAGCAGCTTCTTTTTTTTCCTCTCTCTCTCTCTTTTCATGTCAAGCAAAATATGAATTGTGTTTTCATAGGAGTACCAAAAAAACATGCAGTTATTGTACAAAAGTATTTCACACTCTTCAAAAGCCATATCATTTCTGCCACAAACTGTACCTTCTCACCTAATTGGGTGATTTCAAAGAGTTTGCTGCAAAAAGGCACCCAAACTTGGTTGATGTTGATTGGGCCTATAGGTACACTCATGTGCATTAATATTTTGGGCTTAGTTGGGAGATTTGTTGTGGCCAAATTGGCTGTAGCCTGGCATTGAAAACTTGTGGCAACATTGTTTAGGTATATGAGTGCATAGGAAGGTTTTGCTAGTAGGTTTAGGAGGGATGAAGGGTTTTCTAAAAAAACGGTGAAGCTAATTCACAAGAAAGACTCAATGTAGATAAATTGCAAATTGTGTGGTTAAAATGTAGAAATTGCACTGGATTGTGTTCAGTAATAGCAAATTTGGTGGGAATTGTGTAGAAAAGTAGCTAAGCTTATGTACTTTGTCAGGGTGTGTGTGGGAGTGCATGTTTGAAAACCAATAGTTTGCCTTGTTGAAGTTCTCCTCATTTAACTGCATACATCATGTATATGAACATGGAACTAATCCGAATTGTGGAGGTTGTATAACAATCATGCAGATTGATTCAAGTATTATTTACAGAAGAGGAACCTATAATTTAAATCTTATGAAGGGAAAAGACATTAAATAGGGTGTCTCAATTATGTGATGCGATCAAGCAAAATCAGACGGAACTAGTATTTTTTAGGATAGTAAAAAGCATTTACAAATCCGGATTTTGCAGAAAACACCATTCAAATTGAACAACCAGTTCCAAAGATATAAGCAATTAAAGAGTTGCCAAAACAACAGGAAACAAAAGGAAATATTTCCTTTAATTTGTATGCCTATATCTTAAAATTCAGTATTTCCGAGTTCCGACTGATTTTGCTTGATCACATCACATGTTATCCAATTTTGACCACAAGTTTATTTATTATCAATGGTCAGAATTGTACCTATTTTTAAACAGTTGAAATATATACATCTGTGGAATACATTGACTTAATCTACCATACAAGGATTGTGAATTTCAAATAGGGTTACCTGAATGGCTGAATAAAACTGAACTAAACTGAACTGAACTGACTTCATCTGAAATCTACAACCCCTGTGTGGGAGATTAAGGTCATGTCTTCCATAGGGGTGTATGGATTTCAATGAATAACCTGTTGTCTTTAAAAAATGTTTGCCGGAAAAATGGTGAAATTAGCATTTTGCTTGGTTGAGATATGACAATTAAATGTAAATTAAAACCTGAGAAAAAAGGTATAGTGTTTTTATACACTGTATAATAAATTTAAGACTTTTTTTAAATAAAAAAACCTTGTTGGCAAATGCAATTTTTTTTTTGTTATAAGAATTTAAAAGAGCTTTATTTTACTGTATCACAGGGCGGGCCAAATGACATTTTCCATGAAAGATTTTTTAAATACCCTCCAAATTAACTTGCATTTTATTATTGTTAACCTTAATTTAATATTTGGAAATGTATAGGCATTTGATAACCATGTATTAAGGGATCTAAAATGAGCGTTTATTGCGTTTCGACAGTATTTTTTGTGGGACATGAGAGCACCTCGGACCTATTGATTTGCATTCTGAATACGAAGCATGTCTTTCTGATATCAAATAATTTTCATTTTTGAAAATCACAATATAATACAAATTTTATGACAAATTATAAAAATTTGATATTTTTCAAATTTTGATATATAACAGTCCTCAAAGTAAATTATATAAATCTAATGATATATTCTTAAAGTGTATGTAGCAGGGAGGAAAAGCCGACGGTCAATTGAAAATTTTGACCTTTCATATTGAAGATATGGATTTTTTCCCAAAAGACCTAATTTTTTTTTGTTTTTTGGTAAAAAAAATCCATATCTTCAATACGAAAGGTCAAAATTTTCAATTGATCGTCGGTTTTTCATCACAACTACATACACATTAAGTATAAATCATCAGATTTATAAAGTTTACTTCAAGTATTGTTAAATATCAAAAATATCAATTTTTAATGATTTGCCATAAAATGTGTATTAAATTGCGAATTTCAAAAATCAAAATTATTTGATATCAGAATGACATTTTCGTATTCAGAATGCAATTCGATATGTCTGATGTGCTCTGATGTCCCAAAATAAATACTGTCCAAACGTTCATACCCCAGCCCTTAAGCCATGTTTTTGTCAATTTAATGACTTTTTAAGTATAGCAATAGCATATTCAGAAATTAGAAGAGGATAAAGAAACAATATGCAGATAGCATACAATTACGTATTTGCAGCATTTATTGCCATACAGGAATTTAAGAGGATGCTGTATATAAGCTTAAGATGCAAATTTTCCCCAACCTCTCAATATTATGTCAAAGCCTTCCGGTAATAGCTATGACTACAATAGCCTAATCTCAATGGCATAGTTCAATAACCTCAAATAAACAATCATAGTGAAAAAATTGACCTAATTTGCAGAGTATGAGTTTTTGTAACCAAAGTTTCAAAGGTCATTCAATGAATGTACAAATGTATTGGGGTTAAAGAACCGTGCCTCTGATAGATGCGCATGTTGTGGATCCTAGTGTAATAGCTATGACATATTAGATATAACAGGAGAGGTATTTAGCGGGGATCTAAGGTTATATTCCCTCTATAAAGAATGCAGCATTTGTGCTGTCGGTACATGGTGGTACCCCCTATATTAATGACACATATTCAATCCCCAAACGGCTCTAATGTGTGCATTATTAGCCCTGTTTATGTCCCCTGGGATTAGATCATATAGTGGCGTTTTATTACATTTGTTTGTGATGATTAACTTGTGGGAATAACCACACAGATTACGCACTTGGTTGTGTGCGCAGACTTCAAAGGATGCAATGTTTTGATAGCATCCAGTAGCGAGTCTGTTACGGAGTTTAATGGTCCATTTGTCTCTAACATGACAGTAAAACCTATTATGTTTCTGGAGCTTGGTACACCAAGTTATTTAACTGTGCCTTTTGTTTTCAAGTCGAGATGGGGTTCTGTTGAGACGGATTTACGAGTAAATGGCATTTTGTAAATAGACGGCCATCCTCCTCGGGGGCCTGGAGGCTTTGTGTCTCAGGTAATGCATGCTAGCCTAGTTTATGTAATTTACTTAAATCAAAGATGGCCGCTCTGCCTTTTAGGGCAATGTCTGTACCGAAAAAATGCAAACTATACTATTATTTTCTGAAATAGCCTCTTGCGATTGCCTGCAGTAGGTGATGTATGGCTGCAGAAATTGCTGGTAAAATGTGTTTAACTTGGTGGGTACAAGAGTTATTATGTTGAGAACATCCCTATTTGAATGTAAATTTAATTGATGGCTAAATCAGAATGAATTTGTAAATTTTCTCATTTTCACATGACCATATCTAAAATGTACTCAAAATGTTTTCAATTACTGTATAACTGTTTTATTTTTGCTGAGTTAATTTTTAGTGATTGTCAGTGTTTTGAACAAATTTGAGGTTTCTTTTACCCATGGTTTGAAATAACTACATATTGAAGCCCATAGGTTAGAATCATTTTCATGTATGCCTGTTTATCCACAACAAGAGCTAAAATTAAACCCTGTGAAAATGTCCCAGTATACATTAAGGTATGAAATATGCCTCCAGTATTGGTTTGGTAATTTCGGAGGTAACTTTTGAATGTTTTTGAAGAATATCAAAATTCAACGGCCTGTGCAAAGAGAAACTCAAATATAGCATTATGGATGGCAGGCATCAGATAAGATATCTTTCACTTCCCATAATGCATTTCTTCCATTTTAATTTTTCTCTACTGATTTGCTTTCTAGTGCAGCATTGGTCGATAGTGACAAAAGTATGTCAATGAACAGAGAACATCTAGATTTTGCAAAATGTATTTATTTCTTGACTATCGGCACATGTTTAGCCAGTCTATTCTCGACATGAAAACAAAGGGAACCTGCTCAAAGTGATTGGAGTGTCATTTGATGTAATAAGGTGATGCATCATGTTGCAATGGATTCTGGGAAGGGTAAGATAACTTCTCTGGGCAGGCATCATATGAGAAGCTGTATGCATATTCATACAGGAGTGTGCATGCCTTGTGTGCTGTAATATATAGCCTCAGACCTTTCAGAGTCGGGTATCCATAAAAGATGGGTATTCATAGTGCAGGGACACAGCCTTAAGGAAGCTCATAGAGGACACTACACCCCTTATATTTATTCATAGGAGACTTGAAGGGGGAAGTTTGCTTGCAGGGAGGTTATTGTTAGAAACTGGTTAATGGTTTGCTTCATTGATTGCTTGCCCATCAGTTATTGGCCAATAATTAGATCAAGTGAGCTTTTTCAGCCAAGAAGTATGGATATGGACTAATTAGTATCTTTAATATAGGCATAAATATGCCTGTTTTATCCTGTTTTATCTTATATCATCAGCCGCATCACATACAGTTTTTTTCGAGATTTTTTACTGTTTTGAGAAAATTGGTGTGTAGCAATATGTTTTAGAGCTCTTCAAATCCCTCAATCAAAACTGAGATATTGATATCAGGAGGAAGCTAATATTTTCTCATTACCCCGGTAAAATTTGATGACCAAGAAATGTTTGGTTTAGATAGGTTAGTGTGAATTCAAAAGTGGTAACCACTACCGGAAGTATGTACTTTTGTGGCATTGTTATGCACCTTTTTCCAACAGTTGGAAACAGGTTGTTTTAATGGTTAGCCTCATTGTAAGATAGAAAACACTATATATTTGAACACATTTGACCACCCACCTTTAACTATGCAATTCTATTGTCTAAGAGATCAGCAGTACGTTTATTAATTTTATTCTCTATTGTGGGCAGTGGTCAAGGTCTAGTATTATCTATTTGATTTCCCCAAACACTAATAATATCAATCGGAAACAATTATATTGTGTAAAGCCAAATGTGTGAAACCATGCCCTAGAGTGTATAGTACTAATTAAATTGCCAATATTGTAATTGCAAAGTGATATTTTTTTATATCAAAGCATATATGATGTCTATAAGTTGCTCTGTTGCTGTCTTCAGAAGATAGCACCGTGGATAGTTTTTTCAAAATTTTATCATCAGTACATATTTCTTTCCTGCTATCTTCAGTAGATAGCAATGTGCACTTCTATCTTTTTTGTGCTTCCTGTTGTGGAAAGCAGCAAGCACTAGACGTATATCTTTTTGTAATATCTTTGTAGTGTAAGTTATATAATGTATTGCTGTCTTCAGTAGATAGCAATACATTGCTCCATCATCAGTGAATGCAATTTTTTGAAGATGTTGGTGTTATAGTTTAATGCTATCCACTAAAGTACATAGCTATTTTAATTTTTTTAATTTTAATTTTTATGTATCAAAGCGTACTTTATTGTGTATTTCTGTCTTTAAGTTGCTATATATTTGTTTTCATGCTATCATCAGTAGATTGCACTGTGTACGTATGCCTTGTACGCTATCATCAGTAGATAACAACGTGCACCTCAAAATTTGTGTACCAATACATTTCTCCATCATTTTGTGCAATATTTTGAAGATAGTGGTGCACCGGTACTTCTAAGGTGTTTATAATGCAACCTAGTAGCTAACACTAAATTTAATTTTAATGCTATCTTCAGTAGATAGCAATCCAAATATTTTTTTTATTTCATTGTAATGCTGTATGCAAAATATGATATTTCCATAAAATGTATTTTATAAAATAAAGGCCATATAATATTAACAAGGAAATTAATGAAATAAAGAAATAATTTGAAAAATTTGAAATTTTGTTGTAAACATATCAAGAACATTTAAAAGGAAAATGGATTTTCGCCCGCATAACATCTATGTTATTAATTCACCAGTCCCAAAAATAAAAATCCCTTAATCTTTTAAAGGACTAATATTTCGTGATACTAACATCCTCATATTATGATATTTTTCAGTAGATATCCATGAAAAAGCTTATTCCCAAAATTTCAGTTAATTCCGATTTTGCGAGTTATGCATGATTTATATGTGTATTACACTTCTCCATAGGCCACTGTTGTCATTTTGTTCTGGCGTACCAGAACAAAATACAAATTTGATAATATTTTTACTGAATGAATTAATCGGCAAGAATTTTTTTGTACATAAATTTAATGTCTAGCCAGAGGTTTCCAGTGGTATAAAAGATTTATTTTTGGTGAAAAGTGGGGGATGAGGCTATGGATCACAAAATGCCCCTTTAATCTATTTGGCCAAATTATAGATCTGAATTCCTCACAATATGATTCCCTCCAAATCTGCCCTTCGGTAGCCTCTTTAACCTGCATATGATTCCTGTGTTTATTTTGAATTTGAATATGACCTACTTGTTCTACAAATTCAATACTTAATGAATATGATGATGTAAACACACACTAAATATTGATATTACCGCTAACTGACCGATAAAACTAGAGGAAGTAACGGTAGCTGAGTATCCCGGGGCAGGACTTACTCATGCTTGATGATTCTGCATCTTGCAATAGATTAGGTAGTACATCTTTTATGTAAACATAACATTCTGCGCAATAATGGGAGAATAAGGTTTTAGTAATCTTATTTTTCAAATGTGGATTTGCTCGAACCTGAATGAAATTTTATTAGTTCAGTGTTTCTATTTTATAGACAGTGTTTCTATTTTATAGAAATGAGTAAAATAAATAAAACATTAAACATGCAATGTTAGCAATGTTAAACTATCTGCATATTATTTGATCATAGTTTTTAGTATCATCATTTTTTTTTTGTGATAGGAATGGAAGGATGAAAATAAAGAAACAAAAAAATTGTTTTAAATAAAAAAATGTGTCATTCACAATATGGATTTAGCATTAATAAACTACTCGCTTACTTGCTAAAAAATAAAACCTACACAAAACATGACAACAATCACATATTGTACACTTTTTGTTTTTTTCACCCCAGTTCACTCGTATGCTATGCTGAAAAGACACCGATGTTTTTATTTTTCAATAAAGGCTATCCTTGCAAAATCCATTCCCTAGACTATACCATAGGACTGTGATCCATTTCTTAGCCCATCAACCCAATTACGTGTCACTGCTGAATTGTGAAGACAAATTCTTGAGGGTTGTTTTGAGAGGTAACATTGACGATGTTATCAATTCTTCTCATACATGTCTCATGTGACGTTATGTATTGATACTATGAATCAGGATCATACGAATCCCAGGTTTATTATTGTATTGTCTATGATGTGTTGGGGGTAAAAAGACTACAATAAGAGGGTACATAATGTTTAACCTCCTGAGCACTACCTGCCAATCTAACATTGCCTCTGATTGGTCAATTACATGATATCTTCACTTTAATCACCAATCAGAATGGAGCTTTGTAAATAATTCACCCCAATTTTTGTACATGGTGAAATTATTCTAACAATGTTGCTGATTGGGCCAGTTGATTATGAAAACTTCTTTTTGGCCAATCGGCAGGTAGTTCTCATGGGGTTAAGATATCTTAATCTTGTCTTACAAATCTAGAATTGCTCACCATGCAAATCTGTGGAATGGGCAACCCAAATTAGGCTATTCCATTGAAAATCCACACTACCCCTGTGGAAGATTTTGGAAATATCTTCCACAGGGGGAGTATGAATTTCAAATGAAATGAACACATTAGGCAGCTCCATTTGAATTTCATACACCCTCTGAGAAAGATTCAACCCGAATCTTCCACTGAAGGAGGGCGAGTTTCAAAATGGAGCTGCTTGAATGTGTTCATTCCATTTGAAATTCATACTCCCTTGTGGAAGATATTTCCAAAATCTTCCACAGGGGGAGTGTGGATTTGAGAAGGAATAGCCCATTTCAAGATCATAATGAGTACCTGTGCATAATCTTTGATGTATCAGAATTATGAAATACATACTAAAAATATATTTTTCTATTTTCCTCTTTTTTTCATGTGCTGCTTCTGTGGCTATGTTAACTAATCAGGTAAGTGTTATTACTATTACTGAAAATGTTACAAAAAAATTAAGTCAACACATGTGACTCCAGGGTTGCCAAAAGATTTCAGCCCGAATCGCGGGTCAAATAATCAAAAAGTCACCCAATTTTTCTCTTTACCATTGGTTTCTATGGGGCATGAAACTATCGGAAGTTGCGGGAGTCAATGTTAAAAAATTGCCCAAATTTTTTCTTAACCATTGGTTTCTATGGGACAGGAAATTGTCAAAAGTTGGAAAAAATCTTCAAAAGTCGCCCAATTGGGCTACCAAATCGCGGGTTTGGCAACCCTGTGTGACCCAATCAAGCAAAGTAAGGGATCTAGAATGAGCGTTTTTAGCGTTTCGACAGTATTTTGTGGGACATGAGAGCACCTCAGACGTATCGAATTGCATTCTGAATACGAAGCATGTCTTTCTGATATCAAATAATTTTCATTTTTTGAAATTCACGATATAATACAAATTTGATGACAAATTATTAAAATTTGATATTTTTCACATTTTTGATATTATAACAGTCCTCGAAGTAAATTTTATAAATCTAATGATATATTCTTAAAGTGTATGTAGCTGGGAGGAAAAGCCGAAGATCAATTGAAAATTTTGACCTTTCGTATTGAAGATATGGATTTTTTTCCCAAAAAGACCTATTTTTTTTTTTGGTGTTTTGGGAAAAAAATCCATACCTTCAATGCGAAAGGTCAAAATTTTCAATTGATCATCGGCATTTCATCCCACCTACATATACTTTCAGTATAAATCATCAGATTTATCAAATTTACTTCGAGTACTGTTAAATATCAAAAATATCAATTTTTAATGATTTGCCATAAAATGTGTATTACATTGCAAATTTCAAAAAATAAAAATTATTTGATATCAAAAGGTCATTCTTCGTATTCAGAATTCAATTTGATATGTCTGATGTGCTCTAATGTCCCACAATAAATACTGTCCAAACGTTCATACCCCATCCCTTAAGATATGTGCATCCATTTAAAAAGTATTTAATTGGCTTACAATGATCAAAATGGGACACGATAAGCATCCAAGATATATTAAGGTCCTGGATCTTTAAGAGCTCAGTGCAACACCATCTGCTATCAAATTTGGCCATTTTGAGATAAATGCATTTAAACAAGTCTGGTCCCATATAAGGGCTGTTACAGACTTTTTAGTGGATGTAGAATATTCGATGTATTAAACACGTCTTCATTATTTTATCTATTCCCATTTTATTTCCAGTACTGTTTAACTTCTAACAAATGTTTGATGATAGTAAAATCGATAATATGTTTCCACCCGACATTCTACATAACATAGTATATAAAGTCTGTAGCGAGCCTTAAGCAATGTTTCATGGGTCTGTAGCTTTATTGAGGTTGTAAATGGACATATTTTTATAACTAGAAACCTATTATTTTCTCAAGGTTTTGCTACTAACTTTTTATTTTTACTAAAAATGATGATGAGGCTTGATGCACATCGTTCATGTGGTTCGTTCTTAGCTTAAGATGAAAAAAACTGAATTCACTTAATAAAAAAATTTGACTGAATTTGCTGAAGAGAAGTCTTTTGAATTACCGCAAAAAATTATATTTACAATAATGGAAGTTTGAATCCATATTTAGGGAAAAACACACACTAATGAGCTGCATGTTATAGATCAAAACACATTGTTTCTCTTCCAAATAATTTAATTTCAATCGCTTTACAAGAAATAATAAAACAATGTAGGATTTATTTATGTTGTGCGCCTGGAAGACATAATAATACAATGTGAAATACTTGCAGCAGGAAAAGAGAGTGAAAGAAGTTGATATATTATATGTCACCATGTGTGCATCTAGTAAATTATACCAATAAAGATTCAATGGGAAAGCGTATATATTATATAACTTAACGCCTGCGGAGAGAAGAGAAATGTTTTTGCTACATTTGGTTTATATCACCAGCAATATCGTAAATTGAAATTTGTCTTCGTTTTTGATAACATAGTCATCATTCACAGTGCTTTATATGTGTGTTGCTTTACACATAAATTAGATCTATATACCAAATAATGTAATTCAGTAGAGTGGATTGAGATACAGGAGCTTTTTACTCCGATTGGAGCTGTATTGTACTTTATTTTCATAATGGGTTTGTTGCATAACTAAAATACCCGGGACTTCACACTTTTGTTTTTTGGTTGATGGGTTAGGATTTAAAATGAGGATTAGGATTTTGGGTTAGGTTAGGTGCTAATGGTAAGAATTTAGGGGTAGGTTTTTGATCAAGAATTAGAGCTAGTGTTAATGTTAGGATGTACATGTTATATTCTATTAGGTCAAAAATAGGTTTGTTTCTCCAACTCACATGCATAGCCCTGGATGCAATGGACCTTTTTCACATGTTTTTTTTTTATCAAATAAAAAAGTGGCCGCATAGTCAGCAAAAAGTGGGCTAAAACATATAAACACTGAAGAAAAAAGAAACACATCTTTCAGAGATTATAGCTTTTGTGGCTAAATAATTGTCTCAACCAATTACAGTACAACCTCTCTTATCCGGCCATGATGGGACCCAGCATTGGCCGGATAAGTGAAAAATCCGGATTTGTGAATTACATGTAATTCTGCATTGAATATCTGAAGTGCTAACATTGAGACAGCAAAAGGTTACTCAAAATGGGCTAATATAATAACCTGAAATATGGTATTGGAGTTATGTATGCCACATAGATGTCCTTCTAAATGCTTCTGTGCATGTAATCAAGTTCTCAAAATATGAGAAACATGTTTTTCTATGAAGATCACATATCCGGATAACCGAGAGATCCATATAAAAGAGGTCTAGATAAGAGAGGTTGGACTGTACACAGACGCAAAATGAAAATGAAATTAGTGAAATGATGTTCATTTTGAAAGTTACAGCATTTGATTTTGAGCTCATAAATGAGTTGTAACATTGCATGTAATGTTTATAGGAGTAACAGATGGTACCTTGTTCCTTCAGGAAAATTGAAGCAATTTATTATTCACTTTGTACAGAATGCAAGAAGCACCATGTAGAAAATCTGTGTCAGGTGCAAACCCCAGGTGCAAACAATGTGGCTTTTTGATTTAGTCAGCACCACCCATCCTTAAGTTATTTATGTCCATGTCTGTAAAATAGAGCAGACAAATATAAAAGTTTGAGGCTTTTAACTAGCTGTGTTGCTGGTTCATGCATTGAATCTAGTATGTCCCAAATTGATAAATATCCATCTATATGACACTTTCCATGGCCATGATAAGTTGAAATTTCACTTGGCTATCAGCATGATAAAGATGACATTTTTCTTTATACTGATTACATAAGATCCGTCGCTGCTAGTAAAAAAAAATTGTTTGGTTGCCCTTCCAAGACAAAAATTTGGAGCGTTGGTAGGTTGATATTTTTTTTCATGGGCTCTTCCTCCATTTTGACATACGGACATGTTGACAAAAAATTGTGTTTTTGTGGACTGAAGTTAAATGGAAATACTTCTGGTTGTTAATCAAATACATTTAATAAATAATGTGAATAACAGATATAGAATGGTTTCGTCAAACGAAAAGTGATTGGAAAAACAAAATAAAGAAAATGCAACCCAAGATTTCTTATTTTTTCAGTCGGTCATGGAGGACAACCAAACATATTTTCCCCCAATAGTAAATTTTACTAGTCATGTTAATACTGGGATGTCTGTAAAGGTTGTGGTATGTTTCCATACTAATCATTTTCGAGACAGACTATAGACAATGAATAATCCCTACAGGGTGTACAAACTATCAGCGACCCCTCCCTTTCCTGAACCCCCTGGGGGAGGTTCATTACCCCTCCCTACCCTGAACCCCCAAGGGATTGGGAGACTTATGCGTCCTATTGTAGAAGGCAGTTTATGCCATGACTCACATGGCTTTATACCAATGGTAAAAAAATAGAATGAAAATGCGTGATTACAGCCGCTGATTAGAGGGGTTGTTGAAATGTCAGTGATAAGATACCGCTAATATTTTGCATAGAAATTGAGCTATTCCATGTAAAATCCACACCCCCCTGTGGAAGATTTTGGAAATAATCTTCCACAGGGGGAGCATGTTTTTTGTATGTAATTGGTCAGGGTTATTCATTTTGAAAGTCATACTCCCCCTGTATTATGGTCATACCTGTATCTTCCACAAGTGGAGTGAGTATTTCAAATGGAAGTTACCCAATTGTCTGTTCTATTCGAAACTCATACTCCATCTGTGGAAGAATTTAGCTAAATCTTCCACAGGGGGATTGGGGATTTTAAATAGAATGGCATATAAGCTTATATTCCTAAACCAGTCATTGGCCTAAATTAGATTATACTTAGCGGTATCAGTCTTACCAAAAGGCTTCCGTGCTTCTGTGGTTTTAGACATGACCTCGACATGTACGCAGACTCGTATGGAGTGTGAATTTGACATGTCGGCTAATTAAATTGTTGAGTTATTAAATTTAACCAGTGGCTTTATGGAGTCATTTTGTTGTTGATAACGTACTGATGTATAGCTGCTGATGGGACTTAGAGAGACAGTGTCTTGTTATATGTGGTATAGTTGAGCAGTGAATTTGTAAGATTAACGGTATAGATACATGTACAGTGGCATACCGTGGCCGCCCCAACCTCGGGGGGCTGAAGAAAATTCAATTTTGCCGCCCCTTCCTCAACAGCCCGAAAAGGGTTTCAGGCGCTAGCGCCCTAAAAGCAGCGCATTTTTATGTATAGTACCATTTTTTATGCTTTATCAAATTTTTCCGCCCTTTTTTATTTACTAATTCTGTTTGCCGCCCCTTGGTTTTTGCTGCCCTTCATCTTCCGCCGCCCTTCATTTTTGCCGCCTGCTTTTTTACCACGGGGGCTGGCGCTAAAGCCCCCAAAATATGCGCATGATGTATGAAAGTGTTATGATAGTTCTGTGTACTTATTTCATAATGTCTTATGCTCTAAATGGCATACTTACAAAATAACCATAGTTTATCTAAATGCTTGGGCAAAACAAATCAAGAAATTAACAAACAAACAACTTAATGGAGAATTTCTTATAAGAGAAATGTCTGTTTCCATTATGCGTTGTCAACTGGTCAAATTTTAGGCTATTCCAGTTGAAATCTACACACCCTCTATGGAAGACATGCTTTTAATCTCCAACACTAGGGGTGTATATTTCAAATGGAATCACCCATTCAGGTAACCCCATTTGAAATTCACACTCCCTCTGTGGAAGATTAAGGTCATGTCTAACATAGGGGGAGTAGGAATTTGACTGGAATAGCGAATGCTTTCAACATGCTCTGATGCATTTTAACCAATTCTGACAGCAATATTTGTCCTCCCCAGAGAGCTTTGACCATTTCTTTTGCTTTAAAATTCATCAAAACATGTCAAAACTGTAGCAGCCAAGTCTACAACAACCCATCAACATGTTGTTTTCCTCATGATATTCTAGCATATAATGTCATCGATTTTTTTTCTCCAAATGACAATGAGTGAAAATACACCTAGGGGAGAATTTCATTTTGTGTGGGATGAATCACTGACCACACGATATTGACCTGAGTTGGCCAGTGTCAATCCAATCAAACGCTGGCTGGATTTACCTCAATTTGGCTCTTCCAGTTGAAATTAATATCCCCTATGGAAGACACATCCTTAATCTCCAACCGAGGGAGTGTGAATTTCAAATGGGGTTACCTGAAAGAGTGAATCGATTTGAAATCTAGACCCGTTGTGTGTGAGATTAAGGTCATGTCTTCCGGGGTGGATTTCAAATGGCATGGCCCATTTTCAATTTATATCTGTTGCAGGTGGTTATGCTATCAGGATGAAGTTGCTATCTACTGTAGAAAGCAGGCATAATCATAAATTCAGATTTTTGGTTCAATTTTTATTCTCACTCAGTTTTGGGATATCATGTTGGCCATGCAATTTCACACATGTTTTCAGGTGTTTTCAACATGTTCTGATTTTCCAAGAAAAGTTGATCCTAACACCTGACATACTGTCATGTAGCCGATAGCGTTGATATGTATGATGATCATGATAAACAAGTGAATCAGCAACAATAGATTTGAACGCTTTGATCTGTTGTACAGTTTGATTTTGATCAGAACTGGGGAATAAAAAAAACTAACATGTACAAAAACCAAGCAAGATAACAAAGCGCTAGCTTTTGTACAATTTTGAACATAGCTGATGAATCTGTAACTTTTGTGTTCCCAGAAGCTACATGTGAGAAAACTGATGCACAATTTTAAATAAAAGATAGCAGCAAGTACAGTTTTAACACTGTCAAACTGTTTCTGTTATCTACAGTAGATAGCACAGTACTGGCCACAACAATTACCCAACAATACAAGAATATCAACATGTATCTATTTTATACAAGTATTCCAAGGAACTTATATTACTGACCCACACACACAGACAGGTGACTGCATTTCATTTAAGATAGCAAGTCCAGTTTTAATACTGTCAAACTATTTCTGCTTTCTACAGTAGATAGCACAGTACTGGCCACAACATTGTATTAGCCAATAATATAAGAATATCAACATCTAGTACCTATTTTATAGAGATGGCATTCCCAGGAACTTATATGACTGACCACACAGAAAGTTGACTGCATTTCATTTAAGATATCAGGTACAGTTTTAATACTGTCAAACTATTTCTGCTATCTACAGTAGATAGCACAGTACTGGCCACAACATTGTATTAGCCAATAATATAAGAATATCAACATCTAGTACCTATTTTATAGAGATGGCATTCCCAGGAACTTATATGACTGACCACACAGAAAGTTGACTGCATTTCATTTAAGATAGCAGGTACAGTTTTAATACTGTCAAACTATTTCTGCTATCTACAGTAGATAGCACAGTACTGGCCACAACATTGTATTAGCCAATAATACAAGAATATCAACATCTAGTACCTATTTTTTTTATAGAGATGGCATTCTCAGGAACTTATATTACTGACCACACAGAAAGTTGACTGCATTTCATTTCAGATAGCAGGTACAGTTTTAATACTGTCAGTGGCAAACTATTTCTGCTATCTACAGTAGATAGCAAAATACTGACCACAACATTTTATAGCCAACAATATAAGTATCAACATCTAATGCCTATTTGATAGAAATGGCATTCTCAGGAAGTTATATTACTGACCATACAGTAAGTTGTTGGCTGTATTTCATTTAAGATAGCAAGTACAGTTTTAACACTGTTACACTATTTCTGCTATCTACAGTAGATAGCATAATACTGTCCACAACAGTAACAAGCATTTAATGCCTATTTTGTAGATGGCATTCCCAGGAACTTATATCACATAATATTACTGACTATGATAACTGTAACATTTCGTTTTGTAGCTTGTACAGTTTAAACACCATCAAACCAATTCCGCTATCTACAGTAGATATAGCACAAAATGATGGATATATAAACAATTAAAGAAACAATAACAAGTACTGCAGTAAAACGTAGCCTTCAAAGACATTCAAAATACTTGTGCTGTCGTCAAAAATCCTATGTAATGTGCATAATAAGATTAAGAACCTGTTAAAAGAAATATGAAGGGGAAAAATTGTGTTACCTGAAGAGATATATGGTGTAACTCTGCTCTAATAAGCAGGTATTGTGAAGATCTAGAACATACCATGTACGTCATAGCTATATGCCAAACCACTATGACAACCCTTTTACCACCATTACTGTTATACGCGGCATAGCAAACAGCCATTGAATAAAGACATGAATTTTACATTGTGCTTGCGGAGAGCTTTCTGATTGCTCTAATTTAACCCCAATACCGCTTTTTGAACAACATTAAAATTCAATAAATGACGGTGTTGTTTGATTTGATGTTTGCATGTATTTATAGAGAGCAACGTGTGACAAAGTGGGGGAGGAATCTCTTAATTAAGAAATTTGTTGAAAGTACAAAACAACGTATTGTGTAATAAGTAATAGACGGGGGAGGTAAAGGTGGTAGGTAATTAATTGCTACTTTAATTTGTATTTAGTTGATTCGGCACAACACAAATAGTTTAATATATTACAATCCTAAAAATATCTATCTATGCCTTAAACATAAATAATCATTTTTATCTTGGGCATGTTAGGACTTGTTTTTATACATATATGTGACGTGTCATGTCAAAAGTAGACACTTTTGGGCAGGTCATCAATTTTGAGGTTTTTACATATCTTAAATATACAGATATTTTGCTCCACAACACCGTTTTCCCCAATGAAATCGGACATTCCTAAGCGAAGATATTGAGTTTGTAAGTTATGGTATTATAAAATTGGAAATTGAGATATCGGGCTTCAAAAATATTAATGACAATGTTGAGAGTAGGAATAACCTTGAAAAATGTCTCAAAAAATGCAAGATGCCAGTTATATTCTGGTCTGAAAATATCAGACAATATTTTTAACATTAATAACATCACAAATTCGCAACAAACCCGAATTGTGAAAAAATCGCTCCCAGGCAGATTTTTGACTATTTCTCCATTTACGATCCTGCCCAAAAGTGTCTCCTTTTGACATGACACGTCACATATTGTGTCCTGTAGAAAAGATTAGGTAAATGGACATTGGACATACACATTTTGATTCGCCAATACATCTTATTAAGGATAGATTGGTCAAACCCTAGATTATTAATACACAGATTGGAATTTTCCATGCCTGTGCCCTCTAAGCGTACTCGAATTCAGCTGACGCTGGTACAGCGTACATGCCTGGCGACATCGCTTATCTTACGCTGTGAAGTTTCTTTTGTGTATGCGCCAGCTTATTTTTGAGTTTGCTCACGCGGTACCTGACTTAGCGTCGATCCCCTGAGGCAACATGCCATGTTTCCACGGTATGGGTCAAACATATGTGACATGGTATATCGAAAGGAGACGCTTGTGGGCAGGATCGTGAATGGAGAATAGCAAAAATTTGGGTTTGTTGCAAATTTGTGATGTTAATAATGTTTAAAATATTGTCTGATAGTTTCAGACTGGAATATAACCGACATCTTGTATTTTTTCAAACATTTTTCAAGATCATTCCACTCTCAACATTGTCAATAATATTTTTAAAGGCTGATATATATATATCTCAGTGTCCAATTTTATAATACCATAACTAACGAACTCAATATCTTTGCTTATAGGAATGTCCGATTTCATTGGGGAAAACGGCGTTGCATGTGCAGTAAAATATCTCTATATTTAAGAAAGGTAAAACACTCAAAATTGTTAACCTGCCCAAAAGTGTCTGTTTTTGATATACCATGTCACATGTTTTTTTACAGTGCTCGATATATTATTTGAGGTGTCTGGCTTATAAAAACAGTTTTGCTTTAAACAGGTGATTTCTTTTTCATTTAATGATTCATTATAAGTGGAAGCAAATATATATATTCAGAGAGTATTTTTTTATGAAAAAGAGTACTATTCTTTGCAGGTTACATGTACCAAAAGTACAAAATATGTTTCACCAAACTTGGCTAAATAGTTGTTCTACAACTTGTCTCAATGCTATCTTCAAGGAAAGCATGTTTTTAAAAGCTCCAAAGCTCAAAAAATGTTACCTGAAATAAGAAGGCACATCTACATGTTATCCTGCAGAAATATCAGTCGTTGTCATTGATAGACACGAGTTCAGAGTGCCGTCTGCAGTAGCAATAAACTGCACTACTATAACGCCTGAGGCACTCCAAAGTTATTTATAAATCAATTCTTTACACAATTCACGGGAAAGACTACGTTTCCTCCCCTCATCGACTAGTAATTAGTCATTCATGATTGTAACTGTGAAGTCTAGCCCATGATAACAAATATTTAGAGTGTATATCTTATTGAATGAATGATGATTGTGAGTGATTGATTGGTAATTGAGGAACAGTGTAGGGAGAGTGAGGGCAGATTATGATGAGATGGTAGGCCTATGGAGAAAGAGGAGGGGATGTTGGAGTAAAAGGGGTCAGTGGATAAATGAGTTCATAAGATGAATGCATGTGTTATTTAGAGAATAAAGGTATTGTTTTTAGCAGCTGGAGTGCATCTATCGTCTCATATAACACGGGCGACATCATTATTTTAAGTAAAACAACGAGGCGAAGCCGAGTTGTTTTACGCCGAAAATATTGATGTCGCGTGTTATATGAGACGATAGATGCACAACAGCGGCTAAAAACAATACCTTTATTCTCATTCTTAAATACTTCAATTCAAATAAATATATTAATCATAAATATACCAATTTTTAATCAAATTAAATCCTACATTTTACAAGGAATTATCTAGGGCTTAGAATCGAGTTGTCCGGTTGTTGCTATGCACCTCCAATTGGTTCAAATAGCACGTCCAAGTATCGCGTAGACACACACGCGCTAAAGTGTGTGATATTGTGTTATTTCACACGGGTAAGAACCAATAAGATTGCAAGAACATTCTCAAGTGTTTAAGAATGCTATCTACAGTAGATAGCAATCACTGTTTTAGTGTTGGTTATTCAGAAGTGTGCACAATGTCACACTTGGGCTCCAAAGCTCAAAGATTTTACCTGAAATAAGAAGGCACATCTACATGTTATCCTGCAGAAATATCAGTCGTCGTCATTGATAGACACGAGTTCAGAGTGCCGTCTGCAGTAGCAATAAACTGCACTACTATAACGCCTGAGGCACTCCAACGTTATTTATAAATCAATTCTTTACACAAATCACGGGAAAGACTACGTTTCCTCCCTCATCGACTAGTAATTAGTCATTCATGATTGTAACTGTGAAGTCTAGCCCATGATAACAAATATTTAGAGTGTATATCTTATTGAATGAATGATGATTGTGAGTGATAGATTGGTAATTGAGGAATGAGGAACAGTGTAGGGAGAGTGAGGGCGGATTATGATGAGATGGTAGTATGGAGAGAGAGGAGGGGATGTTGGAGTAAAAGGGGTCAGTGGATAAATGAGTTCATGAGATGAATGCATGTGTCATTGCTATCTACAGTAGATAGTAGTCACTATTTTAGTGTTGGTTATTCAAAAGCGTTCACAGTGTCACACTTGGGCTGCTAGTAAAGTTGTCCAATAATATTGTGCAATTTGCGTAATAAATATTTTTAATGTTTTCAAGTTAAGTTTCTGCTATCTACAGTAGATAGCAGATTATTGCAGTCTGTGACTTCTGATCTGTATAGCCTACATGGTATATTGTGAAAAAACTGTGTTTAGTAGCCTAACATAACAGTAATATTATACCAAGTTATATATGCCTATATATAGTATGTACCATGTGTATCATTTGCCCCCCCCCCCCTCCATAAATTAAGCTTAGTAATGGCAAACTCAGGCGGCGAGTGGCATGATAGAGCCGGCAACTTGTGAAACCGCCCGGCTGTATGGTATTTTCTATATACTCGGTTAGTTTTGTGCATGTGGGGTTCATTATCGAACCCCAACGGTTTTAGCATGTATTTATATTATTTATTAACATAGGCCTATTTGTTTGTGATATTTCAAGCGTTTTAAAATTTCAAAATAACCCCATTCAATTACACGGTTGACGATGGAAATTTACTGAATTTAGAGAATGCACGGCGACCACCACCTGGGCAAACTCTATATAATTATGTAACACATGATTGGAGACATAAACAGAGATGTGTTGAAACAGGAGACACAATGCCGTCATTATTGTGTCAAGAGGACCATTTTTATGTGATTAATCTTTTGTGCATCACCAGGTTCAGTGTTTGTGTAATACAGATTTTGGGCAAAATAGATGTAACCTATAAAAGAGATTTCCATTTTGTTAGTTTTCACATCAAGACATACACAAATGATTGTATTGGTGTGACCCTAAAAATATTCCCTACTTTATACCTTGTATGTGACATGATCTGCTCCATGGGGCCAAAGGAGGCATTTTTGAAAATTGAGTTACTTTAATTATTACCGTGTACAATGTCAATGAATTATCCTTCAACCTCTATGGAAGCAAATTACATGTTTGAATGAGCTTCCAAAAACCTACCTAACTTATTTTTGTTCAGCCTGTATTACTACAATAATAGGCCTTAGTTTGGAATTGGAAGTAAAACTGCATGTAGTTTTACCATAACCATGATGAAGCTCCCATGGTCAAGACACAGGCCTGGCAAACCTGAGGTCGTGGGTTTGATTCCCAGAATGCATCACTCTTCCTGTTATATTCCTTTAAAGAAAATATCATGAAGGCAAAACTGTTCAAACCGTATGATACCCAATACTGCATTTGAACCTGAATAAATCAAGACTTGAGATGTGCAAAATGTCACGGTATATTCAAAAGCATGTTAGTCGTACGCATACCTAAAAAGGTTAACTGTGCGGTTGACGTAACATCTCCAAGAGTGTTTCTATTTTTGAAACCAATCTTGTCATCACATGCTTTTAAAGCAAATCTTCATTAAAGCTACTAGATCAGAGATTAAAGCTAAATCTAAAAATCATTGAAAATCTAGATTTGTGCATTATTGTATCTGGAGTGTAGGTGATAAGACCGAACATGACCTAATATGGGTAAAAAGTCACATTTTAGTCAGTATTAGAGGATAAATTCCGTATCAACGCTGCCGTTTTCTTTTTTTGCCAATTTTTTTCATATGAAATAACACCTAATGATAATTTTATTGACTTGTATTCACTTAAGCCATTTTTACTGCTTTGTGCAGATCACTGATTGAGTCTTTAATTCACTTTAGGGCATCTTAATTTATATATGTTTTTTATGGGTTTTTTGTAACTTTAATTCTTTTTATCTGTGGAATGAGCTTTTTGACAAGAATAGACCACCTTTTCATCTCTCAAGGAGGTTTCACTGGGGTCAAGATGAAGACTTTGATTGAGATTTACGATTTAGTCTATTTTGATCTAACAATGTCAGACGTGAGATTTGTGTGAGGTGGATTAAAAAACAAGCAGAAAAAAACTGAATAGCATGCAAAAAGTGGGCGATTTTACTAATGCGCGAGGGGCTTTGAGATGAACTATTAAATTAAGATGGCCTTATCATGTACCATTTGGTAACCCCAATTTTTATGATTTATCAATTGATGTCACAAATACTAAATTTCAGGTGAGAAAGTGTTAATAGTTCTGATTTTGACTTGCCACATTTTACGATTCCATCATAATCCATTAGACACAACTTGTTAAAGGGTTTCCCCATTCATTGGAAATCACAGTATGGGTCCAGGGCAAGGGTTATGGTATTATTACAAACTATATTATTGAGAACTGCTGAAATGTTTCTTTATGCTTGATTTCAGATATGTTTTGTGTGTGCGTTGAGTGTAATTTCTTTTTATGAACAACGATGGGTGGTTCCCACCGATGGGAGGTAGTTGTGGTCAAATGACTTTGTGGGAAAGTGGATTTCACAAGAAATAAATAGACAAACATTTAAATAAAAGGAATTGTTTACTTTTACATATTGTCCAAATTTGAGTTTATGAAGCTGATGGTAAAAAATCTAGGTTTTGGTATAACAACGAGCATGTTTATACTATGCACCTCGCTTTACTGCGGATTCTTACAGCAAATTCACACCTTCACCCGCATTTTAATTCTCTCACCTTCATTGGTTTGTTTCTACTGGGCTGTAAATGCAGGATAACAATTCACTACTCATGCAGATGCATTTACACACTTAAAACTACGGGGTCAAAAAATGACCCAAACGGGGTCATTTTTGACCCCAGCATAGTTATCAACTAAACACCATACCACTAACAGGGTCATTTTGACCCCATTGGTCGGGTCATTGCAATGACTACATATTTGGGTCAAATAGTAACCCCATTGGGGTCAAAATATTACCACATTTCGGGGTCAAATGAAATGACCCTTCAAAAGGGTTGCCTTATTGGGTTACTTAATGACCTCATTTCGGGTCAAATGAAATGACCCATTTGAAAGGGTTGTTTTATAGGGTTACTCAATAACCACATTTAGGGGTTGTTTGGATTTTTTTAGTAGGCCTATGGTCATGCTGGTCCCACCAGGACATAAACTTGTGTGTTTCTGCACAGAGAAAGCATTACATCAACAGCAAACTGCAAAATGCATCTGTGTATCACACTCACACACAGTCAGTCATCGCCTATGACAGTTCACGTATTATAAGCTTACATGATATAAGCTTATAACAACTGCAGCCAAGACACCAGCCACGACAGCATGAAATTGAATGAATCTGCGTGCATAGACAAGGGTCTATGCATCCTTGCAGTCTCACTTTTCAAATAACTTTTCATATTCCATCATGCAGACAAGCACACACGACAATCCGCTGAGCTGCACAATCAGAACAAATATGGCGCTGATGTGACCACGTGAGCCGATGCACACCGTGTGTGCAAATAGTTCTGAAATGCAAGTCATTATAAAGTTGACAAATTGGGTAACTTCGGTCAAAAAATTAGTTTTATTTATTAATCAACAAACATTAATTGCAGCTCATGTTTAAACTCATTTATGAATTGAGATTTTCAAAGCGGAAGATTGAAACTGATATCAATGCGCGACGGTATCGGCAAAATGACCACTAAGTTTTTGACCACGTTCGTCGTGGCTAAAATGACCTCGTGAATGTGGTCAAATTAAAACAGTACAACCCCATTGAAGGGTAAAAACAACCCCAAACGTGGTCAATTCAAAATGACCACGGAAAATATAACCCCGTAGTTTTTAGTGTGTAGTGGGGAAGGGGGAAGTGCAGAAAATATTTTTCATGATCTTCAAGATCAGCTTCTCTTATATTTTAGTAGACTAACTTGCTTCACCCACCAAATCGTTACTCGAACTGTTTCTACTGAGAATGTTACCTCTAACGGCCCGGGTTGATGTTTGAGGTCGAGGTTCGCCCGGCATTCACCGTCACCTGATCTGTTTCTACTGGAGCATATTCCTCGCATGACCCTGCATTCACCTACAACTGCTTGCTAAGTAGAAACACACTGAACAATTTTCATGTGAGAAATAAAATTATATTTCCCAATCACTTCTATAGGGTGCAATTTTACAGACTTATACAATGTAGTATGTTGATGGGTAGTGTGATACGCTAGTCAGATACTCTGCAGTATTTGCAAATTCTGACATCACACTATGGACCACAATGGCCTCATCTCAATGGCATAGTTCAATAAACTCAATTAACAATCACAGTACAAAATTTTACCTCAAGTTCTAGAGTATGTGTTTTTGTACCCAAATTTACAAAGGTCGATCAATGAATGTACAAATGTATTGGAGTTTAAGAACTGTGCCTCTGATAGATGAGCATGTTGTGGATCTTAGTGTCAGCTGCAAATTATTTGCTGACAACCATCTGAGTAGGTTTCAAATAAGTAAAATAAATAACAAGAAAATTAGAAAGAGGCAGTCACATGCCATCTTCCATGTTACATGGGAGAACATTCAGTTCATTTAACATCTATATGGAGCATATTTTAATCAATTGTTATTTTATTAAAATGTCTGGCAACTTGTTAAACCAGATGCATTGCTCTCTAAGTGTGTATAATTTATATGCTTGGTTTCTAGGCTAATTTCTATATCGAGTCTCCGTGTAAGAGCTTTGTGCCTGACCGATTTGATTCTCAAGAATTAATTGATATCCTTGACTTTTTCTGAATCTGTGGATACAAGAAATGGAGGAGTGTGGAGGTACTTGTTAGGTGTAATATTTTAAAGCATGCATCATTTTAGAAAATGGAAATGTGTTGATTTTGAAAAGGTTATCATCAACGCCCGTCGTTACCAAGGGGCGAGATTGGGATGATCAGTTTCCGCTTTTCTCTAGATATTCCAATGGGGCCCTTTAAATGATGAAATAGGTGACCAACGGCTTTGTATTTTTAACCAAAAAATACTCCCCCCCCCCAAAAAAAGCAACCCCACAACACAAAACAAACTGTACAGTACTTCAGTACCTGATGATACAGTTAAGTCCAAAGACTTGTAGTGGTTTTATAAGTAGAACATTTATGATCCAGACCACAGTGGGTCCAGACAGTCTGATAACGCTGCACATGTAAAGATACATAGTTGGCAGTGGTGATACCCTTTTTTTTTGTACCCTTTATACCAAAACTCCAAAACCCACCCTTTCCTTAGCGTGGTTACTGATCATAGATAAGTGGCTATGATGGTTCATGCAGGAGGTGCAGATTTGCATCCAAAGAGAATTACAAATTGAAGTTTTAGATGACCAAACACTACAGAATGGGATTTCAATATTTTTTTTGTTTCTTAGTGTCATTCAATCGGAAATTACAGTAAGCTTTGAGATTGCAATTGTTGACTTTAACCCCACCCTTTTTATCAGTGACCATGCTTTATATTTGGACACGCATTTTAAACAGAAATTTTTCAAACCCATTCTTTTAAGCATTTTGTGGACCCTTTAAACCCTACCCTTTCTAAAGCGTGGGTTACCAACAGTGAGATAGCAATTTATCAAATTTCTAAAGCAAAACGTCCGACATTTGTAAGTGATTTTGAGCTCTGATAGAATATTGTGCATAAGAACCTAACCTGATAGTCATAATATTGAATTTTTTTGTTTTTTGAGGAAAATAAAGTGTTCTCAACATTTATACTTTAGGAAAATGAGTAGTGCTCCTTTAATATAAGGAATAATTGCCTTCTTGAAGGTAATGGATGTATGTTTCACTCTTAAGGATATTTTATGGTGCTTCGGTATAATAGAATGCTGAGATGAATAGGGGCTATATCAGGAAGGATGCAGGGGTGAATAATGCCGAAATGTACATGGCTGCCTCTAAGTGCTCATGCCACTAAATGGAATGAAGAAGCACAATTTTTGGGGAATGTTAATTTTCACTCCTTTTGCACGCTATCTTGTTCAAATTAATTGGGTGAAATTATTCAATTTATTTATGTACCTTAATAGCTAACTGGATATAAGCGAATATATTAGAAGCTAACATGTTTGGTATTTGCAACTTTTTCTGAATCGCAAAAAATTAAGTATTACTTTAACAGTTACGTGTGTGAATATATAGCTACTCAAGGAACCAGAGAACGGAAGAAAGCAAGAATCGGTCATTATAAGGACTGTGATCAGGATAGACTTGTGTGAATTTCAAATTGGGTTACCTGAATGGGTGACTCCATTTGAAATCTACACCCCCTGTGTGGGTCATGTCTTCCATGGGGATCACTAGATCCCAAGTTTAAATTTCACACTGGAAAAACCCATTGTATCACAGTTATTTTTATGGTCATAATTTTCTCTTACTGACATTGACCAAAGCTTTACAGTTCATTTATTTCTCACCTTACACTTCACAGTTCTTAAATAAAGTGTTAAAGATATGGCTCTCTCCAACATGCTCATCTGACAGTACACAGTTCTTTAACCCCAATAGACTTTTCTATATTAGGTACCAAAACTCATTTCCACAACTTGAGGTCATCTTTTGAGCTATGCTTGTTGAACTTTGCTGTTGGAGATTGTATCATTTTTAAATTGTATTATTTGGCTTTCTTTCTTTTATGGATGTAATCAGCCCAAATTTTGTCAAGTTTTTAACGCTTCGTAATAATACAACTATTGTAGGTGAGGTCATTTTATTGGCTAACAATGAATGGGACATCAATACACACATCTTGTGGAGTCGACTATGAGTCTTGGAGCCTGTGATGCATTTGACCTGGCTGAGGTTTGCCATTCAATCATAACCCTGGTTCAATAATATTGTAGAAAGTTGTCCAAAAATCTCCAATCAGTTCACTCATGCAAGAAATCTATTTGCAGTGATTTCACAGCTTAAGTTTATTTCGTCTGGCTAGAAGCTGGTAACCACGTTTTCATAGATTACTCCAAAAAGGGTTGGATTGGGAATTATGAAGTTTTTCAAAAAGGTCGGGGGAAAAATCACAATCTCCTCCTTACTTGTAAAGTAACTTGTGTTATGCTATCAATAAGAAATACATATTAAATAGTACATTCAGGCAAGTAAAGCAGTTGCCTCGTCCATATCTAATGAGTATGGAAATAAAAAGGAGTGGAAGGCAATGTAAAGAGAAATTGAAGAGAGGGACATAAAAAGCATTTCTTATTGTCTTGTCTTTTTATATCATAGACAGCCTTGATGACTCCTGGAACCACATGGTTTGAACATACATTTGTAGATCTTTGCGAAACTTACACCTACATCAGAAGTTCCGAATTCATTCATAAAATTGTGGACTTCGAGCATGAGATTTTCAGCTGATCAGCTGAATACAGCCTTATTACCTGTTCAAATTTACATGCGTACAATATTTTCAGCCCAATTTTTGCTTGTTTTAGCCAATTTCATGCTGTTTTTTACTCCTTTTGTTACCCTTCAGCTTTTTTCAAGTAAACATGGTAAAAGCCAATATCATACCTAGTATTTGAGAGTACAGTAATTTTTCACTCCTACAAGCAGTGACTGAACTAGGCTAATGTGCTGCAAATAGTATGACCTTCCCATAGAGATGTTAAGTGAAAGTTTAAACCTCACTTCCTCTTTGAGTCTATAAGTGTTAAACCAGGGTTAATCCTCATCTTTTCAATGAGGGTGAGTGAATTTGGGGTCAATCCGAGACAAATAAACTGACACCCCAGGGGGAGATACAGATTTGCCTGGAAGTAAAGACGTGCCTACATGATGTGATAGCTGGATCTAGTTATCAATACCAGCATTTGAAACTGATAAGGGCCTTGTTGTAAAGGTTTCTGTCTTTTGAAGGGTAGAGGAACCCGTGTGCTACATTTGTATTTTTGCCCAAAGTGGTTAAAAATTTGTAAAGCGGCTAATGAAGGGATTCAATTAGAGAAATTGAACTGAACACACTTTTGATCTAAATGGGTCATATGACAATGGATTCTATTTGTAAAGAAGGAGAACAAAATCATACTCCTTAAGAGCAAGACTTTATTACAAAAATGCATCAAGGGTCTGCCAAATCTTAATGCGATTCAATGGGAGTATTCTTACAATGGGATTTATTGTCCTGCAAACAAAGTAATTTATACGGTCAGTCTTAAACTCTTAAACTTAAAATGTCTTCTTTATGCAATGCAAACTTATCCAACCAGGGTTTGCTGTGGAATTAAGGGAGCTGGACAAAAATAATTATAGCAAGAAAATAATAAAAATAAAGAAGATTGGCATACTTAAAGGGATCCACTATTTGACTTACTGGTGGGGGATGGAAGTTTTTGAAAGGGGGGAATATAAAACCACTTTCCTCACTATCACTAAAAAAACTTTCCCCACTATGAACAAAAAAACCCTAACTTTCCCACCTAACCGTGTATACAATAATACATAAAATTAAAAAAAAGTAAATCCTGAATACCTAGTGCAAAAAATGGCGGCAAACATAAAATTCTGCCTGACATAAACTTCCAGCTTTAACATAAGTCAAATGGTATGTCCCTAAAAGCTGATAACTTTGCAATCAAGGATAATAGGTTTGTTACTGGACAAAGTAATTTGTCATAAAAACTAAGTATTCAAAATAATCTGCTTTGATCTGATTGGATCGGATCATGTCAAAAAATTGTCAATAAAATGTTATTTTGGATCAAATGACAGTATAATACTTCGAAAGCAGAATTTCTTTTTAGAGTTTCAATTTTTTTCAGAGATTTAAGGTTTAAAGGCAATTAAGGCAGGTTTAAGGTTATTAATTATTTTAAACTGTTGTGATTTGATAGTTCACAGCATCTTACGAATGGTAGTGAGCTTTGGCAAAAAGTGCATTGCTCAATTTATAGCGAGTGTGTAGAAGAATGAAAATATCACAGATATACTTTTATAGGTGCTGCGGTTCTTTAGTTACGTTGTAAAGAGGGCTGAAACAACAACACTTTTGTAAAACTCATTTACAACTCAACAATAAATTAAGCAAGTTTGCAAAGTATAGGATTGTAGAATGAACTTTTGCAAAACATCAAGGTGTTGTTTTTCAATAATATATTGATCTAGATAATGAAAATCAATTTTTAGGTTGCTTCGACCAACAATACCTCGTCTACCCTTAAGGGCATGTTAGACGGATGTGGGACTGACAAAAGAACCAAAACATTCAAATCACCATGGTTATACAGGTATTGTATGCATTACATTATGTTTGAGGTTAATTAAGCAAGCATAGTCAATGCAGCAACATGTTACTTATGTTCATTCATTTTGGCTGTGGTTTTCAACTTTGTATTAACTTGTGTAAGAAACTTGTTAAGGAATACTGTTTTTTTCTCCTTATATTCCAGAATGCACTTGACCAGCAGGTCATGCACTCTCAATTTCAGTATGTAAGGTTGCATATTACTTCAGACTGGATAACTAAATACAATTGTAGGCTTAACCACAAATTGCCCAATTAAGATAATTGCGAAATAATTACTTTAAACCTAAATAATTGGATAAATGAGGCACATGAAATTGGATAGGATCCTGGGGAAATGAAATGTCAAAAATAAGACCCTACCTATTTTAAAATCAGGATCAGAGAAAATCTTTACTTGGTAAAAACATATGGCCCCCAACTCAACACAAAAGTTGACAACCATGAGAGTTACCAAATTGCGCAGAAAAGGGGTTATTTTTTTACCAGTAGCAAGGACTGCGAAATTGGCAAAATAGGGGGTATTTAATTTGCACTGTCCGTGAAATTTGACAGTAAAATCAGCAAAATAGGGGTATTTAATTTGCACTGTCCGCGAAATTTGGATAAAAGGGGCAATTGAGAAAATCCAGAAATTTTATATCAATATTTAGTGTCATTGACAAAGGGTGTTTGAAATTCTGGTCATTAAAAAATACAAAAAAGGGGAATTGTTTTTGGCCACATTTTGTCCTTGATTTTACATGAAAAAGGGTGGTAAATTTGATGAAGAATCATTGCAAAGGGGGCCTTTGAAAGATTTGGTAACTCTCATGGTTGTCAACTTTTGTGTTGAGTTGGGGGGGGGGGGCAGGAAAAACATGCACGTCTGATGGGGGTCTTATTTAAATGGCTAAAATTGGACAAATGTGGATCCTGACATCCAATTTCCTGTAACAATCCCTAGCATGATTGGTTGCAAAGTCATGAGCTTTTGAACTTCCAATTTTCCTGAAAATTCTAATTTTTTTTGCTGCCTTTTTTAAATCTGGAATTGGATCACATCACAAAATTGGGCTATTCCAGCTGAAATCCATACACCCCCTATGGAAGTCATGACCTTAATCTCCCACACAGGGAGTGTGAACTTCAAATGGGATTACCTGAATGGATGACTTCATTAAAAATCTACACTCCCTCTGTGGCGATTAAGGTCATGTCTTCCATAAGTGGTTATGGATTTCAACTGGAATAGCCAACAATGGTAAAGCAGAAAACAAACATTGGGAAAATTACACCTACATAGTGTGCAGAAAAAAGTACATTGGATCAGAGGCCTGTGTAATAATGATATGAATGCAGCAATGATGGTGTGTGAAAGAAAGAAAATCAATGCATACAACAGAATTATGGCTGTGTACTGACAGAAGAGCATTGATTTGTCTCTGTACATTACATTACAATGACCTTGTGTGAAGAGAAAATTACCTGGCGATGGATGGGGTGTGAAATGTTTTTGTTTTACCATGCTAAATACAGACATATTTTTACCAAGCAAATGGTGAGCAATGGGGGGGTAATTAAGTAAGTAAACAAGTATATAAATAAATAAACTAAAAAATGACAGTTCTAAGCATATCTATATAAATAAGGGGGTTGGCATTTTCTTCGGAAGGGGGGAGGGGTCCCACATTTACAAAAAGTTTGCATCAATAAAATTGCGAACCCCCTATTTCGGCAACAAAAATTGTATGATCCCCCACCACCGATATGATATACCTTACCACTGTTTAGTAAACAGGCTAAAATTGTATTGAAATCAGTCTTTGAATAAAACAAACACACTATCTATGGTCATCTTGTAACTCCCTACATTTTGGTCATCAAAAATGTATGACCCCCCCATTTTTCTATCCAAAAATTTATGATCCCACAGTATATTTGGAACCCCCTTCCAAAGAAAATGATAGCCCTAAGTAAATAAATTTAAATAAATTCATAAGCAAATCAATATAAATAGACAAACAAATACTTTGAAATCAAATGAATAATTGTTTTTTATTTATGAAATATATCAAATCAAATAATATATTAAAGGGGCATTATGTGATCCACATACAGCCTCATCTCCCCACTTTTCTAACAAAAGGTTGAGATTTTTATAAAATCGGAAACCTCTGGCTACATAATCTTTGTGTGCAAAATATTTCTTGCAGATTCATTCACTTGGCAACAATTTTGTCAAATTTGTATAAAATTACAGCACAGTGGTCTATGACACTTGGAGATATAATACACATAATCATGCATAACTCACAAACGCAACTGAAATTTTGGGAGTAAATAAATATGAATCAACAAAATGAATAGAAAATAATAATATCATTACTTTGATGATAACTATCATTCAAAATGGCCAAAACTGTCGGATCAGTGCTAATGTAATGGTTTCGACAAGAAGAATCATATAATTATAATTTTTTAATAATAATACAATACCATATCGTCTACAGACATCCTTTTATTGGTATAGTTATTGATAAAACTCAATTTGCCTGGTGCACATACAGCCATGCATTAATATATTTTCTATAGTAGATTCACAATTTTATTGCTTCTAAAAAAATTCCTACATTGAATAATATCAATAGTCTAAAAGCATATGCACCCGACATCCCTGGACATACTGCATACAGCTAATTCAGCACCAGATGGCGGTGGACTTGTGAAGTGTTTTCGGTTGTGGACCAACATTCTTTATATTTATGTAATAAACCATGATAATTAAATTTGTACGGTGTATACAAAGTGTTTATAATTACAACTAGACCACATGTTGTACAGCGTTCATCCGCTAAAAATTGAATTTTTCTGTCGCCTGAACTGACAGTTGTGCATAGTACGGAAAAAGTGCAGTATGTGTCATTTATATACACAGATGTACATGTAATAAGCAAACAATAAAAAATATGGCTTTTAATTATATTTCATATTTGTCATTTTGCCAAATCAAAAGCTTATAATTTTGTTTATAAATTAATTTTATTATAATTGTTTTTATTTATTTATTTATTTATTTATTTATTTATTTATTTATTTATTTATTATTTATTTATTTATTTATTTATGTTTTATTTATTTATTTATTTAAACATATATTCATAGTTAGACTACCTATCTAACTATGCTCAATCCTAAGAAGGGAGAGCGTATAAAAATTCAAAGTTTAGACCTTCCAGAATAGAAGTCGTTACTCTGAGTTTCACGCCTAACGGCGATCGTCAGAAGACACGGTGGAAAAAATTTGGTTGGCTGTTTATTTATTTATTTATGTTTTATTTTGATTGAGTCAAAGTTCAATGGTAAGGTCATCATGTCTTGTGTGATTTTACCTCATTATTATTATTTAGATTATGTAGCTGTAAATCACCAGATTTGCAGGCCTAAGAATGATAATGATGACAACAAGAATAACAAGGTCGCCACGACGATATCAAAATATTTTGTTGCATTAGTACTCACGGTAATAGGCCTGGAAAAAGTTGGCAATCTCCTTACCGGGAAAGTTGGTCATTTTGAGGGAAATTTTGCTTTTCTGGATAAAGAAATACATAAGAAATGGTGGGAAATCCTGCCAAGTTGGAGGAAAATGTATCTCCCTTGCCAGAAAATAAACACATTTTGCAGGCATGGTTTAGTACAAGACTGTTTCATCTGTATATTTGCCATTTTACATGAGCATTTTTGGGTTTCAATTTGTTTATTTACTGTTTTTTAATTATTTTTTTTACGTTTTATTTTTTTATTGAATCAAGGTCAATTAATTGCTTTCAAGAATTGTAAACTAGCTTAAAATATTTACCTTTATTTTCATAATCCATTAATAACATAATTTCGTCCAAAATGTTGTTTACAACATTCTTACACTGAACCAACGATTTGAATATAAGCACAAGTTAATTTTATATTTCATTGTCTTAGCTTATTAAACCTCTAAATTATCCCGCTGGCCTCCTGGTTGCTGAAATGTTCTAGTCTCTAGCAATTGATTCTTATGTTACTAAATCTACTGTTATTGATCAGACAGGGTTTATGTTTTAACCTGTCTGTCTGGTGACCATTTTGACAGATAACGGGTTGTTCCAGTTGATATTCATACACCCCCTGTGGAAGACATGGCTATAATCCCCCACACAAGGGGTGCAGTGACTGCAGTCACTATCCAGGTAACCCCATTTCATTTGAATTCATACCCCATGTGTAGAAGATTAATGTCATGTCTTCCATAAGGGGTGTATGGATTTCAACTGGAATAGCATTTTGAATTTACAGAAACAACTTCTCAAACCCAGAGATAAGTTACACATTCTCCAAATGAAGAATCCGTGTACTTCAAAATAATCAATATAAAGCAAACAAGAACTGTTTTGAAAAAAGAGACAGGTTTTGGATATATGCTAACCTGAAAATAATCTTTGACCCTAAATCCCCATAAAATTTAATTGGGCAATTTCTCACAGACAAATTATACACCATAAATTGAACCCAAGCAGCAGCACTGAGACATTTTTGCCTAACATACTGTACATTGGCGCTAATTGTTTGTGAAGGACAGCCAATTTAGAGCATAGCTCATGACATTTTATGTGGTGACATTTGTTCTATTATTTCATTGCTAATCAATAAGTATTCATCTAATTAATGATCTTTGTCATATCAGACAAAGGCAATTGAGTTAATGGAATAATACATTATAAACATATCAAAAAAAGTAACTAACCCCCCATAAATAATGGCCATTAATCAAAAAGGGGCTATTGTATTGCAAATCTGTAAAATGCGTTGGAAACAGAATTTATTTCTGCGCATTTTGACACCTCATCAGATACGATAGCCCAGAAAACAATAAAACACCGGTCAATTTCATGTAGTGAGGTCCAGATTTGAAAGTTGCACTTACATACAAATTTTTACAATACAAAAACACTCAGATATCATTACAGAGATTTCCTTCCATTACACTGAATGCAAAATCAATAGAATTTACTCCAACTTTCAAATCCTGGGCTACATTGATTTAAATGTGCGCTGTGACGTCAATATTTAGTCAATTGCTACAAATGAGGTGTCAAAATGTGCAGAAATAAATTCTGCTTCCAACGCATTTTACAGATTTGTAATACAATTACCGTTTTTGAATAATGGTCATTATTTAAGGGGGTCAGTTACTTTTTTGAGATGTTTATATGCCCAATACCTGTATGATGATGATTCACAAGGTTGATCAGTATGATAAAATGCATGATGTACATGAAGAGAGTGGTTCCTGACCTGGCTTACGCCTGCATTATGTGAATTCTGTAAACACCGGCAAATGAGGATACCCACTTGAGAAATATGGAGACATTGGAAATGTGGAGCCACAGGAACCGCAGATGTCATATAGTTCTTCACAGTGGTGGTGCCGAGGGGGAAATACCCCCTCAATTAGAACTCTTGCCCCTCCCCCAGTAAAAATACAAAATTGCCAAAAAATTCCACTCTTAGCGAAAATTTTGCAAGAAAATTGTTGATTTTTGCCTCCCCCCCCCCACTATTCCCCCAAGAGGAAGTGGCACATCTAAGAAGGATTACAAGACCTGTTTCAGATATAATTTACCACATTCAGTTTTCTCAAAGTGAATTGTTATATGCCTCATTGTTTGCAGACACACATGACACGTAAGCCTCATTTGTTAGTGTTAATGTGGACCTCAAGTTATTCATGACTGTGATTATGAGGTGAGCAACCACATGTTGTGTAGGAGGTGACATGTAATGGAAACCCAGCCAACAGATTTAAAGCAACTCAAACTTTTTTGTATTTTTGCCATAAAAGAAACTAGGCCTATGTTGCAATTTTGTATTATTTTACTGGGTTTTTTTTGCGAATTTTTGGTAAGCCTAAAAAACACAAATTTTTCTCCCCGAAGACTCCTTGCATCTATTAAAACTCATGAAAATTACACAAATTTGGCTGAGAAGTGACTAAAACCCCACCGAACAAACAAATAAACAAACAATTCTTATGTAGCCCACATAATAACACAGCTGGAAAAATCTCAGGTCTGGGGTTTATCCCAGTTTCTCCTGAAACAAACCTACTTGTTAATGTTTGTGTTTTAAGTAATTTCATATGTATAAATAATGTGTAATTGAGTCGGCCGGGAAAGAGTTAATACTGTGGATGAGGTTGTTTTGGGTCATGGAGTTGTAATTGGTTGGTTTGTCTAGAGGACATGAGGTAGACAGGTTGAACATAATGTCAACAGACATTATAACACCGTGTATGTATTATACCAGAAATGTTGGCGTGGAACATGCGAAAATCGGTAATGTTTTGACAAGCACATGTTGGTATTCGCCAAATGTACATGCATATTGATGAGGTGTGGCAGCGCAGTAACAGATTTTTGTTGCTTTTTTGTCCTGAGTTCACCTGCTGACACAAAACTGAGGCTAAACGAAAATATTTATGTGTTTCCAGACCTGTAGCCAGCTCTAAGAGTTGGGAGGTTCGATTTTGCTGTTTATGGTAATTATTATGTGCAGGGGACCCCCCCCCCCTCAGAATTGGAAGATTTTGAAAATTGGAAGTCCCAATTGAAGGCATTTGGTGCACCATTTTTACATGATGAACTGGCCGCCGGGGAATTTTCAAATCGCCCCGCTAATCTGATCCTAAAATTAGCGTGCAAAAAATTAAAAAATGTTTATGCTAAAATGACGTTTGTATGGTGCGAGCAAGAAGGTTGTACTACAACCACAACCCATATGGTGGTGCAGCACTTCCACACTTCTATATGTACCATTGTTAAATACATAATTATATGCTTGGGCTTGGCTTCTGTCACTTCTTTGGGTTTGAAATGCATTCAAGACAAAGAGGCCTGCACTCAGTTAGGAACAGATTCCTGCAAGGGTATTGGATGAAGTAGCCACCTTCTGCAATCCTCATACCTTATTTCAGTGCTACAATAATATGTCATACTGCTAGACTACCTGTTGAAAACGGCTGAACATTTTTCTAGCTATCATATTGCACCAATGTTTTATGGTATGATATGTATGACACCAAAGTTAATTTTACGCTTGACCCAGGAGATATTTGCGGTTTGTAGGAATTCATAAATAGACTTGAATCACGCTGTGTATTATACCAGCACATCAACCACATCTAAGGCTTCTTGTCTTGATTTGTCTCAATGGGCTATTCCATTTAAAATCCACACTACCCCGGTGAAAGATTTAGCTAAAGTCTGCCACAGAGGGAGTATGATTTTTAAATAGAATAGACACTTGGGTAACTTCCATTTGTAATACTCACTCCAGTTGTGGAAGATACAGGTAAAACCACAATAGAAGGGGAGTATGGGTTTCAAATTGATTACTTCTGACCAATTACATTTGAAAAACATACTCCCTCTGTGGAAGATATTTCCAAAGTCTTCCACAGGGGTAGTGTGGATTTTAAATGGAATAGCCCAATGACTGAGCGATGCTATCGGTGGTATGTGCATCATGTGGGTGTGCATTAGTGGCAGATACGATTCCGATCATAGACTATTATACATACAGATATTGACATATGAATATCTAGGATGCCGATCACTGTGTGATGCTAATTGATGCTATGTAAGCATGGTTTCTGTGGTGTTAGGGATGCAGTAAAGGAATGCTTACATTAGCAATGATGGCAGGTGATATGTATGCATCGTTATTTTGATTGACAGTTTTGTAGCATGAAATGAGAATCCTGCACGTAGGTCCTCATCCAGTAGAATTCCCATACCTTTTATACACTGCGCACAAAAAGTATCCGAACACTTAATAAACAAAAGCAATATCTGACAGACACTAAACATTATCTACCAAATGAAGTAGTTAAGGCTCTTCACAATTGATTCTGAGTTTACTGTTCAAGATTTTTAAAATAGGACGAGGTGACTTTTAATTATTAATTATTAATTATCTATTATTTTCTTTATTTAGTTTTAGTTATCACAACCAATTATCAACCCATTTTGACTGGAGCCGGCATTTTATTATTTTATTATTATGCTTACTTTTACACATAGTATAAGGTGTAGTTATGCTGTTTGTTTATTCATCAGTATATTGTTGATATGATTCATGTTAGAAAGTAGCAAGTAAAAGTTCTTTTAAAGGAGAAAATGCAAAATATAAATAAAATAATTAAATATTTTACAATTTTCAATTTTGGACGCGGGCGGTTAATTAACAGTAAACTAAGAATCAATTGTGAAGAGCCTAATTTTAATAGATGGAGAATTTTGTTCTACGTATTTTGATTCCTCATTTGGCATGATAAATCTCAAGTTTCCCAAGTTATACCAATTTGAATAAAATAAGAGCATTTCAAAAAAGACAAAATTTATGTGACTTTTTTCTTGAAACACACTAATTATGAGGACAGCAACATTATGTGTGTTGATCTGTCATGCTATTAATGAGCCCGTTAGAAATAGTTGGTAGCTAGGAATCGACCCAGAAGGAAGAAGTAGCCCAAATTTATCACTTTTGAAATGTTCTCTTCTTCATTGAATTCAGTATAAGTGGGGAAATAAAGTTAGTTGCATTGTACCAAATGAGGTATCAAAACATGCAGAGCAAAATTACCAATCTAATGATATACCGTATTCCGTCAAATAACCACCCCCGGGGTCGTTACATTTTCTCAAGGGGGCGTTTATTCAAAGTCAATTTTCGAACGATAAAAAACGCTAAAATGACGAAATATGAACTAGAAACACTGACTTCTGGCTCACTTCCGGGTTTCCAATCCAGATTTTCGCCAATTATTGACGCTATTATCGACCATGTGGGGAACTTGGTAAGCTTACTACACAAGATGGCATGGAAATATCTGCATTTTTGAAACATCTTGGTTGAAAAAAGTGGTGGGGGCGGTTATTTGAGGGGGGGGGGCGACTATTTGACGAAAAACGGTATATATGGTACTTTCCAGGGTGCTTTAGGCTAAGTGTCTTCAAGATATCGCCTTTGTTTTTAAGTGTGCGGATACTTTTTGTGTGCAGTACAAGGTAGGCCTAGAGGATTTTGATCACATACAGGAAGAAGGCACTGTAGCTAGCACTAAAATCAATGAAAACAGGTAGGCCTATAGTGGAGATAGTAGGTAGCATGTTCTGTATGTAAAACAGTTGCAAAAGTCAACACGCCTGTCATAATTGCATTTGTATCATATTTTTGGTGAATATAGTCCCTTCAGGAAAAGGAATGTCAATGTCATGTAAAACTTGAACTGTTGAGGGGCACAGCGGAAAATGCTAAGACTCAAGAAAATGTGTTCTGTTATGACAAAATGGTGCGTCTTTGTATGCGAGCCAGAATTGAATTTTTCCTGTAATCAGATCGCTAGTCAAATATGCTTAATTCTTGCGTCATAATTTTTTTACCCAGGAAACTTATTGATTTTGTGATGTTTTGCTTCGGGATGACATTGTACGATCAAATATCATCAAGCAAAGTGCAGAGTGCAATCAGTTTATAATGGATAGGGATTGAATGGCTGCTGCATGTAAAATTGGTAACGTTTTTTTTGTATTGCTATCAAAGTTACTTCAACTAGGCATGGAACTGTTTTACTTTTGTTCCGTATTGTATATCTTATGGTTATTTATAGACAGTATTGGAAATATGCCGGCATTTTCAAGTAGGGCTACAAATTTAGCGAGAATTTGAGAATCGATTCATGTATATTCTCCTGAGTAGATTTGCTACAGTCCAATTGGATTCTTGTAAATAATGCGTGCTATCATCAATACATGAAGAGCTTGTTTCCAAACCATATTAAGTCCACACACACATGTTTCTGATTTACCTGTGCAATATTGCAATGTGTTGTGATGCTTTAAGTATAGTAATTTCAGTTGGATGCACCATTACAAAGCAAACAGTGGATGGATGCACAGAGTAACAATACTGTGTGAGGATTTTGGTTCCCAAATAAGAACAATAGTCTACATATTGTTTAGCAGTATTGTTGTGGTAAACAATGGCTTGTTGATGGTACAACTCATTGTTGCTAATGTCAAACTTGTCAAAGTAATTGTGATTGTATCACACAAGTAAATGAGAAACATGTGGTTGTGGACATACATGGTTTGGAAACAAGCTATTCACATTAAGTGATACATACAATGGAGGAGAGTCAAAAGACTCTTGTAAATTATTTAACGAGAATCTAAGTGGATTCTTGCAGCATGTAAGAAGTTGAATTCTAGCTTTTTTAAGGGCCATTCTAGCACTGGTTATAAACGTGCTCAAAGTACTGTACCATAATGACAATCCAACTCCTAAACCACCGCTCATCCTGGAGCACTGGAGGAAGCCTTGCGCTATGCGCTCATCCCCGCTTTGCGGCGCGAGCGCAAATTGGGGCATCGCAGTCAGAGGGAACGGTTCTAGGCCATTCAGGTTCTGGGTCTGAAAATATACTTAGTCCTCCAATAATTTCCACAAAGCTTTGGGATTGAGCACCCGCACTATTTCGGACTCTAGTTGAATTGGAAAAAGTATAGAACACTACATCATTGTTTCTCAATAAAGGCGAGGGATTGGTCTGTCGATATGCCCGAACGAACCGCTTCACTGTTCAATGGCTTTCTTGTACTATATGAAATGTGGTGGGAGATTTAAAATACACATGCCCCGAGCAGACTACGATGCGTACGCACACTGCAGGGCAAAGAACAATGGAAAGTACCATAATGCGTGCGCATACTGCCGGGCAATGACGTCACATGTCAAGTGGTCTATACTATCTGGTGATTTGTACCATGATTTGAATTGAATTATTTTTGGCAAACATTCTTGTGACGAAAATATAGACGGCAGCTTTGCATTTATATTGAGAATAACCTTCTTGTTATCCCTGCATGATGATTATTATGTTGTAATCACAACAGCCTTAAGCAGAACAAGATATGAAGCATGTACTTCCATCACATCAGAGGGAAATATTTATGATATGACTTCTTAAATCAATATTGACCAAAACTGATTGATATGTTTATTTATGCCCAAGGAGAAGTTCATGTGTAAACTACACACAACCACTGTTAGTGCGTGCATGTTTATAAGCGCATACACGTGCGAGTGTTGGTATGTAGTCAATGGAAAAAAAAGAATGAAAAATCTCAGTAGATGAAGTATTTCAAGTTCGGAGAGAAAAATTGTGAGACATTTCAAATTTTTCATAATGTCAATTGGGTCAATAGAGGAAGCAAGGTGGGCTTCTTTAAATAGCACATTGTCTTGGTCAAGTTCATCCAAACATTAACCCCATGAGAGCTACCTGCCGATTGGCCAAAAAGAAGTTTTCATTATCAATTGGACCAATCGGCAATATTGTTAGAATAAATTATTTCACCACGCCAAAAAAATGGGGTGAATTATTTGTGAAGCTCCATTCTAATTAAGTGATTAAAATGAAGTAATCATGAAATCATGTAATTGACCAATCAGAGGCAATGTTAGATCAGCAGGTAGTGTTCAAGGGGGTTAAGGATGTAAACCCCAGCTCCCAGACCAAGTATTAGGCGAAGAAACGAAAACGGTTTGTTACTCAAACACACATGCATAACTTCGTAAAATCAGTTTTGCCGTGTTGGTCTACGGGGCCAGACCATTCTGGGCATTGGTTTGTTTTAGTTCTCAGAAAAAAATTAAAAGGAAAAAAGTGCTAAAAATAAAAAAATCCCACGTTTTGCATATAGCAAAAAAAAAAGAAGAAAAAAACCAAACCACATCACATAGCATGAAAATACTGGACCAGGTTATCATTAGGAGAGATCAATGCTTTTGTCTATTTGCTCTTTTCATATTTTGTTCAATGGCTGAGGTTCATTGTCTTCTAACCTTTTCCCAAGAACTCAAGGATCACATGGAATTGCATGAAGTAACCATAGGCAAGGCCATCTCATGCATACATCCTCTTTACATTTTGTATGTACTAGATCCCCCTTCCCATTGCTCCTTTGATCGCATTTCCCCCTCCCGTTCCTCTGATCATCGTGTCTTTTTCATCCATGTCTTGCGGCAATTCACGGATGTGTAATCATCTTTCAGCCAAGTTTTTGTCCCTTTTAGCTATTGATGATAGGGACTTAATAGCTAGCATCACATCATGAGGATACACATAGTGTTGCCAGTGCTGTACTTAACCACTGAATTGGGCTTCTTGGCCTGACCTAGACTAAAATTGGGCTTCTCAAAGTGATCTTCATGTTGTAACAACCTTTCTTTATTCTGGGGTATAAATTTATTTTTGAGCATTGAAAATTCTTTTTCTGTTAGGGCCTAATCCTCAGCAGGAAGATATATTAAACTATTTTGTTCTGCAGTAGCTCTACGCATTAGGTCCCTTACATTATGGTCTCTGAAAAGAAAACCAATTATCTGCTGTCAGAACAGCGCCACTCAGGCAGGCTACAGTAACCATAATAATGATAATTTAGATATTTTCTACATTGTGAGAGAGAAAGTTCACCATATACAGCCCAATTGGGCGATTTGAATTCTTTGCCCTCCTACTGGTGGAAAATACATTTTATATAATGAATAGTAAAAAAAAACCAGATCAGACAACAAATGAAAAGCAAAACAAAAGTTAATTGCATTTGAAGGAGTTTAATGTTTATTCCAGTATTTACATAACCTGAAAGAAAATGCATTTTAATGTCTGAAAGAAAATTTTTTAATGTCACAAAAATGTGTCACAGACATTAAAAGTAGCATGATTTCTGACAATTTTAGTCACAAAATTCAAAGACTTAGCACAAGTCTAAGCATTAAAACATTTTAGTATAGTTATAGGCTATGACTATGAGTTTGCTCAAAAATTTAATATTTTCTGTTAATTTTGATAATTGGATATAAAAGATATAAGAAAACATGTTTTCCAAATATTAGGGTGTATAACCTGAAATTGGTCTATACTCTTAGTACAAGTGTTTGGGCTTGATTGTCACAGCATAGGAAAAACACCATAAAAAATGCATGTTTATGACCCTCATTTCGAAAAATTGGCTAAATCTTAAAATTTATTGACAGTTAGCGCCTATGTTTCATTTGGCAAAACAGGATAATATTTTTTAAATCCCAAAAGTTTAGTGCTGTATTTTTTCTGGAATACAGAGTAGTGCTCAGTAAATAAATCAAATCCTCTCTGCGAAGATTAAAATGGATTTTTGTCTTGTGACCTCACACATTTCAATTCATCTCATCTCAAAATCTTGTTATGGTCAGAATTTCCATTTTTATCTTGAAGATATGTAATCACAAATCTTGTCTGTGTAGAAATAATCTGATTATATTTGCATCTATAAGTAGTACTTACTTTGAGAAAAATAAGGCTGTTTAAATATATGTGATGCGATCAAGCAAAATCAGTCAGAACTCAGAAATATTGATTTTGAGGTATAGCCAAACAAAGATAATATTTCCTTTTGTTTCCTTTTGTTTTGGAAACTCTTTAATTGCTCATATCTTTGAAACTGGTTGTTCAATTTTAATGGCGTTTTCTGCAAAATACAGCTTTGTAAATACTTTTTGCTATCCTATAAGAAACTGAAAATTTAATAATTTGGAGTTCCGACTGATTTTGCTTGCTCGCATCACATATGATCATGGAGACTGTTGAATGGTAGTATTATAAACAAATTTTAACTACACCATTTGAAATATAGTCATGAGGTAGAAGATGGATTCTTACAATACTTCATGTAGCTGGTACAGCAATTAGAATGGGAAAATGCATTTCTCACGAATGACTACATTTGTACCATGTTACACACATTTAAAGAAAGTTAACTTCAATTGTTCTAACTAAAATAAAACAATTGCAATTTACTATAAAACTTACTTTGTACAACAAGTCAAGTACATACTACATTTGACCTGATTAGCTTCACATACACCTTATTAAGTCAAACAATTAAATTAAAGTCAAAATATGGAATTTACCTATAAACAATGAAAACAAAATCATTATGGTATTTTATCTAGACATTGGACAGAATTTAGTTGTACATGTGCTTTGAAATGGGGGTGCTTAGAGACATGGTTGTTTGATGTGATCATTTATTAATGTTTCTAACAAAACTTAATTTTCAATTCTAGACCTTAACAGTGACCAACATCTATCACACTAATATACACATCTTTTAGCTATTTTTATTTTACCTTTAGATTTTCTTTATCAAGTTTTCCATCTTTTACTGCCTGTTTGTGGTAATTTTTATTCTATAAAGTGTATATTTGTATGCAAAGTGAGGGTGCTATTTATATATTTTAAATTTAATTGAGCCCAATAATATAAGATATTCCTTTCATTTCATGATAAAAAATAGTTTGAAAATGTCCTTGCTATATGTTACTTATTGTTATGATATTTTAATGCCATTTTACAAGTGTCTACACTTTTTAAAGATGCAAACAAGATTAAGATAAATAGCGCCATCAGTGTTCAGCTTTGCTTAAAAATTAATACAATTCTACATGCCATCAAACAACCGTGGAGAATTGCCACTTGGAAAATTCCACAAGGGACGCTTATAGATAGGCCAATAGTATTAGCTATAACCCTAACATTTCTCATAACAAGCTGATTTTTTCAGGATATGTCCAGGAACATGTGTAGAATCAAATTCCAAAAGTCCCCGAAAATCCCCCTTGTGCTTCTTTCAAAATCCAAGATGGCGTCCAAAATGGCCGCCATTTTAGTTTTATCATAACTTTGCCCCAGACATGTTAAAATCACAAACAAAGCATCTAAATATATGTTTTGAGGTACAAAGAATGTTTTAAAAACATTTGCAAGAGGTTTCAATAATCCTAAGTATCCAAAATCCAAGATGGCGTCCAAAATGGCCGCCATTTTCAGTTTTTATCATAACCTTTCCCCCAGACATGTTAAAATCACAAACAAAGCATCTAAATATATATTTTGAGGTACAAGGAATGTTTTAAAAACATTTGCAAGAGGTTTCAATGATCCTAAGTAGCCAAATTCCAATATGGTGGACAAAATGGCTGCCTTTTTAGTAAGTAAAATTAGTTTTCAACCAGACATGTGTTTAAGATGTGTTAATTGGCATTGGAGAAAGTTCAAAACTCATGATTTGTAAGCAGACTTATAATGCACATCATCCAAATTCACTACCATTATTACCATCATTATTTTACAATATTGATTCAGTGCTTTTATCATGTGTACAATACAATAGTTACCATTATTTTCTATTTGCCTCCAAAAGAGCTGAGCTCATGCCAAGATGGCTTAAGCCTATGTTCACATCGGTATCCCCGTGATGTAATGCAATCAAATGGTACACCTTAAACTTAATCAACTTGCACTGTGTCTTTGGCATTAATGTTCTTCAATGCTGGTTCGGTCTCCTCCTCATTGTCCCCAACCAGTACAGGTGCTGTGTTGCTGCAAGACTGACCACAGCATTTGCTGCACATCAATGTGCAGAAGAGTCTCAAGTTTCTTGCAGCTGCATGTCATGTTGTTGCAGCCATCTTGTTTGCATCCACATGATATCATGTTGAGCAATGTGTCTGGTGCAACACCGAGTTCTGTTTCTACTGGAACAAGAATTCCATCTTGTGATCTCCATCCCCAGTCACTTGGACTTAGGTTGTTCCCCATCCATTCTTGAACCGTGAGGAAAGTGCCATATCCATCAAATACAACAATCGGGTGTGCTCCATAATGCTTTAGCATGTGTGATGTGTAATTCTGACATATGCCTGCATACATGTAGGTGGAGGGATGTGGACAAATGGCATGTCGAAGTAGGTAACTACCATCTACTACAAAGAGACAATTCTCTGGCAGCTTGGAATGCTCAGTGAACGATTTCAACAGAAGTCCCAGGGAACTCTTTGGCGGTGTACGCAAAAGGTCATCTTCAAAGAGAGAAGGTGGCTGAGTTCATCTCAGAGCTGTTGTTCAGTACACATGTGATTCCTTTAAATAATAGAGTCGGATTCACTTCTACTTGTTGTCCCCTAACTCGCACCATCTTGTCCTTTGCTCCAATCATAGTAACCTTGTCATTTCGGCGTAAGGCAATGTTTGTAAACTTCGTACCCATTATTTCTAATGCTGACTTCGTGCCATCTTCCACCGCTCTATCACAGTTAGCGGACGAATCTGCTACAGTCTCAGTTGACACAGATACCAGACGATCCGGTCCATACTCAGCAAAGGGGGAATTTGCCTTCAACCAACCAACAAAAACTTTACGATCCCTTATGTTCCCGTATGAACACACGTGAACTGCTCTAAAGCATCACAAACTGGGGCACATCAAGAAAGTGTGTGGACCCACTTGGTTAATGTCCTGTCTGTGATGCCGCGACCATGCGTCATTCCCCCTGATGTCTTCAAAGTCCACAACAAAAACTGCTCAATGGTTTGGTCAGAGAAGTTTCCACCCCAGAAAAAATCTAGACGTTGGATGGTGAAATATCCCTTGTCTGTGAACAGTTGGTACTCATCTGCGGGCATGTTTTTCCCCAAAGACTCCATCTGTTGTAAATACAACCTTGCAGATTTGGCATAGTGGAGATGCCCTGCAGCGTGGAAGTGAGGCACCATCTCTCTTATGCAGTAGAGATGGAGCTTCCAATTCCCTGTTCTTTCAGCTCTAATGAAATGCCGAATAAGGGCAGCTTCCCAATTCTGCTTTCACCTGCTTTGATGTCTCTTCACGCTATTACAGGCTGTGACACAGTCTCAGCCATTTATCGTCGAGGAAAGCGCAAACCCTTCTACATGGTGAACAAGAAACATGAATATGACTTGTTAGATACCTTTACAAATGCCAGCAGCACGCATGATGAGGTACAGAGAGCAGGGGAGAGCTTCATCCTGAAGATGTATGGGGTTAGCAACGGTTCATTGAATGAATACCGCCACACTGCATACAAACGGGCAATTGGTCGCAGTTCCCTTAGCTCTTCATTTGAGCTTGCGAGTTTCCCGGGGCGAGTTTACCCCCAACTTGTGCTGCTGCAAAACAGCACGCATTCTGCACTTTCCTCACGGTTCAAGAATGGATGGGGAACAACAAGTCCAACTGACTGGGGATGGAGATCACAAGATGGAATTCTTGTTCAAGTAGAAACAGAACTCGCTGTTGCACCAGACACATTGCTCAACATGGTATCATGTGGATGCAAACAAGATGTAACAACATGACATGCAGCTGCAAGAAACTTGAGACTCTTCTGTACATTGATGTGCAGCAAATGCTGTGGTCAGTCTTGCAGCAACACAGCACCTGTACTGGTTGGGGACAATGAGGAGGAGACCGAACCAACATTGCAGAACATTAATGCCGAAGACACAGTGCAAGTTGATTAAGTTTAACACATGTTTAAGGTGTACCATTTGATTGCATTACATCACATGGATACCGATGTGAACATAGGCTTAAGTCATCTTGGCATGAGCTCAGCTTTTTTGGAGGCAAATAGAAAATAATGGTAACTATTGTATTGTACACATGGTAAAAGCACTGAATCGATATTGTAAAATAATGATGGTAATAATGGTAGTGAATTTGGATGATGTGCATTATAAGTCTGCTTATCAAAATCATGAGTTTTGAACTTTCTCTAATGCCAATTAATACATCTTAAACACTTCTTAGGCGGACATTTTTGACGCCATCTTGTATTTTGGCTTTATATCTAGGTATTGAAATCCTTCGAGTACATTGTACCTCAAACCTATGTGAGATATTTTGTATATGTATTGAACATGTCTGGTTGAAAACTAATTTTACTTACTAAAATGGCAGCCATTTTGGCCGCCATATTGGAATTTGGCTACTTAGGATCATTGAAACCTCTTGCAAATGTTTTTAAAACATTCCTTGTACCTCAAAATATATATTTAGATGCTTTTGTTTTTGATTTTAACATTTCTGGGGGCAAAGTTATGATAAAAACTGAAAATGGTGGCCATTTTGGACGCCATCTTGGATTTTGGCTACTTAGGATCATTGAAACCTCTTGCAAATGTTTTTAAAACATTCCTTGTACATCAAAACATATATTTAGATGCTTTGTTTGTGATTTTAACATGTCTGGGGGCAAAGTTATGATAAAAACTGAAAATGGCGGCCATTTTGGACGCCATCTTGGATTTTGAAGGAAGCACAAGGGGGATTCTCGGGGACTTTTGGAATTTGATTCTATACATATTCCTGGACCTATCCTGAAAAAATCAGCTTGTTATGAGAAATGTTAACCTTTTTATGACATATGAGCTAATACTACTGGCCTATGTGACTTCTAACAAAAGGTGCTGGTTCCCGTAGTGTTCCTCATTCAAACCAATTCAATGCACGACCTCAGAGTTACCTGACTTTGGCGGGCTATATTGAAACAGTCATGGTTGCACATGCAGGTACTTCTTTTGAAAGTCCTAAACAAAGTATATAGCAGTTGCTTATAGGATATGCAGCTTATAGAGCACGGATAACCTCTATTGGAAGGGTGCTAATTAGGTAGAATACAGTACATAGTTGTAACACAAAACTTGATTAAAAAGTTTTAAAATATTGATATAGCTTATACCATAGCAAGCATGAATATAAACAGCTGGAATATTAACAACAGGAACTACACATTCTGCTCTCAAATATATACACATTATTGTCTTTTTCTCTTTCGAATGCAATGAATGACGTTCCTATTGCATTTTCTTGGTTATATAATTTATAATATTTGAGTCGATACAGTTAACATAATTGTTTATAATAATCATCTTACCAAGTTATATAATAACTATTTTATTTCGTTTATCAATGGTAGGAAAAGAGTCATTTGGGTTGGGGAGTCTGACAGCCCCATGATTTCAAATAAACATTCTATACACCAGGTTTGCAATGGCTGTGTGTCTGTTCAATTCCCCCATCTGGTAGACCTCTTGCTTATCCTATATCTCCATCATCAGGTTCATAGGCAGCATTCTTAGATATAATACCAACTTCATCTCGTTCATGCACAGAATTATCTATCGCTCCTTCTACCTTCCTCAATCTGACACAAAATGGAACAATAAATATTAGGATGTAGATTGTGCAAATACAATATTTTATCAATGTACACCTGGTGATGCGATCAAGCAAAATCAGTCGGAACTCAGAAATATTGACTTTTCAGTTCCTTATAGGATAGTAAAATGCATTTACAAATCTCGATTTTGCAGAAAACCCCATTGAAATTGAACAACCAGTTGCAAAGATATGAGCAATTAAAGAGTTTCCAAAACAAGAGGAAACAAATGGAAATACTTCCTTTGTATGGCCATGGAGGTATATAAATAAATGGAGAATGATCCAGCCAAGCCTCTTTTGTACTACGTTGGTTATGACCTATTATTGTTGAATAGGCAATTTCAGGTTTATATTGATTATGAAGTCTATTGTGAAGTCTGTTTCACTGGCCATTGATTTCAATGGGGTAAAATGAAGTTTATACTTATTGGAAAGTGCTCATGACTTATGTTTCATAAAATTTTGATATCAAAATCTCACTTTCGCCAAAAATTGAGTGCTTAAATTGCATCAAGAAATCAGTCTTTTTGAAAAAGAAACACCTTATCTGTTGTCATCTTGTGACTCCCTACATTTTGGTCATGAAAAATTGAATTATGACTTTTTTTCCAAAAAGTTATGACCCCCTCCCCCGTATATTTGGAACCCCTCCTCCAAAGAAAATGATAGCCTCCTAATAATATTAATAATCATTTAGGCCTAAATACTGATAATTATCTATTATACAATGAGAAGTTTAATGATGATGATTTAGGCGGCCTATACGATTTCATGACAATACAGAATTAAAAGTTTAAAAACAATAACATGACATATCCATCATGGCACTCAATCAATTTGACCCAAGCTTCAACCAAAATCACGGTTATCATACACTAAACTATGAGAAACTGTTTAAACAAAGTATGTAGGGCCTATACATTCCGTGAGGCCTATATCAATTTCTCTCTAGAAAAGATTGTCTGATCATCACTTTTGCTTGAATTCAAGTACTTCCGGTAAATTTTGCTCGCTCAGAACTCAAATGGCCCAAATTGGCCCAACATAATTTTTTCACAATCGGAAGGTAAAAACATTTTGCTTTCATTTGCACTATATTTGAACTCCCTCAGACCCCCTTAACAGTTTAATATATGAACATGAAAACTAAGTATATTTGTCAAGTTACTTATTTATTTATTTATTTATTTATAACATTTGGCACAAGGCCAGGCAGATCCAATATTGATTACACAATAAATTGAAGGATTGCCCTTACATTAAAATCAGAAACATTACTAGAAAATACATATAATCAATACAGAATAAAATAAAACAAAACATAAATTATGTGAACTGGTTAGAGGAGGTGGGACTGGATGGCCAATTTGAAGGCCTGGAGGGCAGAAGCATTGACAATAGCTTGAGGGAGATAATTCCAGATGGAGGAGGCAGACGGATAAAATGATCTCTGGGACAATGAAAGCCATGAAAGGAACTTGAACAGCTGGAATTGAGGTTTCAGAGACCAGGTCTGGGATGAGGCTGGAAAGGGTTGGGAGAAGAACAAAGATTGGCAAAGATTTTAAATAAGTGACACAGAGAAGCAACATCACGACGCTTACTAAGAAGGGGCAGGTCGGAATCCAATAGAAGGTCCTCATGGGAGTGGGTCCAAGACTGAAGAATGACACGACAGGCTAATCTTTGGGTAGACTCAAGACGGTTGGTAAGGGTTATGTTAAGAGGATGCCAAGTAGTACAACCATACTCCAGAATGGGGCGAACCAAGGCCAAGTACAAAGAACGACGGATGCTGAAGGGGCTGATTGGAAAGATCTATGAATGAAGCCGATGATCTTGCGCGCTTTTCTGCATATGTGATCACTGTGAAGATTCCAGGAAAGCTTGTCAGACAGCCAGACACCAAGAAATTTCGCAGATGACACACGTTCAATAGGCAGGCTGTTAAGAGTGAGATTGAGATCCGGAAAAGGGTCCTTCTTAGTGGAAATGACCATGACTTTTGTTTTGGAGGAATTGACAGAAAGGTGATTAAGGAGAACCAAGAATGGATGGAATCAATGTCGGATTGGAAATCAACCAAGTCATCAGGAGCAGAGATAGGCTTGAAGAGAGTAGTATCGTCTGCATAAAGAACAAGAGAACTGTTTAAAGAAAAGGAAGAAAGACACAAGTCATTAACATAGACAAGAAACAACAGAGGCCCCAGGACAGAGCCCTGGGGAACTCCAGAAAGCACAGGAACAGATTGTGAGTCCACACCACGGATAGCAACCAACTGGGACCTGTTGGACAGGTAAGACCTGAACCAAGAGAGGAGTGGACCGGAAATACCAACAGCTCGGAGTTTATGGAGCAGAGGGCTGTGGGGGACGCGGTCAAAGGCTTTGGATAGGTCAAAAAGAGCCATGGCGATGCTTTTGCGATCCTCAAGGTGATTGTACCATTCATAAAGAGCAGTTGAGAGTGCATCCGTGGTGGAAGACTTGGGTAAAAAACCAAACTGTCTGTTTGTGAGAATATTATTGTTGATGAGATGCTGCAAAACTTGACTATGAATAACCTTTTCCAGAAGCTTACTGCAAATTGGTTGCAAAGAGATAGGTCTGTAGTTAGAGGCAGCGTGAGGATCCCCAGACTTGAAAACAGGGATCACTCGAGACAGTTTCCATGCATCAGGAATACGGCCAGTTATGAGACTCAAGTTGAAAATATCAGAAAGAATAGGCGAGACAGTAACCACAGTGTGTTTCAACATGAGGCTTGTGATTCCATCAATCCCAGCGGCTGAGTTGTTGTTAAGCTTGGAGATTAAGGGGTGGATGTCATCGCTGGAACAACTGCAAAGAGAGATAAAGGAAGATATGTCATAATGGAGAGATGGAATGTCAGAAATATTGGAGTCATTGAAGCATTCGGAAAAGAAATTACAAAAAATATTGGCAATCTCAGCCGAGTGGTACCAGAAGTGCCGTTATGGTGAACACTATCAGGAATTGGAGATTTACCTGACCTGGACTTGCAATAACTCCAAAAACGTTTGCTAGGAGAATCATTGTCAAGGAGATTGTCAAAGAAAGATTGTTTAGCATACTTAAGTTCATTACTTAATTTGTTTCTGATAGTTTTGTATTTGGCATAGAGTTCATCATTTTTTTTTTTTTTTTTTTTTCTGAAAAGAATATGTTTCTTATGACACATTTTTACGCAAGTCCCCATTTAACCAAGGTGGATTTTTGATTTGCATGAGACAGTCTTTTGAGGGACACATTCCGTGATAACGTCAATGAAAAAAGAATGGAAATGATTCCATGCACTATCAACATCCTCCCTTTGGTGAGTTGGTAAGTGGACAATATATAATTGGCCTTTTCCCAGTCGGCTTTGCTGTATTGCCAGATTTTGCGGCATACAACGTCGGGTTTGGTTAGCTGAATATCAAGACTGCAGTGAATAACAGAATGATAACAAGCACCAACAGGAGGAAGGTAATTGACATTGATAATCAAATCAGGATCATTACAATATATGTGATCAATGAGAGAGGGAGTAGTGTTGGGTGCGTGGTAAGTTGGCTCAGAGACAGATTGATGGAGGTTATGAGCAGACATAAAATCAGAGATATCATTGAACAGATAGTGGGATTGGTCCAAGAGGTTGACATTGAAGTCACCTATGACAATAATCTTATGGCTAGCTCCAATGGGCAAACTGGATCCAGAAGTAAGAGCTAAGCTATTGCTCAATATGGGAATAGTGTTTATGTTACGACGAGGAGGGCGATAATAACAGCAAATCTTAATATGGACACTGCCAACTTTGCACTCAACCCACACCATTTCACAATTTTCATCAATCAAATTAGAACATAACTTTGGTTTAAGAGAGTCATGAATAAGAAGACATACGCCACCGCCTCTAGACGGGCGGTCATGTCTAAAAACTTGATAGCAGTTATTCATAGAAAGTTCAGAGTCACTAATATTTTCGTTCAGCCACGATTCGGATATGCCAATAATCGTTGGTATAGGATTCAAATTGAATATTACGTTAGTGAGTTCATCGACCTTATTGACTATGCTTCCTGCGTTCAACAGGAGCAGAGTGACAATTAAAATTAAAGTTTACATCTAAACTAGAGTCACTAATGTTGGAAGAGTTCAATGAGTCAATTGAATGATCAGAGAGAGTTGTATCCGCAAATGGTAAAACACGGGCGACACAAGGTGAACATGGTAGTGATAGTGAGCACTTCAGATGCAACGGATTCCCACAAACGGAGCATGATGAACGTCGGTGATCACGTCTGATGGTCCGGTCGCAATTGGCACAGGAAACTTTTGGGTTGTCAGGGCCTGGATTGGCCTCGATATCCCCGCTACGAAGAATAGCTTGAAAGGTTGCAAGCGAGTTAGCATAGTAGGAATATCTACTCTTGGTAAATTTAGGCATAGGCCTAACAGTAACAGAAGCATTGTAGACATTAACTGTAGTATAAACTGTGTAATTGTCAGATAGAGGGCTTGAGGTGGTACCAGTAGTAGTTAGGTTATTTACCTCATGGTCACACAATGAAGATGTCCATATGATGAGCACAAACAAGGTGATTAAGTAGTAGTTACCCATCATTAAGAAAGGGAATTATTGATCCGTTGAGATTCAATCAATGAAGCTTAGCTGCCAGTGACCACTACAGTGAACAGTGCACAGTAGCCTACTAATACTAATAGACCAGCAGCACAGTAGAAACTGGATGAGAAATTAATGAATTTCATGGAGAAACGATGACGGATTTCTCCTAAAACAGTCCAGAACCGTCCCTGCAGCACACAAATTAGATGACCAAAAGTTAGCAAGCAAAAACCGTCACTATCAACCCAAAACAAGGTGACAGCAACAAGAGCATGTCAGGAGGCATCTACCCTCTCCAGGGTTGCCAGTTACGGCACAACTAGTGTAGAAAACAGTTTCATACTTGAGAACAGAACATCCGAATTTCTTCGGGTTTTCGCACGATCATACATTGAAACTATAAGCTATCAAAACTGGTGACTTTGAACTAGCTGATTGACTAGCTGACGTCATTATACAGTCTCTTTTACAAGGCTTCCGTGCACGGGTCAATGTAGGGTCAATTCCTATGAGGACATTTTTGGAGTGACAATCAATGAACCATGGTAGAGGCTCATAACCATCGTGGAGATCAATAGCTTGGCTGAAGTGGCTGGTCAATTCAAGTTTGGTGACTTATTGAATAGAGGTAACGGGATAATCTCCACTTAGGAGATTAGAATTCTGGCGATCATTCTCCATTTATTTATATACCTCCATGGTATGGCTATATCTCAAAATAAATATTTCCGAGTTGCGACTGATTTTGATTGATCGCATCACAAATGTGTCTCTGAGAAGTTTTAAGATCATGTTTCATTGTATCTACAAAAGAAAACTACAGGTGCAGGGGAACAGAAACATACTTCATCTTTAAATTTAGTTTGGGCACTCACCTTCGAAAAGAGCACGACAATGGCAATTATAGCTGCAAGAAGTAACACGGCAAGGACCACAACTGGAGCAACCAAAGTTGAATTGGCATTCATAAGTGACGATTTAGCTGCTGTACCTGAATTGGAACCAACTGAAATATAATTGCATTTATCATTTTAAATTTAACATCAAGTTATGATGATATTCTTGTTGATACATTTATTTTGCTTTAGACCTTAAACCTTATAGAGAAAACCTTAGAGAAAACCATGTCACCCAGCAGGAGATATTTCTGTAAAAGATTTGAAGTAGAATTGCTGAACATATCTTCCAACATATTTGTTCACGACTAGAGTGGGTATCCATAATACTTGCAGGTCAACAATGGTTTGCCTTTTCTACATATTTTCTTATGTTATTGGTGGTTTTTGTTGGTGTTGTTGTAAATATAGACATCTTTTATCTAAACTTTTGGTGCATGTTTCCTCAGGATGTCCCCCTTCACTTACTTGATACTCCTACTTGAATTAATAAACTAGCATAGCTCCCAATACCAGCCACAGTTGTACCTGCAACACCAAAATTATAGTACCCTGGTGCCAACCCTGAGATGTCAATGGTGACTGATGTTGTGGTCAAGTCATCTTCATCAATGATGTTGGTACCAAAGACAAGTTGATAGTGATACCCAAGGATTACACCATTTCTGCCAGTACAAGGAATCCCATCCCATGTGATGGTACGGGTTGTGTCTGAGCCGGCAGTTATTCTAACATTACCAGGAGGTGAACTTGGTGCTGAAATGTAAATGTGGTGTTTTTTTTTGTTAGTAATAAATTATCTGAATGAAGGTCCTGTGGGGCCTAACTCTAAACCTTAACTACAGAATACAATGCAGAAAATGGCATTACCTGATTCTGGAGTCTTCTGTGTTATTCCTGTGATGGGACCACCATCAATAGGCTCTACCTGTATGTTGTAAGAGTAGAATGGTCTCACATGACATAAATATGACAGGTAGCTGGTTCTATCCCTCACTATAATAGGCCCATGTTCAGCCAACAGATACTGACACTTGTCTGTTTGTCTAGTATTCCCCTCGCATGTGACCTCATATGTATCTACATTTACAGGTGGACATCCTTTTACTGGTTCCATCCATGTTATATTGATCTGTGTTTCAGATAGAGAGGAAACTTGTAGATTTTGAACTGTGCCTGGTGGATCTGAAAAGAATGCAATCAAACAGATAAATCAGCAAACAAAAGAAATAAATATACACACTCAAACAAACAAGGGAAAATATCTTTATACATTAATAACCACAAGTGTTGCAAAATATGGGACAGATTAGACTGGGCTTCTAATGTTAATTATTTATTTATTTGTACGCTGCTATTTAATTAGATGAAGACCAAGTCAAAATCCTACACACTAGGTATTTGCTGTCATAGTGTGACGTCAAAATCGATCATTGCCAGGTCAACTAGTTTGCACTATCTGTGTTCGGAACCATGATCAAAATGATCACAACATAAAGTCTATGAGTTGCTAACAGGTGTGAACACCAAGTGTGAACAAATAATTAAGGTATGACATATTCTCTAGGACGGCGAATTAAAGTCATGTCATAAATTGTTTTCCACTTTGTACTACTCATTTCTTTGGAGACTGAAACTTTCAAGGTCATTATGTGAAAATTTACCAGAATTTGTTCTTTCATTGAATGAGAGCCCAGGTATTCCTTTTCCTGCACCATTCTTGTCTGCTACCTGTACTTTGTACCAGGTTCCACAGCTGAGACCAGTGACACGTTCACCTGGTTTTCCATCAAACGTCATTGGTGTGAATACTGCTTCATTGACGCGTTGACCATCTTCTAAATACATCAACTGGTATTCATAATCAGTGATGTTAACATGTCTTGAGCCAGTTTTGATCTCATCCCAGTAAAAGTCTATATGTGTTTTAGACACATTATAAGTCTGAATGTATGGTCCTTGATCTGGTACTGTAAATGGCAAGAGAAGAGGAGTTGGTTGTGTTATAATAATGTAAGGAAACAAGACAACTGTCTTGTTAATAAAGCAACAAGAAGCAATAAGGGTCTTGTTGTGGTTGTTGACAAAGGATATTATACAATATCATTAGAGATATGGTAGGTCAGAAAGGTGGAAAAGTGGATAATCATAAATGGTATTTTTGTTTATTGGCATCAAAACATACTAATTTAGTATTGAACTACAGCATATTTGTAACTTTCGAAGAATGATTTGATTATTGTTGTGTGTCTGCTTTTGTTTCCATTTGCATGTGTGGTGTGTGTTTATGTGTGTAAACTAGTAATGTAAATCTCATGATGTCTTCTCACATAGTTCACATGTATCCTGACACCTACCTGATATTCCTAGATTAGCGTAGCTCCCTATACCAGCCAGAGTTCTACCTGCAACAGCAAAACCATAGTACCTTGGTGCCAACCCTGTGATGTCAATGGTGACTGATGTTTTGGTCAAGTCATCTTCTTCCACGATGTTTGCACCAAAGAGAAGTTGATAGTGATAGCCAAGGATTACACCATTCCTGCCTGCACAAGGAATCTCATCCCATGTGATGGTATGGGTTGTGTCTGAGCCGGCAGTTATTCTGACATTACCAGGAGGTGAACTTGGTGCTGAAATGTAAATGCGACTTGGATAATTAATTCTTGCCCGTAATTATGATTTTTGCACTAATGTTTTTTCTTAACCATTTCAAAAATTTGGGAAATTATTTTGCTCTTTGAATTTTTGTTATTTGTAAGCTGCCACACCTAGTGATAAGGCTTGTAATATTTGGACACATTCAATGGCACTATAATTAAGAAATAAAGGGTAATGCAGTATCCTTTTACACCCGAATAATGTGTCAGACGCAATAAAGATGTAAATAATGGGTAGGGGTAAGTGACAGCGTATATCACAGAAATATGGTATGCGTAACCAAGGGTAATGCTATGCATAGAATGTGTCTTAGCGCTTGACCCATTTATTATGACCCATTTTGAGAAAATGTAAGAGCCATTGGACATCAATTAAAATTGACATGCAAAATTGACATTCAAAATAGAACAAACAAATTGACATGCGTTTGCATTGATCCACTAGACAAATGAAACATATGCCATTACCTTAAGGGCTGGGGTATGAACGTTTGGACAGTATATATTGTGGGACATTAGAGCACATCAGACATATCGAATTGCATTCTGAATACGAAGAATGTCATTCTGATATCAAATAATTTAGATTTTTGAAATTAGCAATTTAATACACATTTTATGGCAAATCATTAAAATTGATATTTTTGATATTTAACAGCACTTGAAGTAAACTTTATAAATCTGATGATTTATACTTAAAGTGTATGTAGGTGGGATGAAAAGCCGACGATCAATTGAAAATTTTGACCTTTCGTATTGAAGATATGGACTTTTTTTCCAAAACACCAAAAAAAATTAGGTCTTTTTGGGAAAAAAATCCATATCTTCAATATGAAAGGTCAAAATTTTCAATTGATCGTCGGATTTCCCCCCTGCTACATACACTTTAAGAATATGTCATTAGATTTATATAATTTACTTCGAGGACTGTTATATATCAAAAATTTGAAAAATATCAAATTTTTATAATTTGTCATAAAATTTAGTATTATATTGTAATTTTCAAAAAATGAAAATTATTTGATATCAGAAAGACATGCTTCGTATTCAGAATGCAATTTGATAGGTCTGAGGTGCTCTCATGTACCACAAAAAATACTGTCGAAACGCAATAAACGCTTCATTTTAGATCCCTTAAGCACCAGAGGAAAACATGATTTGGGAAGCCAAAACACGCACCACGGTTTTCCAAAAACCGCAAAAGAAAGTTAATGTTATAGACCCTAAATCTCTTGTTATTCAAGGTTGGAACCAGAGAAAATCTAATTTAAAAAACAAAACAAAACAACTAAAAGTTCTGATGTTTTTATTCAAAGCTGGATAAAGTTGTACATTTTAAATACTGTTGCTTCTATTGAACAGCCTGGGACATATTGAATTAACATGCATTGCTAGCTGTTCAATAGAAGCAAAAGTATTTAAAATGTACAACTTTATCCAGCTTTGAATAAAAACCTCAGAACTTTTAGTTATTTTTTAATAGCAGTATTTCTCTGGTTCCAACCTTGAATAACAATAAAGTTAGGGTCTATAACTTTAAAAAAAATATTTAAAAATTATAAATTATAAAAAAAACAAACATAAAAAAAAACCCATAAAATAAAAAAACGCAATTGCACCCAAAAAATGCAATTGAGGCCTTGAATACCACGATCGTATTTTCCTCCGGTGCTTACATTACCTGATTGTGGAGTATCCTTTGTTATTTCTGTGATTGGACCACCATCAACAGGCTCTACCTTTATGTTGTAAGAGAAGTATGGCCTCACATAACACACATATGACAGGTTGCTGGTTCTGTCCCTCACTGAAAGTTTAGGCAAAAGATGCAGACACTTGTCTTCAAGTCTGGTGTTCCCCTCGCATGTGACCTCATATGTATCAACATTTACAGCTGGACATCCTTTTTCTGGTTCCATCCATGTTATATTGATCTGTTTTGCAGGTTCAGAGGAAAGTTGTAAATTTTGAACACTGCCTGGTGGATCTGAGAAGAAGCAAACAAACAAATTTACTAATAAACAAATGCATGAATGTTGCCAAGTTGAGTAAATATCTGAAATGTTTCGACAGATTAGACTGCAGAACTCAGTCAATTGTTTATCTGTTGGTCAGTATATGACTAACAAGACGGAGCCTTACTACATGTAATAAGTTGGTTTTCCGAAAAAGCATACCTCACAGTTGTGTGGAGGAAACTATGGAGAATGTGCTGGTCTTTTGCCCAAGATATTTGCAAAGCAGCCTAGAGTTGTTGTGTGAGAACCACATTGATTAACATTGTCCACTGGTATTAAGGATTTTTTTGTTAAATTTATCTATTTCTTAATACTTTGATGTATAGAATTCTGTGAAATTTTACCGGAATTTGTTCTTTCATCAAGTGGAAACCAAGGTGTCCCTGTTCCTGCACCATTCACTCCAGCTACCTGCAGTTGGTACCAGGTTCCACAACTGAGGCCAGTGACACGCACACCTGGTTTTCCATCAAACGCCATTGGTGTGAATACTGCTTCACTTACAGGTTGACCATCTTCTGAATATGTCAACTGGTATTCGTAACCTATGATGTTACCATATCTCTGGTCACTTTCAATTTCATCCCAGTAAAAGTCCAAATGTGTTTTTGATGTATTGTAGGTCTGAATATGTAGTCCTGCTTCTGGTGCTGCAAATTACAAGAGAAAATGACTTGGTTGTTGTATAACAATTTCAAAATATGTGAGGAGACAGGATAAGATGAGATTGATGGTGACAAATGCATATATGGTAGATGTGAATTAAGCATGAGGGCTGTAAACACTCAGGAAGTAGTGTAGGCCTATTGCAGTCCATGGTTTCCAGTGTTAACACATAGGTGAGGTGGATTTGTGTGTGAACCAATGAGGTAGAATCAAAGAGTACCGACTCTGTCATGTTTGATTGTTGCTCACAGAGGCAAATTGATGTACTTCCACATTATTTTGCTACATGTAAGTATTATGACTAGCAAACTCTGCTTCTAAGTGTGGGGTTTTGTAAGGCATTATAGTTTAAAAAGCATGCTTAATCTTAAAGTTTTTGTTCAATTCCACACTCTTGCTGATAAGTGCCATAGCACTATGCCCTCCGTGAGTGACAATGGCAGATTTGGGTCATTATTTCTCAAATCACCCAAAAAAAATATGATTTTACACCTCACCCCCTTCAAATTTGTTCAAAATTGGTATACAGGGTGATTTTGGCTGGCAAAGCTCAAATTCCAAATTTTAGCTTAATCGGACGTACCGTTTTCGCGCTATGCCCGCCCATTTTTCGCGATTTCGGCGAAAAATGGCGCGCCCATCAATATTGTCGCGACCATATCTCCGTAACCGTAGGTCCTACTGAGCTGAAATTGGTGTCATTTTTTAGCTAATCTCTCAAAGAATCCAAATCTACTATCATTTAGTGTGTAGGAGGAAGAGAAAAGATATGACCTTTTTTTCTTTACTTTGACCTTGAATTTGACCTTGTTGCTTACGTGACCATGGTGGCGAATTTGCGTTGGAATTATACCTCCATATGTTGTCTACATAATATCAAAAAATTGGAGGGTAATATTTTTGTTTTCTTGCTAGGCTTTCATAAAGCAAGCATGTGGTTGAAAAACTGTAATTTTGCATGTAGGCTCAGTATATTGTACACATGATACTATTATAATATAGGCCAATTGTATATAGGCCTATATGTACATGCATTAAATACATATGTTTTCACCTGCATGCTTGCTTTGTGATAGCCTAGCAAAAAATCAAAAAACATTACCCTCCAATTTTTGATATTTGTAGACAACATATGGGGGTATAATTCCAACGCAAATTCGCCTCGCGGTCACGTGGGCAACAAGGTCAAATTCAAGGTCGAAGTTCAGAAACAAAGGTCACAAATTTTCTCTTACTCCTACATACAAAATGATAGCCGAAATCGCAAAAAATGGGCGGGGCATAGCGCGAAAACCGTACGTCCTATTAAGCTAAAATTTGAAATTTGAGCTTTGCCAGCCAAAATCACCCTGTATACCAATTTTGAACAAATTTGAAGCGGGTGAGGTGTTTCCCATTGGGTGAATTGAGAAATAATGACCCATTTACTCTAGCATTTAGTATGAAGCAATTTTTGAGTTGGTAATCTTTGGGTTTATCTTTGGTATAAACACTTACCCGGTGTTCCTACTTGAATTAATAAACTAGCATAGCTCCCAATACCAGCCACAGTTCTACCTGCAACAGCAAAACCATAGTACCCTGGTACCAACCCTGTGATGTCAATGGTGACTGATGTTGTGGTCAAGTCATCTTCATCAATGATGTTGGTTCCAAAGAGAAGTTGATAGTGATACCCAAGGATTACACCATTCCTGCCAGTGCAAGGAATCTCATCCCATGTGATGGTATGGGTTGTGTCTGAGCCGGCAGTTATTCTGACATTAACAGGATGGGAACTTGGTGCTGAAATGAAATTAGATTTTCTTTTTATGCCTTCAATAAAGATAACTGTGTAGACATGAAGTTCATGTGGGGTATTTGCATTCAGCTGAGAGGACAATGACAGAAGCTCGCGCTCACTTTGGAGATGCATTGAGCCCCTAAATTGATAATTCTGGAGGTATGCTTCTTGCTATGAATACTAAAGGGAAGACTATGTTTCAGATCTTCAGAAAATGGATGCACATGTACATGTACTTATTTGTATATCATAGTACAGCTCATACCATCAAATTTATGTACTAGCTCCAGCAGAACTGACTTTTTAATGTCAGTTCTGCTGGAGCTGTAGTACTCTTTATTATCTTGACCGTACCTGATTGTGGTGTATCTTGCATTATATTTGCACCTGCACCAGTGCCAACACCAATAGGGTCCACCTGTATGTTGTAAGAAAAGAATGGTCTCACATGACACACATATGATAGGCTGCTGGTTCTATCCATCACTGTATGTGAAGACAACAGATGCTGACACTTTCCTTCAAGTCTAGTGTTCCCCTCACATGTGACCTCATATGCATCTACATTTACAGCTGGGCATCCCTTGTCTGGTTTCATCCATGTTATTTTGATCTGTGTTGCAGGTTCAGAGGATAGTTGTATATTTTCAACATTGCCTGGTGGATCTGAAAAGATAAACAAAACAGACAAAATATGCACCCCGATTTTCGAAAAACTACAAAAATCTTTTAAAGATTTTTTTCCCAAATGTCAAAAAGTGCATTTGGAACCAAAATACATGACATTATGCAATTGCTTATTCTTAGCAGGTTAATGGTTTATTTCCCTTTCTTTGTTTGTGTGGGGGTGCATGTGTATGTTAAGTACATTTGGAAAAAATAATTTGTAAATTTTACCATAATGTGTGCTTATATATCTCAAAGAATTGGGTCCTCTTCCTGCACCATTCACTGCTGCTACCTGTATATCATAATGGGTTCCACAACTGAGACCAGTGACACGTACACCTGGCTTTCCATCAAACATCATTGGCATGAATACTGCTTCACTTACAGGTTGACCATCATCATCATTTGTCAGCTGGTATTCATAACCTGTTATGTTACCATATCTAGAGCCACATGGTCTCTCATCCCAGTTCAAGTCTATATGTGTTTTAGACACATTGTAAATCTGTATGTCTGGTCCTTGATCTGGTACTGCAAATGACACAAAAAGAGTTGGATATATGGTATAATAATATCAAACAATGTGGGGAGGCAGGACAAGATGAGATGGGTGAGGACAAATTCCAATGTTATGTGGTAGAAGGTGAAGTATGTTTTGGGGCTGTAAAACAATCAGGATTTTTTTTGCCACTTGGCAGTTGCATGGACCAAATATGGAGAAAATATTGAGCTCTGGTTCAGTGTCCTCTGATACCCATTGAGATAGCCCAATAGAGTGGCCGTAACATATGGAAAACTTTTGCCCTAATTTGTGCATTAGCTATTTGTTTGTAACACTCAGTGTGTGTGTGACCTTTTTGTAGGCCTACACGACGACCTAATTGCACGGCTCATGAGCACTGCTCAGATAAGTGGACCATTCATTCCACTTTACCAAATGGATCCTAAACATTAGCGTAACAGAGTGAGTTAGGCCTATAGCAGGAAGTATAAGCGTCGACAAACACATCCCCGTGTCGTAAAGTGTTGTGGCCCAAATCATGGGTCAAATAATCGAAAAGTCGCCCAATTTTCTCTTTACCATTGGTTTCTATGGGACAGGAAACTATCGGAAGTCGCGGGAGACAATGTTGAAAAGTCGTCCAAATTTTTTCTTAACCATTGGTTTCTATGGGACCGGAAATTGTCAAAAGTCGCGGGAAAATCTTCAAAAAGTCGCCCAATTGGGCTACCAAATCGCTGGTTTGGCAAAACCCTGGAGACACGGTCCTCGTGATTGGACAAGTTTTGCCCACCTCTTCCCATGAACCAATCACGAAGTGTGTTATATCACTGGAAAGAGAATATTATGTAGATTTTGATTCCGTCCGACGACCTCACATTTGACAGATAATTTAATTTTGCTGATGAATTTAGGGCAGGCAACCCGCAGAAAATCGTCAAAAACAGGCACTGTCCTCATTGAAGCTTGAAAAAAATGACCAAACGAAATCAAAATTGCCCACCGGTTCCCGTCATTGGATATAATCAAATTTAGGCTTATTTGAAAGAAGAAGTGTTATATTTTATGAAACCGTCCGACGATTATAAGAAAGTTTATTTTAAAAGCCATCAACAGCAAAAGTTTTGTCAAAAACGAAAAATGCGCCGACGGAATCCCGTGCTTAATGAACCAATTAGGCCTGTGTTGAGCTGATGCGCGCAAGTTTTGCATATGGAAGGCACACTAATGCTTGAGCTCTTCAAGGGGTGTCATGATCTGCAAACTGAGCTAGTTCTAACTAATATTGCCTCGCATTACAGATGGCAATCTCTAGACCTCATCACATAGTGTCCTGTGTATTGTATTGTTTTTCTTCAGGCTTCAGCTGACATAGATTACCAAACCTATTGTCATTTAAAGTTGAAATGACTTGCTGTGTCAAATTTCAAAGTAATTGTCCAAACATTTCCATGGAACTGAAGATTCTAAGTTCTTCCACTCTATTCTTAGCTAATAGGAGCCTGCCATAGCTTCAGATTTTGTCTCTTCTGACTTTTTCAGTATATTATCCCGATGTATCTTGGTGGTCATAAGAACGTATTAGGCCTATAGTCTGACCCATGTACACCATGGAAGGTGCTACATCAGATAAATGTTGGGCAACTTTATAAATATTATGAATTAATTTAGATCCAAACATGGACAGTAGCAGTGTACAAGTCCATTTAAAAGCTTATTTTTGTCACACTGTAGTTCTTGAATCTGTGTTGATGATAGCATTGCAGTTAGTGATAATCAACACTCACCTATTTCACCTGTTGTGACGGATGTACTTTGTTCATACCCATAGGATTCAAATTCCCTTGATTGTATGGTCACATTATAGATAGAATAAGCATACAAATTGTACAGGATATCAGAATATCTGTAAAGCCCAGAAATGTATATTTTCGCATAATCCCATCTACTCCAGGACTGGTACAATGGATACTGCTGTTGAAATGGCCACTGTTGGCTTCCATCTCCTGTATCACATTGGTCTATGTTGGTCAGCTGATAGGTTATCTGGAACTCATTGTTATCTGCATCACATTCCCAGGAGACATGTAACTGCCTGGCTGGAGAGGATGGATCAGGAGTCACTTCAAAATGTTGTATTGTACATAGACCTGTAAGAAATAAAGTGATGCTTATTTACTCCATTAAAAATATGTGTAGATTGGCTCCCGGGATTGGCTTCCATCTCTCCACATAAAATAGAGTGAGAGGTGTCATACAAATGGCCAAGCACATGGCCATATGATGTGTAAATTACATCTTTGTGAAATTACAAAAGTCCCAGCAAACATGATTTTATAGGGCCTGTGTGTTATAAGCATGTTTTAGTTTTAGCCAAAACATTTTTTTTATAACCTGATATTCAAATGTTATTAAAATAACATTTTCTATAATTATAAAGGCCGTGAAATGAAAACCTTTTACTTCTTCTATGAAAATACAGTACAACAACATCAAAATGTTATTGTAAAACTTTTTTTGCACAACTGTTTTTGAATATTATTAAAATGTTTTATACCCTTTATATAAACTGACATTTTTTGATCCAACCAGATCCAAGAAGGCAAATTTTTGAAAATTGAATTAGGTGTGATGGGTTTTCAGTCTGAAGAGTAAAACATCAATAAAATGTGAGTTACAAGCATTGGTTTATCTTGGGATTGCACTAAAATCACAAAATATGAAGCAGTTTTTGAGTTTTTGAAATTTTAGTGTGGTCTCATAGGAAAAGTCACAGAATCATTTTGAGACCCACTCCTTTATTTTTATAGATTAACATGATTAATAAGTTAAAAAAAGGTTAGTATAATTGTAAAATGTTACCAAAACGTGTCCTGTCAGTTATCGATCCATAGCTTCCTGTTCCTGCTCCATTTACTCCTGCTACCTGTAGTCGGTACCAGGTTCCAAGACTAAGACCTGTGACACGTACACCTGGTTTTCCATTAAATGCCATTGGTGTGAACACTGCTTCACTGACAAGTTGATTATCTTCTATATATGTCAATTGGTATTCATAACCTGTGACGTTACCATGCCTATTGCCACATGATACATGTATGGGATCCCAGTAAAAGTCTATATGTGTTGTAGATACATTATAAGCCACAATGCTTGGACTTTCTGTTGGTGCTGTAAATAACAAGAGAAGGAGACAGGACAAGATGAAGTGTATGGTGGCTCACATGTAATTTATCTATTGCATTGACCATTTATAGAAAATAAAATGTTTGAAGTTTTGAGCTAATCATACCTACCTACATCTTGCTTATCCTCTTAACTCCGAAGTCAATAAAACTGTGATTGGGGCAAATGCATGGTGTATATTCATGAGGTTATAAGCTGTTAGTACTGATTTTCAGTATTTTATACTGATTTTACTAAAGAACTCTGAACAAGACAGTCCTTAAAAGGGCATGCTCCTGTGTAGGAGGTTTTCCTGCCAAATTATTTTTTGTAGTTTCTATGATATAATCAGCGTGTTTCTACTGAGAAAGCGGTTGCGGGTGAATTGGAGTAAATGTTACCCTGCATTTGCAGCCCAGTAGAAACAACCTGGTGAATGTGAGAGGATTAAAATGCGGGTGAAGTGAATTCATGGTAATGCAAGGTGCTCAGTATAAACACGCTGAATGAGATTTCAAGGCCGTTATTTAGTTATGAAAGAGGGGACCCGATTTGTTTAGGATATGGATTGTCTTCAAACTTACATACAATTTCAAACATCATCCCCATTAATCATCTATATGAGAAAACAACATTTTCTGCATAAATGTGAATAAGCACAATTAACAAGCCAATACGTTTGTACGCATAAATTGCTTTATGGTCATGGTCAGGCATCCAGAAACAACACTTTTCTGTATTCCTGTTGCATGCTTCGCTATACCACTATGCCCATCATTCTTGACAAAATATCTTTTCATTTTAATTTGACCCTGAAATATTTCCTTTTAATTTTGTGCATCATCATGTACATTTCACATTTTTCTTTGATTTTATGATTTTTTTAATGGTATAAAAAAGAAGATTTTTCTTTATTTTATTTTTAATTAATTAATTAATTAATTAAAAATAGATATTGGAGTAAAATGGCTCATTCCTTCCCTATCCAGAATTTCAGAGCATGTCAAAAGTAGTAACCACTATTGGCCTGGTTTTGCCAGCCGATGGCTATATGGTTCGTAGTTCGGCTTTGTATTATACACAAAAGATTATAGCCTACCAGTATTGGTATGAATTATTTTGTTTTATTTTTATGGTGAAAATGTTTTTAAGTATTGTCTATGATGACATTGAAATTGGGAATCAACACTCACCTATTTCACCTGTTGTGACTGTTGTACTTTGTTCATACCCATAGGATTCTAATTCCCGTGATTGTATGGTCACATTGTAGGTAGAATAAACATACAAATTATTCAAGAATGTGGAATATCTGTATACATCAGTAAAGTGCATTTTTGCATCATGCCATGAACTCCATCCTCTAATGGACTGGCGGTTAAACGGATACCCCTGGCTTCCATCTCCTGTATCACATTGGTCTATGTTGGTCAGCTGATAGGTTATCTGGAACTCATTGTTATCTGCATCACATTCCCAGGAGACATGTAACTGCCTGGCTGGAGAGGATGGATCAGGAGTCACTTCAAAATGTTGTATTGTACATAGACCTGTAATGAATAATAAGTGAAGCTTATTTTACATATTTGTATAACCAGACATTCAAATGTTTTTTTATATATAATATCTTATACTATTGTATTTGTGTTAATTGTTTTAAGGCTTTTTTTCTGCTATTGTATGTATGTTTGCCTGGATTATCAATAAATCAAATCAAATCAAATGTTATTGAAATAACATTTGAATGTCTGGTTATATGTAAAGGCCATGAAAAAACATAACAACAACATTATAAAATATTGTCGAAATGTTATTTTTCCCAAATTATTTTATCAACTTAAATAACATGTTAGAATGTTTTCAGCAAGTTTCACAAATGTTTTTGAATGTTATTAGAATGTTTCATACCCATAACCTGACGCTTAAAGTTTTTATTTTGTAAATCATTTTGTGTTCAACAACTCTTTCTGTACCTTTGTACAGGAGCCAAGTGTTGTTAATAGATGATGAATCCACAGTCCAGTAGCATATGCACGAATGCAAGGTTACGTGTTACGCACAAGCGAGTAAAAGTGGTCATGCCTGGAACACATGCGTAAACATGAACTCTCTCTTATGTTGGTGGTAGCAGCTAAATATTAATTCTTTAGTTTTTTTTTTTGCTGATATCGAGAGAAATCATCAAGATCTTCTAAGCTTGAGTGGCAATGACAAACACAGACATTTGGAATGAAAGAAAGAATCATGTGAATTAGACATCTTTAGCTTTTCTTCATTGTTTAAAGGTATTCAATCATGTTTCACTGTTGTCATCACCAATTAACAACTCGAGTTTAGCGCGCCTGCATGGTTGACTTCGCTCTGGCAGCTTTAGCTGTCTGAGAGAAGTAAACCACTCAGATGATGCAGATGCTTCGTTGTTAATCGGTGATGAACAACGGTGAAACAGCCTTGAATCTATAGGTGGCACAATGTGATCCTACCAGATCAAAGTAGGGGATGAAATCAAAACTCGACAGCCGGTTCCGTCCGGTTGCTATTGTTCTAAACAATGGCAACCGGACGGAACCCCCGATCAACCGCCAGTCAAGTTTTGATTTCATCCCTAGGCAAATTTGTGAAAATTCCTGTCTGAAGAAGCCACCACTATAGTGGTGAATCGTCATTTAAATTCGAGTAAACAACATTTTAATCTCAAAGATGGAGAAGTTTTCACATTTAGGATTCTCAGAGGAGAAGTCACACAATCACTTTCAGATGCTCTTCCATTTACATTACAAAAAAGTTAGTATAATTGTAAAATGTTACCAAAACGTGTCCAAGCAGTTATCGATCCATAGCTTCCTGTTCCTGCACCATTTACTCCTGCTACCTGTAATATGTATGAGGTTCCACTACTAAGACCAGTGACACGTACACCTGGTTTTCCATCAAACGTCATTGGTGTGAACACTGCTTCACTGACAGGTTGACCATCCTCTGAATATGTCATCTGGTATTCATAACCTGTTATGTTACCATGCCTATTGCCACATGATACATGTCTTTGATCCCAGAAAATGTCTATATGTGTTGTAGATACATTTTTCGTCAGAATGTATGGTATGTAACTTAGTACTGTAATTGAAAAGAAAAGGAGCTAACATTGTCAAACAATGTGAGGAGCCAGGACAAGATGAGATTCATGAAATGTATCAGTTGCATTCACCATTTGTTACCATCTACCACAAACCAGCCATAAAGTGGGCAAATTGTATTCTGACTTACAGTGTAAAATGTGCATGAAGGTTGTATTCATAAGTACCTCAAGTTGGTGCTACATGTATCTCCTTTTGCTAGTTAAGTGCTAGTCAAACACCTTTTAAACCAATCAATAATCCTATTGTTGAAGAGGATAATAAGCTTCTACCTATGTCTATAGAATTCTTAAATAGCTCTAGTCTTTGTTTGCTTTGGCTAAATCCTGTTCAAGTGTGGCCGGGTTACAAAGCATTGCATTTTGTCTAGGTATGTATAACCAACAATCAACAATGAGAGGACATTCATGAACCTTGTTGACTTGGGATGATTTGAAATGACCGCCAATTATGACTGTTTGATATTTATTACCAGCAATGTGGAAATGAGACACATGTAGAACCTAAATAAGGTACCATTTTGTTGAAGGAGCAAAGTTCAACAAACCATAACCCCACTTCTGGATATCGTTTGAAATCAAATGATATACCATTTTAAAGCTTATGATACCGTATATATTTTCTAAAAACTAAATAAAACAAAATTGACCGGGGCCGACTTTACGGCTGGTTTGTGGTGGACGGTCACATTTATGGGATTGTGTTGTTGTTGTCAATTTTTTTTCTTCAAAAACTACCAAGTCCCCCCCACCCTTGATATCAAATGGTGCGTCCTTAAATTATACACAATCACAGTAGGATTGGGTCAACCAGTCATATGTGTATGTCTGTGACGTCATTGCAATTAGTATCAACACTCACCTTCTTCACCTGTTATTACAGATGTGCTTTGTACAGTCCCAAAGAAACCACTTTGAGAGGATTGTATGGTTACATTGTAGGTAGAGTAAGGATACAAATCATTATTCCTTTGTGTTGGGTCCAGGATTGCGGAATATCTGTAAACACCAGAAAAGTATGTTTCCACATCATCCCATGAACTCCATGTAAAGGACAAGTGATGAAATGGCCACTGTTGGCTTCCATCCCCTGTATCACATTGGTCTCTGTTGATCAGCTGATAGGTTATCTCAAACTCATTGTTGTTTGAGTCACATTCCCATGAGACTTGTAATTGGTTATTAAAAACTGGTGAGGATGGATCAGGAGTCACTTCAAAATTCTGTATTGTACATGGAACTGTAAATAATAATATATTTATTTTATAAAACACCTGGAACCTTGCTTGAAGGTTTATAGGCCATTTGTCATCCAGCAGATGAACCAAAATTGCACTGTTTTTAGTAACATGAATACATTTTGGTTCCATTCAGTATGCTGTTGTTTCAGCATATTATTGAAAGCATATAGCTCTAGTGCTAGTATTAAAAGTTTATGCTTACCCACAAGACTTAAACAGAAAATGCAATCTCACATTTCTTGCTGTTAATCTTGTTTTTCTTTAGTGCTTTTCTCGCTTTTAAGGTTGTTCGTACAGTTAAATCAGGCTTGCAGCAATTAAATAGCCACAATAGCAAATTAGAATTGTGTATTGAGTTAAAAATTAAAGATAAGTCTTCACTCCATCTATTTTAGAGTTTTATAAAAATTGGACCATTTCTTATGTATTTCATTATTTTTTGAAAAGTACCTGAATTTTCCACATTTTAAAATTGTTTAGCCTACATGGAGTGTGCTATGGTTTCCACAGTTTCAGGGATGGTGTATATAAGCTCAATACCTAAATTCTCTCGCCAGCTCTTTTTTAGAAAAAGTACCGTATGAATTTTTTAAAATTTTTTTTTTATATTTTGATTTTAGGGAAATTTAGAACCACATACAACTTGAAATAGAAACACTTAATTAAAAATAAAAAAGCAAAGCACTAACCTTACCATTAAATATCTTGGACAAAATCACAATAAAAGTAGCATTTTTACAATAAATAATCAAAAACCAAATTTATGCTGTGGGTACTGTAAAAGTGGAAATTTTTACAGTACATTTATTTTCGCACTTTTTGCGCACAACACAGCTACCGCAAAAATAAAAACACACAAATATGTCCTTTTAATGTAGCCCTATAGGTCTTTGTAAGAAAATTCAAAATTGGGAAAACAAATAATGTATCATAGTTAAAAATCAGCAAGGTGCGAAAAATTACATATATTTGTATTTTGGCCACCCTACATTGTGATGGCTACCCCACATTTTCCAACCTTTCTCCATGGGAGAGGTTATCCAAACAAGAATGTTATTCTGTCCATCAACCTCAGCTTTGGTCCTGATAGACATCTTGCCCTGCAAAATGACTTTCCTAATAGGCATCTTCTTGCAATATGCCTGAAGTGAGTTAGTTGCCTCAAGAAGTCTCTTCTTAAGCCCGTCATCCTCCAGTACACTAGCATTATTTTTATCGGACATTTGACACATGCATCCAAATTTTTACAACGTGTCTGGAGTTGACGCAATTATGCATGCTAACGGGAAGCCTGGCTACAACCTATAGCAAGGATAGCAAGCAAGCATGGATAGAAGCATGCTGAAGAAACACAAGGGCATGTATAGGAGAAAGAATAATGTATCATTATTATTATTGTAACAAATTAAGTAAAATTGTAAAATTTTACCTAAATGTGTTCCAACAGTTATCCATCTGGAGTTACTTCTTCCTGCTCCATTTGCTCCTACTGCCAGTAGCCAGTATGAGGTTCCATAACTGAGACCAGTGACACGCACACCTGGTTTTCCATCAAAGGTCATGGGTGTGAATACTGCTTCATTGACAGGTTGACCTCCATACCTCTCATAACTCAGCTGGTATTCATAACCTGTGATGTTACCATGTCTAGAGCCACATTGTATCTCAACCAAAAAATCTATCAGTGTTTTAGATGCATTATAAATCTGAATAGATGGTCCTGGATATGATGGTACTGTAGATGACAAGAGAATTCATTATATCATTGGATGTGGTCTATCATTGGGTTATTATTGAATAAGCTGATGGTCACGTGAAGAGTTCAGAGTCATATAAAAGCACATAAAAATATTTAAACCAAAAGAAGATTAATTGATTCAAAATATTTATTACAGGTAGCCTTTGGATAGATCACTTTTTGTATCTGAACTCTTTATGTACTTACTGTCCATTTATTCATAATATGGACATCATGCAATGCTTTCAAAAAAGTCACAATTCAGGAGTTCAAATCTGTCACACTTTGGTGGAATCTGTCTGTAATGTCATTACAGTACTCACCTGATTCACCTGTTACTACTGATGTTCTTTGTATTGTCCCATAGGAATTACTTGCTCGGGATTGGATGGTCACATTGTAGGTAGAATAAGGTTCTAAATCTGAGATTATGATATCATACAGGTAAAGGGATGAATGGACCATTATCACATAGTCTAAAGTATGCCATTCCAAAGCCTGGATGCCAAATAGGTGTTCTTCATTTGCACGATAGTAACATTGGTCCCAGTTGGTGAGCTGATAGGTTATCCTGAACTCATTGTTATCTGCATCACATTCCCATGAAACATTTAACTGTTTGTAATATGAGTTTGGATGACCAGGAACAGAAGTCACTTCAAAATTCTGTATTGTACATTGACCTGTAATAAATAATAAGTGAAGCAAATTACAACCTCCTTATTATTAATTCAGCACAGAATGGGGTTTTTTAACAAACACAAACAGGGAGGAAACTGAACTAGATTTCATAGAAACTAATTTAGCCAGATCCATATGGAAAAGATGTGTAAATGACATTCACATTGGTGAAAATTAATGCTTTTTGTCAAAGCTTAAAGTAGTAAGCTTACTTCAGCCATTTAAATAATTAAATAGTAGAATACTAAAAGCCTATCCCACAATTAAAGTACTACAGGTCTATACCATAATGTCACTTGTACATGGCAAGAAAATGATATTGTATCTTACCATGTGTCACTGTAATGACAGTAATTCCAAAGATGAAGGTTTGGAGGAACAAACATCCAGTCCATGGAAAGAAAGCCATCATAATTTATGAAGAAGTTGAAAGCAACACATACAAACTGATTAGTAGGTTGCGTCCTATGGACCAAGCTGCTTCCAATTCAGTTGCTTTACACTATTGAATGGTCTGATTCATTTTAGTTCCAAGTTTGAGCAGTGAACCTGAACGTAGCATTGTATGTTACAATTTCTACTTTTTTATGGTGAATTCTGTTGATTATACACAGTGATTTGACAGTAGTAATAATATCTAGACCAAAGGTGAAATTTGTTTATTGCAAACTTTTTTTTGCAGTATCCATTAAAGCTAACTGAATTTTTTATTTAAAAAAACACAATTAAAGCCATAATCTTTTAAATGAATTTAGTAATTTATTTCCAAAACTTAATTTTTGGTATATATGTAATGTTTACACATATCCCAACTTAAGGCAGTTGTTACTGAACATGTTCTTCAGGACTGTTATTGAAAATAAAGGCGAATTTCATAGTTCTAGTCAATAAAACTGCACTTACTGTGGGCGTTTGAATCTGTCAGATTCCTTTATCAACACTGATGTTGTTGTGACGACCTTCTGTGTACAACTCGTTGTTGCTTAGCAACTTGGTTGCCAGTTGGTTTCTTCAGGAGATCGTCACAGAAGGTCGTCACAACAACATCAGTGTTGATAAAGGAATCTGACAGATTCCGAAACGTCCACAGTAAGTGCAGTTTTATTGGACTAGAACTATGAAATTCGTCTTTATTTATTAAGGCAGTTGTTATCCAGGAATTGATATGAAATAAAAACAAAGAAGCAGTAGGTTACTGTACTATACATGTAGATAACAAGTTATTTTGTGGGTTATCTTCTGCAAATAGCAAATGGAATCATTGCAATAATTGCGCTGTCCAAAGCCAGTATCACAATTGTTCAGAGTCCCTTTACTTTTATGAAGATAACAACTGCAGTGCTTAAAATCTAGGTAGCCTGCTATCTTCTGAAGATAGCATATGTTAGGTTGAAAGCTGTCACGTTATAGCTGGTCATTGAAATTTATGAGCCATCTAGTGAAGGTAACACAATATGCCCTGCCATGTTTGATAGCCAATAAGAAATGTATTTTGAACAGAGAAGCCATGATGATTATGAATATAATTTAATCTAAGTTAACTTGCTATCTATTGAATATAGCATTATGTTGTGTTGGCATATGAACCGCTATCTCTGGAGAAAATAAATAATTTAGTAGCTATCTAATGATAGCAACAATGTGGCATACTATAAAGAAACAACAACAACAACAACAAAATTGCTTATAAGAAATTATGAACTTAACAAAGCAGCTGTCTACTGAAGATAGCAATTACCTTTAACTAGGTAGCTTGCTGTCTTCTGAAGATAGCATATATCATGTAAAAGGTCAAAAGCATTTACATTGTGCACCATCTAGTGACTATAACAATATTAAAAACCAAGTTGTTATATTGAAATGTATTGGACATAGTAGCCAACAACTGATGATTGCAAATTATTAAAACTAGGTTAACTTGCTATCTACTGAAGATAACAAAAATTAATGTGTGTTATGAGAATGTAAATCATTTTTCTATCAAACTGTTGAAATATGATGTGTTTTCATAACAAAAAATCACTCCAAATCTAAAGATGATGCACAAATATGAACTGAGTTTAGATATTTGAATCAATGATATCCAATGATTTGACACTGCAGGTACAATTATGCAAATCTGTAAAGGAAACCAAATTCCAGCAAATTTGATGTCATTGTTGTAAACTAACAAATCATAATGGAACTTCATTTATCAACACTGCTGTTTTCTTCCATTTTGTAATTTTTTTTCATGTGACAAAAATGCACTTACTCTTTAGTTCTACACTATTCCTTTAAATTTGTTATTTTTTAACACTTTTGCAGAGATCACTGTTACATTGTAGTGCCTGTAAGCAAACATCTACCTTAAAAACGGATGATCACTGCATCTTTTTGCATTCACATAACATGAAATGAAGAAGAAGCTGTTGTTCCCCAGAAAGGATACTATTAGTGAAACAAGTTGAGATATGATAGTTCATTGACCGTACAATCGGATAGCGTGAACATTCCTTGGGAATAAAATCAAATTTCATATTTGTTCAGAAATGACTGAGCTCAAATCATTTGTGTAATGATTGTTGTAATGAAATAAAACTTGTGTCACTTGTACGGATCAGATAATAGAGTGTCAATTGTCATGGCAACCATAATAGATATAACAAAAACTTTGTTATTTTCCTGCAAACATGGTAGAAGCAATTAACATTGTACTTAACAGTAATCTCAATAACTTCTCTAAAAATTCTCTATATTTTTATTGCAGTGTGAGAATGTTACTAATTAAATTACTAAATCATTATTGTTGTTTAACCATTGTAGCTGTTGTTTTGACAGATTAGAGGTTAATAAGTGGGCATCAGTTATTTGGAGGGCATTGTGTGAAAATCTAAACATTTTGCCTTTGGAACTGAGGAATATTCCGTTCCGAGGTGGTCAAAGCAAAATGTTTAGATTTTTCACAATACCCGACATATTACTGATGCGAAGTTATTAACCTCATTCATAACTGTCACTTTCATCTCTTCACTTTACAAAATAACACAATTTTCCTCAAAAATATGAAATTTTTACATTTTGCCTTTCGAAAAATTGATCAGGCTAAAACAGGACGACCAATAACAGATGTGTGAACCACAATCTGTGCAAATATGGTAGCGCACAATCCAATTATGGCGGCTAGCGCTCTTGCAATTTGTTTGACGCACAACACAGCGTGCATGGAGGTTACTAATATTTATGCTGACAGTGTGGAGGTCCACTGTCGATTATTAGTAACCGCGTTCAGCGTTTGCGTTTTGGCAAATAAATAAAAATAAAATGATTGGATCGCATGTATCATGTACATTAATGAGGTTATGAATACGTGTCATATTCCTGTGTATACTGCAATGAAATGAAGTGACCAACAATTTGCTGATATTGTTAACTAAATCAAGTCACATAACTTTAATACTTTGTGTCTGTTATCTTTTCTTACACAGCTGAATCATCACTAGCTCATTTCAAACAACTGAGGGAGCACTTCAGATCGTTAGATGGCCCCGATCGAAACCAATGCACCGCTGCGACACGTCCACGTTGCGTATCCGTCCAGTACAACAATGCCTGCACCAATCTTAAAGATGTGTACGACAAACTCAAGGAATACCATGACAAAGAGGAAGAGGCGGAGTGTAGTATATGCGTTAGTACCACCATGCTGGCGTGCAGCTCCGAGCCGGAAAGGTCCGAGTACGACTTCCAGTTTCCACGGGTAAGATCGTAGGCACATATGTTGGGTTACTTCAGTTGGAATCATACCTCCTATGGAAGTCATGACCTTAATCTCCCACATAGGAGGTGGAGATTTCAAATGGAGTCACCAATTTAGGTAGTCCCATTTGAAATTCACACTCCCTGTGTGGAAGATTAAGGTCATATCTTCCATAAGGGGTGTATGGGTTTCATCGGGAATAGCCATTTGGAAATATGATTGAGATTATTGTTTACTTGATGAATTTCTATTTCTTACTTTACTATTTAATCATAACCTCATGATATGATACTAGTAGGTATGTTACGATTTGACCTGGTTTATTTACACTTTTCAATCAATTCTCTTTATAACAAACACAAAGATTTTGCAAATTCTTACATTCTTAAATTCTCGCAAAAATTCTGACAAAGATTCAAGAAATTCTTGCAGAAATTTGGCAAATTCTCACAAACATTCTGGAAATTCTTACTAAGATTCTCAGAAATGCAAGACATTCTAGTAAACCTCTGTAATTAATTTTCCACAATCAACGGACAATTTTTTAACAAGAACCAGCAAAATTATATCCCTCTTTATAGCAATGTAGGATTCACAAATTTGTGCATTTTCAGGACCCATATATCTGTCTTTGTATCACATCTAGCTTGCTTGGTCAAAATTACCAACTACAGCTTTGATTTGGAGTGAATTATCTCCTCTTTCTTTAAATATTTTTCTTTTTCTTGAAACTGAACCAACTATCACTGCAAAATTGTTAAATATTCATGTATTGCATTTCCACGATTCTATGTTTGTTATCCATCTCACATTTGTTAATAATTATGGGCTCTCCGGGCATGTTTCTATTTTTTTTTGGTCAAAATGTAAAGACATCGTAAGTGCTTTAATACTTTACTGTACTTATGATGTTTTTACATTTTCTCAAATGTGATACATAAACATAACATTGTATCCTGACACAATCCATTAACCTAAATCTACGAATGCAAAGCGTTTGTGAATACTGCAAAGCGTGAAATATTTGCTTGCATGAAAATTTTGTGCATTTTTTGAGCGCCATGGATTCACAAAAACTTTCATGCACTCAAATATTTCTTTTTACTTATAAAGGCCTTTAAGAAAGTGTTTCAATTTTGTGTAAAATACCTGCCTCCCAAAATGGTTCTTTCAAATTGTGAAAAGATTGTTCTGTGAAAATATTGTGTTTTATAATAATCTAAAGGGAGTCTTCTCATCCCCTAATGTTCAGATAAACCAGGTCAGACCGTCAATTTGGTTTGATCACATGGAAATATTGTTTCATTTGTGTTGTACACATTAATGTTTGAAGCATGAGTTGGTGATTGGATGTGCACCATTGATTGAATAATCATGTTCAGGCTAATACATAGTCTGACATTTCTGTGTGTGGTATCATGTTGCGACGAATGTCAAGCTTTCTGTTCACCAGTTTGATTTTCTTTTTTAAATGTTGCAACTTTCTGCTCAAATTATTGAGATTTGTAAGGGTTTTCTTCTTCTCAACACTTGCAACATATTTTTGCAGTGAAAAATGTTGCAGTAAATTAACCGCTGTGTGAATTGGTTGCAATTGTCAAATCACACGCAAAATGCCATACTGTAATATTGGCCCTTGTTGTAAGTATATACATGTATAAGGCTTTATAATGTGCAATGCATTTTAAGTTACGGAATTATGGAAGTTTCTATGAAATTAGTATATAATGAAAATATTTATCTTAAGTTTGCACAGCTGAGTTCCTCCATGTGGTACCACATAATAGTCAAGAGCTACTATCAGGGTAGGTTTTGGGGTACCGACTGGTTATTCATCTATCAGTATTATTGCAGGCAAAGTCCTTAATCTGATAGTGTAATAATAATAATAAAATGATGGCAAATGCAGGTTTTATCGATTCTAAATGAATTCATTCCTTTTTGTAATGGATAACTACAGAAATCCATGTGTTAAATTTGATTAAGCTTTGTACAAATCAAATCTAATTTTGATTGATAGGAAAATCAGAATTGATTCGGGCTGTAGTTAAATATCTGACTTTATGATTCCAAATTTACATAAGAAACCATGAAATTGTCAACTAAGAAAGTGGCAAAATTAATTAATAACTTTTGTGTTCATTTGTTTCTTACTGTCCAATCTTAGCTGGACTGTGTCCTAGGAATTGATGATATTATTGCTTTTCCCAGATATTTTGATGATCATGATTTTACCTATATCATCCGAGCGCAGATAGTAATAGGATGTATTCAGTTATAATTGGACTTCGTCCCTGAGGTTGATGATGCTATTACTTGTCATAGATATTCTTATGATCATAGTTGTACCCAGCTTATATTGAAATAGGCTATGGAGCCTATTAGGAAAGATAAAAGGTTGCGGTCAAGAAACAAGAACAGAAAAATTAAAAATAACAATTTAGCAGTGAAAACCACCCTGAGCAATCTCCCTCGATATAAATGCCCGCTTATAAATCGAAAAACTGTGAAACCCCAACGGAGCGCTTAGCAAAGCGATGCATCTTTTGCAGTTCATTGACCATGTGTGCAGCTCAGCCTTACTATTCTAACTAGGTTATGACTGATAGGGGCCAGCCATTTTGAATTGATGAGACTGTTGCTATGGTAACCATTGAGTCTCATCAGGTGTGAACATAGTCTGTGTGATGATGGGGATCATCGGCTGGAATCAATTGTGGTTTGTGCCAAAGCATGACTGCGGGTTCATTTTTCGTGGGTCACCTATTTCTTGAAAGCTGCTCGCAATTTTTGAAAATGTTAATGATATATCGGCGGTTTTGTCTCAAATTTAGAATCAATTGTAAACTTTGCATATCAATTGCAGACGTGTGATTAATATAAGACTGGGTGTTCATGCTTCACAGGGCTGTCAACTTTTTGGAATTGCTTGGCGTGAGACAGAAGCGTACTGGGATTTGCCGACTGGGGGGTGGGGTAGGAACAACAAATTATTCATGACGATGCGTGAGATTATACTCATTTTTCAGCTTTTTGCGTGAGATTTACTACCTGACGTGAGATTATACTACCTTGGCGTGAGATCGCGAGAAAGTGACCCAATGCGTGAGACTCACGGCCAATGCGTGAGAGTTGACAGCCCTGTGCTTCATGCAGTCACACACTTTTTGAAAGCTGCTCGCAAATTTGGAAAATGTTAATAATATACAAACAGATTTGTCCCCAGCTTTTGTCTCAAATTTAGAATTGTTTTGTGTAAAATTTACATTTATCAATTGCAGACGCATGGCTAATGTCTGTAAATGTCATATAAAGACTAGGATTTCATGCTTCATGCAGTCACACACTTTGTGAAATCTGCTTGCAATTTTGGAAAATGTTAATGATATCAGCGGTTTTGTCTCAAATTTAGAATTATTTGTAAAATTTGCATATCAATTGCAGACGTGTGACTAATGTCATATCAAGACTGTGTTCATGCTCCATGCAGTCAGACATTTCTTGAATGGTGTGTGCAATGTTGAAAAATTTATGTTAATGATAGGCTGTATATTATGTGTAAATTTATAGGATTATTTGTCAAATTTGAATGTAACGATTGCAGTTAGTGTCAAAGCATTCATGCTTCATGTGTCACTTGTTACTTGAAAGTTGTGAATGACATATTAGATGTTTTTATCTAAAATTTATGATTATTTGTAAAATATCACACATACCTTGTGGAGTGTGGAGACAATGTTATAGTGATGATACATGTATATTCCACCAGGTGTCTAGGCAGGGTGGCACTAACCTGTGCTTGGGGATCCAGGACCCCCAATTCTCGGTTGAACTCAAAATTTAACTTCTTGTGTAGTAAAGAGTCTGTGGATCCCTTTCAGTTTTTGAGGCTAGTACATAGCCAAGGTTATACGCGAGAGGGTCCATTTGGCAGAATAAATTCCAAGAGTTTGTGCCTCCAATCCTGGATATTCCAAAACATTGATAAAATTGGTTTTGTAAGTGTATTGAATGTTTCCTGAATTTAATGTCAGACTATTAATACTGATCCCCAGTTCCTCTTCCAGATTACACACATCAATAAAAATCTCTTCTACCCCCCCCCTCCAAATCACACACACCCTGAAAAATTAATTATGAATACTGGTAGCAGTTCTGAAAGACCAGAATTTGCATTGCGTAAATCTTCAACGAATGTGTCTTATCATGTACATGATATTAAGTTGTTGTTTTTTTCTTCAATTTTTGGTTGTGCCACTTTAATTTCATCACCCAATATTACCTACCCTGATGTGGCCCCTGTCTATATTTCTTTTTCCAAGCCTACCTATACCTGTCGATGGCAACAAAATAAAGGGTTTGAACAATTCAAGAAGCAAACTACTATTCAATCAAATCGGTATAATATAACCATCAACATTAGCACCATTAGTATTCTCTGTCACTTGAGCATCCAACATAAATTCATAATGAATGAATGAAATTTTGCAATATCATCTTCAACTTATTCTTTACAGAAATTACACTCTTATACAGGCTGTATCAAAATGATTGATTTTTTTAAATCATGTTACTGAAACTTGTTGGCAATTTTGTTTAGATTCAAATTCTAAGAATGCCAGGTTTAATAAGAATTTTAGCTCATGTGAATTGCAGATTCTGTAAAAAAAAATGCGCTTTTTAAGGAAGTTCTTACTTTCTAGATTTTTTTTCACAAATCTGGCTTGGTGGCATTTCCCCTAAACAATGATATGATTTAATTGTGACCCGGCAGCACAAATGAGCCGTAAATTCCCTAAATTGTATTCTGAGTTACGGTGTAAAATGTGTACGAAGGTCATATTCATCGGTAACTTAAGCTGGCCCGACATCCTCTCATTTCGATAGTCAAAAACTAATCAATAATCCTATTGTTGAAGTGGATAATAAGCTTCTGCCTTAGATGGCTATAGAACTTTTAATAGCTCTGGTCTTTGTTTGCTTATATTGCTCAATCCTGTTCAAGTGGTGGGTTACCAGGCATTGTATTTTGTACAGGTATGCATAACCAACAATTATCAATGAGAGAACTTTCTTAAACCTCGTTGACTTGGGGATGATTTGAAATGACCGCCAATTATGACTGTTTGATATTTATTACCAACAATGTGGAAAAAGAGACACATGTAAAAACGTAAAAACCTATAATTTTGTTAAAGGAGCAAAGTTTAACAAACCATAACCCCGCTTCTGGATATCGCTTTGAAGTCAAATGATATACCATTTTAAGTTTATGATGTTTATTTTTAAACACGAAATAAAACAAAATCGACCGGGGTGCGCAATTTACGGCTCATTCCCTGTGGACGGTCACAATTAGGAACTATGTTAAAGCAAGTTTGTTTGATCAAACAAAATTGAATCAAATGATCAAGAATCAGGAAGTATTTATTTTACCGTATTAGGCCTATATTTCAGTATATTGTTTGAACAAATTAAGCGACAAAATATTATTATGATCATAAAGTTCAGAAATTACCATTTTGTTTGGCACAGTGAAAATACTTCTGTATTAAATCTAGCAAGCAGAGAACAAATTATATTGGGCTGTGAGTGAAACTTGCAGTGTCGCCATCCTTCATTCAAAGGACAATATCGCTCATTATTATGTTTTGGTGGATCCAAGTTGTGATAATATTGGATCCAAAACATAATAATGATAAAATTGGATGCTTTACGCCCAATATTTATTGGTCTCGCTATGAGTTGTAAAATATTGGACTCGACTACGTCTCGTCCAATATTTTAAAACTCATAGCTCGACCAATAAATATGGGCTCAACCGATCCAATTTTATATCAAATGCAACACTAAATTCCAACAAAATCAATAGATCAAGTTATACCTATGCTATTTCAACCAGTATGATTTTAATTCCAAATGAAATATTTATAATATTTTCTCGAAAATGACTCATGTGTTGAGAAAAATAATTTTGATACGGCCTGTACGTACAGACTGAATGTAATCAATCATGCATCTTAATACTCGTCTAAAGTAGGGAAATACTAAGACGCTATGTAAACACACTTTATAACATGATATAGCAATACCGTCATGTGTTGATAAATCGAGAAATTTTGATTTTGTGTAATGGCCAAAAAAAAGGTGCAATTTCTTAAAAAAGTCGTTTTATTTTATTTTTAGTAACATGTGAATAATTAACATTAATTGTAACTAAAAGCCTATAGTAACGGGACTTTGTTATGACCTGTCCCATCAGATATTTCATGTTGATGCTATCTACTGAAGATAGCACTCTCATATTGACAGCCCTGATATGTCCTGTCTGTTGGCATACTTCCTCTTGATGCAATCTACTGAAGATAGTACTCTCATATTGACAGTTCTGTTATGTCCTGTCCATTGACATACTTCCTCTTGATGCTATCTACTGCATATATGAAGATAGCACTCTCAAATTGGCAACTCTGATATGTCCTCTCCGTTAACATGCTTCCTCTTGATGCTATCTACTGAAGATAGCACTCTCACCCTGATATGTCCAGTCTTGTGCTATAAAAATATGGATCCCCCCCCCCAAAAAAAACCCCACCAACTCATATTTCCTGAACAAACCTTCATAACACTTTCATATATGGTAGTACAGAATTTGCAAGTTATTATTTATCCTCGACAGCCCCAACATTACCAACAACCAATCACACTTTTGTCGTTACTAGCATACTTAACTGCAAAGTTATGAGCATAAACAATGCCAATTTTCTCAAGTATTTTATTGCTTTTAACCATTTTACCTGTATCTCAATTTCACAGTGACCACATTTAACCTTCTTTGATCATATTGCGTCACATTATGGAAATCAATGTGTCATGTGGTAAGACATAAATTTCCTGCCGTACCGACTTCAGAGACTTTGTAGGAAGCAGACACTCTCGCTTGTCATAGCATTCAATGCATGACCTGCTTTTGGTTTGCTGGGCTTATTGATTCTTTATTGGTTTTTTTTTCAATATAAACATGGTTGACCCGATTGACAGGTTCGTTCTGCTACTATAACCCATCAAAATTGATCATATTTTGGCATCTGAAAAAGCTCATATTTTTTCTGTTTTAAAGTTATAGGCTTGTGATGCCATTACATGGTTTGGACAATAAAGTGGAAGCCCCATCCTCCATGATATACCATAAGAGAAGGACTTTCCTATGGGCAATTGTCATACCATATTTCGTCAAATAAATGCCCCCAGGGGCGTTAGATTTTCCCAAGGGGGGCGGGGGCGTTTATTCAAGGTCAATTTTAGAACGATAATTCCCGTTAAAATCATTAGGTAATCTTAAAACTCACGATAAAATGACGAACTATGAACTAGAAACACCGACTTCTGGTTCACTTCCAGGTTTCCAATCCAGATTATTGCCAATTATTGACACTATTATCGACCATGTGGGCAACTTGGTAAGCTTACTACACAAAATAGCATGGAAATATCGGCATTTTTGAAACATCTTGGTTGAAAAAAGTGGTAGGGGGCATTTTTTTTTTTGGGGGGACTATTTGACGAAATACGGTACTTGGTTTTGCTTTAATATCCAGACTGCTGGAGGAGTTGTTAAACTAAAATTTAGTAATAGGCCTCTGGTTAGGCTAGCTTAACCCTTACTTTGTAGAGGCTCTTTGGCCAGGGGATGGAAGGAAGAAGATGAAGAGAATTTTCATTTTCTCGGTTGCGGTTTTGAACCCTCGACCCCTCAGGTGCTAGATACACAGACAACCATACCTTGCCACAGGTGGTTACCTTGGCTGGCCAAACTGTCCGTACCTGTATGCGCTTTCGCTTGATGATGCAATCGCATCACATGGAATACTTGAGCTCACAGTGGATTGTTGCTGTAGCTTTTTGTGGCTTTTGGGTAAGTTAGGGTTAGCACACATACAAGGGGGTATCCAGAAGTTTTTGAAATCACTTAGAAGTGAAGGAGCTATATCAATGAAATTTTGTCAGTGTAATTACTGTTATTTCCTAATTCGCAGGCTCAACCGGAAATAAATTATTTCCCATTGCGCCTTTTGTCCTCCTGCAACAAACACATGTTAATATACACATTTAGGGGAGCACGGATCTTCGGCGACGGGCTCATAGCGGACAGATGCTGGTACAAGAAAATATCATCACTTACCCCATCTCCTCCCGACCTTCAACCCCAGTACCTTTCTCTACATCACTCCTGCACCTCCAATCCGTCTTAATCACTCGTGTCCTAAACCTCTATCCAAAGTCCATTCTTGTCCTCAGATACCTAACTCTTCACCCATGACCAGTCAAGCCATTTATCCTTTCTTTCTCCAGACTCGTATGCGTACCTGTAAATAGATAACTGCTACACATACATTAGCTCATAATAGTCCCACCTTCCTATAAACCAATGCTCAACCTAGGAATGAACTCCTAAGGTAGCGTTAGCTCTTCAAACCTTTATACCTGTAAATTTGGTATGAACCGCTGTGGCCGTCTCGAAATCCGTCAGTGACTCACTCACGCTCTTACTCCGGCTATCGAACCTCCCGCCTCATCTGCATCATAAAGCCCCTTACGTCATCGCACACTAGGCTACCAATAGGAAATTCAAGTCCTTATGTACATTATGGTCCAATAATGGTCTCATAAGTATGCTTACTTTCTTTACAGGTGGCGTTAGATGGGCAGTAGGCGCATAACCTTTTCATGATAAGATCCTCCACTTTCTTGAGTTTTTTCACTGTGGCTGCATCATCCGTAAGTGATGGACGTCCACTTCCTGGCTCATCTGTGAGGGACATCACGCTGCATGCCTCAATTTTCACCATCTTGTAGGTTATGCGCCTACTGCCCATCTAGCACCACCTGAAAGAAAGTAAACATACTTATGAGACCATTTTTGGACCATAATGTACATAAGAACCAGTGATTACACTGACAAAATTTTATCGATATAGCTCTTTCACTTCTGGGTGATTTCAAAAACTTTTGGATACCCCCTCGTACATCCTGTTGTATCAATCTATAGAAAGGAGATCCATTTCCTGGGATATAATAGGGATGATTTTACAGGTTTGTATGCAGAATACACCATATCTATTAGACTAGCTATAGCATTCTTAATGCTCAAATAAATTTTCAATATTGCCCTTATAACTACCATAATGCCCCGTTCAATCTATATGCATGAGTTTCAGCTGTTGTGTCGAAGACGACCAATGCAGGTTACGGCATGAAAATGTCTCATCTGATGATCCACAAAGTACGCATTAGCCATGGCCTCATCCCAATGGCATAGTTCAATAACCTCAATTAAACACTTATAGTGCAACATTTGGCCTCAAGTTGCAGAGTATGAGTTTTGTACCCAAATTTTCTAGGGTCATTCAATGAATGTACAAATGTATTGGGGATAAAGAACTGTGCCCTGATAGATGAGCATGTTGTGGATCAACTGGGCAGGTTGGTCAGTGACTGCAAATAACACCTTGTCTTATTTCTATATCACCTCCCTCCATAATGAGTATTTGACGTATCTTGTGAGAAGAACATAAATGGGAACAACTAATAATTTTTCTTAATAGGTTTATCAACACAATGTCAGTGTGTAACAGGACCGAGGGAGATTTATGACAAAAGTTATGGAAGGCCAGTGGAATTAATACTTATTTTTCATCATTGTTTTAATTTTAATAACAATTGAAATGCAATTATGAGATTCTTTGATGTTTCAAAATTTGTTATGTGAAGAAATAATATACACACAGAATGGGGTTCAATCCCCGCTGAGTCCTGATTTTTTTTCTCTCAAAATGTTCATGTCAGTTTGCTCGAGCCCCAAACACGTCACAGAATGTGATTTTTGAAACTCCTGCAAAAGTCATAATACTGTTAACTTTCTACACATTGATTGCAAATGTTTTTATATTAATCGTTTGAGCTAATGAATGCAATAGTCAAAAGTCACAAAAATATTATGTGTAGGGAATATGGTGAATGTCAAAACAAATTTTGGTTATCATTGTGTTAAGGAAAACATACTCATTCACAACTAATTGCTAGTCAATGTTCAAAGAGCACACAATACAGCCGAGAAGGCCAAAAACAGAATACACAGTTTCACATCTTTGTGTGTATTTGATCTGATTTGGAAACCTAGATAGAACTGTGTACATAGCCCCCCGCTCATGCAAGGTGATAACATAATTGTATAAACTTTGGCTGTCTTGTTCTTCCTTAGAGGGACGCATGACCTGGTTACATCAAGAGCCAGGAAGGGGCTTTTCTATTTGAATTCCAGACACCCCCTATTGAAGACATGCCCTTAATCTCCCACACAGGAGGTGTGAATGTCAAATTGGGTTACCTGAATGGGTATCTCCATTTGAAATCTACACCCCCTGTGTGGAAGATAAAGGTCATGACTTCAATAGGGGGTGTATGGATTTCAACTGGAATGACTGGATACAGCAGGTAGTGATAGCTATTTGAGTCAAGATATACAATATCGCTTTTAAAAAAGGTCACAGGTTTAAATGGCCATCCATGTCCCGTACCACTTTCCCCTGTCAAATTTGGCGCATGTGGTGCATATTGATTGAGACAGGACATATGTGACCATCCACCACAAAGTGGTAGTAAAGACGGCTCTAAGTCATTTTCTGTTTATTGCAGATTATGAAAGAATGCGCTTGCAGCTTTAAAATGACACCTCAACCAGCTTCATCGGACATCTGGAAGTGAAGTTATGGTTCATCAAAGGTCAAATTCCTAATATACTTTACATAGAAATCCATATACTGTTTTTGATTGTATCTCAAAATGGAAAATGCCGACCAGTTTGTGGTGGATGGGCACATATTGGCATCTAGCTATGATGGATTTGCCTCTGGTTAAAATGATTGCCCCAGATGATGATATGAGCTTATAAGTTTCATAAATGGTGTACTCATGAATGTAGGACAGGTAAATAAAACGGGCATGAGACAAACAGTAAACAAGTGGATTTGTCACCCTGAAGTCATGACATCTGACAAAAACATATAGTAACCACATAAATCCACCTCTAGCTATTTATAAGCCCACCTATATTTTGTTTTTCAAACAGAAACAATGGTACACTTGGGAAAAATCCCAATTGCAAGTCCTAACTTTGCATGGGCCTTGTACTAATGATAGCACCATCAAATTAAACAGTTCTGTTATGCCATGACCCTTGGCATATGTCATTTTGATGCTATCTACTGAAGATAGAGCCCTCAAATTTGCAGCTCTGTTTAATATGTCCTGTCCCTTTGCATAATTTGTCTGATGCTATCTACTGAAGATAGCACTGTCAAATTAAACAGTTCTGTTATGTCCTGTTTTGTGTTATTTTTCTCCTCTTGATGCTATCTACTGAAGATAGAACACTCAAATTGACATTGCTGTTATGTCATGTCCCTTTCATGCATTGAATAATTTCTCTTGATGCTATCTACTGAAGATAGCATTATCATTTGGCAGCTCTGTTATGTCCTCTCTTGTGGTACATGTACATGTCCTCTTGATGCTATCTACTGAAGATAACACTTTTTAAATTGGCAGCTCTGTTATGTCCTGTACCTTTACATACTTCTTCTTAATGCTATCTACTGAAGATAGCACTCTCAGAATGACAGCACTTTTATGTTTTGTCCATTGGCATTCTTTCTCTTGATGCTATCTACTGAAGATAGCACTCTCAGAATGACAGCACTTTTATGTTTTGTCCGTTGGCAGTCTTTCTCTTGATGCTATCTACTGAAGATAGCATTCTCAAATTGACATCTCTGTTATGTCTTGTCCCTTGGCAACTTCCTTAAATTGATGCTATCTTCAGTAGATAGCACTCTCAAATTGTCAGCTGTCATGTCCTGTCCCTTGGTATTTATGCCCTCCTGATGCTATCTACTGAAGCAATATCACTGTCAGATATGCATCTCTGTCATCTCTGTTATATACTATTATGTATTATATACTTCATTAATATATTCTTGTTCATTGATTGGTTAAAAGCGGATCACATGACCAAAAATAGTTCTACCATCAGTACTCATATCCGTAAATAGTACCTCTAAGCCGTAAATAGTATTTTCAATGTCCCGGATGAGCCGTAAATAGTACCTCCAAGCCGTAAATAGTACTTTTGACCATGCCTTCACGCATTACCTAAACTGCCATAGCGTCATTTCGCTGCTGTAATTGGTTAGCCCGATTTTAGGCTATTCGATTTTTTGAAGGGTAGGTTGTGCTTAAATTGGTCGTGCTGTTCACTCAGGATAGAAGCGGGAGAGTCAAAACGTCAAATGATTTTCTTTTAACAAATCAATGAACAAAGAACATATTAATGAAGTATATAAAACAAATATATACTGCCTTTATTCGAAGTTCTGGTTAAAACTATGGTCCCTCGTTGAGATCAATTAATACTATTTTCCTTCGGGCTGCGCTCAGGAAAATAGTACTATTGATCTCACCTCGGGCCCATAGTTTTAACCAGAACTTCTCATGGCAGTATATTTTTGTATACTGTCTCCTCTTGTTGCTATCTAGAACTAGATGAATCTTGATCACATTATCCCATTGCGGCAGTTGAGCACCATTACTTCTAGGTTGCCAATATAGTCTATATATCTACCTCAAGTCACCTGCTGTTCTGTGTTAGCTTAGCGTTACTTGGTGCGTGTACATACTTTTATGTGCGCGATGAATGTGTCGCATATGTACACGCAAGAAAACACGCTAAGCCAACACAGCACATGCTGAACTTCAAAGCTAGTGCCGGTGACTCAAGGCTGATATATAGACTGTAGTAGTAGCAGCTTGTTGATGAAAACATTTTAGAATTCCGAGGAGGTAGAAACACCAAGTGCATTAAAAATGTTGAACCTTCGCTGGTGGTGTGGTTCTGAATATAGAACACATACATATGTTGGATATTGCTGATAAGTAAAGCAGCACCTTTTTCATGTGTTTACTATGTGATGTTGAGGTATTGGAAATCATTATTAGACATGGCAATCGATGGTCATGTCTGCAGAGTCTGGGGACCAAGAATCTAGACTAAAGTGCAGTGTAATATACGCCAGGGGTCATGTCTATGTTAACTTATGAAGATCATGGAAGAAGGGCTTTAAAGATATGTAGACAACTGTTTGGCACATTGTAAAGGGTGAACTAAAAAAAAGCAAATGGATGATGGATTAGAGTATTGTCCGTGGTGCTAAAATCAATATACTGTATCGACGAAGACATCGCTGCCAGTTCTGAACAGTGTATGTATGACAAAATGTTTGAATATCCTCAAAGGCATGGTAAGATTGGAGAAATCAGTGTCTGCTTAGTTTAGAAAGTTATCTCCACATGTATTATAAAAATTGAAGTTCTTCACTGCTTTAAATAAAAACAATTCTCCCATTTACACGTAACACTCGGCTCTCTGTTCTACAACATTATCCAGTAATATGTTTGAGAGATCAAATTATGCGTGTACCAAGAGGGGCTTCTGAATTCAACTGCAGTGAAGCGACATAATGATTGCAAATGTCACATTGACCAAATTTGTTTAATTGCAGCTCACAGGGGCCCTGCTGTCGAGATTGTCAAGACGATTACATGCGGTTTGATGTGTTTTACAGTCAGTGCGAAAATCTTGTTCACAGATTCAATTTTTCAATTTCAGAACATGGACGAAATTGATGTTCTAATAAATTTAAACTTAAAAGCTCTTATCTATGTAGAGTTGTAGACTCACTCAAAGGCTTTATAATGAATTGCTATAACTTGTCTTGGGTAGATTTATTGAGCTGATCATCTTATGAGGTTTTTTTAATCAAATATTTTGGTAATTATTGCATGGGAATCAAAACAGGTAGAAATCTAAAATTTTGGACTTGAGCTGATTATTTATCATCACATTTTTTGTTGAACTAAATTTATTCCCTGCCAAATGGGTCTCATCATTGCGGTCAATGCCTTTATTTGGGATAAAACATTCTGGGGTCAATGGTGAACTTCCAATGAAGATAGACTAAGCTCCCAAGTTTCCTAAATTATTCTGGTGTACCTACCACTAACTGTATATTTTACGGAATAAAGTGCATTATACTACAGCACATTACATAGAGTGTGAAGGGATTTCCTAAAGTATTAATTGTTTCTAATGAGTTTAGAAGAACTGCTTGGAATAATGACCAAGACAAAAAAGATTAAGTGATTCACTGAAGGAAAAATCACTCTCACAATAATTTATTCACATATTCTCTATAAAGGAGCAATAATAGCTCTATACTTTCTCTCCATATATTTGATCTGTGACACTTATAATACCATTTTGACTGCATACATTATGTGGGAGCACAGCCAAGTAATGCATTGAGATATACATTATTTGAAATGTTGAGATCTTATTAGCTAATTGGTTATGAGGCAGCTATCATGTGTAACAATCATATGTATGCTAGACTAAACTCTTCATAAATTCTACACATTATGATTATGAGGAACTAGATTATTTACATGGCAGCTATTTTGCTAGTAGCAGGTGGATTGCATTTCATTGCTTATGCCCTGCAGATGGAGCGAGTGAGTCAGTTGATGAGATTTGGCTCTGTGCATGGAGGTTGACCGATCACTATCCACGTAGGGATCCCCAACAGCATGGCTTTGTCCACTTCAATTTACAAAAATGTTTACTATTCAAGAAGTTGTCTGAATCTGTAGCCGTGCTTGAAAAGGAGGAACTTCATCATCCCTCAGGAGCTAAAATGGCCTCAATCAGCAAGACAAAGTTCATCGACTTGTATATTCCAATGTGTATTCCAATTTGATCTTATATTGGTATGTGAGTTTGTAATACCTGATGCATATAAGGTCATGATTAAAGTGTATGGATGTTGATTGAGGTCGTAGAACTTTGACTCTGTGTATTGAGAAAAGTGTAAATGAAATGAAAGAGATGTGGAATAAATACAAAGTATGGTTCCAATATATCGGTATAGAGGGCATAAAAGAAATAAGAGAAATAGAGAGCTCTGCTTTAGATTGTGGCTGGCTGCATGTGCGTAATTGAGTTACAAAATGCCCGGCGCAAAATGGCTTCTTTAGCGCTAACCCGCTGCACAAATGAGACTAATTGGTTGAGTTAAGACTTAGCTAGAAGGCGACGAGATGTTTTTGTACAAGACAATGTGTGTAGCAATTAGCTCCTTGATCATGTTGATGGTAGAGCACAGAGGATGGAGAGGAGAGGAGAAGTGGGGTCATGACGGGTCGCTGTCTTGGCAGATGGACAAGTCAATCTGTCAATTTCCAAGAGTATCATTTATATTTGTGTAATTTTAACATGAAGTTTAATGATTCAAGGATGCACATTTGATGATGATTTGTATGGATATTTCATGGAGGTAGAACCAAAGAGTATCGACTCTGCCATGTTTGTGCATTGCTCAAGGAGGGCAAATAGTACTACCCATTGCAGTATGTCCCCATATGGCCATTTGTACTGAGTACCCCCCACCCTGGAAAAAAGGCATAAAAATTGTCCCTGGAACACCAAATCTAGTGGTAAATTTCTCAGTACATTTTCACTCACAACATTTCTCGTTACATTTTGAAGACATTTTTATGCAACTTTTATTTAAGGGTGATTGTGTAACCTAGCACAAGGCGGTGTTCATAAATAAAAGGGATTTTTGAAGAAGTTCATCACCATGATGCAGAAGAAAACACACAAATATCAACAAATTTGCTGACACTTTTCCTTTTGAGCTAATAGATAATGGCATATCCCATCCCACAATGCATTCTGTTTTCTCGGTGCGTACACCCCATTTTCAACATTGACGGCAATGATTTTAGATTGAGGGTAATATTTTTGGCTCTGCTCTTGTCAGATCAAAATCGAAATAAAGCACGATAATCAAAGCCAACATTGGGTTGATCGCATCTATATGTGTCACAGTATATTACCACTAGAGCACGGTCGTCTCTCTCTCTTTCTCACTCTCTCTCTCAATCTCTCCTCATCAAATGTAGATTTTACACTCTCGTCGTCCTGATGACGTTTGTAAAGGTGGAAATTTTCACACGATTAATTTGTTCGTGCATGCCAATCTTGAACGGTGTCACTTGGAGTTTTACGTACAATTTTTAATATAACGACACTCAGACAAATACACAGGAATCTATTTGCACAGCAGTAATTTTCACGCTAGTTTCTTAGAGAGCGTAAGGTGCAAAAATGAACATAGCACAAAAAATTTCTACTTTTTCAGTACACTAATATATTCAACTTAGGAAGTGCCCACGGTGCACAGACTCTACATAAGTGTATGTCGACTCAAGTGATGGCTAAATATATTCCACACTGGAGCCAAATTCAGCAGCTTTGGCATGCTTTGTGTGGTATAGTTACATGCTGAGGATATGGATGGGTTCAAGTATGCTATTCCAGTTGAAACCCTTACACCCCCATATGGAAGGCATGACCTTAATCTCCCACACAAGAGGGGTAGATTACAAATGGAGTCACACATTCAGGTAGCCCCATTTGAAATTCACACTGCCTGTGTACAAGATTAAGGTGATGTCTTCCATAGGGGGTGTATGGATTTCAACTGGAATAATCTAATGGGGTAGAGTGTGGAATTTAACCAGGAGCGTGTGGTGTTAAGTTGTGCTAAATAGATCATTAATAGCGGAGATATGATGAGTAATGTTTGGTAGAAGACAAGAAAGCAAACTCTTAAAACGGTTGGGTAAGAAATAATGCGGGACTGTTTTGCGATGTGAACCTTTGAACTTATTAGAAAGTACACATTATTTGTAACATTTTACCCAACTGTTTTGTAAACATTGAAACTTTTTAGTAAAATAAAAATATTGTGCATGTTGTGTATTTTTAAAACAACAGTTTCACGTAGTAGATAGCACTGTGTAAAATGTTAAACGGACTTCCACGGTATCCAGTCGTACTGATGCAAGTATAGTCCCACCTGCAGTCCGACCAGTGAGAGTGCAGCAGATATACGATAAATAGCGATGTTTTCAGTAAGAAACATCATTCTGTATCGGGTCCTAGTCAGGACTCGTTATCAAATTCAGAGTCCAGGAGAGGACTCACAGTCACCATCCTCAATATTGAAACCTAGTCAGGTGTCATTATTCGGTATCAGGTCCTAGTCTGGACTTGATATCATACTCGAGTCCAAGATAGGACTCTATAGTTTCTACAAAAGAGACAGAAAAGGTTTTCGAACCGCAGAATGAATGGCTCTTTTCAGAGCCACCAAAACTTCACAAAAGACCGATATGATTGGTATAATCTTTCAATATTCATAGTTTTGAATGTTATCATTGATATTTCAATATTCATAGTTTTGAATATTATAAACCAAAAAGTATGACTTTGGTTATGTATAGATATTTCTTTTTAGAAACCAAAATAAGGTTTCACTTTATAGGCTGTTAGTATATAATTTAGAATTTCTCAGCAGAAGATTTTCTAATTTTTAAAGCAAGGTTAAAGTTTTATAACAAGGTTATTACTGGAAGCAGGTACCCTCTGTGCCCTTCGCCTTTTTTATAATTTTGTTGTTTCAACCCCCATTTGTAGCGGTACCACCGGTGGAAGGTGGAGTAGTGGTATGCAGCCATTTGTGCGGGTTTGAGGGGGGGGGGGATAGTATTGACGCACGGACCTTACAGGTTCGTGGGCAGTTAATCCCTCGTTGAAGGTTTTAACCTATTTTGAAGCTTGTGCCTAACCCAGTGAGGTTAGGGTAAATTGTAACCGAGCTTAGATCTCAAGTAAGCCTATCAATATCTAACTTAGCCCGAGAGGGCTAAAGAAATATCTCGTGCAAAGTAATTGCATTAAATAATGATTAAGGGCAATCATAATTTCCAATCATAACATAAAGTTTTCCAACTATTCGGAAAAGAACAGCTTTATGATAAATAGGTTGTTAGTATACAACGACAATCACTGCGCATTAAGTAGCGAAAAAATCACTACTAAGCAAATATAGTTCGAACAAGAATATGGGTCGAAACTTTTAAGCGAAACAAAAGTATCGAAAGAATATTAATTTGTAAGATTACAAATTGTCGAATCAAGAATTTCTAGCACTCGGGAAAGGCCTAACTTCATGCCAAATCCAGAAAAACCTAGTATCGTTTAATTTAAAAACGACAATTTTCCTTCTACCAAAAACAAAGTTCATGTTTTTGATCCATCACACAAAGAACGGCTCTTTTCAGAGCCACCAAAAGTTCTTAAAAGTAAGTTTACTTTTATATAGGTTTGTGAAAGGGACAGATTTTACCCTTCAAAAGCGATAAGTTCATCGCACAAGATATTACGGAAAGTATTCTCCGTAAAATGAACGGCTTTTTTCAGAGCCACGAAAACTTCAAAAAGAAATTCGGTTGACCAGCGAGTCTTCCGAGAAGTAGAAATTATTTATAATAATTTTTACTCTATGCATAGGTCAGAAATAGACCTTAACAGTGCTACTGATGAGATCCCTTGAGGATCGAAACAGGCTTGTCTAGCTAACTGTATGCTTTTTATCCAAGCCGGTCGGCATGGATATTTATATCTATAAGTAATAGTTATCTATATAATAATACGCATCGTCTATCTGTCTATCCGTCTATCTGTCTATCCGTCTATCTGTCTATCTGTGTGTCTGTCCGCCTATTTTCTCGGAGACTAGGGGTCGCATACGTTCCTCAAACTTGGTGGGTGGGTGCATCTTGACCCCATACAGATCAAGTTTGTATTGGTTAGTGGGTCAAGGTCACCTGAGGTCATCCAGAGGTCAAATTAGTAAAAACTGTTTTTCTCAGAGATTGGGGGTCGCATGTTCCTCAAACTTGACGGGTGGGTGCTTCTTGACCCGGGACAGAACGAGTTTGTATTGGTTAGTGGGTCAAGGTCACCAGAGGTCATCTAGGGGTCAAATTAGTAAAAACTGTCATATGGGCATGCAACTTGGTGGGTAGGTGCATCTTGACCTAAGACGGAACAAGTTTGTATTGGTTAGTGGGTCAAGGTCACCCAGGGGTCATCTAAGGTCATATTAGTAAAAACTGTTTTCCGCCTATTTTTTCGGAGACTAGGGGTCGCACGTTCCTCAAACTTGGTGGGTGGGTGCATCTGGACCTCAGACAGAACAGGTTTGTTTCGGTTAGTGGGCCAAGATCATCCGAGGTCATTCAGGGGTCATCTGAGGTCAAATTACTAAAAACTGTGGTATGGGCATGAAACTTGGTGGGTACAGTAAACTTTTAAGAGTCAAATTTTTGGACGGTCATTTTGGGGTCATCCGGGGTCACCCAGGGGTCATCTGAGGTCACATTAGTAAAAAATGTCATATGGGCATGAAACTTGGTGGGTGCAGTCAACTTTTAGAGTCAAATTTTTGGACAGCCATTTTGGGGTCATCTGGGGTCATCCAAGGTCAAATTACTAAAAACTGTCGTATGGGCATGAAATGTGGTGGGTACAGTCAACATTTAGAGCCAAATTTTGGAATGTCATTTCGAGGTCACAAGGGGTCATCTGAGGTCAAATTAGTAAAAAATGTCCTATGGGCATAAAACTTGGTGAGTAAAGTCACCATCAGCCAGGTAATCGCGACAGCCGAGAACCGCCAAATACGGGTAACCGCCTAGTTACTTATAATAAGAATAATTTATAGTGTTTTTAAGTTTAAAAACATGCAGGCCTATACGTGTTTTAAAGTGATGTTGTGTTTACACACTAAGTATAGGTTTCTCTATTTTGGTAAGGGTGTTTTAATTTAAGGTATTCAAAGTTCTGAATGTCGTAGTAATTAATGAAAACCACAGCAAAAAAGGTTTTATATATGAATGGTAAGCCTACCATTGAAAATGATGCTACGATGTTAGCCGATTCTACGTAGATAAACGAGAAACGGCGAGAAAAACAGCAGCGTCTATGATTGGCCATTTTAGCGAGCTCCGCGATTGGCTAAATCGAACCGTCCAATCAGGCATCCCGGTTTATCGACCAATGAGAGTGCAGCAGATATACGATAAATAGCGATGTTTTCAGTAAGAAACGTCATTCTGTATCGGGTCCTAGTCAGGACTCGTTATCAAATTCAGAGTCCAGGAGAGGACTCACAGTCACCATCTCAATATTGAAACCTAGTCAGGTTTCATTAATTCGCATCAGGTCCTAGTCTGGACTTGATATCATACTCGAGTCCAAGATAGGACTCTATAGTTTCTACAAAAGAGACAGAAAAGGTTTTCGAACCGCAGAATGAACGGCTCTTTTCAGAGCCACCAAAACTTCACAAAAGACCGCTATGATTGGTATAATCTTTCAATATTCATAGTTTTGAATGTTATCAATGATATTTCAATATTCATAGTTTTGAATATTATAAACCAAAAAGTATGACTTTGGTTATGTATAGATATTTCTTTTTAGAAACCAAGATAAGGTTTCACTTTATAGGCTGTTAGTATATAATTTAGAATTTCTCAGCAGAAGATTTTCTAATTTTTAAAGCAAGGTTAAAGTTTTATAACAAGGTTATTACTGGAAGCAGGTACCCTCTGTGCCCTTCGCCTTTTTATAATTTCACGTAGTAGATAGCACTGTGTAAAATGTTAAACGGACTTCCACGGTATCCAGTCGTACTGATGCAAGTATAGTCCCACCTGCAAGTAAAGTCCCAGATGTAGAAATGGGTACTAGCTTATGCTGGGAAGGTATTATCAGACTTGGGTTGGAGAAATGGTGATCACAACAACCTTATTTAAAGAGTAAGGTTTTTCCAAAAATTCCAGAAATTGGACAATTTAAAAAAAATTCAAGTATAGTCCCAGTCCACCAACCAATTTTGATTATTATTCACCTAAAAAGGGGGTCAGGCTATACTTGAATCAGTCGGTAATGCACTAAAATCAAGAATAAGAAGCAGCAGCACAATATACACAGTAAACAAACATGCACCTTAGATGGGTAATCAAGATGGACATCTAGAACCTGATTTGTCCCTGTGCGAGTGTGTCGTTCAGTATAAGGTTTCAAATTTTCTCTAGATTAGTGAATGCATGATCATGGTTGACCTAGCTACCGTAAAACTGCTAGTACAGGGTGTCCCTGACTGAACTTTATTGTCAGAAACTAAATGTTTTCGGTGTTTTAATGCCCTAACTAAATAAACAAAACAATTGATATGGTTGAGGAATAAATTTGCTATCACATAACTTTTGAATTTTGACAATTGAGTTGACCACATTGTTCATGAAAAATAAGATTTTTAAGATACTCCGTCATTTTCAAACCTTTCCTCGGATTCAAATATTGATCGGTGATCTATATTAGGAGTGCCAATACTGTGCACAAAGTGTCTATTGTCATTGATTGTTTGACTCATGTGGAACGGATTGAAAATGAGGTAGTTTTGTAAAATCCTTATATATTATAACAGGAATGGAGCTGTCAATTATCAAAATTCAAAACAGCAATAAATATTTATATTGCACCAATCTACAAAAAGTAAGTGATAGCTATAATTTAGGCTTATTCCTCAACTATATCAATTATTTAGTTCTTGTTGGTTTGAGTATTAAGGTACCCCAAAATTAAAATATTTGATGATACAGTACATTCAGGGACACCCTGTGTGTAGAGTTGAGGTGGATTTAGGTTGTTAAGAAGCATACACAGAAGATTAATGAGGTTGTTGAAATAAGTAGTATCATGTGTACCTTGCGCTCAATGTGGATATACTTATAGGAGTTGAATGCTCCATAAATACAACCTGATGTAAAATGCAACTTTTCTGCAGGTATGTAAACCATGAACATGCCGTACGAGGAAAACCTAAATTCTGAGGTGTGCAGCATCAAGAATAGCCCCAACATTGATTTATTTTGCATGTCCAGGACATGTCACTCTAAACAGCATGACAAAATGAGGGGACAAAATCCTGGTTGTTGAGAACTTGGTCCTGGATGGAGGGAAAGCAGAATCCAAAAGGGCTGATTGAACATGAAATCTTCATTTGGCCTAGGGGTACAGGGCAGAAAGCTGAATCTTGGTCAGAGATCCAGTTACCCCGATACAAATTGCTTTATTCTGTGTGGAGTGGAGGTAACTTGATTTTTGACCAAGATTCTGATCACTGCAGGTACAGGCTTCGGACTCGTAATAGTAGGATTGCGGATTTGAACCCCAGTAGTGTTGCTTTAGTGTGGTGCACTTAAAAAAGTCTCTATATCTATTATGTATGGTACTGGCTTATATTGGAAATGTATTAATGGATTTGTTGTGTGGGAGAAATGGCGGATTATAATAACATTATTCACAGAGGACTCTGGCCTTTGAAAGAGAGATAGGCACTCCGGCCTGTAACATACAGGTTTGAACCTTTACTCTTGTTACCTTCATTCTTTTTGTCCCAAAAATATTTTCAGCGGAGGCAGACATGCCCCTTTGCTACCCTTTGCTTACCTCCTATCTCATTGTTGGACAGGGAATCAGGAGGTTCATCCCCACTGCTTCAAAACTACTTAATATCCACAGTGTACAACCTGAAAGGGCTCCCATAATTCTCTCATAATTCCTCTCCTATCATCGTGATCTAGTGAAACTGAATTTGCTCTGTGAGGTCATTGCTGACGTCCAAAGGAGGCATATGGATGTGGAAATTTGATTATCTTGTGTTTGACCATGTCGCCACTTTACTAGATTATTGGAGGAATTGGAACGAAAAGTCAATAGTGTGACCATTGGAATGGCATAGTTCAACAACCCGCACAGGTCAAAAATAAACCTCAAGTAATGGAGTTTTGAGGTTATGTACCCATCACATTGAAAGGTCATTCTATGACTATATGGACATATTGGGGTTAAAGAACTGTGTCTTGATAGATGAGCATGTATGAGATGGTAGTGATTGTGGCTGTCTGTCCAGAGTGGGACTAAGATGATGCACATGTCAGTACTGTGTTAGTCTTGTTGAGTAAATGAAATTAGGACAATATTTGATATGGTCATCTTATAAATGATAAACTAGATATGGCATGGGTAAATTTGGATCTTGAATGCAGGTATGCCACTTTAGTCATCATGTAACCATTTATTTATTTATTTATTGATTGATTGATTGCAAATAATGATGCCCCCTAGATCTAAATGTGCTAATCTCACAACATTTTGGTTATAAATAGGCCAATCCGATCCCAATGTATACAATACCAAAAATAACCAGAGGTATACTCCTTGAGAAATTGATTAGGGTGCCCTCTGTAATTGGTGATTATCAACTTTGATTGATTGCAATATTAAAATAAAACAATTAGGATATAAACATGTTTGAAACAGCTAACTCCGAGTACACCTTGAAGTTATCAACTTTTCCTGCATACATACATACATACATACAACATGCTAATTGCTGCCATGAATTTTGAAACCTAAATCCCGATTTTGAATAAAATTCCTGAGAGCAGCAGATAATGGGATGATTCCAATTCAGATCCGATAACACCGAAATTGAAAATAACCAATCTGATCTGAGTTCATCACTAATTGCAAAGATATCAGCTTTTTCACAAATGGAATTCCTACCACGAAATTAAAAAATAGGTAATAATTTATTGGAAGTATAAGGCAAGGTCGGGCAATGATAACAATAAATAATTCTTAAATTTATGTACCTTTAACTCCAAATCATAAAGATGACTGTACGCAAAAATATACGGTATAGGACCATGTGTGCAAAAAGCAATAAGCCACAACAATTTACAGCATGGACATATATTGACTCCATATGTGTACATCCATATCAAAGCGATGCACTTGTCGGCTCCTACATATGTCTTATTTCACATAATAGTTAGGAATAAATACCAGACTCATCTCAAGTAGAGGTCAATTCAAATCATCCCCAAGTCATATAGTTTAGGAATACAGAGAACATTCCTTAACCATGTGACTTGGGAATCATTTGAAGTGACCTCCACTTGAGATGACCCTAATTTATTCCTAGCTATTATGCTAAATGAGACACATGTAGCAACCGACAAGTGCATCCTTTGATATGGATGTACACATATGGAACCTCGTGAACCAGAACATACCCATAGAAAGCCTGAGGATGTTTCTTAAAACCAGGAAGATGACCTTTTCAAGAGGAAAAGTCTTTGGTAAAAAAGAGAGACACATTTGTATCATGTTTCTTCCCATAGGCGGTGTTTTATTCTTTTTATTGCCTTGTACTCTGTGTGATGAATGTCAAGTTTAAACTGACCGAATGGAGGATATTGCTTAGCTGTGATTTAAAGTACCGGTCATTGGTCAATATTGAAGAAAGTACTCGTAAAATTTAGTCATCTATTTAGTAGTTAAATTACAGTTTCTAAGTGTATCATTTTGTAAGGTAATTGGTAACACTATCTATGGTGCATGAATCTAATGATGTCATCTGGTCTGTTTTACACTTAGTTTCTAAGTGTATCATTTTAGCCGTTTTAAGACGGTCATAGAATCCTTCAGGATCGGCGTGCACAAGGATTGCGATCCCTAAGTCAATCCCCGAGTGCGTGTCCACACGACTCCATTGTGGCCTGTAATCCTTGAGTTTCACAATGCCTGATGATGTCAGCTCGAGAATTACAACTGGAAGCTGAATCATAATGGGGTTGGATCCAGTGCCTGTATTCAGAGACGCTAAAAGTGTATGAATTAATAAGACAAAGAAGTATGTTATAGATGAAGACGAAAAGTTCTTATTGAAGTAATAAATTAGATTTAGTTGGAATTGGTAGGTAATTAATTTGGTGTTGGGAAATTGAAATAAGAGATGTAGGCCTATATAAAGTGAATGAAATCGGAGATATAAGAATAGATCATTTTTTTTAAATGCCAGTCGTGCAATGAGCAGGTCAAGCTCAGTGCTTGAGAATCGCAAAATGATTCTTTCACACGGTAGTAGAGCTCGAGCATCACTCAGGGAATTTGTGAAATCCCTTAAATTTCTTGGGGATAAATTTGGGGAAAAACTTAAGGACTGGAATCCTTGAAAGCGTTCAGACGGTAGATTTCCCTGAGTCTGTACTCGAGAACCGCGGTGCTTAAAGCAAATAGCCCTCCGTATGGACAGGACTTTTGTAAGGTAATTGTAACAATATCTACTGTGAGTGTGATGATGTAATCTGGTCTGAGGCTGAGATGGTACAGCTAAAAATTGCATTGCAAAATTGGAATACGGTTGTCATAGTAAAATCAGATTAAGTCAATCTATCCTATTCCAATTACAATGATTTGATTTGATATAAAATTGGATTGATTGAGCCCATATTATTGGTCAAGCTATGAGTTTTAAAATATTGGACGAGACGTAGTCGAGTCCAATATTTTAAAACTCATAGCGAGACCAATAAATATTAGGCGTAAAGCATCCAATTTTATCAATATTATGTTTTGGATCCAATATTTTCACACACTTGGATCCATCAAAACATAATAATGTCGTAACTTGGTCGCTCCAGCATTTAAGTTTCAATATTTACAAACAATCAGGTTTTGAAGTATTCCTTTGAGATATTTTTAGATTTTAGAAGTATCAAGATTTCAGTTGTCATTATGGAGTCAGTGCATGGTGTAAACAATTTTTTCCTCAATTTAAAATTTTCTGCTAAAATTTGAGGCTGATAGCTCCATGGAATTGTCCAATTTGATAATGGTGATATTAACAAATATCAGTCCCAGAACAACGCCAAATATGGATTAAAAGACCTTTGACCTTGGATGTACAACAGCATGTTATGATCTAATGGGAAACTGTGCACATCAACAAACACCATTTCTATCAAAAAGGCAACGTCTGATATAATTTGAAACCACATAAATTACTAGAGTTGGTTCTTCTCTTGGATTTGGACCAAGCTTTAGAATATCGAATGTTGCGTTTTGAAATAAAACAAACCAGAAATTTATCACCCATTGTAAAAGATATGGTACATGTACCGAATACATGTACATACATTGGCTGACCTTGTGGATTTCCTGGCCCAGCCATGCTAACCACATAAGGAGATTATACCATTAACCTAGTGCAGCTATTGTCATAGCAGGGTATTATTATGTAATACTCCTGATCCATATTTGGCGTTCTCTTGGACTGAATATATATGGCTGTTCCAAGTTAGTCCTGGAGTGAAAAATTAACTTTGGAGTTAATGACCAAGTTAACAAAATTACTTACTGTTTGGAGTTGTTTCTTTGATATACCGTCAACAATAATGTCCTACAAATGCACTTGAAGAAAATTTAACACTATCAAGTCCAAAACATTTAAAAATTTAAAAATTCAGGAACACTCCATAAACACCTTATGAAAATGTTCACTCCAGTTATGGTGAGTGAACATGCCAAATTCAACAACCATGAACATCCGAATACATTCTGAATAACGAAAATACCCTTGCATCGCCTATTTTAAAACATAGTAAATAGAGACCAGGGCCGATATTCATAAAGCCTTGCTAAATTAGCAACCAACTAGTGCTTAGCAAGATGCTAAATCCACTAGTTGATAGCTACGTAGCAATCAACTAATTTCTTATTCATAAAACCTTGCTAAACACTTTGCTAACTAGCTATCAACTAGAAATATTTAGCTGATAACTTATTTGGGTGTTTTGGGTGCTATGGCCTTCAACAGTTGTGTAACATCTAATACAATAGGCTTATATAATACATGTCTATTATACTTGAGCTCTGAACCACAGTCAAAATGATCAAAATGTAATGACTCATTGCTGATGGTCTTCATTGAGATTTCGTTAATAAAATTACATGTGTATTTTGTAAGCTATATAGGCCTACAAGGTTGTTACGGAAAATTAAATTAAAAAGATACTCTGAACAAGTAAAGTTCATATACATGTTAAGTCCTTGGTTTGTTGTAAAAACATACTATACATACTATATTGCTTCATCAAATAGAAAACAACATGCATCCACTTAACGCTGCTCATTTAGCTTCATGAGCAACACTGTGTAAATAATATTAGATAATTTAATAGCATATGATATATCTTGCTTGTTGTCCTGACAAAAGCCAAGCATGATTTATCTTTATCAAATTGACATATAATTTGTTATTGAAAATAAGTCATGCATCTTTACCAAAGAGAACATTGGTAACATGTCTCCAAAATATATATTTTACGTATCAAACAATTGAACAGAATTGCTTCGATTGAACATATCTGCTTAACTAAAGATTACTTGCTATATCATAATCATTTTTCTTGTGCAAATTTGGTTAAACAATACTGGCTTAGTTCAATGTTTATTCATTCACCCTAAATTTGTTGTGTGTTTTTAAGACAGTTTCTTATGTGTAAAACACACTGAAGACCTCAGAAACAGAATATTCTGAGAACATTATTTTTCATAATTGACAACAGTTAATATGAAATTAAAACAATAAATCATGTCAAACTTAGTTCAAAATCATTAAGACTAGTTGTCAACTAGTGACTTAGCGCTGCCCCAGATCAACTCTAAGTTTTGGCAAAATTTTAGAATGTTGCTAACTCTAACTGGGTTTTATGAATAAGAATTAGCAATCAGCTAGGCTTAGCAGCTTGCTAAAGTCAATTTTAGCTGTCAACTAGGCCTAGCGTGGTTTTATGAATATCAGCCCTGGTACAAAGTTTCATTAGCAAATAAGCTATTCGAGTAAAATCTGTGTAGTTATCAAGTTTTTATATAGACACAAAAGCATTGTTTTCTTTTTTCACATCTCTACAATAGGTCTAACTGTAACCTGCTACTGATACCCCACACACCAACGACTGGCCTCCATTTTACCTCTAATTATGTCAAAATCTACCATCACTACTTTAAAAGCATTTTTGTTCATTATGCGCTACCATCTTTCCAAGCCAGGTACATTTAAGCATGTAGCATGCACAGTGCAGTTTAACATACATATCCCAAATTGAATTAGCCTTTAACAAAATGTTAGGGGGATGGCAGTAAGGCACTCATGCATAAGCTTAGACGCAGGCATGGATGTTAAAGGGATGGCACGGTACAACAAATATTTGCTGGATTTGCTTGGAGAAGTCCTATAGATGGGGGAGGTGTCTTTCTTTTGGAGACAATTAAAAAAAAATAACCAGTCCATCTCTAAACCAGTAATGTGACTATCTTCAATAGATAGCACTAAATGTGATTATAGCACCAAATGTGGCTATCTTCGGTAGATAGCACCAAATGCAGTTATCTTCAGTAGATAGCACCAAATGTGGCTATCTTCAGTAGATAGCACCAAATGCAGTTATCTTCAGTAGATAGCACCAAATGTTGCTATCGTCAGTAGAAAGCATCAAATGTGGCTATCTTCAGTAGATAGCACCAAATGCAGTTATCTTTAGTAGATAGCACCAAATGCAGTTATCTTCAGTAGATAGCACCAAATGCGGCTATCTTCAGTAGATAGCACCAAATGCAGTTATCTTCAGTAGATAGCACCAAATGTTGCTATCGTCAGTAGAAAGCATCAAATGTGGCTATCTTCAGTAGATAGCACCAAATGCAGTTATCTTCAGTAGATAGCACCAAATGCAGCTATCTTCAGTAGATAGCACCAAATGTTGCTATCGTCAGTAGAAAGCATCTAATGTAGTTATCTTCAGTAGATAGCACCAAATGTTGCTATCGTCAGTAGAAAGCATCAAATGTGGCTATCTTCAGTAGATAGCACCAAATGCGGCTATCTTCAGTAGATAACACCAAAATGGGGTTATCTTCAGTTGATAGCATCAAATGTGGCTATCTTCAGTAAATAGCATCAAATGTGGCTATCTTCAGTAGATAGCACCAAATGCAGCTATCTTCAGTAGATAGCACCAAATGTAGTTATCTTCACTAGATAGCACCAAATGCGGCTATCTTCAGTAGATAACACCAAAATGGGGTTATCTTCAGTTGATAGCATCAAATGTGGCTATCTTCAGTAAATAGCATCAAATGTAATTATCTTCAGTAGTTAGCATCAAATGTGGCTATCTTCAGCACTCAGCACCCCTTGGTTGACGGTCTCTGGGCATGACCATGACCCCAATCTTCCATTCAAAGTTCAAAAGGTAATGCTATGAATATTTACAGAATGCTAATATCTGACAGTTTAACCCTTTTGTATTGTTTTTGAAAAGGAATGTATAAAATTACCTGTATACTAGTGAGACATAAAGATAACGGCATATATTACCAATATAATCATTAAATATGAAAACATCTGAAATGCATATTCTATTACATACATGTAGGCGATGTTTCATTTTTTCCCTTCTACAATGATGACATTTAAAATCAATTCTACCCATTATGTTCTCTTCAGTGTGTTCAATTTTCATAACATTGATCGCTTATACAAAATTTCCGTAATCAAATTACACCCAATACGTAATTATTTTACACCATGCCATTCTGTTGGAAGTTTTTACATAACTGTTCAACACAACACACATGAGTTATAATTTGGAAACAGGAAAGAAAGACAAGTAGAAAGGAATTTGGCTCCCTAAATATCAATCCACTGTTTTGCATTTCTTTACCCCGCTGCTAGTTTAGTATTTGATCAAACTGTCACTTAGTATCTCATACATTACAATCTCAAAGGGCACAAGTCCTTAACCCTAATATGATCATATGCTTTTATAGTGACCTTTACATGTATTGGGACAAAATATCATACTCTAAAAAATGAGGTCAAATATTAAGCCAACACAGTCCAATGGAGATAATTGAACTATGTTGTTAGCAGTGAGGTTGTTTTAGCTTCTAGTGCGTTCTGACACCTCTAGGCACGTGTTATGACAGCTTATAGTATGTCGCTGAATTAGACAAGCCGCGTTCCTTGCACGGGAATTTGTTCATTTACGATTTGCGAAACCCGGGCACTGACTCTTTACTGACTGGTTTGTACACTCAAGGGTTCATTGCATCAATTGCTTGATGGGCAACATTTTAGACTGTCAACCACACGGGGGTAAATACTTGGCGGAAACGTAGAGGATCAGAACACTTGATGGTTCAGTCAGGGGTTTTGCCTGTGTGGACGTACTTAGAGGTTTGACTCCAAGGGTAACTCAGAGAATTAGAACCCTTGAAGGTTCAGTCAGGGGTTTCCCCTGTGTGGACCCACTTAGAGGTTTGACTCTCCAAGGGTAACTCAGAGAATTAGAACCCTTGAAGGTTCAGTCAGGGGTTTCAGACATGTGGACACACTTATAGTTTTGACACTCCAAGATAACTCAAGAGAATTAAAACCCTTGACGTTTCAGTCAATGGTTTCCCCTGTGTGGATACACTTAAGAGTTTTGACACTCCAAGTATAACTCAGAGAATTAAAATCCTTAAAGGTTCAGTCTTAAACAGCTTTAACCACCTCAAACCCCCAATTTGTTGAGTCTCCAACCACACTTGAAGGAAACTTGATCGAGTGGACACATTTGGGGGTTTCTTTGAGAGGTTCACGGTAATTGTGCATAGTGATTCTACATCCCAAGTACATGTTAGGTTTCTGCTGACAAAACCACCACTGTGTGGCACAACTCAGAGTGACTCTTCATTTCATCCATGTGGAGGTTCAAATTCTTGAGGTTTCATGCCTCGTCTGAACATGACTTCTCATAGTGATGGGCAATTCATAATTAACACCTTGGAATTTGACATTATTCATCATGCTGTGAATTCATGTTCAACTTGTAATAAAATCGGTCCCATAATTTATATAACACCGTGGTTGTGTCACATACCATTATGTTGTTTTGACGTAGCGCAGACATGTGAGCTGGGAAGATGTCCTCACCTATCTAATGTGCTATGTTGACAGGGTTGAAGACGATGATGTGAGATTGTTTACGAAGCAATTAAAGAGTACTTGACCAGATAATGAATGCATTTGAACTTATCAGAGCTTTTGGTGCTTATGTAAAACAATAAGAGCATACTTGTATGTGTAATATTTACATGTCCTGGAGGCTGATTTTTATATCGTATGGTGTTAGAATTTTTTGATTTCAAGCAACATTTTTAAAAGGATATATTCCCATTCAGAGTCACAGTGTATGTCTTAGTCTATCTCAAGAACAACTGACAGGGGCATAGCCAACTTTCTTAGTCGGGGGGGGGGGTCAAAATATATTTTGTAGATTTTTTGGGAAAAGATGAAAAAGATCCCAGTTGCATCATTTTGACGCGGTATTATCAGAGATGCCAACCCTCCCTGATTATCAGGGATGCTCTCTGAAATTTTTTGAGCATATCAACAAATTTGATAACCTCCCTGATTCAGGAAGGTTTTGTACCCATTATGTTGCATGTAATTCTGAAAACCTCCATGATTGCTATGTGAAACAACTTACCTGATTGTTGAATGTAAATGCTGGCACCTCTGTATTATTGGTGGAATATATAATTATACCTTTTTTATGCCTCCACCGCGAGGCATACTGTTTTTGCAATGTCCGTCCTTCCGTGCTTCCGTCCGGATGCGATATCTCGGGCATGGATGGGCGGATTGACTTCAGATTTTCAGGATAGGTGGGTCATGGTCAAAAACTCTGGCTACTTTTTTTTTGGTGAGGTTCAAGGTCATATACTGAGGTCAAAGGTCATTTGAGGTCAGAGGGCCCATTTTCCTTATTTACCTCTTTTCTCGGAAACTGGGGGTCGCACATTCCTCAAACTTGGTGGGTGGGTGCATCTTGACCCCAGACAGAACAAGTTTATATTGGTTAGTGGGTCAAGGTCTCCTGAGGTCATGCAGGGGTCATCTGAGGTCAAATTAGCAAAAATAGTCATATGGCCATGAAACTTGTTTCTTTTCTTTTTTTGAGAAATTTGTACTTGTAAGGTTTTCAAGCTTCCGAAAAGTGGCTTTATTGGGATAAAGTGTGTGCATAGCATGCAAACAAATTGGAATTTTACAATCTTTTGGCCTGTGCTTGATCAGGGTGAATTTAGGTGAAAACGGCTCCTTGCCCCTTTTCTTGTCCTTTGCCTTCCCGATTTTTTCTAAATTTTTTGTCATGGGACACTCTGCCCCCGGCTCTCCGTGCTACTGACAAACGAACCAATGGTAAACATGTTTATACTCATATCAATGCATTGACACAGTCATATATGCTTATCTCATGAACCATTGAACCAATACTAGGGTTTGTATTTATTTGAATGCATTTTATGGTACTTATAGATGTAAAATATGATCATGTAGGCTAAACAATATTCTTTGCTAAATGTACTTGCTATCAAAATAAGCGAACATAATTCCTCACTGATTCTATCTTGCCAAATGTATGGCAATTTTGATTCTACTATTTCATCTCATTTTCTATTTATGGCTTGTTTAAATTGCCAATTATCAATCATAAGCTAGTCAGTGGTCTGGCTGTCCAGTGGGCAATCACGATGGCAGAGTCCCAAAGGCAAAGTTCAATACATTCATTAAACAATCCATGTGAAACATTTGACCTCAAGTTGCAGAGTGTGAGTTTTTGTACCCAAATATTCAAAGGTCATTCTGTTGATAAGCAAACATATGGGGTTAAAGATCTGTGCCCTGACCTATGAGCTTGTTTAAGATCTGAGTGATGGAAGATGAGCATCTTGAGTAAATTGGGTTATTCTTTGCAAGTTATATTTAGGATGAGTATATGGGACAATAATCTGGCGAACAATGACCTTAACATGACGGCTGTGATTCTATTATTGGGGAAAAGTCATAGGATTATGAGAGTGTAGACATGTGCAGGCCCAAAACCAAGATTTCATTTCTTTTTTGCGGGGAGGAGGGCGGGGGAAGTGCAGAAAAAAATTTGCTGACAGTTGCAAAAAGTGGACTTAAACCCCCTAAGAATTAACCTTTTCAGGGTATTTTGAATGGTTTTAATTTTCAAATTAATTTTTCTTTAAAATTTGGACTATCTTGTGTGCATTAAGGGGGTACTACACCTCTGTGGTAAATTTGTTCTAGCGAATAGAACTTGTTCTAGCAAATCCAATTACTACACTGAAATTTCAGTGACTCAAGACAAGCGGTTCAATATATATGATAGGAAATGAGGTACATCCTAGCGGTACCTTATATTTCTTATCATGAATAACGAACCGCTTGTTTTGGGTCACTGAAATTCCAGTGTAGTAATTGGATTTCTTGCCCCTGTAATATGTGACCATCCACCATGAAGTGTTAGTAAAGTCGGATCTATAGATCATTTTCTGTTTATTGCAGATTTTGAAAGAATTCACTTTCAGCTTCAAAATGACACCTCAACCAGCTTCATCGGACATCTGGAAGTGAAGTTATAGTTCATCAAAGGTCAAATTCTAGTATATTCAACATAGAAATCCAATTACTGTTTTTTGGTTGTATCTCAAAATGGAAAATGCCGACTTTACGACCAGTTTGTAGTGGATGGGCACATATAGGGGGGCCTACATAACTTTTGTTACCAGTATGTTATTAGTTTTTGAGAAAAATGCAAAAATAGACTCAAATTTATCGAGGGGTGTAAGTACCACCTTGATATTTCCCATGAAAATGGACCTTATTATTGTTAAGGGTGTAGGGGTGCATCACCCGACCCCTAGTTACGTGCTTGTGTGTAGATACATATGAAAAAGAATTTCAGCGTCACATTTGATTGAATACAGTATTGACCCACGCACATTCAAACTGACTGTAAATATTCTATCTTAAAAAAAAAAGAAAATTACCGATAGTCTGATTGAAGCAACATGTTTACAAGAAAGATGCGCTAGCTATTATACTGATAACAGTCATATTCATGCGCGTATTTTGGGGGGGCGCCAGCCCCCCGGGGTCAATGTAGAGGGCGGCAAAAACGAAGGGGCGGCGGAAGAAGAAGGCGGCAAAAACAGGGTGGCAAAAAATGAATGGGGCGACAAAACGAATTAGCAAATAAAAAGGCGCAAAAATTGAAAAAGCATAAAAATGTTTTAAAAGGTAGCTTTTAGGGCGCTAGCGCTTAAAATCCTTTTTTTTTTTTTTTTTTTTTTTTTTTTCAAACGACCGTGAAAAAATTGGGTCAACCTTTTCGGGCTGTTAAAGAAGAGGCGGCAAAATTGTTTCTTCTTCAGCCCCGGGTTGGGGAAGCGGCCACGATGCGCCACTGATATTCATCTGAATTCATTTTGTAGGTCACGTATCGATGGCTACATGGTAATACTTAGCTTGGATGATTTACCATAGAGCTGTTTTGTCGTCATCAATTTCCTGATGGATCCATTAATGTACCGCCATTCAAAAAAATTGATTGATTAGACCTAAATCAAGTGAACGTGATTGTGTGTTATGAGCACAGCTAATGAGGCGGCCAGACAATATTTGGCCAAGTAATTTACTAAATTCATCAAGTATTTATGGATGTTAACTGACAGTAGATTGGATGAAATTAATTTGGCTTTATTATGGGTTGTATGGTTTCATCCTAGGCATACCGATTATCTGGTCGTGATAAGAAGGGGAAAAGTGTGGCCATTGACATAAGCGCTAATCCAGCTTGAAATGTGGGGGGACAGTTGGCTTGATTTGTCAAAAACTGGCTGAAAAGAATAAGAAATTGGGTATTTTGCCGAAATGTGGTGGGGGACACATTCCCTAACACCCCTGGTATAAATGTGTGTGTTTGGACATGCACTCTTATCAGTTATTATAAAACTAATGGGCGGGAGCCATGGGCCAACCTTAGGCCCCTGATGGGGTCCAGAGGTAAAGCCACAGTGGCAGTCCAGGTGACAGAGCTGGTGGGGTTAAGCCTTTTTGAAGAGTCCATTCAATGCTGGTCAAAGGGTTTTAGATTGTATTTGCATGATTATTTCAAAGGATCAACAAAATTGTGGTCGTTAAATCCAAATCTCTGATAACTATTCTTCGCTTTAGGTGAGAAGGGAGGGAAAAGCATAGCCTTGGTAAGAACTTGCAAAAGCCAATAATGTTTTAATAATATAACATTGAATGAAGATATCAATATGAGCAATGTAATGTTCTCATACCAGTGCCACAGTTCATGAATCTATTGAACAATCATAACTCAAAATCTGACCTCTAGTTATAGAGAATGAGCTTTTGTACCCAATACATTCAAAGGTCATTCTGTACATGTACAAACATAATGAGTTACAGAACTGTGCCTTTGTGGATGAGCTTGTCTAACAATGCTCATTAAGGATGTCAATCATCATCAGTTGAAGTGCGTAATATCGGGTATATTTTCATAATTTCAATACCGGTTTACATTAGTAGAACACAGAGAACATGACAAACATGTATCGGATCGTTATATACATGACATTTATTATTTAGCAGACACATGCTTGATTCCAAAAGAAGACAAATGCACTGCAAGTCAAAATGGGCTATTCTATTTAAAATCCACACTACCCCTGTGGAAGATTTTGGAATACCTTCCAGAGGGGGAGTATGAATTTTAAATGGAATGAACACATTAGGCAGCTCCTTTTCAAACTCGCCCTCCCTCTGTGGAAGATTCAGGGTGAATCTTTCTCAGAGGGTGTATGAAATTCAAATGGAGCCGCTAATGTGTTCATTTCATTTAAATTCCGTACTCCCCCTGTGGAAGATAGTTCAAAGTCTTCTACAGTGGGATTGTGCATTTTAAATGGAATAGCCCAAATATGATCATGTTAATTTCTCGCGAAGCCTCCACTGCCGGCATATTATGGTAAAAGAATGGCAAGAAATATGAGAGAGAAAGAGAGAAGCTAGTCAATTAGGAAACTGGCGAGGGCAACTTTGTTTCTTCTGCTTCTAGCGAGATCACATTTCATAATCCGTAGCATTAGATGTGCTGTCATGACGATGAGGATGTTACCCATAATGCAGTGTTGTGATGTGTGGTACATGATGAAGATGTGCTATGGTGCAGTTATTATATGATTGGTGTACAAAAAATAGCAAAATCTGAAATTGATATTTTAAGAATAATAACATAACTGATAGATAGTCAGAATCAAATTTCCGCCCCGATTTTAGCAAGTGATCAAAGCACTCAAAGCAGCCTCACACTGTAAAGCATAAAGTGTGCATGCATCAACATTTTGCAAGTAACATGGATTCACAGAATTTTCATGCTCACAAATATTTCTTTTTTCTATGGGCCTTTAAGAAAATGTACCAATCGCACAAAAAATTGCATGCCACAAAAATTATGGTTGTTTTCAAATCGCGAAAATGTTACGCCACGAAAATATTGTGCTTCACAGTATCACAAATTAAGTTTGTGATATAGGTTACACAAAAATACACATATTGCGCTGACAAGTAATTTGCAGTTGAAAAAGTTGAAACATGCAAATTTATATGATTTTTTTGCAGTTCAGGAATTTTATATTTATTTATACTTCCTTTGACGATTCAGTCTATTTTGACAGAATTTCTTTATATTTCATTAATAGTAAAGCAGAAATGCCAAAAAATTCCCAAGAAGGAGCTTGTTGATTTTCCCACTTTTTGCCAGCTCTGCTTATTATAGACCACTTGACATCATTGTTTATCAACAAAGGTAAGGGACTGGTCTATCGATATGCTTGAACAAACCGCTACACTGTCAATGGCTTTCTTGTACTAAATGAAATGTGGTGGGCGATTTAAAATGCATGTGCCCTGAGCAAACTACGATGTGTATGCACACTGCAGGGCAAAGAACAATGGCAATTGCCATAATTCACACGCACACTGCCGGGCAATGAAGTCACATGTCAAGTGGTCTATAGGGGGACCTTTAAGAAAACCAGAAATCAATAAATTAAAAAACAAGCTATAATGTGATTGCGATTGTTACTTCATGAATATTTTGGAGCGTAAAAATAAGCATTTTACAGAGGAGCACATCATCAAACAAAGAGAGACATGCAGTATTTGGTCTCCAAACATAAGATGGGAAACGATATCATGGCTACAAGAAAAGTATCGGGTAAGATACGTAAGTGAGGAATGATCCGTGCGTACATAGCATAATGTCGATAACAAGGCCCATGTTTTGCCACGATCATCTCTGAAAAATATTTGGGTCAATATGTATTATTGGCTATCAAATCTTCAGGTTCAATTTATATAGAAACGTGATATTTTAGGAACGTAATATTTAACTGAATTTGTTTTTGATTTGATTTGATTTGTTCGGGTTTTGACAACCCTGGATAACCCAAGAAAGCCTCTATTGAAGCTTATTTCCATTGGGGTCCATTAGAACACCGGGACGGGTTGGGAACAGTCAGGGGTTAACACCCTACTCTTTCCGAAACTGGCTGCAAGATACAAGTACAGGTATGGCTCTCTGTACCGACGGCTTAACATCCCCTCCGAAGGACGGAGTACTTTCATGATTCATTTACCCAATTCTACATGAACCATGGGGAGAACGGAAGTCTGAATTTAATCTACAGAAGTTGCCAATTAATTTCAGACTTTTTTTTCCCAAGTCAATATCCCAGCAAATCGCCACCGCCGGGAATCGAACCCGGGACCTCATGCACTAAAGGCAAGTACCCTAACCATTGCGCCACGCTCTCCCTTATTATTGTAAAGAATACTGTTTTCATACGAAGATATACCTGTTATTTATAATACAGGGAGTCTCAGAAAGTTTGGTACATGAGTTTTTGGATTCCTTTGCTTTACTTGCAATGATAAATATCCAAATTGAAACTCAAAAGTTATGAGCTTTTACCAGTATCCTTTATAAATCATCAAATTTACTTATGTTGTTGAGAGAATACAGCAATTTCCCCAGAATGCATGAAAAGAATCTTGTCCACAGAAAATTAATGGTACACACTCCCACCACCCCCTTATGTAGACCTAATCAAGTGTGGTGTTTGTGAGAGTTTCCAACTATGGAGTTTCACATACATGAACACAGTCATAGCCATGGAGTTTCACACGCTCACCCCTGTCTGTGTTTGCCTCCAAACGTGCACATTGTGTTTTGCTATCTAACCGAGGACGTGTGTATGACGTTTTCATCGCCTAACCGTGGACTAAAATGGCAGATTTTTTTTGTGTATAATACGAAACAGAATTTTAGCCATCACCCTGCGGACGGTAGTTTTTACACGTGTGGTCCTCGGTTTCAGGCAAATAGCGTTTAAAGCATCTAGCATGCATTTGAGGTCTTTTGCAGCAGTTTGAGACCGAGGACAGTCCTCGGTTGGAAGTAGGTCCACAGTTTAGGGTGAAAAATCTTGTGTGTGTCCTCGTTTGTCGGCAAACACGCACGCAGTCATAGCCACAGATTCAGATTCAGATTCAGATTCAACTTTATTTAGCCACGGTGGGCCCACTTCAACCCTAGGTTGTTCTTCCTTGGGGCCGTGGATACAAATTACAGTACTAACAAATATTTAACAAAACATGTTTACAAGAGATATGTTATACAAAATATCAAAAGAATTGTTAAGAGATACAAAAGATCATATTATAAACTTATATTAGGTTACCTTGTAAAACTGTTTACAAGCAATACTTCATAAAAATATCAAATGAATTGTTAAGAGATACAAAACATCATAAAACTTATAACATACAAGGGGAACATGAAAGAATTTATAAACTTATAAACAAAAACTGAAAAGAATTAAAATGAAACATCTTTCAGCATATTTTTGAAAGTAAATAAATTAGGTGAATCTGTGACCCTATCATCAAGACTATTCCATAAGATTGCACCTCTATATGATAAGCTACGTTTTTTGAAATCAGTTTTAGGCTGTGGGATGAAAACATTATTTTTACTTTGCCGAAAATTGTATTTATTATTAGAAAATGAGGAAACAGTTGAAAGGTAAGGAGGTGCTAAGTTATTCAAAATTTTATAAATCCAAAGTGAGGTATTATACTGATGTCTGTGAGAAAGTGGCTTCCAATTGAGCTGATCTAGGACAATAGCACTGGAGGTATCCCATGGAGCTCCACAAATAATGCGAGCAGCTCTGTTTTGGATAATTTGTAATCTCTTTGCTATAGACATACCACAATTTCCCCAAACAACATTACAATATTCAAGGTGAGGAAGTACAATTGCATTATAAACCATATTCAAAATATCTGTAGAAATAAAATTAGATTTACATTTCTTCAACATAAACATACCTTTGAGAGATTTCTTACGAACTTGATCAATTTGCTGATTCCATGTCAATGTGTCATCAATGATGACACCTAAATGTTTACATTCATTAACTTGTTTAATATTAGCACCATTTATAGTTTCACACGCTCACCCCTTCACAATCAACTGATCGTGAAGGCATTCGTATCACAAAATTGGGGTGTTACACCCCCTCCAAGGCTCAGAGAAAGAGTTTTTAAAGCTATCTCTAATCGTGGAGCTCCACAGTTGCGATAAGGCTCCACAGTTGGTTTGTGTATAATATGCACACCTCCACAGTTTGAATGCGGTTGCAAACTCACAACTAACTAGCGACGTGGGGTGTACCAAATAATCATAATTTTTGGAAAATGAGTGACTTTATTTTCTAACAACATTTATTTGGAGAGTTAATGCCTACCCATCTAGAAGTAGAAAAGATCCAGTTGACGGTGACAACATTAAAATATAGGGGGAAATGAAAGTACGGTGATGCGAGTTGCTCAGTATAAACACGTTGTAAGCCATCATTCTAATCTGAGGCACAAATTATTTTTTCCAGCGCTCAAAATTCATTCAATATTATACAATTGGAGACATTTACTATGGCTGTCACCGAGCTAAATGGCCGATGAGCAATTGCCTCATGTTTGGATAAATCATCTCGCCAAATTGAATTCTTGTTGACTCTATGTCTCCTCTTTGTCAAAATGTTTATCAACTTGGAGAAATTTGTAATTGTAATTGTCTTATATTAATCAGGTCCACTTGTACAGACATACAGAAATACATTGCAGTCTGTCTTGATTCTTCTATATTCCTTGAAACACCAACTCAGGCTGTTGTATTTCATGTATTTGTTTTGTATATTTTTTGCCATCATAAATATTTGATGCTTTTAACCTGCATTTTGCCATCATTTTTCTGATAAACAAAATTTTTGTCCAGTGTAAAACTACCATGTAAAAGTGTGGTGAAAGTAAGTTATTAATTCCTGTAAGTTGACCAAATAAATTGCACTTCCTCATGTGTTACACTGTAAAAATGCAGAGATATATTTAACTGGTGTATTGGACAACTATAGGCACCAGTGTATGCATAATAATTATTAAAGACAAAATGTAGTTCATAACTTGTTTAAACAGGTTGTTAAGGGCTGGGGTATGAACGTTTGGACAGTATTTATTTTGGGACATCAGAGCACATCAGACATATCGAATTGCATTCTGAATACGAAGAATGTCATTCTGATATCAAATAATATAAATATTTTGAAATTCGCAATTTAATACACATTTTATGGCAAATCATTAAAAATTGATATTTTTGATATTTAACAGTACTTGAAGTAAACTTTAGAAATCTGATGATTTATACTTAAAGTGTATGTAGGTGGGATGAAAAGCCGACGATCAATTGAAAATTTTGACCTTTTCAGTATTGAAGATATGGATTTTTTCCCAAAACACCAAAAAAAATTAGGTCTTTTGGGAAAAAATCCATATCTTCAATATGAAATGTCAAAATTTTCAATTGACCGTTGGCTTTTCCTCCCTGCTACATACACTTTAAGAATATAACATTAGATTTATATAATTTACTTCGAGGACTGTTATATATCAAAATTTGAAAAATATCAAATTTTTATAATTTGTCATAAAATTTGTATTATATTGTGATTTTCAAAAATGAAAATTATTTGATATCAGAAAGACATGCTTCAGATTCAGAATGCAATTCGATAGGTCTGAGGTGCTCTCATGTCCCACAAAAAAATACTGTCGAAACGCAATAAACGCTCATTTTTTAGATCCCTTAAAGATTTGTAAGCATAATTTTAGAAATATTTTGTACTTCTGGATATAACATTTTTAATCATTATTATGATGTTTACAAATTTTATTGCTGAAACAATAAGGATTGATCACTATATTTATTAACTGGTTGCTTCAACATTGTTCACAGTGAAAGAAAATGTCGCAAACTTTAGAAATCAAACTGTCGCCGCATGAGCTTAACATGTATTGCACATTAATGCCCTTAAAGGGAGTGAGATGGTTTTCTGATTCCATGTAATTGTTGTATAGGCATTGCTATCACTATCATGTAAGCAACACTGAAGGTGAAAACTGATTAACTATTAAACGAGAAGAGATATAACACTTGTATGGTGTGAAATATTAATACACTGGTTTTATATGTGGTACCTAGAGATATTGATGTAGAGTTGGTTCCAGAAAAACTGCCATTGTTTTAAGTATGTTTGTATTATTTGTTTTCGATGTTTATACTTTTAGTGGTAAAACTATGTAAATATTAATGTTGCATATTTAATTTAAATCTTTCTTACTGATCAGACTACTTGTTGTTTTTGCGGTTAGCATATTATTATTATTATTATGATGATGATGATGATGATGATGATGATATTAAATGATGATGATGATGATGTTTATGATTATATCAGGGATGTAAGTTTTTAGGATTAATTTGGAATTCCAGATTTTTTTTGTCCAAATTACTGCACTTATATTTATTTGCACTTTTATTTATTTGCAGCCCATTTCTGGCTTATATCCTAAATTCAAAAGGTTTTTGCATATATGCATGATCAATTTTAAAAAGCAAAACTAAACTCATTATTCATTAATATCATCAACTGAACTATATAAAAAGAAAAATTTTTTCGAACTCCAGTGAATCCCATGACAGTTTTATCTATAATGTCACATTGATAAATAATTTCATGTGATTTTTTTTCTGAAACTAACTCTATAGTAGTCATAATCTGTTATTGATCCTGAATGTTGATTGGTTTCTTACTAGCCATATGTTTTATTCACCACATTATCTCTAGAAACAGGGTTGTCACAGTCTCCCTTTTAGCACCCAATTGAGCTCTTTTTAGCTGCTTTTATTTTTCATTTGTGCTCTTGTGAATTATACATTGAGAATTGTACTTAAAATGTTACATAAAATGATAACAGAAAAAAATTTGGACAACTTTTTTGGCCTCAGTAACAATTTGAGTGACAATGGGCAATTCCATTTAAAATTCACACTGCCCCTGTGGAAGATTTAACTAAAGTCTTCCACAGAGGGAGTATGAGTTTTGAATAGAATCAATAGTTGGGTAACTTCCATTTGAAATACTCACTCCAGTTGTGGAAGATATAGGTAATGCCATAATACAGAGGGAGTATGGGTTTCAAAATGATTAACCCTGACCAATTACATTTGAAAACATACTCCCCTTTGAATGATATTTCCAAAATCTTCCACAGGGGTAGTGTGGATTTTACATGGAATAGCCCAATGCCCTTTTCACCAGTGTCCCAGTGATGTTGCTATCCAAATTATCGGCTATACACATGCTTGTGGAAAGGAATTGAAAACACCCTTTTTATCATGATTTTTTTTTGGGGGGGGGGGGGTTAAAGTATCCCATATTTTAATAAGATCATAATTATTTTGAATTTACATTCTTACCTACAAAGGGAAATCAAAGTTTAAAATTGACTTTCCTTGCAACCTCTCTTATCCGGCCATGATGGGACAAAGCATTGGCCAGATAAGTGAAAAATCTAGTGAAATACATGTATTTCTGCATTGAATGCTTGAAGTGCCAACATTGAGACAGCAAAAGGTTACTCAAAATGGGGTAATAACACTGAAAGATGGTAGCGATGTATGCCACATATATAGTTATGTCCTTAAAATGCTTCAGTACATGAAATCAAGCTCTAAAATCATGTCTTTCTATGAAAATCACATATCCGGATAACCATGGAAGCAAGAAAGAAATTTCTTTTTTCTGTTTGATAAGAGAGAGATCCATTTGATACCAGAGGTCCGGATAAGAGAGGTTGGACTGTACATACCTTATAGGCAGGGACAGGCGATTTGCGCGGAACTTTTTTTCCGCGCAATTGGCTATTTTTTTTCCTATGGGCAGGGATACATGATTTGCACTGAAAAAAGAATTCCGCGCAATTTGCTATTTTTTTCCGCGCAAATTGCCTGTCCCTGCTTATAGGCCCACTCAAAACCAAGATTGTATATTTCAACGTTTTCTGAATTTTCAATTTAAAATATAAGTACCGGTTCCCTGTTTCTTGATTTCACAGAATCTGTTATTTATTTTGATCACCCCTTTTTTCACAAAGTTTTCCATGAGCATGTGTATCCGATAGTTTGGAGAAAGATGTGACTGGGTCTCACTTTGTCACATCTTTGGGGGGTCGTAAGGCCAAAAATATGTATTGTTGTGTTGCCCTCACCTCAAGTGGGAAAATGGGAAAGTTGGGTCGGACGGTCAGATTTTTTTTTTTTTTTAAACCTACAGTTTTTAAAAATCCCCTCAAATATTAAATAATGCTTCTTCAATTAGGGACATTTGTCAACTTTGAATTCTGGATACATGTTAGACATCAATTCAAGACTAGTCTTTCAATAAAATATTAATTGTAAGTGAAAAACTTTGATTTTTTTGAACAAATTTGTAAAAATCATCATTCCAAAAAAACAAAACAAAATTGCGACTCTGATTTTTCAGGACTTAGGGTCGGACAGTTCAGTGAGGACAACACAACAATTTTTTGGGCCTAACTGTGCTTATTGTTGGACATTTGGCCCACCATACATGTATCAATTGAATACCTGAGTGGAAGAAGGGCCCAACTCCAATTTTTCACAAAAATGAGTTAGACCCATCATTTTATGGCCAGCAGACTGTTCTTCCTTGTGTGTGAAAGATGAGCCAAAATCCACTCTCTAAATAGTCTTCCATGTACACTTAATCATGAGTTTCATGGAAGAAAGGCCCAACTCCATGGAGTTGGGCCCTTCTTCCACAAATATTGGGTTAAAGAGGAATTTTGTTCATCCATGAAATCTGCTTTTCACGACAATAAACTTTCTTGCTAACATATTACATGCTTCTACTTGTGCAAATAATGGATTTCTGTAGCTATTTATAACACATCTGCTTAAGGAACTGGTACTTACAGTATATTAGTGGAAGAAGGGCCCAACTCCAGCTCGTATTAAGACCTGTACCGTTGCCATGGAAACATCACATATAATTTCGAATGTATGTAATATTGTATGATCATGTATTGAAGGTTCTCTGAAGATGAAAACATTCTGTCTATAAAACTTTTCAAAATATGAAGTTTTTTCTTAATATCTCAAAAACAGTTTTGATGGAGTTGGGCCCTTCTTCCACTCAGGTATTCAATTGTACCTGTTGGCCTGAGAAAACCTGTGGCAATCCTGGCTGTATGTCGTCTCTTCATTACAGCGTGACATTTATGTGTCAGTGATGCACCATCATCTAATATTCCATCACATTTTCAGTTGATTCTAAGTTCAATAAAGTACATGGTTTGTCAGGTTTTGTAGTACTCTTAAGGTGATACTGACGGTTGTATCGTATAAAAGCAAATGCAACAAGCATAATATTTATTTATGGTGACATATTATTCAGCAATCATCAGAAAAGTGACTAGCTAATAGATCAGAGCATACCAAACATTCTATTTTCTATATACGCAATAGCTTTGACAAGAATCATCCAAGTTGGAAAAAAAATAATTGAAACCAATCAGGGTCACCTTTAGTGTCATAATTACACACCTGAAAATGTTTATACCATTAAAAAAAGAAAAAATATGTTTATACCAATAAAAAAAGAAAAATATTTAAATCTATAGTCTGTTCGGCTTATAAATTGGTAAAATTATTTGTTTTTTGTTACTTTGCGTGTCAATGAAGTTCCAGCTTAGGCTCGCATAAATTCACATCAGCGCACGCCAGTCAAACATTGCACAACATGCACATCTAGGGCAAGTGTTGCGCCAAACTGCATGCTCGCCATTCTATATCAATACAAAATGAGTCTTGCCAATTACAAACCGATCAAACTATAGTGTTGAGTGAGGACTCTTCAGTAAGGGGTAGAAATTCTCTTCTTTTTTTTTTGGGAAATAAAATTGAGGCTTTTTTGATTGCCTCTTCTAGATACCGTTTGTGCACCCATTTTTTACGGTTTTAAAAAGAAAGAGGATGTCGCTTTTGGTCCAGTATGGTATGGGGGGGTAATATTAAAGTTTGTTCAGCTCTTATATTAATTGGCAAAGAAAATCAAACTCATAAGGGGGCTGGCATTTTCTTCGGAAGGGGGGGGGTCCCAAAATACAGGGGGTCATAGAATTTTCAGACCTAAAATGGGGGTTATAATTTTTAACATCCAAAATGGGGGATTATAGAATTATTAAGGGCTGGTGACTCAAAATTTTTACGCGCATTCTTTAACTTCACAATCAAAATGTGCATACAATCTATGCAAAAATTTTACCCGCTCCGCGCACCTTCTTTACACCAACGATAAAATGTTAATGCACTCGTGCACTTTCTTTGGAAGGGGGGTCATAAAAATTTTCGACCCAAGATAGGGGGGGTCGTAAAAAATTTTTGCCCGCGATAGGGGGGTCATAAAAAAATTGACTCCGGTCACCGACATATTTGGGACCCCCTTCCGAAAAAATAAAATAAAAAAGATATAAAATTGTGTGCACACAATTTGGCCAGCACTTACGCGAGTTGCGTAATACGTGATGGGTGCACGCTTATGTGAATTTATGGGAGCGTAAGTTGACCACGCAGTAACTAGCAACAACTAATTTTCGTCAATGATAAGCTGAACTAACTAGTGTTTTGCAGTTTCATGAAGGTGCAGAGATATGTAACCAAATTTTTTTGAATAGGTACAAGTTGTCAGTCAGCTGAATGTGGAAATATCTTTATACAATCATTACATAATATGTAATTAATTTCTTTTGTTTTTAACAGAAAATATGTTTACTTGATTTCATATATTTACAAACAACATTATATTTACATTTTTATTCAAACTATGCTTAAAGTGACTATTTGTGTTTACAAAACATGTAATAGCTAACTTATTAAGCTCTAACGTTGTATATTAATGCAAGAATTTTGTTGATTTGCAATAATGTTAGTTAGTTTTTGCTCTCTGCTATATTAAATATTATACTTAAATTTGCATACTAATATTTCCAACTAACATGCGTACGAACATGCAGCGTTGGCCGACATCTTGTACCTATCAGTTGGACTGGTTGCATATCGTAGTGAGTGGGGCCAGGTTCTGTACCTACTTGCCTGTACCGGCTAACATGGCACTCCAGGTGCGTATCAGAGGTCAAAGGTCATTCTCTAGCTGTGCAAACCCCATCCCTACAACCATCATGCATCCGTGTTATGAGGGGAAAGGCGGGGAATATAAACAGTGGTGTTTTTAATCAATTTCATTAGCACTAGAATTGTGTCTGTAAGCTTAATTGTATTTTTTGCATGTTGCAAATTCTAAAGGTTTGCCAACAAGTTCTTTGCAAAAATAAATGTCTTTGGGGAAAAATATACCCGATAACAATCTACCAGAGTTTCAATTTTCAATGGAACAATTAACAAGATATGATCTCTGAATAGTACATCATTAGCCAAGAGAAAAGTGGCACCTTGCAAACAAATGCATGTAGCAAGATCCCACTTTGCTCAAGTTTATAATTTGTTTACCCTCCTGATCACTACCTGCTGATCTAACATTGCCTCTGATTGGTCAATTACATGATCTTTTCACTTTAATCACCAATCAGAATGGAGCTTTGCAAATAATTCACCCCAATTTTTTTGCATGGTGGAATAATTCTAACAATGTTGCTGATTGGTCCAATTGATAATGAAAACATCTTTTTGACCAATACGCATGTAGTTCTCATAGGGTTAAGAGAAAACCTTTCAAAATCTGACAAACCATAATTTTAACCACCATCACTTCATATATATTTATACCATACATATGCACTAACCTGGCTCTTCGCTAGCCAACTTTTCACCATTTTATTTTGTAATATATTTATATATTTTTGTTTTTCATATTTTTTTGCATGATTTTCTCCTTCACCATCCCTTATTATGGACACCCCTCTGTTGCCATGGAAACCCCAATTGTATGCTGCTCTTGTCATCAACATCAATTTTGTGTCCCACCCGCCCACCCGCAACTGACGATGACCAAATCCCTGTGTTTTGGTCAACCTGGTATGTATGTTATAATTGTTGCCCAGTCAATCAAAATTGTGATGATAATTAATTTGTACAGCAGAAATTTACTGCTAGAAAATCAAAATCCATTGTTTTTGTTCTTAATGATTGTAGTATTGTAGGAAGTTTGTTTAGATAATTATTTCTCTCATTAATTTGTGAGACAAATATAGCATAGCATTTACTTCTTCATAGATGTTTTTATCTTCATGGCATGTTTATGTGTTGTTAAGTGTTGCTCTATAAACATGTTTATAACACTACTGTTCTCAGTGGCAGAGCTCAAAATAGAAGAGGGGTCAAACATGTGGGGAAGGGGACATTTTATATGATTTTTTTAAAAATAAATATGATTTTACTATAAAGTTGGTATCTTTTTTGCCATTATTTTGAATGAAAAGAAATGGCCGATTCAGGCTATTTCAAAAGTAAAAACAATTATTTTTATCCAAAAATAAAATGATAATTTCTTAGGCCAACATGTGTATTCTTGATTCATGATTCTGGCATGTGAAATTGGTGTATTTTTTATGAACTTAATGTCCTTGTGGGTGAAGCATTCAAGCCTCGCCTCCACCTTAATTATTAATGTTATCAAAATGCACCATTGCAAAAGTTTATCGCTAAAGACATAAATGCTTGCCAAAACATTAACTACTATTAATTATGCTAATTTGCAAATTGCTTATTTGTCAAATCCTTACCATTATTTCCTGGTGTAAAGCAATATCCTGAATCCTCTTTGTAAGTTTATTAAAAGCTCTTTTTGAATTTTAAGTTTTATGTCACTCCTTAACAGCCTCTAAAACAAATGTTAATAACGTTTTAAGACATAAATACACATAGACTTAATTATCTACTCACAGCTTTAAAAGCTCTTGCTAATTAATCTGTTGAATACTTTAATTACAAATTGCAAGGTGCTGATATTTTCATTTTTGTTTTTTCCCCCTTACAGCCTATCGTTCATCAATCACCAAAGCAGAGGCGTCGCAGGCCGATGGCACTTACCATCAAGAAATCGCCACGACCTCATTCCGAAGCAGATATCTTGGAGGATTATTTCAAACGTACTCGTAGTCCCCTACCAACCCCGGAAGAAGTCATGCGACAGAACGTCACGCCATCATCGGTCATTCCAATCGACGTCACCGGTTCGGGCTTTGAGCGCATGGCAAGTTTCCGGCGTTCCTGACGCCACAAGGAAAGAAAGAACGTAAGAAGAGGCGGAGCTTCTGGCGACGTACAAGTACGGGTGTACCTGATGCTGTTCAGCATGAATTGAATCACGAAAACGGGTGGAGATCGGATACCTCAATATCAGAACAAGCGAGCAGCGTGGAGTATGAACTGAAAACACAAAGCTTGGATAGAAGGTCTTTCCGAAAACATCAGCGGGAGAGAGAGCGTTGCTCGCAGGATATTGCTGTGGTAACGCCGCTAAGAACTAGGCGCCAAAGGGCCAAAAACATGCGCATGTCAGCCCCTGTGGTACCACAGTTGGCTGGGCCTAGCAAGGACAAAGATAATATCGCGAGTGCTATTCATGATAAACAAGCAGCCAGGTTGTCTCTACCTCTGGAAAAATTAAGTAGTGTCAATGGTACGTATATTATTGTAAGGCAATGGAAAAATAACCTGTTCTACGGGCCTGACTGACCCAGATTTTGTATTTTGGTGTGTTTTTTTAGTTATATAAAATTAAAAACAGCTGATTTTTGGCTGAAGTGGGTTGTTTTTGACTGATAGTTTTTGAAGCAAATAACCAGAAAATTTTGCACAAATTTAATTTGTTCAGATTTTTAATGTTTTCTGTAATTTTTTGAAGGTCATTTAGCCTCGTCCAGATTTTGAAAAAATCCCGACTGACCAACACTTCTTGGAATTCTGTCCGCCTGAAGAACAGGGTAGTCCATCTGTGACTACATTCCATTTCTGAAAAGTTGTCAACTTTTAGTTCAAATTATGAACATTTAAAGTAGCATTTTATGGGTAATATTTTTTTGTGAATATCAAAAGAATTTTATCCACATTTCTGTCGGTCTTGTGGTTCTTCATGAATGGATCAAAATACTGTTAACTTACCTTTTTGACAATAATGTAAGAATTAGTCAACCTATTAAATGCACTTTTGGCATCAATGGAAAATTTTGTCTCAAGATGGAAACTTTCTACAGAAAAATTGTGACACATTGAAAATGATATCAAATAACTTGTAGCTGCCCAAAAAACATCAGGCAATGGTCTATTCAAGTTGAAATCCATACACCCCTTATGGAAGACATGACCGTCTACACAGGGAGTGTGAATTTCAAATGGAGTACCTGAATGGGTGATTCCATTTGAAATCTATACCCCTATGTGGGAGATTAAGGTCATGTCTTGTGGGAGATTAAGGTCATGTCTTCCATAGGGTGTATGGATCTCAAACAGAATAGCCCAATGTAATGAGAGAAAATGTATGCCTTATTTAGTATCTGCTATGTCATTTACTTATACTGGATTTTATCTGGTAAGCAGTCTAAGGACCCATTTTACTTCTGAACATATTATAGAGAATCATTAGACTTCAGTCTCCTTAGGCTGAATGGACTGCACAGCATTTTAAGCAGGGTTGTTATAATACATTCCAGCTATGGTGACACCTCGTGACGTCACGCTGGACAAATTCCATTCATTGTCAGAGGGGGTTGGTTTGTGGGTGTAAATGCAGTGGAACAAATAAACATATAATATATACAGCATTGATTTGTTAAGAATTGAACAAAGCACCTATTTCATCCACTCACTCTAGTACCTCTTTAAAAGTGACAGAGGTGTCATCAAAGTTGGAACAGATAATAACAATCATGGCTTTGGTATGATGATGCGAGGATCAGGTGGCAGTTTTATTACCTAAACATAGTGCCCTTAAGACATAATTATAAATCATAAGACATTGGCTACTACTGGTATATATAAAGTCAATGGCAATAATACGGGCATTAAGGGTACAGTGTGTTGCGGGCATTACAGTGTGTATGAGGAAGTTGTCCTGTCCCGTGGTTTACTGCCCATTTCACGAGCGCAAGACTTGAAACGTTGCACTAATCGACAACAATCCAGGCTAAATCGCACTAATCAACAGCAACCCAGGCAAAATATAAATTGTCAAGAAGTCAGATTTGGAGGGCATTTTTAAATTTGTCTTGAATTGTATTATTTTCTGTGAATTTTATCAGACAATTATCTTCAAAACCTTCATGATTGTTAAATTTGATGAAAAGGAACTGAAATGACTGTAGCATAATGTTGTTGACCATTGGTGACTTCAAATGAGGGCATTGTTGATCTAGGACTGGAATTGCCAACCTTATACAACACCCTCATTCGACCGAAAGTCACCAATAGTCAACAAAAGGGCAAGTCCATCACAACATCTTTGGACTTCTTCTGATGAAGATGTGTGTCACACATCGAAAATTCAAGGTTAGTTTATCTCTGTGCTGAAAGTCAGTTTAAACTTTTAGAAATTGTTTATCACCAGCACGTATGAACTTACATTCGAGTAATAATTGAAATGTTGATATTTTCTTTTGTTCTTACCTGTGCAGGATCCAACGATAGTTCCTTGGATAAAGTCTGGATGGCTTCCTCACCAGTACGACCCAAATCCCTTGAATTCTCACCAATCCAAATGCAACAGATGGGGCCGGGTTCCCCACCTGGGCAAGCGCCCTCGTCAAATGGACGCAAATCCCGCATCAGTACTCATCACCAGCAACACCAGCATCACCAAGCACAAACTCACCATGCTATTCCAAATGCTATTATACGTACAACCGCCGTTACTCGGACAATAAACACACAAAGAACTTCTGTGGCTGGTAATAACCATGAGCCACTACCAAATGGAGCACTGCCAAATGCAATATATAGTACCTATACGACAGCGCCAAGTAATACGGTAAGATTACGTGAAACCAAATCAGGGGTGAAAAAAGAGGAACGCCACTCAAGTTCCGGTAACTGGAGCGGCAGTGGTAGTGGTACAGACAGTACTAGGACTTCAGTGAATTCTGACGTTGGACAATCTTTAAGTATAGACGGAGGTGACTCGTCGACGATATCACCGTCTGATTCGGCGGTTTCGTTATCGACGGAAAACGTTGCCGTTGTTACGAGTAGCGTGAGTCACGGCAGTTTACAAAGCGTTGATTCTGCACTCGGGAACGGAACGGTTCCAAGACCGCACAAACTTGCATTGCCGGTGGACACCACTAGTGATTTGAGTGGCTCACCGACACCAACAAATTCGTTTTCGCAAATTGATACAGAAAATTGGCTGAAAACAATAGGCAATACGTCAGATAATGAAGATAAGGGAAATAGAGTGGAAGAAGGCAATGTGGCACCTGATGACAAGTCGTCACCACCGGGTATCATCCAAATCGGTTTCCCTGACAACGCATCAGATTCATCGTCGTCAGAGAACCCAAGTAGTTCTCAGAATTTATCGGACACTGCCAGTATAGACCTAGAAGTGTATCTAGGCGACGGGAATAGTTTTGATTCCGATAGTCTCTCCTCATTCTCTGTGGACACTGAAGGGTACTGGACTTCCATGCATTCTGATTGTGGGCTTCCAAAGCGAGGCAAAGGCAAACCGTCCAAAGGTGCGTCCCACAAAGTCGTGGAGTCGTCGTTCGGCAACCATGCAAGTGCCGAGCGAGGTTCGGCGTCTGCGGGACGTGGAGATGGGGGTGATGGTAACAACATTGTGGCGCCACCCAAACCAAAGAGGAGAGTGAGGATTGAGGCACCGAGCATCAATGTGCAACAAACAAGAGGAAACGATGGTAATGGTAAGACTTAACAAAGAGATTAGAGTAGGGGAATAAGGACTCTGTCGTGAGGCTCATGGAGATTAATATACCTTTGAATTACTTCACCATGTCCCAGAAAACTTTGCTTTCAAGGTGGTACTACACCCTTGATAAATTTGTGACTATTTTTGCATTTTCTTAAAAAATAATAACACACTGGTAACAAAAGTTATGTATATTATAGGGGCAAGGAATCCAATTACTACACTAGAATTTCAGTTACTCAAGACAAGCGGTACATTATTTGTGATAAGAAAAGAGGTACCGCTAGAATATGCACCTCATTTCTTAACATACATAATGAACCACTTATCTTGAATCACTGAAATTTCAGTGAAGTAATTGGATTTGCTGCCCCTATAATATAGCCTACATAACTTTTGTTACCAGTGTGTAGTTATTTTTTGATAAAAATACAAAATTAGTCACAAAATTTATCAGGGGATGTAGTACCACCTTAAGTGAGCATAAGTTTGGAATTTTTGTTTACTGTAATGCGTTGTATTTACGCATGCTAAGTCGTACAGTTGCAAATCTCCAGGTTTATGATCTAGGGCCTCTACCAAACAATGCCAGAGGTACACTGTTTTAGTCCCTACCTGTGACAATCCATGTGGATTTCTGAAGCGCTAATGTGCCACCTAAGGCAGAGTACATACTCCCCTATTCTAAACTCTTTGGGCCCAGCAGCTAATACCCCCATCTCAATAGAGATGCAGAGTTCAGATGAAAAGTCCGATATATATCGAAAGGCTGCCGTGTGTTTTTTCGTATTAAATTTTGATAATAATTAGGGGTGACAATTAGTGTATGGTATGGAAAGCTTGTGATCCATAAACTAAGGAGATGCAGACTAAAGAGATATAGAGATACAGATCTAGGTAAATCCTAGCATCCCTGTTAATGAGGGTGATCGTTCCACGAAGTGCGACAGGTGAAATTGCTACGCGGATACCGGATATTTTTATGGTCTATCGCGTAAACTTGAAGACACGCAACACTCTAGTGCAGCACGCAATGCTATAATCTGTATACCTTTCTCGAGTCAGTAATTTTTTCAGAAAGGCAACGATGCTAGAAATCCAACTAGCATATTAACAGATTCCTAAAGAAATTTACAGTTTTTGAGAAAATCTCATAATTTGATTTTACTTTGCTGACTTGAGGAAGGTATACACACTATAGCATGATTTTTAGACATGAATGATCTGCCCTCATGAATATGCAAGAATTCACAGCATACAAAGCAAGGGGACTTTGGCTGTTTGTGTATAGTCTGTATCTCTTTAGCTTATGTCGTGATCATTATACAAAATAAGAAATGGACACTAAAATCAAAACACTATCAATAGTGAAAAATATAACACAAAGCAGCAATGGTAAATATCACAATTTGTGCCTGAACTCTTCTGATTTATGTCCCAAGATTGAACCTAGCTTCAATGTGCTAAAACATTCAACACACAGTCACAGATCACCACGTCCTGCAATCAATATTGCATGCTATATATGTTTGCTACAATCAAAGAGAATGGACATGAAGAGTACATACTCAGCATAAAGAGTACATACTCAGCATAGCTGTATGGAGACCAAGAAAGTGTTGAAATGCGCTAATATATATAAAATCCATACTCCCCTTGTGGAAAATTTTGGGAATATCTTTCAAGTGCAAGGGGAGTATGAATTTCAAATGAAATGAGCACATTAACCAAGTCTATTTGAAACTCATCCTCCCTCTGCAGAAGATTCTGGTTGAATCTTTCTCAGAGGGTGTATGAAATTTAAATCAAACTGCCTAATGTGTTCATTTCATTTGAAATTTATGCTCCCTTGTGGATTTTAAAAAAGAACACCGAAGTCTCTCTCTCTTTTTGGAATGATTTGTAAACATCAATATGTAGAGGTCATATGAACATATGTGTGTGCAACTTGGGTGTGGGGTGTCTTTTTCAAATGAACTTGATTTGCAAACTAAAAGAAAGGCACAGTCATAAAAATTGGACATATAAACATCATACCATAATGGGTTATCCTGCAAAGTTTCAATTTTTTTAAATGCAAAAATTTCAGACTTATACATTTTCATGACCATACATGGAAAAATACTTGAAAAATGAATTGAAATGAGTACAAACATGGATTGGTTTAGTGGTTTTAAGATAGCTCTTGATATTTTGAGAACATTTGGACTTTTTATGTTGAAGCCTACATGGCTAGCATGCAGACCATTAAACTGGTTTGCATACAAATATTTTGTCAAGTTTTATACAGATCATTTGGACTCGCCCTGTCCATTTTATCTTGCTCTGGAGCACATTATTCTTGCTCCAACAGCACATGTACAGCCAAAGAGTGAACTGTACATCAATTTATTAAGTAATTACAAATGAATAACACAGATGTTCATATTAGCTATATGATAGCAATCTGTATATTATTATTATGATGATGATGACCATGATAGCATTGCCAGCCATTTATAGCAGATATGTCATTTATAAGCTGGCCGTAATTGGTGTGGCTCCATCGTGATAATATTTTTATTTACCAAGTACATGTGCTTACCATAAGTGTTTATAGAATGGGCCCAAAGAAGTAGTAGTATAAAGATATTCAAGCAAAACATAAGAATTCAAAAATAAAATATTCAGGCAGTTCATTGGTGTGCATGATGGCACTTTCTTCAAGTTATTTTGTAGGATACAGGCGTGTCCTATAAAAAGCGGGTTCCAAAAATTCCAAGAAATGTGGTGATATTTTCAAATGTGTTTACAACCATCATTCAGTCTTTATACCTCAAATGTGAAAATTGTTGCAGGTCCAATTTTGTGTAAATGACTGCATGTGTCACAGAAAATTTTTACGAGTAACCAAACATAATGCTATGCGTAGAATATGTTACGCTTAACTGCATTTAGGATGCAATCACGACACATTATTGCAGAATAATGTGACCTCATGTGACGTGTTTGGACCAATCATGATCCAGAATTTTGCATAATGGACTGTGGGGGTAAAAGAATATACAATAATGGTCACAAAATTGATTAACTTTATGCAGGTATTAAGATAAGGTTTATAGTTATATAAAGGGAGAAAATATGTAGCAGCAATTGCAATTATGTTTATTTTACTTTCAGTCTATATATAATTTTAGTTATATAATTTTGACCGGTCACATTGTGAAACATGTTAAAACATTTAGGGATTGTATATCTATTTCATTGGTGGCTAAATTCTTATACCTTAAATATTAATATGGAAATGTGCATGGATCTCGTACTGGTGTAGGAGGCACTCAAGTTTCACAGTGTACACATGCACAACCAAAATTTTCAAAACATACCCTTTCCAAGATTTGCCCTTTTGAGCCAAAAACACCCTTAAACAGGAATTTAGCATGGTTTCACAACAAATATTTTACCCCCTAGAAACAGGATTGTACTTGAAATTTACTCTGAGATGTTGTCAAGAATGAAATTTAACACTGATTTTGTAGGAGATAAACATTGTCAAACATTTCAAGAACACCATTTGAGGGGTTAGTGAAAGAAAGTAATGTCTGCAATGGCTGCCCTATAAGATATGTAACAATTTCTGCATTCTATATTGTGTACATCTAAAAATATGACACCTGGCAGCTATTGCAGATGAGCCTTCTTTCAGTAAGTGTTCAATATTTATGTTATTTGCACCAGTTTAATATTGTTTTTCTATTTTTTACATCTCTGCAGGCAAGAGCAAGGATTTGAACTCAAGACTACTAATGGTTCCAGAAGCCAGTCCAGCAGCTAGTGCCAGTAGCACAGACACAGATTCTGCTTCAGAAGCTAGCTATGACCTGGACACACCAGCTCCTATGCCTCCAGAAAACCCTCTTATGTATAAACTATCCTATGGAGGGAGTAACTCCAGTGTAGAAAGCCAAAGAAGTCATAGACTGGACTTAATTCCAGAGGGAGGCAAACCAGCTGCTGTAACTTCCTCACAAAGTTTGGACTCGTTACAGTCTTGCGCAAGCTTGACTAGTAGAAAGGTTGATAGGAAGCAAACAGCGCCCCCTATTTCAAGTCCTAGTTCAAGTGACAGTGGTGTTCATATACCGGTTTTGTCGCCGACGAGTAGTGGGCTACCGCCGAGACCACCAATGATCCCGCTTGGTCAAATGACTGTGCACCAGGCACAACAGCTTCAGTCGCAATTAACAGGAAAAGTTATGATTCAATCGGCAAGAGATTCATTCTTAGGGGGCGCTACAGGGGGAAGCCTCACCACGTTATCGGGAGGGGCTGAAGGTGGCACCCCAACCAGTGGAACCCCAGTGTCATCACCTACGACCTTGAGTCAAAGAGTAGAGATGATAAGTCAAAGGTCACCCATGTCACCCCAAAGCCCCCTGGGTAGTGGGATGTATCCAGAGAAATACAACACATTGCAAAGACGGACAAGAATACAAGCGGGATGGGAGGCAGAGAAACGGCAAACTGACGGCGACGTACCGGATACGTCGCAACTTCTTATGTCACCGACGTCTCAACAGCAACCTCCGCGTAGGGATGTCAGCCCTCAAGATAGACAACAATTATTTCAAGATTATGTTAATACTCTTCAAAATCAGGCACCACAAAACTATAGCTCAATTGGAGGACTGGCAGATTACTGCAATGGCAGGCAGTCTGCACTTACTCGTGAGCAAAGAGCTGAGATCCTTGACTTAATGCGCCGATCTAAACACAGTCGGCCAGCTTCTTCCCCAATGGAGGTCAAGTCCAACCTAAATGAGCCTACCTCACCGACTTCTAAAGCTACATTTCGTAGTTCTTATCACGAAGGGATCGAATCGGGTAATCTTGATCCCGACATGGCCATCATACGAGCCGCTGATCAGTTAGAACAGAATAGAACTGAAATGATTACAAGCCCTGCTACGTTAAATTTACTGCCTTTAAAAACCAACCTTACAAGTCCTGACGGTGATCTGCCATTTGTAGGTCCGACACCCACTGGTTCGCCGAAAATTATTCCCGATGAACCTCGTACACCTTTGTATATATTTGATCCGAACAGGCAACCCAAAATTGGTATTTTAAAAGCAAGAAAACCAACTCCTGTTAAGGGGTCTTCTGATGGACTTGAAGCAAGGATTCATACAGCAAAAAAGAAAATGAATATTAAAACGGATCCTTTTGCCAAGAAGAGGCCAATGTCACCGTCTGAAGGAGCCGCCGGGTCGCCAAATTCCCTTAATTCCCTAAAAGCATATCCTTCTCTGATACGGTACATGTCGACAACACACCTGTGCAAGTTTGTAGTGTCTCAGGGAAGCCCCAGACATCGATAGATGACTTCAAGGCGCTTCTTCAGCAGCGACAGAGAATCTTTAGGCCATTTAATGCAACCGAAAGACTTTCATCAAGTACGGCTACAACTCCTCCGATGCAAAGTTTTCCCAAGAGCAGACTGGATGAAATGCTTGAGCAAGAAAACGACGCGCCTGGTACTCCGGAACGACGAATTGTTACCGTATTTGATCTTAGGAATGCAATGGCTAATGCAAGAAGTTCTACAAGGACAAATGACTTAAGGCTTCCTTATCAGCAGCTGCAATCACAAAAACCGAAGAGTCCAACGACAAGCCCGACGGGGACTCTGACGAAAGATGGTCTTACCGAAGGATCTGGGGAAGGTGCGGGTAAGGATAAAGACACAAATGTTGATACGAATAGATTGAAACCAGGGTTGCGGGAAACAGACTTGAGATTCTTGTCACCGGATGACGAAGAAAAAGATGACCAGATTCAGGAGATTATGGACAAAATGGATGAAGATGAAAAGGAACAGGTGGAGAAGATGGAGAAAGAACAGAGGTCAAAGATTAAGGAGGGTAAGGTAGAGGAGGGTAAGGTGGAGGAAGCAAAACCAAAAACTGAAATCAAGGAGGAAGAAGCAGCAGGTACAGATAGCAATAAGGAAGCAGAAGAAGACAAAGTGACATCACCAATGGAGGCATCGGCCAAGCAGGTGGTGTCTCCACAAGACGATCCCACTCGTAAAAAGCTTCTGGAGTCCATTATTGAGAGAGGGCAAAGAAAAGATGCACGACATGAGGCTATAAAGATGTTAGAGACACTCAAGACTATTAATGAGAAACCGGATTTGACGATAGAGTTGCCGACGCCAACGGACGGCACGATATCGACGTTATTGGATAATATGAAGACGCATATACAGCGGTATCCGGAGGCTGCGACAAGCCCGAATACGAGTGAACATGAGTATGGGTCTGATGCATGGGATTAATAAAACAAAAGGGTTAACTAATGGTTTATTTGTACTTGAGATGTACATTTTCTGTGTGCTATATGCTTTGTATAAGGAATTTGTGTACCAATTTGTTCATAAGTTGAATGGATAAATAATTTGAACGTCAAAGTGTTGGAGAAGGTACACAAGAGTGCATGTGTACTTCTATAGATACCGTCATTTTATTGAAGGTAAATAGAACGGAGGTTATCGTCACATTTTGACTGCTCAGTGCCAGAAGTGGGTAAGTATAATAGCTGCCATGTGTAGATGAGTATACTGTGTGTAAATTGTCAAATGTTCACAGGGCAGCTATTGTACTTAGCCACTTCTGGCCCTGAGCAGTCAATTCGCTGTCGTAGTGCACGTTAGTAACCATTGGTTACTGGTTCCAGCCTGGGCTCATACACCTGTTCTGAATTTTGATATGCCATAGGCTTTGTGTTGTGATCATTTCGATCAGTGGTTCGTAACAAAGAAAGCGTGAGCCAGTTGACCTAGCAATGGTCATATTCTAACATGCACTGCGACAGCGAATTTATATGTTCCTACAGCAGGAAATATTTCCCTCCCATAATGCTTCATAATGTGATTGAATTACTCAGCTCGTTATTTGACTAAGTGGATCTTGTATAACTCAGAGTGCCATATCGACAGCCTGCTACACTAATTGCCTAAGTCATTTTTTGTAATCCGAAATATTTAGGGTGATTACGTAACTGATGAATGCTTGAACTACATTTTGTGCTTTGTTCTCAAAATTACAAAAAATGACTTAGGCAATTAGCGTAGCAGGCTGACGGTATGTGATATACCTTAGCTCAAGTTTATTATGCATAGCATTCTGGGAAGGTATTCTTTTTCGGCTGTGGTTCGATCCTAGAGTCGGCCTAAAAGTAATAAGACCTCCAATTAGCTATCCTACTGGGCTTTGAACTCAGGACCTATGGATTTCTTACTAACTAAGGTAACAATGAATTTGCCGTCTTAGTAAATATGTCATACCATGAGTGGATCAGACTGTGTCACATTGATTGGGCTATTATTCCATTTAAATTCCACCACCCCTGTGGAAGAGTTTGGAAATATCTGCCACAGGGGGTGTATGAATTTCAAATGGAATGAACATATTAGGCACCTCCATTTGAATATCATGCACCCTCAACCTGAATCTTCCATTCAGGGAGGGTGAGTTTCAAATGGAGCTTCTAATGTGTTCATGCATTCCATTTGAAATTCATACTCCCTCTGTGGAAGATATTTTCAAAATCTTCCACAACAGAAGTGTGGATTTTAAATGGAATAGCCCATTATGATCCTGATATTTCAGATGTATAAATTGGTAAGAGCTCTGGTTTCAAGATTTAGAGATCACAGGTTCAAATCCCAGTCAAGGAAAATAACTTAAGGGCATGAGTATTGTGATTAAGAAGTCTAATTGTCCATTCAAATTCTGAACTTCAGGTAATATAACACATGATGCTGCTTCTTGTATCGTAACAGGTAAACATCTCAAAAAAAGTAACTAACCCCCCTTAAATAATGCCCATTATTCAAAAAGGGGCTATTGTATTGCAAATCTGTAAAATGCGTTGGAAGCAGAATTTATTTCTACGCATTTTGACACCTCATTTGATACGATAGCCCAGAAAACAGTAAAACACCAGTCAATTTAATGTAGTGTGGTCCAGATTTGAAAGTTGCACTTACATACAAATTTTTACAATACAAAAACACTCAGATATCATTACACAGATTCCTTCCATTACACTGAATGCAAAATCAATAGAATTTACTGCAACTTTCAAATCTTGGGCTACATTGATTTAAATGTACGCTGTGATGTCAATATTTAGTCAATTGCTACAAATGAGGAAATAAATTCTGCTTCCAGCGCATTTTACAGATTTGTAATACAATCACCCGTTTTTGAATAATGGTAAATATTTACGGGGGGGTCAGTTACTTTTTTTGAGATGTTTACATACACCTCACGCAAACACAGGGATGAAAATGTTGCAGGCCCTTGTATCAGATGCATGTGAAATGTTCACAGACATTTTACCATGGGTAATATTGGCCAAATGCTTGTGAAATTTGCTTATTTATTAACAAACATAGTGACAAACTTGTAGTAATTCTGGCTGGCGAACATTTTCACAGAAACAAAACAAAATGTTATAGTAATATACTATGCTTGGATTCATGCTCGCATATATTTTGCCTGGTCCTAGCCAAAAGGTTGGCACTATGATATGTCTAAATTTAATGGGTTTATAAAATATTTGCAGCTCTTCTCAAGCAAGACATACAGTAAGTCAAAAAATTAAGGTTCCAGTTGTGTTCACCCCTGTATATCCTAAATAAAGAAAATTGTGTCAGAATTAAAACAAGCAGCTAATACCTGTACTCTTTAGCTCTGATTTAAGACCTCATTTGTTGAAATTGGTTGAGAATTAAAGAAACAGTGGTCTAAAACCTAATAAAGAAACGAAATAAAAAGTTGCACTTTTTGTTCTAATCAATGAAAGTACGACACAAGTTAAACGTGTTAATCAATGGAAGCACAGCACTGGCTCTCTTGTTCGTGTACGCATTGTGTGCAAATCAATAGGGCACGCAATGGAGCAAACTGCAACTTTTAAATTGGCATCTTCCTTGGGTTTTTGGATCGTAATATCTTTATTTCAATTTCAACAAATGAGGTCTTAAATTCGAGCTCAAAGATGCAGCTATTGGTTGCTGGTTCCAATTATTACATATCTGCTTTTGTTTAGGATATACAAGGGGTGAACATAACTGGTACCTTAATTTTTGGGCTTACTGTATTGGCATATTACCAAAGAGGCTGTACTTCAGTTCAGTTCACTTCTAGCTTGTGAGTTACAATTTAGGTTTGCACACTTAGTGATTAGTGCACATATCGAAATTATACTGTAAGTACAGTGTGAGCCCCTTCTGATACCACACATAATTCAATATGACATGATTGGAGCATTTTACTTAAATGAAATGACAAATTTAGTTATTCGCTTTCCCAAAGTATGATGTTATTTGGACCTGTTTTGAATTTGCAATACAGACAACTATAGTATTTTCAATCTTGGCAAGTTAGTGACATCAGTGCGCATTTGATTAAGCATAGCTTCAAATTGTGAGCGTTCGCACAAAGCGCTGGCTACAGATGCTGCACAGATGCTGGCACAAAACAGCGTGTTGATGTCATTGTCTCACCAAGAATAACTTACTGTACTTACTTGTTTTTTGCTTAGCAAAAGTAGGAAGCAAAGAAAATGTTGCTAGGATTTGAACCAGCAAACGCCACTTTCCTGTGTTTCTACTTGTGCCAAAAACGTACATTCCAAATCATCAGGGGAAATCAGTGAGGCCATCAAAAATAAGTGTTATATTAGCTAACTGTTAGGAGGAAAGCATATGATTAGGGTCAGGAAATGCACCCAAATTTTCCATTTTCTGAAGAAAAAAAACATTGAAGAATGCATACAAAATTATACAATTTGGGTGTTTTTTGGAGGGAAAAAAAACATGTAAAAAATCAGGGAAAAGCACCTAAAGTTTCTAATTTGGGTGTATTTTTTGAAAAAAATATTGGAAAATGCACCCAAAATTACACAAATTGGGTGTTTTGTAATAAAACAAATCTCTGACCTACCCATTTTTAGCTTGTTATGTCAATATAACCAATTTTGTATAGGCCTCACTACTAGTAGTAGGGATGCCCACTTTCAATACAGTTTCCACTAGAACGATTTTTCATTTACTGTGTGCGTGCACTCACACACGTATTGTCTATGGAGAAACTGATCGATACAAGAAATCCCAGGGCTGTTAAATGGCGTACATACTTGTTTTGATCCAAATGTAGGCCTATATCAGGGTGTTTCAAGAAATTCCTGATTCCACCAGAAAACATTAACCAAACTTGTTCCTGTTTGGTCAGTAAATAGAGAGGACCTTCCTGCATGAAGAGATCAACTTTTTTTAATGAAAAATTTAATGAGATGAGAACTACAACAGGTTGAAGTGACACCATTCCGTGCATCAGGTGTTCAAACGCAATTATCTCCGAATTTGGAGTGAATCAGAGAAGCAAACTTACATACTCATAAAATTTAACTATTTATGAAGACAAAATGTGTAGGATGTTAAGAAATTTAAGAATGTTTAAGCCTACATGGCCCATCTCAAATCATGCACTTCCCGTGCACTTCTCACTACCATGTCCATTTCATAGGGAGTATAAAAACCGGGGACCATCATGGCTTCCATGCACACACAGTGTATTGCTCAATGTAGTAAAGATAACCTTTGAGTTGGAGCAAATTTCTCGAAATTGGTAGTGATTAATGTTACCAAACTTATGCCATGATGAAATATAATAATTTTTGAAGATAAAATGTGCTGACCTTAAAAGATTGAACAATGTTTAAGACTACCGCTTTTCATTTGAAATAATGCACTTATTGTTCATCTCCTCTATGGAGATATTTTCCATGGCGGCCATCTATGATCATGCTTGAGGTTTCACCAAACAAACCATGGGTTTTGAGGTCTTATATTTTTTGTTGTATGTCAACAAAATCGATTAAATTTTCAGGATGATCTTATTTTCATGTTGTTATAAGCAAATATAATGTTCCAGATAAGATAGTTAATAAATACATTAAGAAAAAGTACCTTAAAGTTGCACTTTATGTTAGTATTCCTTTTTGGACTTTAACTTTTTAACATGTTCTAGCAGCCCTATATAAAACCGTGGCACTCAAAAGGCCATATCTCTGGAATGAAACGTCCGATTAAGATTATTTAAACGCCAAAATGTTTCTTTCATCAATTCCCATCCAATAAGTTAGGTCTGAATCAATTTAAAAGTACTTCAATTTTTAGTGGACATGCCTACTAGTAGTTATCTCTGTCAATTTGCCTTCCTCACTGCCATGTTGTTGTTCAACTTAATTTTTATGTTTCAAAGAATAATAAAGGTCATTCAAAGTGCTTATTACAAATACTTTCAGCTCCTTAGAAAAACACCTGTATATCAAACATTGTATGACATTGTAATAGAGTGTAATTAACTCAGCACTTGTTTTTTCTAATGCTAATGGTCAATGGTTGTACCCAACAGAGAAGTCATTATTTGCCCTTTGCATGGACCTGCCATTTTGTACCAAAAAGAAGTTCTTCCCGCAAAATGCATGCGCAAAAAGTGCTTTTGTTTCTTTGCGCTTTTCTAGCAATGCACCAGAAGGCTTTTGCAAAGCATAGGCAGTAAAGCATGTGTTTGATAGGCGTACGCACACACAATGCGCACTTTGCGGTTAGAGCTCATTTTGAGACGGCAGTGGGATTGCCGAATTGTTCACTCATACATAAATTGCGGACGATTCTATTAAATTCCCATTTGATATGTTTACCATCAGTCACCGCCATTTAGTAGTATTTACCATGCCAACGACGCTTATGCTGTGCAATACGTAACAAGTCTTCACACCTTGGTCAGACATATGCATGTCATATACATCTGCTTATTGCGAGATTTGCGCATGCTTTACCTCATGGACTTGTCGATTTACGGATAAGACTTGGCAGAACCGGTGACATGGTGTGTATAACAAACAAAACAGACCAAAAATGACAATATCTCATAATCTGAAATCAGGTTTTTTAGCGTAACCGGTATGTTTTATTTATGCAAACTGTTAACACATTTCTTCTTGGGGAACAAACCAAAAGATCGATGACGTCCTATAAACGAAACTAGTTTCGTTTAGGGGGGAGGGGGTAAAAATACTCGATTACGTTTGTACAAAAACATCGGTCTAAAGAATGTGTCATTATTATTATTATGTCAAAATGTTCAACATTTCATAATTATGTTTCTGGCAGGGAGGGAGGGGGTCGGCTGAGAAACGAAACTAGTTACGTTTATAGGACGTCATCGATCTTTTGGTTTGTTCCCTTAGGTCACAGCTTGCCTGTCAATCAATTACATACCTTACATAGGTTTTGCACTATTTCTATTCAGTTTGGCCCAATTTTAGGAAAATTATTTTGACATGCCTCCACTGGTGGTGTGTTTCAAGCATAAGGAAAATAAGTGATCCAAAACTTGCTGTCCTTCTTTTTCCATCCTTTGATGATATCCTTATGTCCATTTCAGTCTTGCTTCTTGGTGGTTTTTTTTTGCAATGTTTTTGCAATATATTGTTAATATAAGTCTGTCGTCCTAGCTTTAGTTACAATCATTGTCAGTGACTGCAATCATGACTGAGGCTGGGGAAGGACTTACATTGACAAAATGTTGCAGCAGCTTCTAGTTAAATATCATCTCAAAGAAAATAACCAAGAGATATTGGATGCGCACACTGGTGTCATTAAACTTGAAACAGACTATTATCTGATAATATGTGACCATCCACCACGAAGTGGTAGTAAAGTCGGCTCTAGATCATTTTCTGTTTATTGTAGATTTTGAAAGAATTCACTTTTAGCTTCAAAATGACACCTCAACCAGCTTCATCGGACATCTGGAAGTGAAGTTATAGTTCATCAAAGGTCCAATTCCTAGTATATTCAACATAGAAATCCAATTACTGTTTTTGATTGTATTTCAAAATGGAAAATGCCGACTTTACGACCAGTTTGTGGTGGATGGGCACATATGTCAATTGAATCGTTTGATCCCTTCCTAGATGCACCATTTACACAGAGAAGTCAACTTCAATTATGACATTAAATTCAAATTGCGAATAGGGATTAGTATAAACTGATTTTGGATGGGATTTTTACACCAAGCAGAGAACTGTAGTTGACTTTAAAACAAAAATGAATTTGACTTTTGCACCCTTGAAACAGAGCTGTATTGACACTGGGTGTTGTTGTTGTTGTTGTTTTGTTTTTAAAACATTTTATGGTTTTTACAGGCACTTCTTGTTTGTAGACACTCTGGATGTTTTTTTTTTTTATCATGCCTTTTTTTTCAAAGCCTCTTTAAGTGTAACAATGTTTTTATGCTAAATACTGTATGCACTGGAAAAATGAGTTCTAATATTTTCCCTCCCTTTGCTCTTTGTTCTTCCAGTAGATGTTTCTATTCCATCCTTCTTTATTGAGGTAATTATACCCTGGCTTCCATGTGAGGGAACATTTGAGGCTCAGTACTGCATTGCCTAATATCTATTCTGAGAAAATTACATTTACAGAATTTTGCTCTCATAGTCCTTTGCAAATAAGGATATGTTTTTATTGGAGTTGGAAGTGGACATAAGTCTTTTCTTGTCACTGGAAAGTCCATTATTTTCTGAAAATCTTGATACCAAAATCCCAATTTCCAAATATAAAAATGGAGACAAGACAGTGTTGTGTTGAGTTTCTTAACCCCTGATCACTACCTGCCGATCTAACATTGCCTCTGATTGGTCAATTACATGATATCTTCATTTTAATTACCAATCAGAATGGAGCTTTGCAAATAATTCACCCCAATTTTTTTGCGTGGTGAAATTAATCTAACAATGTTGCTGATTGGTCCAATTGATAATGAAACTTCTTTTTGGCCAATCGGCAGGTAGTTCTCATGGGGTTAAGATGTTGTCTATGCTTCTTACTTAATAGGTACATGTCTTTGCGGCTCCTGAGGTGCAGATAATAAGACAGGGTTTTTAACTTATTTCAAATGCCACCCATTCTTAATTGAAAGTACAACCACTAGCGATCCATGTCAAAATTTATCGCATATCTTAAAGTAGTTGCATGACCACAGTTTTTGAGTTCATGACTCCCGGGATTCATGAATCCCAATCTCACTGGGAATCACAAGCTCAAAATGGGCTATATTCCAGTTGAAATCCATACACCCCTGTGTAAGTCATGACCTTCATCTCTCACACAGGGAGTGTGAATTTCAAATGGGATTACCTGAATGGGGGACTCCATTTGAAATCTACACCCCCTGTGTGGAAGATTAAGGACATGTCTTCCATAGAGGGTGTATGGATTTCAACTGGAATAACCCAATATTGGGTCATGCAATGGTAGAGGTGAATTTTTGTGAAATTGTTGCTGTATTGCAAAATGTTAGCCTCAGTATATGTACCTGTACTACTATAATCTGAAATCTGTTGGTTCCTTGCGTAATGTTGTTTTCTTTACAATGTATTCAGAAATAATCTCAAAAAAATCTGAAATTACGATTTGAAATTACTTGGTACTCTAAGTCGGCAAGACCGATACGATAGGCTTACCTGTTTGAAAAAGTCATGATCATATGTGTTCTCAAAAATTTATTTCCAAAGTTATGCAGCTGTTATAGTTCATGTATTGCAAGCAAACCTGGGTTTATTCTTTGTGTAAGAGAGCATGGAATTTGGTGTATAGATAACAATGAGGGATTTTGAGATCTTTTGTTAACCGTCTTACATTAAGAATAGACCTATACCTGCCATGAAGACCTGTCAGTTGTGCCAAATGTTCTGCAGTGCCATTTGGCTGTGCAAAACTTGTACAACACAATATGCATCCATTATCATGAGTCATATGTCGAGGGTTGGGAGCCAGAAAGCCTTAACTCACAATGATCTGCTCACACAAAATGAGCATAAAGTCGCCTTCCTTCCTTCCTTCCTTAAAAGTGCAATGCTCACATGAGTGAGAACAGGTGCACTGCGTGGTGTGCATGGGCCGGAACAATAAACGTAGCATGAAACTGAAGACAGGTGCAAAATATATACAGATGTGCGAGTAAAAACTGGGCTGGTGATGAGACTACTTCAGTGGATAATCCCTCAACATGGTCTTAAAGCTGTCGAGAGATTGGTAGTTTGCTGGATCCACTGGGAGCTTGTTCCAATCCCGGATGGTGCGTGGGAAGAATGAATTAGCAAACACTGAAGAGTTGGTGTGGGGTTGCAAGAACCTGGATGAATGGCCTCTGGTAGATGAACGATGATGGATGAGATATTGGTTCCATGTGATATCAACCAGGTCAAATCTGATCTTGTACATCATCAGTAGGCGACTGCAAAGGCGTCGGTCCTGGAGAGATGTCCAGTTCAGGTTGCGGAGCATTGAGGTGACGCTACTTCTTCTGTCGTGAGATTCCTGTGACAAAGCGGGCAGAATTTCGCTGCACCTGTTCGAGCTTCTTTGTATTACGCTGTGTGTGGGTATCCCAAGCTGATGCTGCATACTCCACAGTAGGTCTGATGAAGGTTGTGTAGGCTGCTTCCTTAACTTTCTGACTGCAGTGGCTGATGTTGCGTGACAGGAAAGCCTTGGTTGAATTTGCCTTCTTGGTGACGGTGTCCACATGAGTGTTGAAACTCAGTCTGGAATCAAGATGGACGCCCAGATACTTAGCTGAGTTGACAGTCTCCAGTGTGTGGCCATGGATGGAATAGGACGCTGGGGTGGGCTTGCGTTTGTTGGTCACCTGCAATACTTGGCACTTTGTTTCGTTGAAGCTCATTAGCCAGTCAGATTCCCACTTCTGGAGAGCGTCAAGGTCATGTTGAAGAGCAGCCGAGTCCACTGGAGATGTGATGTTTCGATAGATGAGGCTATCATCGGCGAAGAGTCTTGTTGTGGAGTCAGAGAAAACACAGATGTAAACTGCCGGTTGAGTATATAGCAGCTTTGGTCTTGGGGTCAGAGTGTAGGAACCCACCTTCCTTCAGTGGATCAACGCCCATCTGGTCACATCTCTTCGACTTAATAAGGGCGCCAAGCCTCTTATTACGCCTACTGCTAGGATCACTGTGCACTATGTCATAGATGTACTTGTTGTATGACCTTCGGCATGTCTTCTGGGATTCTTTCTTTAGATGTTTGAATCGAAGCCAATCCCTCTCCTTGTTGGTTTTACTGAAGCGTTACGATAGGCTCGCGCGCCTTTGCGTTGGTGGCCCGCTTAGTGCTGGAGTTAAACCAAGGTTGGTTGTGTCTGGTTGAGCTAAATTTCAAGGCACACAGTCCTCTATGACTCTTTCCAACTCGTGTTGAATGGCATTGGCTAATTCCTCTACTGGGGTGGAAGTAGTAAACTCAGACGATGAAATGACTGGCCCATTTCTTGATTCTGTCACGTATGGCGTCAAGGTCAGCTCTTTTCCACAACAGGATCTTGCGGCGAACTGGCTTTCTTCTGTGAGCCCTTACATTAACATCCATATAGACAGTGTTCGAAATAAGCACTTATCCTCTTGTCCTCTTGTCCAAAAATCACTGGGGACAACCATATTGAGCTAAGTACTTATCCCCTGGACAACCACTATATTTTACCTCCAAAAGGGATGACACATTTTGGGGACAACCAAAATGTAGTGAGGACAAGCAGAATTTATGCTTTAGTTATCCTCAGGATAACCTCCATATTTTCCTTATTTCGGACACTGCATATAGATGACATCATGGTCGCTTAGGCCTGGTAAACCTGAGCATCTGTTAACCAGGGAGGGTCTATTAGTCACTATAACGTCCAGGATATTATCGCCTCGTGTTGGGAAATCGATCAACTGGTCGAGTCCTGCACGATCCAGGACTTGGAGGAAGGACTCATTTATTGAAATTCTGTACTGATGCGAGATGATGCTGCCGGTGATCCAGTCAATGTCTGGAAGATTAATATCACCAGAGATCCAAATTGCAGCTCCTGGATTGGTCTGGCACAATTGAATGATGGTACGGTTCAATTCGTCCATGTAGTCTTGGTCATTGTTTGTTGGACGGTACAGTGATGCTACCACAATAGACTGCTTGCCATTTAGTATTTTTGCCGCAACAAATTCCGCTCCAGTCTGAATGTCAATCTGGTGGTTGTTAAGGCTGTTGTGGATGCCCAGTATAACACCACCATGGCCGCCATCTCTGTCGCAGCGGTACATGTCGTAACCAGGTGGGAATACTTCTCCTTGGGCGATGGTTGGTTTGAGCCATGTCTCGCAACCATAGATCACATCTGGCTTAACTGCTTCAACCATACTCCAGAATTCTTCGCGTTTTGAGTAGATACTCTGGAAGTTAATCTCCAATAAGCGGAGGTTTTGAAAGGATTGCTGTTTACCTTGTTTACTAGGCGATGACTTGGCTAATGGTGAGCCCGGGTGGCAGGAGCTGGTAGAGCTGGATGTTGAATGGCTGGTTTGACTGCTCATAGACCCGTCGAGGATGGTAGAATCAAAGAGCCCAGAAGACAGGTTTGGTAACCCGCATTTGTAGCACTCCCAAGGTAGGTCGCATCGACCAAGGGCATTGAGGACTACATCAGATAATCCTACACACTCTGAGTGAAACCAGGCATTACAAGATTCACAAAGGATGCTGGCTTTTGCTCCTCTGTAGGAAGTGCAGGCCTTGTTACATTCCCCGCAGGGATATTTGGGTGGCCGGGGACCTGGATTTGATTCCACATCACCTGCTCGCAAGATGGATGAGTGCGAAGTTTGGGCGCAGGGTTGTTGTTTAAAGTAGATGGAGAACAATATTGCTAGGTACAAGCAGTATATAATGATACATGGTACATAAGGAACTAAGTTATTCATCTTGACATACGTAATATTGGATTCGACTTCAATACAGTCATACATTGAGTTACACTGGCCATGATCAATAGTTTGGCGACACAGGACATCGGCAAAGTACAACATCAGTAAATTAATGGCAGTATTTACAATTACAAATGTGTAGTCTCAGGATAATCAGTACATTGACATTTACTATATCAAAACACTCCAAACATGGTAGTTCATCATGATGTAGTTGGCATGGTAATTGGTAAACAACATGGCAATGATAATGATGGAGGCAGGCATATGGCATGGAGAACCGGCTTTTAACAACTATAATCAAGCATGCATGAACAGCACAAGAGTTAGTTTTCTCAGCAAGCAGGATGAACTTGAGTTGAGTTAGTGTAGGTAGGGAGGGAGCATGCAATGCAAGGGATGATTGCGCATGTAGATGACAATGTGTAGTTGAACACATCAACAATGCATACACATGATACATACGATCTTCACCACAGCTAACAGTGCAGTTCCACTTCGTCCAGTCCTAGCTCAAGAGTTAGTCTTCAGCAAGCAGGATGAGCTTGAGTTGAGTTAGTGTAGGGATGGATGGAGCATGCAAGGGGATGATTGATCATACATGTGACAATCATAATACAAAAACAATGCATACATACAGATCTTCAGTTCATGTAGTCCCAATCGATCGCCGTAATTTCTTAATCGCAGGCTTCCGAATTAGTGGGGTTGACGAAAAACAAGGAAGATGTCAAACCGGAAGTGAATTTCAATCAGTGAATACACACAATCGAGAGTTGGATCTTTGTCATCGATTACACCACGAAATCTGTAGACTCAAATCACTCCAGATATGATGAAATTGATGAGGGATGATGAGTCGTAATCGACAAAGATGAAAACAAGTCTCAAATTTTGTACGAGAAATCAAATTTCATGCTAGATTGGTCCGACGCATGCGCACTTCACTATAGAAGATACACTCGCCTGACAAAATTCAATAGAAAACAAAAGTAATTCTGGAAGAAACAGCGATTTTTAGAGACCAAAGCAAGGAACCTTCCTAACATTTTTGGTATGATTTAAAATGATATAAAACAAGGATTTTAAATCTGGAATATTTCAGGAAGTTATTTTGTCAACTTGGTGCGAGCAGGTCATTGTGAGTTACGGCTTTGTGGTTCTCAACCCTCGATATGAATGTACTTGATACTTGAATCAGGTAAGAAGTGAAGCAAAGTCACACCAATATGAGAACATCAATTTTAATGTCTCAAATTTGCCAAAATTTAAGCTTTTCTTATAACAAAATATAAGTGTACTATACTATTACCGTATGCTATGCATCATGTGTAAATGAAAATATGATATTGTTTTTAATGTAAATGTGCTTATTGCAAATCATGTGTTGCCAATAGCAACAAATGTCCAGATGAATTATGGGTAATCTTACAGTACCTAACAACACTAACCTACCTATACAATGTGGGTAATTTGATGTTGAACTGTATAAGAAATGGTCATGCAAGGTATTTGTGTTAACATGTTGGCCTATGCAAAAACAGCATATGTGTGTATCGTCATCTAATGAGTGACACTCGCTGTTGCATGTTTTTTGTTGAATTGTAACAGTCAGGGTACATGGGCAATTATTTCATACGGCAAAAAAAAAAGGTTCGTCTCAAAGCTTGTAAAATCCCACGATTTGACAAAAAACAAATGCGGAAATTTTTTAATAGTTTTTTTCCAGAAAAAATCAGCGAAAATCAGACTTTTTTTTTCAAAATACCATGAAAAAAAGTCGGGAATAAAAAAAAAAAAATAAAAAAAAAATTGCATTTCGCATTTGTTTTTAAATTTCTCGTGAGCTTTGAGACAAACCTTTTTTTTTTTTTTGGCCTAAGGGAATGCAGCATTCTTGCAGGATGTCACATCATGCACATGATGTTCTAGCATTAAGTGATATCAATCATGTATGTAGGACATAGCATTCTTGATGAATATCATGTCATGCACATTATGACATTCTAGCATTAAGTGATGTCATGTATGTGCGGTGTACATTCTCAAGGGATGGTACATGTGTACATGATATTCTAGCATTAAGTTATGTCACATGTACGAAGCATTGTTGAAGAATGTCACATCATGCACATGACATTTTCAGCATTAATGATGTCACCTCATGCAATGACAGCTTCCTTGGGCATGGGTTTAAATATTGTTAGGGTGACAGGTTGTCCACCCAGCCCAATTGGGTGATTTTTTCATCAATAAAAGCACCCAAATGTATGAATTTTGGGTGCTTTTTCTATTGGCTAAAAACATTGCTGCTAGAATGCCACCATCTTGGATTTGTTTTGAGAATGTGTGCCAAATGTAACCAGTGATACCAACGCCGCACCTTGGGCTACTTGGCGATCACTTGCCGCTACTCAAAAAAGCATGCCACTACTTGCCTAAAATTGGGCTACTTTGCCAGTGTCAGGCCGTGGCAGTATTTTGATGTATTTTCCTTTCAATTTAGCCGATTTATAAAGGTTTTGAGCTCTGAAGCTCGAAATTGCAATTACAATGGGTTTTGTGACAATTTACTGATCGGTCCATAACTTCCAAGCAAGTACCGGAAGTTTTGAAGTCAAGTGCTTTTCCGCCCAATTGGGTGGTTTGCGTTCTAAATTTGGGTAAATCCACCCAAATATCCGGTATTGGGCGCTTTCTTAGGAAGTTTGAAAATTGGGCTACTCGAGACTCATTTACCGCGGCTTGGCGAACCAATGTGCCGCGCCTTGGAGCTGAAAAGTTTTGGCAACACTGAATGTAACTCAATGGTAGTGCAATAAGGTCATATCTACCGTTATTGTTTTGTGTCATTTTGAAACAAATACAAAAAATTGTTCATAGAGTGTTTATGAACCAACAATCTTGCGGTATATTGTGAGGTTATTGGGTTGTTTTGACTGTTAATTGCTTTTAATTGATGATAGATTGGGCAATTTGATCATATGGTTTAGAATAGAGAAACAAAGGCATGCAGAGCCGAGCCAGGTATCGCAGGTATGGCTTTCTTGCACTTGTAAAAAATGAAATATTTTTGTAAGGTATTTTATTTTTATTAGCAATATGTGATTTCAACAATTTCAATGTGTGAAATATAATATGCATGTGCGGTTGGAAAATGCTTAAAACAATACATCTCTTATCATGTTGTAAAAACAAATATTGGAATAACTATAGAATATGTGATAAGGCCGGTAGCACCCAAAGGCTCTACACAAATTAGAAGAGCATTATTGAAGGCTGTTGAGGCTACTCCGTCTCATTCTGATGACCCCTGAAACTACAGAATACCCTTACCCTAATCCCAACCTTAAACAACCCCTAACCCAAAGCTTACCCTTAGCTCTAAAACACATGGTGTGTAGAGCATTTTGAGTTAGCCAAAACATATTCCATCTCCATTGTAAATTCTATCCAGAATGGACTTCCTGATGTTAGTGACCAAGTCATATTGGGCAATTCCAGTTGAAATCCATACACCCTCTATTGAAGACATGAACTTCAAAATCTCTAACACAAGGGGTGTAGATGTCAAATGGAAACACCCATTCAGGTAACCCTATTTGAAATTCACACTCCTTGTGTGGAAGATTAAGATCATATCTTCCATAGGGGGTGTATGGATTTCAACTGGAACAGCCCATTGTGATTTCTGCATAGTGTCAAATAACAGATTGCTATAAACCGTTCCTATGTAACTCATGAAATGCTTTATGTGTTTCGCTGAGCGCGAGTTGCGTCCTATGCGGGATCCTATGGCAAATATATGACTTTTCACTGTTACAAATCGGTAACATTGCCCTCTGTCCACAGGATACTCCAACACGGAGATGGTTTACAGTTGTATGCTGTGAGTACATCGCTAATTCATACACAAACTTAACACAAATAAAGGAATTTATTAACATGGTTGAAATAAACTGTTCAACAATGCTTGTCATTGAAACTTTTTCTAATAGATTAAAACTAACCTTAAGATGTTAATGGTGACAATCTCTCTAGCTATATAGTATTAATTCTCATGTATACAAAGACAAAATACAATGCATTTGTTTTTCTGTAAATTATATGTAAACATTTGGAAAAGAAAGATTTTGTACTAACTTAAATGTATATATACCAAACTGATTATGAAAAGCATTTTTATATGGAAGTGAGTGTGGCATACTTCATATTGAATAATGTAGACAAAATACAAGAACGCTGTTTCAAGTTTCTTTGGAAATCACCTTAAAAGTTTACTTTTTTGTTAAAAATAGGCTAACATAAAAATGTGCAAAATGTTTTTGTAATGTTTTGAATATTCATCATGAATGTTTCCATACATACTTTCATTCAGCTTAAGTAATGGTAGCTATATTTGGTTATAAGTGTAATCGCTTTTCAAATTGCTAAAAAAAGAAAGAGCATTACACATTTATTCAGGTATTGTTTTGGTTACTAACCACCTGATGAGAAATTTGTTTTGGTTACTAACCGTCTGATGAGAAGGATTCACAATCCTGCAGAGAGTCATATGTTATGGTAAATATTAAGTGATTTAGACTTCTATGATGCCAATTAGGCCTATGTTTTTCCTTTGCCAGGAGTACTTGCAGAGCAAAGGAACAACTGATGATGCCTGAAGTCAGGCAAAACTATTCCTAGTGAGTAAAACAATAAACAGTCTGTACGTTTTTAGCGGGTTCACGTTGGACAAGTTTAGAACTGTCAAGCTTTTGTCAGGAGTAGCTCTGACTTCATCAGGACAAAGTGTCCAAGATGAGACATGTAGGTCGCTCCTTGCCTACTGGTGGCTCTGAAGAGAGCCATTCACTGAAGACTGCCCCTTGTCAACATAGACCTTGCCTATCTGTTAATGTAAAAGGTTTGGCAGCTTTGAAAAGAGCTGTTCCCACAACATAAACAATATTTGGTAGTATAGAAGTCTAATTTGGCTGTAACACATACCAGACCTTGTCATCAAAAGCTGCTTGATTTATAATGAATGAAAGTATCACAATTATGCAGTACAACATTGTGATGACTGGTTTGATTTGATTTGATAAAGAACCATGTGATCAACTGGGTTATCACAAAGCCCTACCTGCAATAGCTGCCCTATAAGACATTTGACAATTTCTGTATTCTATATTGTACACATATAAAATATATGACAGCTGGCAGCTATTGCAGATTGGCTTCTTGCACTAACCCTGCAACTTGTTTTAATTGTAGCATTTTGTTGAGATTTTGTCATAAATTGTATAAAGAGACTGTATATGATTATTGCATTCTGTGACACTCATCACAAGATATTTATTGACTGTATAAAGAAGATTGTAATTATTAGACCTTTTTTGAAGTGCTCAGACAAAACTTTCTATCATTGTAAAATAGTTTGGGCAAAGTTTGGGGCAAAAATCTTGCAATATTTGACATATGGTTGTGCGACCATTATCTGTTTTATTCATGTGAATTATTTTTAACAACTTGAGCATTGATGATATTTTTTACTTAAATCATGATGTAATACTGTAGTGTTTGTAGTTTGTTAAGACCAATCTTTTTTGCTTGCATTTCACTGCCTCCATAACAGATTTGAAAGTGATCAAAGTTGGAGACTTTTATAAATGCTCTTCTGTTGGGTCAAGTAAAGGGATTACTTGAAAATTGTGCAATTGGATGAGATACATTGATGATTTTAGTAATATTGTTTGATTACTGTAACTAACAGGAAGTTTCTTAACTCTCTCCATGCAGGTATCGACTGCAGACGACAGGTTTTATATTTAAAAAAAATTCAAATATTTCATAATTGTATGTTGTCTTGACTATATTTGGAATCAGCATGAAAAATGCATTAAAATGAGTACAAACAAGCCTAGTATTGGTTAAGTGGTTCTTAAGACAGCTCTTGTTTTTTTAAGGAAAATATCTCAAAACTTGGGACTTTTATGTTGAAGCCGATGGCTAGTACGCAAAGCATTTATTATCCAAAGGGTGGGTGAGGTCAGTGTACCCCAGTAATGATGGCATGACTAAAAAGAACCTCACCACCCATGATAGTTATGGTTAGAGCCACCTGCGAAGTAGCGTAGCTTAAGGTTGGTACATTAATAACGCACAATAATCGAGGCTGAATGAATCAGGTTTTAATGCAATGGAGTTCTGATCCTATACTGATATATTTGTTATTAGATAGAAGACAGCTTAACATGATGCTGCTCAATGAAGGAATGGCATAGTTTTAAACATGATATGCTGGTTGTTCTGTCCTCTACAGTACAGCATCCCACATTAATAACATTGCCTATTGTCAACAATTACAAAGATTGTATCAATAAATTCAATCTAGAATTAAAGTACATAAAAGCATCGGTTATTCATATTTCATTTAGTTTTATTACATTTTCTGACCATAAGTTGAGTTCATTCCACTTTTTACAGTATTACATTTTGCAGCAAAAACATTAAAAACTTTGTATTGATCTCTTCCAGTTGAAATCCACACTACCCTTGTGGAAGATTTTGGAAATACAGTCTGCAGAGGGAGTATGTTTTCAAATGTAATTGGTCAGAGTTTATCATTTTGAAACCCATACTCCACCTGTGTTATGGCTTTAACGATATCTTCCACAACTGGAGTAAGTATTTCAATTGGAAGTTACCCAACTGTCTATTTTATTCAAAACTCATACTCCCACTGTGAAAGACTTTAGCTAAATCTTCCACAGGGGTAGTGTGGATTTTACATGGAATAGCCCATTTGTGTATCTCATAGTAGTGAGTTGGTTTCGCTCACCCAATAATATACTCATTCAAATTAGCTCATGGATTAACAACTATTTAATTGTAATAACAATAATTAGATAACAAAATAATGCTTGTAATTTATCAAAAACTTGTGTAAAATATTGTACCATGTGTATAATTGTGTAGAGTTGGATAGAGTTAGTCATATTTGAGGATATTACTTGTAGGTTTATGTGATGTGGTATATTGTAGATATGAGGATGGACTGAGAAATAAATCATGTCTTTCTTGGGACATGTTTGGATTCAAAATGTTGGCTTCTTTATTAGTGTTCTTTTGCTTTAATATATGTTACATCTATAAAAACATTTTAGTCTAGAGCAGTCGTTGATCATTAACGCAGCAAGAAATAATTAGAAGGAGCCTACAATACACTGAGAACTTTACAGTGTTGTGAGTAAAACCCACCTTCCCGGCCCGCCAAAAATCTCTTGCCCCCCCCCTCTCGTTCAGCCAAAAAATCTTCCCCCCCCCCCCTTGCACATGCCAAATTTTTGGGATCCCAATTTGCAAACCTTAAATGATTAAATTAACAGAATGTTCTTCTTGTCAAAACCAATTAATTTTACTGACCTGACAGTTTCGGCCATCTTGGTCGAAGGCCATCATCGGAGTGATGGTACTTGATCCTTCCTTCTGGTTGATTGGTCACCAACAGAGGCGCACTAGCACCCAGAAGTGGATCGTATACGGGAGTGAGAAGATGGGCCCCCTCGTCTCTGTTCATGGTGTTTGGAGCTCTCTTTCTTATCCACATCTTTTCTCAGTCACGTATACGATCCACTTCTGGGCGCTAGTGCGCCCTCTGTTGGTGACCAATCAACCAGAAGGAAGGATCAAGTACCATCACTCCGATGATGGCCTTCGACCAAAATGGCCGAAACTGTCAGGTCAGTAAAATTAATTGGTTTTGACAAGAAGAACATTCTGTTAATTGTATCAAACAAACCTGATGAATTTCTTCAAGAATAAACCTTAAATGGTTTATATACATGTTGCAAGTGCGTTTCCGTACGATTTTCCTACACCTTTTAGAGTGTTTTTTTTTAAAAGACGCCCCAAATTACTTCCCCCCCCCCCCAGCTTGCCAAAAATTGCCCCCCAATTTTACCCTCCCCCCAGGGCTCATAATTATTGCACTGCCATATTTATTACAGCTCAGTTTATTTTGTAAACTTTCAGTTATTTGTTGAAAAAGACGGCTTTGTAAATACATAATACATTTTTTTTTGTCATTATATTTTTTATTGGAAAAAGCAAACATAAGAATAATATAATCACAGAGAATCACAATTACAGTTGCAAATGTGTGTATATATATACATACATGGCATAGTGTACTACATAATGCACAACTAATGAATAATGAGATACATTTTGTATATCATACAGAGTCAACATACATGTGACATAATGGCAAAACAATATTACAGTGCTGATGCACCTTGTACATCAAATGTCAAAGCACCACTTTTTAGCTGCGGGTAGCAGCTCTATAAGTCACCATGTCTCTCCGTTAGTCTGTTAGTCCGTCCGTCCGTCCGTCCATCCGTTAGTCCGTTAGTAACAAACGCTAAAAGATGCTGTTACGTCAACATCGTTTGTCGCATGGCTATGGTACTTGGTGAGGGGTAGGGCCTATACCGGCCCCATACTGGAAAAGAGTTTCGTCCCGAAATATGCTAATTAGGTCATTAAAGGGGCATTACACGATTTTCAACAATTTCTAAAAAATGCTGTTACGTCAACATCGTTTGTCGCATGGCTATGGTGTTAGTAACAAACGCTAAAAGATGCTGTTACGTCAACATCGTTTGTCGCATGGCTATGGTACTTGGTGAGGGGAGGGCCTATACCGGCCCCATACTGGAAAAAGAGTTTCGTCCCGAAATATGCTAATTAGGTCATTAAAGGGGCATTACACGATTTTCAACAATTTCTAAAAATGCTGTTACGTCAACATCGTTTGTCGCATGGCTATGGTACTTGGTGAGGGGGAAGGCAGGTACCGGCCCCATACTGGAAAAGAGTTTCGTCCCGAAATATGCTAATTAGGTCATTAAAGGGGCATTACACGATTTTCAACAATTTCTAAAAAATGCTGTTACGTCAACATCGTTTGTCGCATGGCTATGGTACTACTTGGTGAGGGAGAGGGCCTATAGGGCAATTAAGGGAAATTTGGGAAAAGTGGGAAGGGGAAATTGAGGGAAATTCAGGTGAATTAAGGGAAATTGACAAGAATTAAGGGAAATTTGGGAAAATAGAGGGCAGTTAAGGGAAATTTGGGAAAATGAGGGGAAATTGAGGGGAATTGGGAACATTGAGGGAAGTTAAGGGAAATTCTGGTGAATTAAGGGAAATTGACAAGAATTAAGGGAAATTAGGGGATTTAACACTTGATGTCAAGGCGAACGCTTTTTTCCCGAAAATCGTTTGGACATCAAAAGTGTCCGAAATTGGTTTCCGAACACTTTTGATGTCAAGACGCTTTTCCCCGAAAATCGTTTGGACATCAAAAGTGTCCGAAATCGGTTTCCGAACACTTTCGATGTCAAGACGCTTTCTTTCCGAAAATCGTTTGGACATCAAATGTGTCCGAAATCGGTTTCCGAACACTTTCGATGTCAAGACGCTTTTTTTCGAAAATCGTTTGGACATCAAAAGTGTCCGAAATCGGTTTCCGAACACTTTTGATGTCAAGACGCTTTTTTCCCGAAAATCGTTTGGACATCAAAAGTGTCCGAAATCGGTTTTTGAACACTTTTGATGTCAAGATGCTTTTTCCCGAAAATCGTTTGGACATCAAAAGTGTCCGAAATCGGTTTCGAACACTTTCGATGTCAGGACGCTTTTTTCCCGAAAATCGTTTGGACATCAAAAGTGTCCAAAATTGGTTTCCGAACACAATTTTTCAACTTTTGAAGCGCCCTCAAAGGTTAAGCTCACAGAGGGGTTACAGGTCAAAATAGGGGTCAAACTTGAACCTGCTTCAAAGACACCAACACTGCAAAATTGAATTCCTTGTCCCGCAGCGACCGCTACGGATCCGACGGTACTTGTTAAAGTGATTACTTAATTTACCCTTTTTATAAGCAATATCATATTCCATTTTTCTTTTCATCAAAATGAAGTTTTTCAAAGCAGTAAAGTTTGGGTTCACTTCCTGAAATCTACATCTGTAAATGTAGTATTTACTGCATAATATTAAAAAGGAAAGTAAATTATCATTGGCAATACCAAACATAAGGTCAAAACTATTAAACTGAATATTCAGGTGAAGTTTGTCATTTAACATGTTAAATAACTCATTCCAGATACATTTAACTTTATCACATTCACAAAAAACATGAACCACAGTTTCAGGGAAATTTGTCACAAAAGAAACAAAGAGGAGAATCTTTTCTTCCAATTTTGTGGAGAAAGCTGTTGAAAGCAATTGCCTTATGGAATAGTTTAAAATAAAATGATCTTAATTGAGTCTCAATGGTACATTTGAAATTCCGGATATGAATTTCTTCCCACCCTACATTCCCCTTATCACAAAAATCTTCAAAGATATCTTCCCAGAATTTTTGAATTCTTTCAGGGGAAGCTTGTTTAACATTATACTAGATAGATTAGATAGATTTATTATTATCTTTTCACTCAATACATGATACAAGAATATTACAATAATATTACATTATAAAGATATAAATAATAATACATATATAATAACTATGGAAAGGCATAATACAACGATGAGTGAAGGAATTACAGTAGAGGCCCAAAGGCCTGTAGCTCTGTAACCCCTTGATACAGGTATATGGCATTTATTTGACATGGCAGCAGGTTGGTAGACAACAAAAATGCTGAGTCGAACCAACCAGCTGTCATGTCTATCAATGACATATCCTATGTTAACATTTAAGGAAAAACAAAGAAAAACAAAATGCACATATCAAAAGCTAATTATTGAAAGTAAATTAATGAAATTAGTGAACAAAATAATGGTTATGGTGAGGTACACATGATTGAAAGACTGTATACAATTAAGAATAGTTTTGCATAAGATGTTGTTTATACTTTTTTCGGAATTGCTTCACTGATGACGAGCACTTGATATCAGAATCAATATCATTCCAAAGCTTTATACCTGCATATTTTATAGATTTCTCACAAAAGGCTTTCTTGACTCGAGGTAAGATGAGATTGTTTCTATATCTAGTGTTTATAGCGTGAATTTCAGAGTGCTTTGTGAAAAGGTCGTCAAAAACATTTGGTAATAAGCAATTTGTATGTTTATACATGAATGTCCCAAGCTCTAGAGTGTACATATCTTTGATGCTTAAAGTATTATATTTAAGTAACAGAGGATTAGTTCTAGATCTGTAATTACTGACATTATTACTAATAATACGCAATGCTCTTTTTTGAATTTTAAAAAGATTATGAATATATGAAGAGCAGGCACATCCCCATGCTAAAATACTATAATTCATGTACGGCAAGACTAACGAACAACATACTGTAGGTGTAGCGAGGGACCCTGGGGACCAGGATAAGATTATTAGAGAAAATGTCGAAAGTGTCAAAATCCTGGTCCTCAAAATCATCCAGCATCCCACAATAATGAACAATGCTATCCATCAACACATTATATTTTCTCCTATCTCTGTAAGAGATATCAAATTCAATTATTAAGTCGTCAAAAGATTTTAAGACTGGTGTGGGAAGATTATCATAAAGAACATCAGATAGAGTACAAATCCCTTTAGTATACCAAGAATCGTAATAAAAATACTGTTTTGATTTGGATCTAATACTTCTATTGAACCAAATACAAGTGCTATTCTGACTCCTCATTTCTCGGATCTCATAACCAAGGTCTTCAGTGGCTTTATCTCTAAAAGAATACCACGATCTTATTGAGTCAGCCAGCTGCACATTCTTCAGACGCGAAAGAATACTTTCAGGTGCATGAGATTTCCACAGAATTTTAACATCAGAATGAAATTTTTGAAGAAAAGAAATCTCAAGAGATTTCCACATGCACTCATAGTTGTCATCAAGTAAATATTTTACCCAAATCAATTTTTGAGCCTCCGCAAAACACTTTACATTAACCATACGTAAACCACCCAAAGAATAATCAAGACATTAAAAATCCCTCTTAAATACATAATACATCATTTAAGAAGAGTTTTGTGATCACTAGAGGGGCCTACCTCTCAAAACAATAAAATAAAAAGGGACTCCTCCTGTTTATCAGATATCGATCTGTATGTCGAGTAGTCGAGTCCTCGTCATCAGAGTCCTTGGTGTCCGAGTCCCTGCCAATTTCTGATGTTCGAGTCTGAGTCCGAGTCCTCAATGTTCGAGTCCGAGTCCTTATGTATCAAATTCAAACCCCAGGGTTTTCACCAATACTTTATCAACGTAGGCCTATACTTAACCAGAATTTTAGTTCTATATATAATTTTTTCTTATAAATACATAATTTGCTAGCCTGAGTCCCCCCTAGCATGCCTAGTATTGTTTTGGGACTGTGCAATAATTATGCGGAGCCCGGGGAGGCGGGGTGAAATTGCAAAAAACACTTATCCCCTCTCGGCCTGCCAAAAATCGCCCCCCCCCCCTGGCCTGCCAAAATCTTTGCACCCCATCTGCACATGCCATTTTTGGGATCCCAACTTAAAGGCCCTTTCAGTGATTTCACAGGAACATTAAAAAAAATGGAAATTTGTCAGAGATGCTTAGAAATAAAGAATAAGTCTACAGAATTTCATTAAACCACTTTTCCCTGAATACATCGACAAATTAGTCAAAAACAGAAGTTTTAGAAAGGTTTTCTACTTCAACTCAGATCGACTCGAGAAAATCGAGATTTTCGTACAGTGCGCCACCAATCGACTGGAAAAACTTCCTAGTCCAGTGTTTCTAACACGGGGAAGTAGAGTCTAAATTGATTTAAAACAGACGTTTAATATTTGTAGTAGAAAACAAAATAAGCAATTAAAGGTCACCGAGGCAAACTAACGGTCAATGCAAATATGAAAAACAGTTAAAATTGTGTATTTTGTTTAAAATAGTAGCTACTGATGTAATAAGTAGTAGAAACAATACGCAACGCGTGTTGGTTCGTGGAGAGTGAGCTTCTTTCGATCTCGAGTCGGACTTTTTGTACTGTCAGTATCAAAAGTCCAGAATCATGCAAATGCTTTATTTTGTCTAAAATACACGGCTTTCGACCGAACCACTAGCAGGCTATGTTAGCACATCTATGCCAATTACAAAGGTACCAAAATCTGAATTTTGATGATTTTACGATCGTCCGGATGAGCAAATCACTGAATGGGCCTTTAAATAAACGTTGCAAGCGCAGCGAGCAGGGTAATTTGCATATGTAAGCGTTTCCGTACTGTTTTCTATAAGCCTTTTAGAGCATTTTATTTGAAAGGTGCTCCATATGTGCCAAAAATTGCTTGTTCCCCCCTTTCGGTTTGCCAAAAATTGCTTCCACCCTCCCTTTCGATCGGCCAAAAAATTCCTTCCCCACCCCCCAATGCTCATCATTCTTGCTTCTAAAGCCCCTTAGGTAGCATACCTTGAAACCGGGGGGGGGGGGTTCAATTTGAGGATTAATTGTTCAAAAAAGGGGTCATTCAGTGTAGGCTACTGAAAAAAAAGGGTGTCATTGGGTGTAGGGTTTGCCAAAAATAATGAGGTCATTTCATGGGCACATGACGTTTGTCAATATATGGGAGTGCTCCTCCCCCCGGGCCTTGAAACGGAGTATAATCACAGACTCACAGTAACTTAGGCTTATGTTTTAAAGAGGCAAAATATGCAATATGACAATCAAAATATGACGTCACTCACCAAACTGCAGGTGCCAAACGAAGGGGTGTTGGATCTGTAGGCCTATGCAGTATTATCTCGGGGGTGGGGGAGGGGTCACTCACATGGAGGGGTCACTCACATGTAAAGGTGGTACAGGTATGTGCGGCGGTCAAGGGTTCCTTTTTCAGGCTCTCCGACTGTTCCTTAAGACCCACATTTGCATCATGCTCCAGTTCATTAAGCTGAACACTCTGAAAATTGTAGCTCTTTAGCTCAAATTTGGAAACATTTTAAATTTGTTAGCTCCAAAGCCTATAATTCGCCCAATTTTTAGTTCACAGACCTCCACAAAAATGTTGAAATTTTAGTTCATTAAGCCCCTATTTTGCCCCCAAATCAGTTCTTAGTTCCCAAAGTTCGGCACTTTAACTTTAATGCCCCAGAGTATTGTAGCGGAACCGGCCTTCGGTATATATGGTAGCGAAGTAAGGCCTAGGATATAGTAGGTGTACAAACCATATCGTACCTGACACTGGCAAACGAAACACTCCCAGACACACACAGATATGAGATCAATTGGCTCAACACCTTTATTGGGCTTCGGGCTGATCCAAGAGCGGAGTGGATTCAGGAGCGGAGAGCGGCGGCTTGGATGCTTAGAAGAGAGGGAGAGATAATTGACCAGTCATCAACCAACCACACTCACGGCTACAGACAGACTGGCCCAGAGTGCTATTGCACCCCGCTTATATAGCCAATGAAACCACGTGACTGCCCTCTCTCGTCGACATCCATTTCCGCCACACACTCCCCTCCCCAAACCGATACGTCCCGGATCGTACATAGTCGGGCCAGGGCGGAAAATGGGCAGTGATTGTATTTCAGAGCTGATCAAATCACACGCAACTGAATCGTTCCGACTCAGGAAGGATCGATCACTTACGCCTACTCGGAGCGGGGATCACCAAAAGAGCCAGACAACGACATGCAAGAACATGCGGGAGGATACGAACATGGAACGAGATCAGCCATGATCGTGCATTACCCTCACCGGTGCTCATACATATTGCTCCCAGATTCAATCGGTGCTCCGCCGGGTCCAAAATCCGGAGTAAATGATGTTTCCTTAAAACTATCATCGTTATATTAAAAGATACTCTTCAATACTTTATAACATATAAACATGTAGGAAAATTAACTGAATTTTCCAAAATATCTCAACAAGTAATTTGGCATATCCAAAACATATTATCATCATCTTTAAAATTACTTGTGGTCATGCTTTGTGATATTGAATTGTTAAACAAAGCAGTTCTAAACAACTTAGTTGTAACTAAGTAGGGTCCATCCCACTTGATTTGTAGCTTTGGACATCGTCCTTTCTTTCTGACTTCCTGATGTAGCCATACAAAAGACTCTACTTGAATAGGTTGTGTTATGATACCTCTGTCATAGTTCCTTTTCTGTCTCTTCGCTGCTTGTTGTAAGTTTTCCCTAGCTCTGTCGTGTACAGCTCTTAAATTGTTTCGCATTTCTTGAGCATAGTCCGTTTTCAACACTCTATCTGTTTCTGCCTCGACCGGAGTTGATGATAAATCTATCGGGAGTTCCATCTCCATTCCATACAACATAGCATGTGGTGTTTCAGAGGTTGATTCCTGCACGGAGCTTCTGTATGCCATAAGAGCGAAAGGTAAAACTTCTTCCCAATCCTGTTGGTGCTTCTGTGGATCCAACAGGACTGCAATCGTATTCAGCATAGTTCTGTTGAATCGTTCTATGAAGCCATCTGACTTGGGGTTCAGTGGAGTGGTCCGTGTTTTGTCTATTCCAAGCAATGAACATACCTCTGCCATAACTTTGCTTTCAAAGTTCCTCCCTTGGTCACTGTGAAGAATTCTCGGATATCCGTGGCGACATATCCAGTCATGTGTTAACTTATTGGCACAGGTGACTGCTTCCTGATCCGGTATAGGATATGCGTCCACCCACTTGGAAAAGTAGTCTCCGACAACAAGAATGTAACGATTACCTGTCGGAGTTACGGGAAGTGGACCAAGGATATCCATGGCTATTCTCTGTCCTGGATGTCCTGCTATGTCTTGTTGTAGCTTGGCTTTTCTTCTTGTAGAAGGTGATTTCCGTTTGGCACAAATATCACATTTTCGGAGCCAAGAACGAATGTCACTGCTAACTCCAAACCAGTAGAATCTTTCGTTCAGCTTGTTCCTGGTTTTATTTACTCCCAAATGCGCTGCTGTTTTGGAGTTGTGCAATTCTTCAAGCACAGTCTCTTTGTACTTCTCTGGCATAATTAACTGCCACTTTATGACTTTACCATCATTTGACTCCCATCGTCGATACAATTGACCTTCTTTCAGCTCTATACGGTCCCATTCTAGATAATAGACCTTAGCAGCTTTTGACAATGGCGATACAACTGTATACTCCAGTTTCTTGTTTAATTCCTTGGCCGTCCAAAGCCATGACAAATCGGAATCATTGATCTGAGCATTTTTCATTTCTTCATTCGTCCATTTTGGTGCAGGACATATGGCTCTTACTTTTCTTGTTTGGTTTACTTGACTGTCTGTTAATTTCACTGTTCCGGAGCTGTTTTTACTAACGGATGCTGTTCCATGCTTCTGCGTATTTGGAACTGCTGAGCTTTCTACTTGATCTGAGTCATTACAGCTGGCTGAAACAGATCGCTCGGTAGCACTTACTTGATCCGTCTGTTCACTTATATTCATCGGAGCAGCTTTACTGGGTGTCTGTTCCTTTGGTACTATCCTCGGACTTGCTCCGAAATGGCTCCCATTGCTTATGTTAGTCGAGTCATGATCACCGTATTGCTGCGGGTGATGGTTGTCCTCTTGTCGTCCTTCTCCGGTGTTCGGAGCGCTATTTTGCTCCGGGGGAAATTGACACGATTTATTCAACATTGTAATGTCTCTCTTTGGCTCCGGCTCCTGCTCCTCCTCTATTGGAGGAGTGGTTTCGCTCTCGGAGTTGCTCCTATTACATTGAGAGCAAGGTTTTCTGGATAGAGAATCGGCGTTTTGGTGGCTCTTCCCGGCGCGATGTATGATTTCAAAGTCGTATTCTCCAAGTATCTGTATCCACCTAGCCACTTGACCCTCCGGATTTCGAAAGTTGATAAGCCAACGGAGTGATCCGTGGTCAGTGCGGATCGTAAAGTGTCTGCCATATAAGTACGGTCTGAAGTACCGAACAAAGAAGACTACTGCCAGTAGCTCTCTTCTTGTAACGCAGTAATTCCTTTGAGCTCTTGTGAGCGTTCTGCTGGCATAAGCAATAACTTTTTCCTGACCGTTCTGTTCTTGGGAGAGCCCAGCAAACACAAAACGTTTTCGGCATCATTCGCAAAAGGTTATAAAAGGTTGTCAGAAAACGTTTAAATGTCGGGTTATATAAAGGGTATATTAAGGGTATAAAACGTTTTTATAACATTAACAATCATTTTTTGATAATCTACTGCTCAGCAAACAAAAAATGTTTTATAGAAAACGTTTAAATGTCGGGTTATATAAAGGGTATAAAAACGTTTTAATAACATTCCAAAAACATTTTGGAAACTTGATACAAAACATTCTAAACAGAATGTTATTTTGGGGTTGAAAACATATTTTGCGAAAAATGTTTGCCCAAAATATTTGCAATAACGTTTTAGAAACGTTTTCACGACCTTTATATAACCCGACATTTAAATGTTATTAAAACGTTTTGAAAAAACATTTGAAGAACATTTATGTGTTTGCTGAGTGCAAATATTTTAACATGTTTTTTTTAAAATGTTGACAAAATATTTGGCAAAAAATGTTTGCAAAAATAGTTTACAATAATATTTTTGAAAACATTTTAAAAATATTGTTGTAGATTGTTTTCATACAAAACGTTTTAAAACATTTTCATGACCTTTATATAACCCGACATTTTAATGTTATTAAAACGTTTTTATGTAAACCAAAAGCCAAAATATAACTTATTAAAAACGTTTTTAAAACGTTTTTGTGTTTGCTGGGGCTCCTATCCCGTATGCACTAGCGTCCGTGTCAAGAGTGAATTGGCCGGAGTATGTAGGATATGCTAAAACAGGGCTTGTTGTTAAACACTGCTTCAATGCAAGGAAAGCCTCTTCGCAACTATTTGTGTAATTGAATGCGATGTTCTTCTGTGTCAAGCGGTTTAGTGGTCTGGCAATATCACAGAAGCCCTTCACATACCTTCTGTAATAAGATGCTAAGCCGAGGAAGGCACGCACATCTTTGAGGCATTTTGGAGTTTCCCATTCCTGGATAACTCTGATCTTCTCCGGATCTGTAGCAATACCATCTCTTGACACGACGTGTCCAAGGTACAGCACGCTCTTCTGGAATAACACACATTTCTTAGGCTTTAGTTTCAGATTGGCTTGTCTGAGTTTTTGGAACACTCTCCTCAATCTGTTTAACTCTTCTTCTATTGTCTTGCCGAACACTATCACATCGTCTAAGTAGATGAGAAGACTTTCCCATTGCAGTCCTGCCATTATATTTTCCATGAGCCTTTCAAAAGTCGATGGAGCATTACATAACCCGAAGGGCATAACTGTCCATTGGTATAGTCCTCCCCGCACAACAAAGGCTGATTTTTCCTTAGCTTCTTGATCTAACTCCACTTGCCAATATCCGGAGGCGAGGTCTAGTGTTGAAAACCACTGTGCTCCGGATAATGATTCTAATGTTTCTTCAATCCGAGGAATCGGATAAGAGTCTTTAACAGTTACCTCATTCAGCAATCTATAATCGGAGCAGAATCTCCGGGAGCCATCTTTCTTTGTGACTAAGACAATCGGAGAGGCCCAAGGGCTCTCGGGTGGCTCAATTATCCCTCTCTTCAACATGTCTTTAACTTGCTTGTCAGCTTCTGCTTGCATAGCGGGTGCGAGTCGTCTCGGCTTTTGTCGGATTGGTGGAGCATTACCAGTGTTTATCCAATGTTTGACAATACCGGTTCTCCCAAGATCACCATCTCCGGTTGAAAATACATCTTGATATTCTGTCAGCAAATTCGCAACTCCTGCGTGGTACTCTTTTGGTAACTCCTGTACGCTCGCTTCATACAACGCCTGCAGGTGCTCTGGTACATTCTTCTCCGACTTTTGTTTATTCATTTCTCGGTCTCTCTTGTTCACCGTCTCCCAACCTACTACAGGGCTTACTGTTCCAATTGCTGTATTCTTCTTTACTGTTAGGTTTGACAGGGTTGGATTGAATACTCTGACGGGTATGTAATCAGGTTTTGTTGTATCCAGGTCTACAACCACTCTTGCTACCACAGCTCCGGCTTCTTTAAGTTTACTGCTCCCCGGTTCTAGGATTCCGAATCCTTCAATTCCCGGAGTCTTATTAATTTTTCCAGGTATGAGCATCTCATGCCCCGGAGGAATTGTTATGTTCTGACGGAGGGTGACTTTGGCACAAAATGTGCGTGTACTCGATGTCTTAACGTTGCATTGCACAACCTTGTCTCCGAATCTCAACTGCTCCTTATATGGATCAATGGTGCATTTTGACATATACATGAAATCCATACCCAACATAGCGTCGTTTGTTATTTCGGCCACTACTACTGGCGTGAACATAGAAGCGGGTCCAATGTGGACGTTCATTGATGCCCATCCTATAGACTGTTCTGCTGCCTCTTTCATGGGAAAAAGAGCAGGCCTTGAGTCAACTGGAATACTGTTATACATCTGGACGGAAATAATAGTGTCTGTAGTCCCCGTGTCAACCAAGTATTCTACTGAGCAGTTGGCTATGTGTCCTTCTACAACTAGAGAGCGACCACGTTCTACATTTTCAGATGTTGGGTTTATTGACGGTTTTTGCCGATTTTTAGTCGCATTTCTGTTTACTGTTGGTTTTCCGGAGCCCACGCTACCGATTTCGACCCTTCCGGGGCTCCTACACTGCAAATGTTCCCGAACACATGACGCTTCTCAGACGCGTCCGAGGTGTTCATAATTGTCTCTTTAGAACACTAGTGTATTTGAAAATATGATAAGCCTTGCACAGTAGTGTTCTTTTAGTATAATGTAGAACACACAGTATTGATCAGACGTGTCACAAGTGTTCTGAATGATTATATTGAATACTGGTGTTCAAAAATGGAACGCATGAGCAGATAGAGGCGTTTCAACGTGTCAGCGAGAAATACACGGTGCTCCTTTGAAGGAGGGATATAAGTAACAACAACAACAACAATGGCGATGCAACGTGGAAACGCTCCCGGGAAACGCTATTCCAAACTATCTTTTTCAAGACAAATGGGATGATAGTGAGAGTAAATTCGAAGGATTTAGGGAAGAATGAAATTCAGGGCAACTTTGGGAGCGACTCGGAGTCCGTATATCTGTTGACAGCGATGAACAAGCATCGGAGAGACACAAGAGGGTGAGATGGCCGAGCGATTAATGCGTTGCGCTGTCGGCTGGGAGAAAAACTCTCTGATTTCACCGGAATTCTTCGGAACACCGCCATTATCTTGTTTATACTTCCATGCATTTGTTTATTGTCGAGTAATGCGATTTTGAAAATGTATAAATAAAGGTTGAACACCAGCATTCTGAAAATCAATGTTTGAACACGTGTCATGTGTTAAAAACCGTTACATTTCTTTCATGTGTCCGAGGTGTTCATAGATAGTAATTTTGAACACCAGAGTTTAAAGGATTAGAACATGTTACACTAGTGTTCTGAGGTAATAACACCTGTGTTCTCTACATTAACACTAGTGTTCTCTAAATAAGTTGAACACGTGTCATGTGTTAAAAAACCGTTACATTAATGAACGTGTTCCATGTGTTCTGGCCAATTTACAGTGTACGTTGGGCCGAAAATCGTTTCCCGGATGATTCCATCCTCCTCTCGAGCTGCGAAACGTTTGAGGACAGCTTGCCTTATAATGATCCAATGCTCCACACCTGTAGCAACCTCTTCCTCTGCCTGGGTCTTGTCTACCACTTCCTCGTCGCCTTCCGTTCCCTCTGCCATAATTAGGAGCTTGTGGGGCTTCTGCCGCTTGTCCTTTCCCAGTAGACTCCGACTGCTTGCTCGACTCCGATGTTGACGCCTTTTCTGCCACGGTCTTCAACAACCCAATGACTTCCCTCAACTGATCCTCTAATACTCTATCACTCTGTTCTACACTTTGAATGAATGAATGAATGAATATTTATTTCCATAATAAAAAACAACAAAATACAAAGAAATTCAACATCATAAAAATAAAACAAGACAATTATGGAGGAGATGATAGAAAGGCCAATAAGGCCAGCATTGACCAACCCCTTACAGAACTAAATTAATACAACAACAAACAAACAGAGTATATTAAGCCTATCACACAAGAACAAAAAAAAAACAAAACAAAAACGGGGCTCCAAGAACTAGTTGTAAAATGAGATTAGTTTCTAAAATGAAAAGTGTGATTGTTATAGTTATAATTAACTTTCAAACTTTTACAGAAGCAGTTAATTAAAATCTACCTTGCCAGGAAGCCACAAGATCCCATGTATCAAAATTACTGACATTTTCCATATCGTTAAGATAATAATGCCTGAAGTGTTTATGGTTGGATGATCGTATTTATAGCGTTCACGTATAAGACTAGTATTGAGTATATTGCTTTTTGGTTTTTGGTACTTTCAACAATGGTATTGACTTTGGGACCATTTTAAGAATTCAACTCACGGTAAAAGTAATTAACACTAAAACTTAATGACATGATTATGCATTATTTGCAATAATTATTCAAGATTATTAATCAAATTTGTTTTGACAGTTATATTGTCAATATATTTCTATATAGATCTAACCCTATGTCATTATGTGGACTTTAAAGTAACACTAAAAAACCCATATGATGCGGTTTCCTGAAGCTTAGCAAGCGACAACACCACGTAGGCCATTACATTTTGGTGAGCGCTATAAATACAACCACGCTATAAATGCGTTTATAAGGTTCTTGCTTCATCTACACCTGAATACATGTCCTTCATCCTTCACACCTGTCATTCTGGTTACTCATTGCGCTCTACTGCTTCTACTTGCCTTTCCATTCCTAGATCCCACAAGTTGGCTGGTGACCGAGCATTTTCCATCATTGCCCTTAAGTTAGGTTATGCAGGAAACTTCCTCGTAAAATTTTTATTTTTAGGAAAATGAACGTGGAAGGTATAGTTCAGGGTAGTTTGTTACAATCTACTTCTGAAAATACCGATTCTGTCAGTGACAATCGGGTGCTGTTCAAATATCATATTATTGAGTTGCTAACCAATCATGTGCCTCAGAAAGTAGTTAAGCAGAAATGGGACGTTCGCTGGATGACGCAGCCAATTCGTAGACTAATCCGTAACTAGAAAAGGGTATACAATGCTTATAACAGTCATAAAAACAGCCAAACCTGGGAAAAGTTCATAAAGCTTAAAAAGACAGTGCACACAGAACGAAGACGTCCCAAAAATGGTTATTTGATGACAGCAATCAAGAAAACTCAAAACCATCAGTCAACAAAATTTCTGGGGACATGTAAACAAACCTTAAACGTGATGGCACAGGCGTTGCTACACTTCAGGTTGATGGCAAAGAAATTGTGAGTGGGAAAGATAAGGCAAATGCTCTTAATAATCAGTACTGTAGTATATTTACCACAGAAAATATGTCTATAATATATACCAACTATAGCAGGTGACCCTATACCTACCATAGTTGAAAAATTGTTTCATAACATAAACCCAAAGAAATCAAGTGGCCCTGATGGTGTTCCGTCTGCGATCTCAAAAGAGTTAAACAAAGAGCTCGCACCAATGCTGAGTCACATTTTTCAACAATCCTTTAATACAGGTGGTCCTGCGGGTTATCTCATGGCAAATATAACAGCTATTTTTAAGAAAGGTGACAAGAGTATTGAACTGGATTAATAAATGGCTCGTTGTGGATGGAGAATTTGTAATACTAACTTCCGTCAAGTCAGGTGTACCCCGGGGAGTGCCCATCTGGCCAAATGATAAATCCGGCCATGGCCTCCATCTTGGGGCCCCAAAATTGCCCTATGCATCTTTCTTTTAACCCCAATAACAACATGTTTTTTGACCAAAATGGGGCAAAATTGTAAAACTTTCCGCGCTTCGCGCGCATTTAATCTGGGGCTAAAATAGTCTGAAATTGAATTTTTTGCGTGCTTTCGGAACAAAATATGTTTGTCCCCCTCTATATTATACGTAAACCAAAACTTGGCCACTGACTTGAGTGCACATGCCTTCCTCGGCACGTGAGTTCGGGCCTCCAAATTTTGGCCTGGCCCAGGGCCCTATAGGGTACATTCTGCCCTGGTTAACAGCTGTTGTTGATCGCTGCTTGGCAACGGATTTCTCCATCAACAGGTCGTTAAGGAGGTACTACACCCCTCGATATATTTGTGTCTATTTTTGCATTTTTCTCAAAAACTAATAACACACTGGTAACGAAAGTTACGTATATTATAGGGGCAAGGGATCCAATTACTATACTTGAATTTCAGTAACCAAAGACAAGCGGTTCGTTATTTATGATAAGAAATAAGGTACCGCTAGGATGTATCTCGTTTTCTATCATATATACTGAATCGCTTGTCTTGAGTCACTGAAATTTCAGTGTAGTAATTGGATTCCTTGCCCCAATAATATACATAACTTGTGTTACCAGTGTGTTATTATTTTTTGAGAAAAATACAAAAATAGTCATAAATTTACCACAGGGGTGTAGTACCCCTTAACGATCATCCCATTAACAGTATTGAGAAAGATAGCTCTTAGCTATCGAAACGTCTGCATGTAAGTGTGTTTAACCTGGGCTAGTATATGAACAAATCTATAGTCCAGTCCAGATGAATTTATTTTATCTAACAGTCCAGATGAATTTATTCAAGAGTCAGACGGTGAGACCATTGTTGTTTTGTGTTCAAAGTAAAACATACAACTTTATCAGTTACTATTATAATTATAATTTTTCTGATTGGCTTTTAGAAAAGGAGGGGCCGTTATAAATCAACAGTTCTGTCAATACGTCATTGCTGTATTCAAGTCGAGTATTATTTATCTGTTCTTGATTTATTAGTTTTCCATAAACAAAATGCACATGAACTGGTGTCCATTTCACTGAACTTTTAACCCTTCGTAACTCAAATAACCGTTTGTAAAGTTACGAATACCCAATACCAGACGAAGGGTCCTTGGTAAATGAAGGGTGCCGTTCGTAAGTAAGTTTAGTGAAATATTGAACTTACGATTCGTCGTAAGTTACACACGATTTTCAGACTGAAACTTCGTTAAGTTTAGTGACATGGACACCAGGTCCTTTAAATCATTATCCATGCTACTGCTATCAATATAATGCGCTCCTGGTATCTACGGGCGGTATATAGTTAGCTACAGGACGGATTATATAGTTATCTACGGGACGGTTTATAGTTATCTACGGTTTGGTTTACAGTTATCTACAGGACGGCTTATATTTATCTACGGTATGGTTTACAGTTATATACGGGATCGTTTGTCTACGATACGGTTTTTAAATTGCCTACGACACGGCGTATATTTATCTACGGAACGGCTGAAAATTATCTACGAGATGGTTTATAGTTATCTATGGGACGGTTTAGAGTTAGTTATATATTGGACGGTTTATAGTTATATACAGGACAGTTTATAGTTATCTACGATACGGTTTATTGTTACCTACGTCACGGTTAGAAATTATCTACGAGATGGATTATAGTTATCTACGGGATGGTTTATATTTATTACGGTACGGTGTATAGTAATCTACAGGACGATTTATAGTTATCTACAAAACGGTTTTTAGTTATCTATTTTGTCTACTGAACGGAGTTATATACTGAACGGTCTATTGCTATCTACGAAACGGTTTATAGCTATCTACAAGACGGTTTACATTTATCTACGGCACGGTTTGTAGTTATCTTTGGGACGGTTTATGAGTTTTTTATGGGACGATTTAGTGTTATCTACTTAGCGATCTATTGTTATCGAAACGCTTTATAGCTATCTACAAGACTGCTAAGAGTTATCTACGGGACGGTTTATAATTATCTATGGAACGGTTTATCTACTGAATGGAGTTATATCTACTGAATGTTCTATTGTTATCTACGGGACGTGTTATAGCTATCTACAAGACGGTTTACAATTATCTACAGGACTGTTTATAGTTATCTACAGGACAGTTTTTAGTTATCTACATGACGGTTCATAGTTATCTATTTTGTCTACTGAACGGAGTTATATACTGAACGGTCTATTGCTATCTACGAAACGGTTTATAGCTATCTACAAGACGGTTTACATTTATCTACGGCACGGTTTGTAGTTATCTTTGGGACGGTTTATGAGTTTTTTATGGGGCGATTTAGTGTTATCTACTTAGCGATCTATTGTTATCGAAACGCTTTATAGCTATCTACAAGACTGCTAAGAGTTATCTACGGGACGGTTTATAGTTATCTACGGGGTGGTTTATAGTTATCTTCTGGACGGTATACAGTTATCTACGTGATGGTTTACATTTATATACGGTACAGTTTACAGTTATCTGCGTGATGGTTTACAGTTATCTACGGTACGGTTTAAAGTTATCTATGTGATGGTTTACAGTTATATACGTGATGGTTTACAGTTATATACAATACTGTTTATAGTTATCGAGGGCTCGTCAGTATGAGAAAATCACATCAAAGATTACAAACGCGGTAAACTACAAAAGTGAATACCTGAATCTCTTTTTCAAGATTTAATATAATCCTTACAATATTCATTTTATGTATGTTTGTTAAAATTAAAATTAATGCAAATTTAAAGAATGCCAGTTAAAAATTGTCAACTATGAATGATATCAAGTACAAAATTTGATATTGAAGTATAACATAATTTACCTGTTAATGCCAGCCTCAAATATAATGAAACAATTAATAAATTAGTTCAGATTGATAAAGCGCATTTTTTCAGAGGATTCAGAGTGTTTTAAATTCGATTCCACTGGTTGCAGCAGAACCCAGCGCAAACATATTATCTGCACTTAGATTGTAACATCCATCAATTATCTGTGCAGCTCCCCAAATTCCATTGCGTGAACTTATCACCGATTCTGAAAGCGGGAAGAAAACGGAAATCCAGGACAAGGCTTGCGGGAGCGAGCATGGATCGAGTTAGACCAAATGCACATACTCTCTAAATTCCAGAGACTTATTACTAAAATTACAAAACTTTGAAAAGACTTAAAATTGAAATCTAATGGATTTAAATTATACTCTAATAAAGATTTGAATTTTAAGTATCTTACTTGTCTACATATCTTACTTGTCACCAATGCGCTATAATTTTTGAGAAAAATGCAAAAATAGGCACAACATTAAACCATCAAAGCCAATTATGTTGTATCAACCATTATAAAAAGGTCGGCTGAATTTTGTCCAATATTTTACATTTCACAATTATTGCATTATTGACATACGATGCAAAAACATTTGGTGCGTAAAACAGTTAATATGGAACATTTCAACCTGATGAGGAGCAACAACAACAATTGGAAGGAGACCTTTATGGTATTAATTGATAAGTTAGCTGTTGCATTGCTAGTATTTTGCTACTCAAAATTTTGAAACATTCTGGCAGTGTTGATCTACTTACAGTACTATTATACATGACTTAAATATAAACTATAATACTGATTATTTTAGCACCAATATAAATAATAAATAGATTGACGAGTTAAAGCTACTCGATCAGCACCAAATAAAGTCTTCACAAAAAGTAACGCAGTCGTTATAAATACGCATATAGCTTCAGAACTATCGTATTCGTATAGTTTATTTACGTGCAATTTGATATTCCAATTGTCCAATGCCGTTCAATATTAGCAGCACAGTTGGTGTTTTTAAAGAAAAATTCCAAAATTTAAAAGTGTCGAATTCAAATCAATACAATTTGCTGCAACTTTTAAATTCGGGTATTTTTCTTTAAAAACATTACTGTGTTCCTAATTTTAAACCGCATTGGACATACTTTCTATGTTAAATTATTGTGAATACGTTAGAAGTTCTAAAGCTATGACTATAGTTCAAAATAAATGAATAAGCAAACCACAGGCATATACTGTTTATTTTTTAACTGGATGCATCAGGTCCCTATGACATATATATATTGACCAAATTCCAGTCATGTATTGACCAAATTCCAGTAAACTAACGTTTACATGCAGCAATTCTGCCAACAAATAGCTGTAAATGATACAGTATTATATACAGTAAAATGCAAAAATGAAAACACTGTACTTAAGCATACTGTTGATATTAGAGGCATTTGTTGGCACTACAATCGTGCAAATCATGTTAAAGTTATGGCGGTATGGAGTAATATTGTGACATCATATGCCTAATTTTTGTTCTGCATTGGCCAACTTATGGCAACCTATTTTATTTCTGATTACTCATGGAACCACAAATAATTTTTCCACAAAATCGTAGTAATTTTAATTTTCGCCCCCGTTCAGACAACATTAGACCTGTGACGTCACAACTTTACATATTTGCCCATAACTCCATAACTCTACGTCGTAGAATGACCTTTTTCCACCAAATAAGAGTGCTGTTGAAATAGCTCCAAAGCCTATAAAGAGTAGCCTTGTAAGCCCAATATGGCAAGCTTAACATGATTTGCACGATATTTACGGGAATCTATTGGACTAACCATCAGAATATCCCGGCAGAATATAATCGACCATAATTTATATTTTCGTAGTTTCGATATTTCTCGTATTGATACTATTTGAACACCCAATAATACACATTATAAGATGGTAACAAACATTTAAACAGTGGAAACTAGTTGTATTGCACTCCACTACCATGCTATAACAATGCTAACAAGACAGGTGGATATTTTCTAAACCTATGAGGATTGTACAAAAATAAATCAAATGTTTATCTCCACGTTCTTTTATAGAGTCTGACCGATTTGAATATTTTGTGTAAAGCGGTAAGCATACTACGCCACATTCACCCACTATAATAGACATGTGCTTTTTCTACCGGTCTTACATCATACTGTTGCATGATCCCTTAAATCTTGATATGGCCTAAATACGCTGGGTGTGCTGGTTTATTCTTGTGCTTTGGGAGTAATCTCTTACGATTCTATTTGTGTTTCCCTAGCAAATAATATGAATCTGGATTATTGGGGATAAACTAACTCAATGGAATCCCAAGTTCAAATGTACACAATCTCTTACATATGAGACAGTGCCTGAGATATCAGGAAATTTGGCGATTATAGCGTCACCCTCACCTGCTATCTTAACATTTGTGAGTGTCACTAACATTACTGATGTCATGCAATCAAGCAGTCTCATCAGTGTGTCTACACTCAATGAACCACCCCGGATTTCTAGTTCTTGGAGTGACTTGCATGATACTGAGATGCAACTACCAACACCACCTGCTACTGTAACCCCATCGAGTGTCACTGATGTTACTAGTGGCATACAATCAAGCAATTTCATCATTGCGTTTGCTGTTAGAGAGCCGTCTTGTATTTCGAATTCCCGAAGTGCCTTACATGATACTGATATGCTTTCATCGACATCACCTGTAAGTTGTATCGTCAAGAGTGTCACTGATGTTACTGAAGCCATACAACCAAGTAAACACATCATAGTGTTTGCACTTAGTGAGCCCCGTATTATGATTGATTTGATGAAAGGACAAGAAACTGGTATGTTCTGATCAGCATCACCAGCTATTGATACCTCATTGAGTATCACAAACTTCACTGATGGCATACAATCAAGCAACCGCATCATTGTGTTTGCACTTAATAGTGAACAAGCGCCTATTACAAATTCAGTAATTGACTCACATGACGCTGATATGCTTTCATCAACCTCACCATGATCAACAATCTCACCAGCAATATCAACCCCATCGAGTGTCACTGTTGTAACTGCTGGCATACAACGAAGTAATCTCAACATCGTGTTTGCACTCAATGAACCACTTAGTATGAATTTCTTGAGTGACTCACATGATACTGGTCTCCTGTTATCAACCTCACCTGCGATATCAACCTCATCCAGTGTCACTGATGTTACTGATGGCATACAACCAAGTAATCTGAACATCGTGTTTGCTCTCAGTAAACCACCTAGTATGAATTCTGTGAGTGATTCACATAATACTGGCATCCTGTCATCAACCTCACCTCCGATATCAACATAATAGAGTGTCACTGATGTAACTGATGGCATACAGCCAAGCAATCTCATCATTGTGTTTGCACTTAGTGAACCTTGTTTTATATGCAATATTTTTATTGACCGACTTGCTACTGATATGCTATTGTCAATATCACCCGCTAATGTAATATTCAATAGCGTCACTCTAGTTATTGATGACATACATTCAAGCAGCCTAATCAATGTACTTGCATCACATTTTAAATTCAGTATAAACATCTCCACCACACTATGGGTCCACTGATAACTACAACGTTGTTTCGAAAGAGCCAGGTAGGAAAACGCTGTCATAGCGTTACTGTTTCCTAGTGCCAGTGGGGTATTTTGTAATGGTGCAAGCTCAGCATGTAAGTTAGCACTTTCATAGGATTGGTTGCATATGTCATGTTCATACAAAATCAAAAGTGGCAACATCCACCTATAACTATAACTATTCTGTGAGTGTTTTACCAAGCAAACAACATGATGCAAAACTTGTTTGGCAGCATCAGGACATAAACCACAACAAAACTGCAGAACATATCCCATATCATAAACATTATTTGTGTTTATCAAGTCAATTTGTGACCTGAAAATCAAAACATTGAACTGATACAAATGAACTAAATATTTTGCTGCACAAAATTCCTGGAACGTTTTATGAATGAATGCAGCACATGTTTCCCCCACAAGAGCACTCTCTTCTTCATTTGTTAGGCCGATGTCAAAAGACTGGACCAAGATATCTTGATCAACTTCATCACTTCTAATTTGCAGATTATTCTCAAACAATGCATCAAGTGCAGGCTTACCCAGATTGATGAGAACGTTTTCAATGTTTCTTGGTGATATTTGTTGCCTCTTGTGGAACGGCTTATTAAGATAAATGACAGCTTTCTCATACAGACTAGTTATGCTTTGGACAGGTGTGTTTGTCAAATTCGAGTCTTCCCAAAGGAGACACATCATAACAAGGAGAATTGGAAAAGATGACAAGGTTTGTAATATGGGCGTTTCATCTATTCTTTCAATCAAATTCCTCCCCTTTTCTGTCTGTCCAGTCCTATTAAAGAACTTTCCAATGTACATTTGAACCTTATCAGGAGAAAATCCTGATATTCGTACGTGGGTATATCCTGACTTGTCTGGACTTTGACAGAATTCGTCTACCATATGTGGCCTTGTTGTCACAATGACAAAGCACCCAGATAAAAGTGGACTTTCAAGGGCATGGTCATATAAGTCCTTGCGCATCTCATCAAACCCATCAAGTACTACAAGGCACCGCTTCCCTAACTTATAGATTGCTTTTGCGATACTCTCAACCGCAATGCCCGGTAGCAACTGTTTTTGTATCACTTGCTCAAGGCTTTCACAAGAATTTAGTTTCCTAAGTTCTATGAAAATCGTGAGATGAAATTTTTCACACAAATCATGTTTCCCCGTCGCCCATATATGCGCAATTCTAGAGACTAATGTGGTTTTACCACTACCAGCGGGACCATACAACAGTATTTGATTCACAACCTCTTCTTGGTCTTCAACATTTACTTGATTGTTAGCTGCTTTACACCTTTTAGCAGATGCAATTGTAAACAATTCCTCGTATGATTCTAGTTTCCTGCTGTTACCTTGTTTATCATATTCTAGGTTTGCGTTATCTAAGTATGGCTGATTATCACTGATACCAGCCATGATATCTTGATCCACCTCCAGTTCTTCAAGAAGAGTCAAATCTACAAATATGTCATCTGTATCGGCTATCGCTCGTCTGCCCCTACCGAACCTAATTTTGCTTCTGTCTTGCTGGTACTTTTTCTCAAGTCTCTGTCTCCAGTTCGATATCTCGGAAAGAAAATCTACGAAGCAACAGAAGGTGAAAATATGAGTTACAATGAATAGATTTTACAGAGCGGTATTATTAGAGTCTCGACCGATGTGTCACGTGTGTCTCAATCATCATGATAGACCTTACTCTTTATGCTAAATTTCTTCTCGCAGTTCTGATCATCATCGTTTATATTTCCTTTCCATTTATATAAACGTAAGTCCTTTTCACTGTTTGAATTTTAGTAAACAAATTGATAATTGGGGGAAAAATAAAAAAAAAAAAAATGCGGCAATTCCAATTGGCAAATTCCAAAACAATCAAAGCACTGACTACTTAATATAATAGAGCACTCACTGGTATCACTCTCCTGTCCAGGTAAGCTTTCTTTTATCACGGTGATATCTGAAAATATAATAAAGAAAAATGCGTCATCACTGACTATTAATAATTGACCAAAAAAATCATTACAAAAATTCTGAAATAGGTTTAACGCAGGCACTTTTCTATATGTTAACTATTTGTAAAATAGTGTACCAATTACCATGCGTAAAAATATAGTTTTCAACCTTGATTGAGAGTGCATTAGCCTTTATCAGCCTCTGTATTTTGTTTTACAAAGATTGGGGGCACATGCCAACCATGCACATATCATGATATACGTGGCTGCTTCTATGGCAATGAAAAGTAATGTAGCAAAATATTTAAATATTTTGCTAAATTTGTTTTTTCCCTTATTTTCAGCTCACTTTTCTTCTTTTTTTGGCCATTTCTTCTGATAACTAAACTAAAGTATATAAAAAAGGTCTAACGCGTAGGGTTACGCATTAGGGTGACTTTCACATATCGAGCGAAAAAACTCTTTTCTGTTTCGGTTAAGCGAAGATCAGAATAATTTGTCTGTACTAATTCGTATACATTATATAAAACGAGGTAATGCTTGGTGATATTGGTAAATGCGGAATTTATGCAATATTCCATTGCATACCATAACCAAAACTGGGATAAATTGTTTTAGTGAGAATCCCAGGTAGCTATTTGAAATCATATTCCCAGAGCGCAGTGCTATGCATTTTTTTAAAATAGAAAGTGAGTAACAAATTATCTCGAGCACCACATACTAAAAATAAAAATCTCATTTATGCCCAATGTTTCTGAAGTCTCATTTTATGCTCATGACCTCATTTAAAGTCATAATGTGTGATTTGCTCCAAAGAATTTCTACTTTTTGCATGATTGCAATGCCCATTGGTGTGAAAGACTAAGCCTGAAAAGCTTTAATTACAGTAAAATTTAAGTTTTTTATATTAAATCCGGAGATCTCCGATTTTATTAAGAGTTCACCGATCGAGTGCTTGCATTAAGGTCCCGTGCGTGTGAGCTCATGTAATACACGTATCGTTGAATCAGTGACGTATAAGCTGCGTGCATATCGCTATGCGTCTTACGTTTTGACGTATAAACTGTGTGCATATTGCTATTCGTCTTACGTCTTGTTTGTACATCCCAGCTGCGTGAAGTTCCACCAATAAGCATGATAATAATATAATCGACGAGCTAATACACGCATTGTAGGTGCTGGAATTTTCTTCGTTTTACATCATTTGTTTGGCTTGAAATTAAAAGGGGACAATGAATGTGATCAGTGAAATAGGAATCTATTCTTTATGCAAATCACACATTACGGCTTTAAGTACTTGTCTTAGTCAGCTACATTTAGCGGGCTATTACGTACTTCACGTGGACCCTCTTCTTTTGAAGACTTGAACAAAGTTTAGATATTGCATGTGGTTTGAACCTTGTTTTCTCGAATTTACTTGACTTTTCTGAACATAATAAATGGGCGTCGTTTTGCCGCTAAATGCATTACCTTTCAGTGTGTCCATGGCAATCTGTTTGGTTTCCTCGACTTCCTTCTGAATCTGTTCAATATCTTTGGAAGAAGCAAAAAGTAAGAGATTTAGAAACATTGGTATAATGAATAAATGGATGGACTTATCTATATTATAATAGAAAGAATGAAACATGGTCGTGCCGAAGGTAGCGGTGTTTGCACTCAAATATTGAGCCAAATAAAGCCGAGGCAAAAGAGGAATGGCACGGTGTCATTTCCACCCCCATGTGCATAATTTTTCTGGAGAGGGGGAAAGCAAAGCGTTTTATGTTTACAGTAATTCAACCTCATTCTGCTTAAAGCACCTCACTTGTACTACAATTGTATTTCTGTTACTGTATCCAATTAAGTCACGTCTAATCAAATAAGCCAAACACAAAGAATGGAAACGAATCTGTTTCTCACCTCCACAACTAAGATTCACACTTTCTCCGGCTTATTAATGGAATATGCGAACCAAACAATATGATTTCGGAAAAAACGTAAAGTATTTATATGCCACAAGAATTAGCGTATTATTCCAAATAAAATGGTAAAGTGTACCTTTACTCGTCTCCAGAACAGTAGTTTTAGTTTCTCGTACTTCCTTCTGTATCTTCTCATTTCCTAGAAACATGATTGCGCTCATTAATTGAAATCAAATAACATATGATAGAATGGATAGTGTCGTTACATTATTGTTAGAACATACACACTGGAGATGCGAAATCCTCGGGTCAAGTTTGCCGGCAAAGAAAATGATGAAAAATATCTTTAGAAAAAACAAAACCTCATGGCATTTATATGATCGCAAAGCGTTTGGGTCTACAATTTGAGATTTAGATTTTAATTCAGTTTTATTACTAAATTATTTTTAAGAATTGTAAAATTATATTAAGAGCAGCGTTTTAATTTGTCTCTGTTCTTTTATGGTTACTTCCACGTTCGACCATCTATGAGAAAGAGGTTCTCATTGTTGTCATGCAAAAGGCACCAACATAGCTACCAAACCCTTCACATGCCTCGCTTAGGGTGTGACTTGGGTGGAATTTGTATTTCTGATTACCTGCCGTGTTGATCTGATCTCCCTGAATAATTGTTTGTTGTTTAATCTTGGTTTGTTGTCCAGTGAAGCGCCGTATGACGCCATATTCACGCAACATAGAATCTTTCAACACTGCTACGTCTGAAAATGTAATAACAGTAATGACAATTTATGAGATTGGTTTCTTTCTTCAAAGCCTAAGAAACGTATGGCCAATCACATAATAAACTGAAAGCAGAAAAATGAAGTGTCATGATTTATTATACTCCCCGCCCATAGGCGTAGATCCCAATAAATCCCCCAATATTTTGATAGGGGTGGTCCATGCAATCACCCACCCCACCCCCTCCTTCCACCACCACCACCACCACCACCACCAATGTTGACGCCAGTGTGTGAGTTTCTCACCAAATTAACCTCATATTTGGCCATGATGACCAACTTAAATAAAAATAAAATGTAGATATTTATATAGCGCTTTATGCCGTAAACAGCCTCAAAGCGCTTTACATTTATTCCGCCGTCATTAGAATATGTCGGAACCACGTTTGCAGCCTACAAGTGGCGCAGGGTCCATCAGTACAACGACTGTGACTACCCCTAACAGCTTCCCATTGCACCTGGGTGGGGTGAGGCAAGCGAGGCAAAGCGCCTTGCCCAAGGGCGCAACACGGTGGTGGGACGGGGAATCGAACCCACGCACGTCGAGTAAGCTCTCAGATTATGAGTCCAAGGCCGTAACCACTGAGCCACCGTGCCCTATACTTCAATACGAAAATTTCATTGAAGGATTCCAGCTTATAACTACCAAGCAAACACAAAACGTTTTCGACATCATTCGCAAAAGGTTATTTATTTAAAATGTTGTCAGAAAACGTTTAAATGTCGGGTTATATAAAGGGTATATTAAGGGTATAAAACGTTTTAATAACATTGAAAAACATTTTTTGATAATCTACTGCCCAGCAAACACAAAATGTTTTACAGAAAACGTTCAAAATGTCGGGTTAAAGGGTATAAAAACGTTTTAATAACATTCCAAAAACATGTTTGAAAACCTGATACAAAACATTCTAAACAGAATGTTATTTTTGGGTTGAAAAAATATTTTGCGAAAAATGTTTGCCCAAAATATTTGCAATAACGTTTTAAATACGTTTTATGACCTTTATATAACCCGACATTTAAATGTTATTAAAACGTTTTGAAGAAAACATTTTAAGAACATTTCTGTGTTTGCTGGGGGCAAATATTTTAACATAATGTTATTTAAGTGTTGATAAAATATTTGGCAAAAAATTTTGCCAAAATAGTTTACAATAACATTTTTGAAAACATTTTAGAAATATTGTTGTAGTGTGTTTTCATACCAAACGTTTTAAAATGTTTTCATGACCTTTATATAACCCGACATTCTAATTTTATTAAAACGTTTTTACCTAAACCAAAAGCCAAAATATAATTTGTTTAAAACGTTTTAAAAATGTTTTTGTGTTTGCTGGGTAGCTCTGCATGAAGAAACAGTATGGGTGCAGCAGTCGGTGGAGTTGGAGCTCTGCAGAGTAATTTTGCCAGAAAAGTGTTAGTATCTGTATGCTACATGTCACCAAGAATACTTAAAGTCACACTTAATAGCAACCCACAGACTACAATCATAGTGACATACTCTCCAACAAATGTCGCTAATGAAGATGATGTTACAGACTTTTACAATCAACTGACTAAAGCATCCAGGGAAGTACCTGCACACAACTTTCTTATAGTAATGGGAGATTTCAATGCAAGAGTTGGACAGGACATAGCAAAGTTTTCTAAAAACGAAACTACAAACAGAAATGGTGAATCTATGCTAGATTATACTCTAGAAAACAACCTTGTTGCTACCAATACCACATTTCAGAAGAGGACAACAAAACTATGGACATGTGAGCTGTCAAGTGGGTATAGAGCACACATTGACTATGTACTAATCAGGACGAAATAGAGGAATAGCGTGATCAATTCTGAGGCCTATAACTCATTTGCTAGCATAGGATCAGGTCACAGAATCGTAACAGCCAATATAAGGCTTAGTCTCAGAGCAAATGGCAAATCACCTCCAAAGACAGTAAAATATAACTGGAACAAACTTGCTTCTGATCCAGATCTGCAGGAAAACTATGCAATTGAAGTGCGAAATAGATTCACTGCACTAACAGAGGAAGACGATGGTACTGGCCAATCCACAAAATATAGCTATCTCATACAAGCTAACAAAGAAACTGCTGCAAAGTTGTTACCACGTGTCCAAAAGAAGAAAAATCAAAAATGCGCTTTGCTATGACGTGAGAGTCGAGAAAGCAAGATATCATCTGAAGGAGAGGCATGACAAACATTTCATAGAGAATGACAAGACAAATAAAATTAACTTATTTCGTCAAAAGGTGCTATTTCAAAAACAATTTTCCAACCCCATCCCCCAATGTAAAAAAAGAAATCTCCGCTAAAAAAATCCGGACTAGTGCAACCAAAGATCCTGGTTTTGTGGTTCAACATAGCAAGCCTTTCACATTGTTTGGAATTCTTTCCCTTTTAGAGAACAATGGGATTAGCTAGTATATCCATGAAAATCAACATGTTGTTTCACTTATGGAGAGCTCTGCCTCATTCCTTTTCGAAATTGACAAGTTCAGCGAACTTTTTATATGGAGATATTTGCAAAGATTTAAAATCTTTGTTACACACACGTTTTAAGGAGCTAGCCTTGAATTCTTGCCAACTACTTTTTCCACTTAGGCATTCAATTTCATTTGAAGACATTTTGAGATTTCCTACTGGTTCATATTGCATACTTCATAGTTTATTATTAATAGCCAGATTTGAACAAAAAAAATTAATCTGCCTAAATACAAACTTGACAATATATGTACTGCTTGTATTATTTATAGTTGTAATATCACACTACCTTTAGACATGGTATGATTAGCACACGGGTCGTCTTGTCTACAATGTCTTTCACACAAAAAACCAGGACATTTTTCACAAGCAGCAAACACTTCCTTCTCACAACCAAAGGTCCAACATAACTTATCTTCTGGATCTGAAAGGAACACAACAAAAACAATCATAAGGAGGATAAATATACTTGGCATGATTGACTAAATGCGCATTACAATAACATTGAAATTATTTAATTCCTTTATCTTTGTTATTTGTTGAGAGAAATATGAAACAAAAATGCCTTTACTCGTGAAAACCTGAAAAATAATCTTAGACTAGTTTATTACTGACATAGGATTTGACCTTACCTGAAGGATGCAAACGTTTATGCCTCCTTACAACAGCTTTGGGATCATTCCTTGTTAATGAGGATGCTGGATCAATGTTAAATACCTAATACAAAGAAGTAAATGGCAAAGCAATTGATAATTAATTCAAAAATTTAAAGTGATACAACAATATTGAGAAATTAAAATTCTGAAAAGTTTGCATTAAATCCTTCTACATTTGCTTTAGACGATGTGTTTCATTTGGTTTAAACATTCAGTCATATGAGTTACTCCTCTTGATCACTTAATGGAGACACTTTTAAGTTGCGAAGCATTGAAAAATGTTTAAATAGCTTATCAGTTACAATTACCACGTTTTGATAATTCTAATACAAAGCAGATGCGAGACCTACTAAATACTATGTTGTGGCATTTTGTTAATGTTTACCGGGGGGTACGCAGCTTTAGAAATGACGGTATATGCCTGTCAATAGGCCCCTTTTGAAGTCGAATATACCAGATGACCCTCCTTTTTTTTAAAGTCATACCCGACGATTGCCCTTTTTTTTCGAATTCTCTTATTTCAGCAAATATGTATTGTAAATTTGGAACAAGAAATAGCATTTTGCTCCATTTTAAAAAAAAAAAATTTATATCCTTGGTCAAATATTTCCATTTTCTTTCCTGCAATCTAAGAAAACCCAAGTATATTGAATCAGATTATCAGAACCTTTATCATGTTTATGGGCGCCTGATGCTGACATCTCATGATCTTATTCTTTGCCTTTATCATGATCTTTATCTTGGTCATCAACTATTATAGATCCTGTTATCAATTCAAGGTATTTTCACTAATTCTTACTTCTTGTTCTAAATGTGAAAACATCCGACTCTCGTGTTCGTCACTGAAGTAACCAAGTTCTGCAAGACAAGACATCATTTGGGTGATGTCCGTGAAGTGATCCTCGGTGTCTTCCCGACTTATGTCCATGTTTGGAGGCATGCGTATAAGATGATTCCATGATACGGATACCTTAGTAAAAATGCAGATATACCATATGAACCATAATATTTAAACACCTACAAATCATAATTATTTTTTGATTCATGTCATAAAAGGATTACAAACTTGTAACCTGTGTCCACGTTTTTACATCGCATTTGTTTACATAATTAGTCTCTCGCTCTCTCTCTCCAATCTCTCTCCCCCTCTCCCACGCACCACCCCTACACATACATACTCGATCTTTCTCTCCCCTCCATCTCTCTCGATTAGTGATTCGCTCTCTTTTAATATTTTGGTGTATCGGAAACTTATTTATACAAAATAGTTAGACTACCCCGTAGTCCACTTGCCCATTGTGCATACTCTGGATATTGAATTTAAGCTTAAAACTCCGATTTAATTAATTTGTGCACAATTGATAGATTTTCACAACTGATCATCTTTTCAGTCACCGTACTCCCTCTGTTTGTTAGCTTCCCAAGTGGACTACTGACTTTGGATTGTGGTTTACATGTTTAACACGGCTGTCTATGAGCTTCTATGGATGAGATTGTCGGATTCCTGGCCTACTAAAATTGGCCATGATGTAATGATTTTAACAAGAGAGCTTTCATTGATTAACACGAACAACTAGCGTCGTGGTTTCATTGATTAGAACACAAAGTGCAACTTTTTATTTCGTATCTTCATTAGGTTTTGGATCACCGTTTCTTCAATTCTCAACCAATTTCAACAAATGTGATGCGATCAAGCAAAATCAGTCGGAACTCGGAAATATTGATTTTGAGATATAGCCAAATAAAGGAAATATTTCCTTTTGTTTCTTCTTGTTTTGGAAACTCTTTAATTGCTCATATCTTTGGAACTGGTTGTTCAATTTCAATGGGATTTTCTACAAAATCCAGCTTTGTAAATGTTTTTTACTATCCTGTAAGAAATTTATTATTGCCGAGTTCCGACTGATTTTGCTTGATCGCATCACAAATATTATTTAGGATATACATGGGTGAACACAACTGGTACCTTATGATGTTGCATTCAATAATATAAGCCTACACTCATAGAAATGACTTGTTCGCCTAGTTGGCGCAATTCAAAAGGAGTAAGTTTGGACAACTCAAAAATAGTGTAAAAGTTGCCAAAACAAAATTCATTTTAGTTATCCGAACTTAAAAAGTGCTGAAAAAGCTCAAAATGTTCCGTCAACTAATCAACTTTGTTGGCATTACTTAAAAAGTTGATGTAAGTCGTTGCGTCAACTTTTTAAGTAATGCCAACTTCTGAATTCAAGTTAAGGGAACTTAGAAAAATAAACAAGGTTCAAAGAACCAATTAGTTGAGTTATTGTAACTTAACATGAAGTTGATGTAACTCGTTCATATTAAATTACTGGTACTTATTGTTTTGAGTTATTCCAATTTGGTACTTTGTTACTTATTTCACGCAATTAGATCATTTTCTGCACAATTAGCAGTATTCAAATATTTATTTTTGTAATCAGTGCAACATTTTGTATAGCACACCTCTAGAAAATTATGCTAACCTAGGCTAGTTTTATTTTCTGAGTTGTAACAACTCAATAAAGTAAGTGCAAATGAGTGCGACCAACATAATGAAATCGAGTCAGCGTTACTCAAAATTGTACGCGTTGGCATTACTCGGAAAGTTGACGCAACGACTTACATCAACTTACTGAGTAATGCCAACGAACAATTTCTATGAGTGTACGTATACTTTACTTTTACTGTCACTAATAGAATTATATAAACTTTTTCATAACAATTTTATACTAGCATTTTGATGTAATAAATATCAGTATAATTTCGAGTTCAACTGAATGCTTTCATCATGATCAATAACATGTTTTATTTATCAAAAATCGACAATGGCATAGTCTACAAAATAGTCGGCTCTATAATAGACAGATACTGACCTTCTGAATGACGTCATATGGTTCAAAATAACTCTTGGTAGCAGAATTGCACTGATGAAATTCACCACATCGAATCATAATTTGAAGAATGCTAGCAACATCATAGTCACTGATCTTAGCTGGTTTTTGTTGAGGTGGTATATGAAATGCAAATGCATTGGATAGTTCAATAGGATTATCATACAGAAATGAAGCATTCACATTTTCCCATGCCATGCATTGCTTCTTTTGTTGTGGGTAATACGAATCTTCAAGAGCTTGCCCCCACTTGACACAGTTATCACAGGAAGATGGTCTTGCAGGCTTTCCTGGGAAGTTAAAACATTTGGTAGGATTCCTGCATGGTTGAAGTCCTATAGCCTTCTGCTTTGCGTGCCAAGATTTGATAACATCCTCAATAGCTGGGATTGCCTCATGACATACGTATTCCACAGCTTGCAAGACTCTGCTGATATTATCAGGCCTTGCAGGGTCATTATTTGCCATCTTGTTTGAAAGGGAGGGGTCACATTGTCCAGGTATTGCTGTATAAAGCTACCATCTGAAATGATAATTAAGTTCATATTTTAAAATTTAAGTCATTGTACAAAATCCGTAATAGGGTAACTTTAATCAAACTAAGCTACCGTATCAGTACATGTTTAGGCCTTATACATAACCGAGGCAAACTTTAGCTACTTCTAGAGATTATACTATTAATTAGCACAATAAAAGGTTAGAAGTATGCTACGTTGGGACTTTACAGACCCTATGAGCACTATATCCTATTTTAGTAAATGTAACTTCCGGCTACACCCCCATTCTGGAATTAATTGAACCATGCACCTAAAGTACATCATGCCCCCACTTTAATAGCCTTTAAATTAAGTTAATCAATATTAACTGATTGGATAGTTTATATCTCACCTGTATGATCCTACTTTAAACTATTTGACGACGTTCTTCAAACCTTTTTCTATGAGACGATGCAACGTTTGTGTATATTACACACGTACGTGTAAATTCCCATTATATTTATAGAAATTGGTAATGCCGGGTCAAATCATTAATATTCAAAATAAGTCAAATGGCATGGGTCGTTTAACATTGAACTTACTTTAAAGGGACCATTGAAAGAAAAACATATTTGGTATCAAAATAAAGCTAATAACATATAGAATCCATTTCTAAAATGATAAACGCAATTTTCCTTTATTTTACCCCCCAAATCAGCAAATAAAAACAAAGCGCCCAATGTCGCATCACTCCGCCCAATTCATATGTGCAGAGACACGTGGCAACCCCTGTGACGTCAAAGTGGTTATCCTTTCCGCTGCATGGCAACACTGCATAGTCCAGACTTGGTCCTAAACCAACGCATGAACGTGTTTATATAAATACAGCAAAGAACTTTTCTGTGCCTTTTAGGCCTAACAAGTATATTAAAAAGGATATTATAATATAAATTACTAAGCTATAATGACTTCTATGATAGGCCTATATATAAATTCTAGCTAGGCCTACAAAATTGGCCAACAACGGGGAAACATAAGTAAGTTAGGCCTAGGCCTTCATATTGACAAAGTCAAAGCTGTCAGTGCTAGTTGTTCGGCTTTTGCTGGAGACTCAGTGTATCATTTGTTTTTACTGAGGCAACTCTTTACTTATTTCCTCTGAAATATCTGGTGAGGATAGGAAAGAGAAGGCAATGATGTTTCGGGTTATGACATGCGACTTAATTTCTTCAGGCCTAATTAGCCTACGTCGCGGGCGTGCGGCCGATCCTGTATGCCGATCCTGACTCCGAAGTTTGGAAGCTGAATTGCGAGTGATTAATGTGTGTTTGTTTGTTTCTAAACGATCGCTCCGTGTTGAGACACATTTATATGGAACGGGACCAGGTTCAAAACAAAAGTCAGGCTCGGGAGAGCGAGTTGGCGAGGTTCTCGCCTTGCACACTGAGGTCCCGGGTTCAACTTCAAGCCCCGGCGCGTGGCCAAAAGACTCATGTGAACTTGGTTTATCCCGATCCCGGATCCATGCTCGCAGATTTTCTCCTGGATCTCCAGTTTCCTCCTGCTTCTCAAAAATCGGTGATTAGTTGTTTGGTTATCAAAAACTTCCTTCACCCAATGAAATTTGGGGAGCTGAAAAGATAATTGGTGGATGTTACAATCCCAGTGCGGCTAGATTTGCGGCAGCATCCAGCCTAGATAGATTATGCGATGTGGCAGTACCATGGCAGCGAACTTACAGCGCTTTGAACACTCCGAGATCTGGAAAAAGGCGCTATATACAAAAGCCGAAATTTATTTTTATTTATTTTTAAAGGCCTATGAAAAACGAGAAACAAATTCGAAGATAAAGAACCACGAGAGGTAGGCCTACATAAAAAGGCCACTCCAAACAATCATATGAACAATAGTAGCTGTCAGCCTTTAGTTTGCGTTTTCGGAAATGCTTCTAGGCATAATCCTATCACAATTCCCACTGAAACTTGAAAGTGCAAAGTGTCCGAGCGTTTTATCAAAGGTATACCTACAGTTACAAAGTTTATGTTGATTGGGTAAATCTGGTAAAATAGGCCTACAGCGCGCCTGACTGGATATTTCGTTTTTAGAAATGACTGACATCAATTTCGCATAGCCTAGGCCTACACCGGGCCTAACCATCCATAGATTAAAATAAGTGTAGGCCTATAATAATTCCCATTTGATGTTTGTAGCATATAGGCTTTTTAAAGGCCTATGTATGCTTGTAGGCGCTCCTCGTAATTTATTTCAAGAACAGCTTGCATGTCATGTTCTTCATCTGCCGTTCAGCTACTGCCCCAGTGCCAACGGCTCAAATAATATTGGCAAGTGTCCCGTATAACACATGGCATCTAGGGGAATAAATTTGCAAAATAAAAAGGGCCTATGCCTACTTTGGCATGTTTGGGGTATGAAAACAAGCGCTTTTGAAAGTTAACTTATGGAAGAAAAGGCTTTTTTTAACCAATTGTCATCTCTTGAATATTTTAAGGTAGGCCCTATACATAGGCCTATAATAATAATACCCATGGGAGGTGTTCGCGCCGGCACATCATCTGCAATTTATGTGTTGCGGCAAATCTTGGCGATATTCCCTTCGTCATCGTCACTATATCATAGGCCTAGGCCTACTCATAAAAATTAGTTCTATGGTTTTATACATGCCATGTAGGGCCTACATAAAGTCATCGGAATCATATCTTGGTCATGTTGACCGGTGGTTGAATTTATGAATAAGTAAAATAGGAAGCTGCATGCTTGACGATGATGAAAAAAAAGACAATTGATCGTCCCCGCCCGGCCCGCTTCCTTTCGCATGGCATTGCCATTGAGGGAGTCTGAAATGTTTAATGCTATTTTCTTTATTATAAGGGAAAACTTTTTTTCACTGTTTCAAAAGTTAATAATATTGTCAATTGTTTAGATTTGCTTCTACCCAGCAAACACAAAACGTTTTCGACATCATTCACAAAAGGTTATAAAAGGTTGTCAGAAAACGTTTAAATGTCGGGTTATATAAAGGGTATATTAAGAGTATAAAACGTTTTCATAACCTTAAAAAAACATTTTTTGATAATGTACTACTCAGCAAACAAAAATGTTTTACAGAAAAGGTTTAAATGTCGGGTTATATAAAGGGTATAAAAACGTTTTAATAACATTCCAAAAACATTCTTGAAAACTTGATACAAAACATTCTAAACAGAATGTTATTTTGGGAAAAATGTTTGCCCAAAATATTTTCAATAACGTTTTACAAACGTTTTCATGACCTTTATATAACCCGACATTTAAATGTTATTAAAAGGTTTTTTAAGAACAATTTTGTGTTTGCTGGGTTCAAATATTTTAACATAATGTTATTTAAGTATTGACACAATATTTGGCAAAAATGTTTGCAAAAATAGTTTGCAATAACATTTTTTGAAAACATTTAAAAATATTGTTGTAGTGTGTTTTCATACAAAACGTTTTAAAACGTTATCATGACCTTTAGGATCATGACCTATATAACCCGATATTTTAATGTTATTAAAACGTTTTTACCTAAACCAAAAGCCAAAATATAACTTATTTAAAACGTTTTTGTGTTTGCTGGGTGTCCATAAGCATTTCAATTTAAAGGCTCTGTTTTAATCATCCTCTCAGCATGCTCAGAGAACCATCAAATAACAAGAGCCTCGATCCTATCATCCTCCTCTACAAGTTACACAACTAATAGGCCTAATGTCCGGGAATAATACATAGGCCTAAATCAATTTGCATTGTAAAAAATAATAAATGATAAATAAAAAGGCCCCCACTTCCTCTTTTTGATAACATGTGGACAATCAACTGGTATTTTGTTTTTACTTGACCTTTAAATAATTATATAAGTGGTTGTATTATCATGATTATTGCATCTGATATTTAGATCGCGATCACTGCTGTTGTCAAATTATCCCGGCAAAAATGTCAACGCAACTCTAAACGCGTAACCACAATGACGTCATCCGGAAAGCGCCCAATTTTCTACTTTTGATAAATGACGCGCGATGTAGCGTCGGAAGGGTGTAAATCGAGTATGTTGTTTTTATTGTATTTTTATTTCTAAAATAGTTAGTTCTTCAATTGTTTTAGATATTGATTCTATATTTTATGGGCTTTATTTTGATACCAAATAATATTTTCTTTCAATGGTCCCTTTAATGCCAACTTACTTAACAACAACAAAAGACGTGCACGAATTGACTACGTGTAAGATTTTGTGCCGATCTATGTACTTGTTCTACAAAAACAATATTCAGATAAATTCAGTTAATTTGTTTAAGAGAAAATTCTGTACTATAAATCACAATTTGAAGTAAAGACACTAACAAAAAATAACCTACTGTCTGTTCAATAAGCTTAGATTCTTGTATTTTTAAGATATTTGAAAAAATAAAAAATTGTGGTGAAAGTCATGAAAGAAAAGTATTAGCTTACTTGCTTAACATGAGTGGTGTCCTCGAACTACAACAGCACGCCAAACCCTTCTGTCCTGCATGGCCGTTCCCAAATCCATAACATCCAGTCCAGTGTCCTGTTTCAATACATCCACGTATGTTAGATGTTCGAGGGTGTCTACCAGGTTTTCTGTTTCCATGTTTTGGCGTCCAATGGATCAGCTTAGCTACTGGCTCATTTTTGCTTCTGTACGCGTGCCCAGCGAAACGTGTCCTCCTCTCTCTGATCTTCTGTGAAAGTTTCGGTAGGTCACAATACAGTTCTTTGTTCGTGATTTGGTTCTTTGGTCCATGCTTCACATCCATAGGTTAGAACGGATTCGACGGTAGCAGCAAATAAACGGATCTTGAATTTCCTTGGGAGAGTTGACCTCCAGATTTTGTTGAAGCTGTTACATGCTATCCATACAGCTGCTTTGCGTGTTTTTACATCTTTTTCCGTGCTAGTCATCCATGCACCCAGATACTTGAAGTCGCTCACCTCTTCTAGTTTGGTGCCATTGCTTGTCTGGACAGATATCTGTTGATTATGGTTGAAAGACATGAACTTTGTTTTTGAAGCGTTCATTTTGATGCCAACTTTTCCAACAGATGATTCAACCCTTTGCAGTAGCTCTTGTGCTTGGTGGATTTCCTCTGACAGTAGGGCTATGTCGTCTGCAAAGTCTAAATCTGTTAGCACTTCAGGTCCGATCCGTCTGCTTCTTCTCTTCTCCAGCTGGAATCCAAGCTGCTCTTCTTTGCCTTCAACTGCCTCCCTCAATGCATAGTCCAATACCACCACAAAGAGATATGGGGCAAGGTGTATCCTTGCAATACACCAGCAAGTATATCAAACAGTTCAGTTTCTCCATCTGGTGAAACTACGTTTGCCTTGGTATTTTCATACATTCTTGCTATACCTTCCATAAGTTGATTAGGGATTCCATAGGCTTTGAGAATTTGCAGCATCTTTCCTCTGTGAATGGTTTCAAAGGCTTTCCTGAAGTCTATGAAGGTTATTATTGCAGGCAGGTTTTTAGCCTTCACTCCTTCAATGATCTTCCCTAGGGCCAGTATGTGGCTTACTGTTGTTCGGCTAACCATGAAACCATTCTGGTTGATCCTAAGAACTTTGTCAACTTCAGGCCTGATCCTGTTGAGAATCATTTTGTTGAATATCTTGGTAACAACTGAGCTTAAGCTTATCCCTCGATAGTTCCCTGCTTGACTAAGATCTCCTGACTTAGGAATTGGTACTATGTTGAGGATAGACCACTGGTCAGGCTTGCTTCCTTTAATCAGTGCATTGTTGCAAAACTCCAGAACTATGCCATCCAGATCACATCTTTTCAGTACCTCTGGTGGTATACCACCCTCTCCGCAACTCTTCCCTTCTACCAGTGCAGTCTTTGCCTTTGCATATTCCTCCTGACTAAATGGTGCCACATTGATGTTTAGATCCTTGGCCACTGGTACAATATCCTCCTCTTCTCCATCTATTTCTGGAGGGCTACCTAGGAGATCTTTAAAGTGGGTGAACCAGTTGTTAATCCTTTCATTCTGTGTGTCTCTCTTCAGCTGACCTTTCACTGATGCTTTCCTTCCAGTTATTTCATTAATTAGCTTCCAGCTTTGTCCATGCTTGCAGTTGTCATGCGCTTCCTCAACCGATCTTAGCCTTTTACTTAGGTCTTCTTCCGTAGCAGAAGTTCACCTTGGCTTCCTTATATTTGTGTCTGTTTCTCTCAGTTGCATCCAACTGGTACGCATCATAGGTTTCTCTGATGTCTTCTCTTGCTCTCAACACTCTGATATCGCTTGGAATTTGAAAAGTATAAATCACGTTGGGTCTAAGGCTATGCTAACATTTTCTTTGATGACTTTGACCACATACAAGAATCTAAGCTAATTGAACAGACAGTAGAAATATTATTGTTAATGATGATGTTACAATTATAGCATGTTTGAAGTTCGGCCCCTGTAGAAAGTGCAATGACCTCTATACTTCGATCGGCTCGTAATTGGTGGGAATTTTTAGGCTGTTACCTTTACGCCGAAAAGTAAATCCACATTAAGAGTTATATATTTAGTGGTCTATATGTTGCCTGCTAAATTATATAATTAATAATTTGTGATGCTTCTTGCAAAATGTCACAAGACAACTCTCGAAACTCTGGTCTTGACAAATGAACTAAAATTAGCTGATATGTTTTCAATTGCTGCATAGATTATATTGGTTTATATTGGATTTATTTGGGTTCATTAAACATAAGCAAATGAAAATAATAGCCCAAAATATAACCTAAATTGTTATTTATAATTCCCAATTTCCCCTGAAAAATACCACAACCAGGACATTTAGAAGTATTTAAATGGGTATTATAGTATTTGAGCGCAAGCAAACCCCGTCCCACCGTGGCTATGCGAAATCTGGGCAATATTATTTAAACTTAATTGTTTAGGGTGCATGAATGTCTGAATTTTTATTGTTTTAGCGGGCAGATTTATATGATTCGTGCCTTCCGAATTAATTAACATCGCTGAAGGGTAGTTCGTAAAATACAATGCATGGGACAACAGTGCATATATTGGGACGGAAAGAACTGATAGAAGTATATCGACAAATAAACAGTGTTGGTGAAGAAACGGACATACACAGAGAAAAGAAACCAAACGATTCAGACAAAATTTTGTATAATTCATTATTTAATGACACAATATACATGATATAGAAATACATAATTTTAATGTGCTCAAGACCTTTTCAAACGTTTTACCGTAGATACACTTGAGTCTAATATAAAAAGTTGATAAAATAACCACATAACGACATTAATCAGTATAGCGTCACTGGTCGGGAAAAAACTAACCTGCAAATTCTGAAGGTCAAAATAATGCAAAATCTAATATATAAACAAGTACATAAACCTAACGTAAACTTTTGGTCAAATTAATATGTGATTGACCTTCTGGACATTTCTAACTGTAAACTGAATACTAGTATGCGTCTGTAAATATCCATAAAAAAAACATTATTGTCTCTCGTGCAAAATGACAAAATCTTTACATTCGGCAGGTTTTGTCATTACTATAAGGTTTTCACTAAAGAGGTCAAATTTATATAGGTTTTTCCTGTCCAGAGACGTTATGAAATGTTTACAGAATAATGTGAATAATTCCCGGTACCCCAGGTCAACATAAAAAGTGGTAACCATGTGTGTTCTTCCTTTTTTCAAAACCCCCCTTTTCACTGATTTTTCATTGATTTTACCCCCTTTTTTGCCAAATCACTGACAAAATCAGGGTAAAAAAATACCCCCCTTTTTCAAGGTTTTCAATGAGAAGATTTCCAGACACCCCTTTTCAATGACTCCAAATATTTTAATATATTAAGTACAAAATGTGCAAGTATGAACATTACTTTGTGTCTGTTGTACTCCCAGATGATCCTGTGTTATTAACTGGGGTAATTACAATGCCTGTATACTGATTTTAATTGAAAATTAACCAAAGAGGAACAATCCCTCGAAGTTTTGTGTACAGAGGTTCCTTTAAAGTATTGTGGTACCCAAGTTTTGACACAAGACCTCAGGCTGCACAACACTATGGGTTGGATACTCAGATCAGATATATCTTAAACACATATCATGGAATACCCCTTTAATTTATTCATTATACATGTTTTATGAACATCCGAACGAACATTACCGAGTATGACTGATCGCCCGACTGATCGAGTGTCGTGGGTGGAGTGTTTCTTTAAAACTGAGCTTGAAATTTTCGAAAAAAACTCACGGATTGCATGATAGGTTCCAAATTCGGCAGCTTTGTTAGTTTGACACATGTCAAATGCCCCGGTAAGCTTACTTTGATTTATTTACTTCACGAACGAACCGGCGCACGCCAAACTTCAAGTGCAACAGGGGAAGAGAAACAACGATACAAAATAAAACTTACATGCATCAGAATTCGAACAGAATTAAAAACCAAGGAAAAATATCACTCGGTCGGTCGTAGAATTCGCTCCAATCACTGCCAATGTTTCCCGCAATGTTTTCAATTCACCACATGGAAAAGTGTATACGGCAGCCAAAACGGTTACATCTGACACCATCGATGTTCGCGTCGCTCATTCAGCTCTCTTCAAAACGTGCGGGAGCATACGTGCAACACCCACTAGACAACTATATCGGGAAACCGCCGTGCCAATAGTAAAAAACCTGCCTTCTGACGCTCTCGCTGTGACGATTGAGGGCGGAATCAATGAAATGCCAGAGGATGGAGGCTGAAGACTCGGGCTGAAGACATCGATCGAACGAACCTGTGAAATACCCCTTTTTTTTAAATTTCGCGGAGACAATGCTCAGAATACCCCCTTTTTTCGCGATTTCGCGGTCCGCGATTTCAGTCAACAAAATACCCCTTTTCCGCGAAATTTAGAACACACATGGTTACCACTTTTTATGTTGACCTGGGGTACCGGGGAATAATTAACCTCACGAATAAACGCTGGATTTATACTTCAGTTAATGGCATAAAGCGATTGGTTCTATAACCAAATGGGAGTGACTGTTTTTCCCTTTTGTTTCTTTGAAAATGTCATACTTCATTTTGGTTTTAGAGAGAAGGTTTTTCTCAGAAGATAGGAATCTGTTTGCAGACATCATTATGACGTTAATATAATACCGGTATCCACGCTTAATTAGAAATATAGCCAGCACGTCTCTTCTGGTTTTACAATACATCTTTAATAATTAGGTAAATGTAAGTGACGTTGTTTCCAATAACGTACTCAAATAAATCACTTTGTCAGTAAAAGCATGATGCAACTGTCATTAAAGTAAATGTAAATTCTCGGAACGTCGTTTTAGTCATTTATTTTTCAGCTATTATTCATCTTTTTCTGCTTTTTTGCGGTAATTTGTATTCTATAACTGTTTATTGGTGTGCAAATTGAGGATGCTATTTACATTATATTTTAAATTTCATTTAACCTAATAACAATTTAAATTTCATGATGTTTTAATGTCACTATACCAGTGTCTACCCCTTGTATGTGAAAACATGATTTAAGATAAATAGCGCCATCGGTGTTTACCTTTATTTAAAAATTACTATAGTCTTACATGTCAACAAACAACCGTGATCGGCTACAGCGAATTACTCTCACGTCGACATAAGAAAATTCCACACTTTTTTTTAAAGAAATGTCTTTAAAAATTCATTCACGATAGTGATATGGCCTTGACATAACTGCTGACTTGATCCATTAAAGGAGGATTTCGTGATCCTAGCGTCCTCTTTTTATGACATTTTTCAGTAGATATCCACGAAAAAGGCTTATTTCAAAATTTTCAGTTGATTCCGATTTTGCGTTTGCGAGTTATGCATGATTATGTGCATTACAGTGCTCCATAGACAATGTGTTGTAATTTCGTTCTGGTGCACCAGAACGAAATTCAAATTTGGCGATATTTTTGCTAAACGAATTAATCTGCAAGAAATATTTGGTACATAAACATTATGTAGCCAGAGGTATCCAGTGGTGTAAAAATCTCAACTTTTTTTTGGAAAAGTGGGGGGATGAGGCTGTGGATCACGAAATGCCCCTTTAAGTATCCAGCAGCATTACATCATGGCAATTGTTCCACACTTTGAAAATAAAACAGGTACATTACCATACAGGGTGTATCAAAGTGATTGGTACCCATCAATATCCAGTTAACAGTGCCAAGACTGCCACATCAAAATGCAGCATAAAAAACAGATTATTTGTAATAAAAGGTCATAAAACTATAAATTGTACTCATTTCAAGATAATCTAATGTTGAATTTGGATGACCTTGTATATCATTATACCATTCAAGCGCCGTAATAAATTGTATTTATCATCGGATTTGTCTTTTAAACTTGATTAAAATGAAACAATTATTTCATAACCACCCAGATCTTTCAAAGTTCAGATGCGTTATTAACACTCAGTAAAAAGCGAAGCGTGCTAGTATTTTGGTTGCTGCTTGTACATGTTCACAATAACACACGAGTAAACATAAGATACCCAGTATATGTACACATAATTATGCAACATATTCGAACAATATTATTCATTTGCAGAAATGTTCATGTTAATAAAATATCTCCGAATTAGACAAATATTTTCCTAGTACTTACACGAACGATTTTCCTATCCCCTAAATTGTAATACTCTAGCGTGATAATCTTTACTGAACGAGTCAATATAACTGTTATCCTATAAAAGAAACACAACACAAAGTGAATGGCACATTTACTACCAAAAGCTCGAAATTGACAGATTTATACAAATAAATGAAATTTGGTGTTTTTTCAAAAATTGCAAATTAACAGGCGCACGCAGAGGTAAATTGCAGAGCGTTACCATTGCAGTGTGGCCTTTGTAAAAAAATTCTTTTGGGTCCAAGTATTTTACATATTCAATTTCGTATCAGGGTCAGTTAATTGTTTGAGGAGGCAAAAGCAAATATATTGGTCATGTTGGTGGTGACCAGTAACGATCGCTAGATAATATCGATGGTATTCTTTTTAAACTTTTGACTTCTACCAAAACTTGACGTAGTGTTGGCTTCAATAATTTTGTGCTGCCTTTAACAACAGCTTTAAAAAGAAAATGCATCTTTAAAACCTCGTCTATAACTAGAACTACTGAAGGCGTACACGTAGGGATTTATGGCAGAATTCATGACCAAGAACAACCATGCAAATGAGAAAAAGGTTGCCTTCTGAGTTGGCGATAAGAACCCAGGTTCGTCAAGAGCTTCTAAGAGTTCGTTCATATCGTTGATTCTCATGGGCAGTTGCGTTATAAAGAAAAGTATACCGTTGATGACAAGTGTTTTGGCAACTTGATTTCGCACCGACGTGGTTTGATTTTCCGTGTCATTATTCACCGCAAGTGAGCGCGATCCTAGCGCTAAGATAATCTGGGCATAAAGAAAACAGTTGCCAAACGCTGCAAGAAAGAACAACACTGAATACAAGATCTCCATTGTAACCACTATACCTTGAATGCCAAGAAGAGGTCCGCAATAACGGAACACCATTGGTAGGTGTTGATAACGCTCAGTGTCGGGCCATTTGAGACAGACTTCATTAATCTGCATCCGCTTCATCAGGGTGATGACAGCAAGGACAGTAGATATTACATAGGCCATTGCTGTCACTTTTAACACATGCCCTTTGCTTTGCATCTCCAGATGTTTAAGTGGGTGACATATGGCGTAGTAACGTTCAATTGATACTAACGTGATGATCGACATTGAGATATAATATGTCGAATATCCAATCAGGTAGTTGATAACACATGATCCTGTCGTTTGAAATGGATAGTTGTAACTCACTGGAGTTGAAAAGAACATATACATGAAGAATATTGCGTTAGCAATGAGGAGAGTAATATCAGTTATAGCTAAGTTTACTAAGAAGAAATTCACGGGTGTCTTCATGCGAGAGAGACGAGCAACCATGAACAGGAATGCTCCATTTCCAGCAACACCAAGTGCAACTACAACAGGTAAAAGAATCCTGTAGATTATCTCATCAATGGGCGTATGAAGCCACTTATCGGCTGCTTGATCGTCTTCGATAGTTAATGTGTTGAACTGTGTGCAGATACCTATTGTGTCCACAACAATGGAATTGTCAGAGGTGTTTCTGGTTGAATCCATTACGTAATGAACCACTTGCTGAAATTATTATTGTTACAATTGAAATGAAGTTCTAACACGGCTGGTGAGCTGGTGAAATGTTGTAATTATGCAGATGAATCAGCCCAATATTTTACTGGCACAAGACGTAGAGTTATTTTATGTACTTTTATACACTTATAAAATTATTAAGTTCAGCACACTGTAAATTATCAAGTAGGACGTAGCATCTCGATAACACTCGATCTTCTCGTGCCTGTAGTTTTAAAATGATATCTCCAGACTCCAGAATGGCAGCGTTTTATACAACGATGTTGTCATGCGATGTCCGTACCCAATTAAGACGCAGAATTCATTTGGCTGCCAGAATTGCTAAAAGAGCCAATCAAAATATTCCTGACGGATTCAGTACAAAATGTGCAAGTACAACGTCATCCCAATTAATGTTGTTCCATGACAAAGCAGGCTGCTTTCTGTATTGATGACAAATCACATAGCTCAATTTAAAACATGTTTAGCCTGAAAATCGAAGCGTTTGAAACCAAGGACCTTACATGATTTTGTAAAACAAATAAAAAACACTCTGCTTGAAGATAGACTTACAGCCGGTAATTTGGCTCACGAATGACATGGAAAGTACAATTCCAATGGTCAATTATAAATTGAAGGCATCATATGCCTCGTACCCGGGCCTCGTATCAACTTATGCATCCGTGATCCTCCTTATTACTATATTAGATGCACGTACGTTTTAATTCCTGGACAGCGGTTTGTGATTTTCAAAAGAAATCTGACTGTATTATTTGAACGGCGGACATAAAATTAGACTTTAGGGGGATCATTTTCTTCGGAGGGGGGGGGGGGTGGTAATCAGTGGCCGATTTAAGCTATCAGCAAGTCAGCAGTAGCTGACAGGGCCCCCGTGGTTTCATGACCTGCGGGCCCCTGCCTTTTCTTTTTAACAAGTAGCCCAACATCAAGGTCAATAATTATTGTTTTATATATCACAACAACAAAACGAAACAATATATTGACATCAAAGGTTAATGATCAAATATATCCATGGAGCCCGGAAAAAAAATATATAAATAATGAAAATGATATATATATGGGTCTCAGGGGACCAAGATTAAATATATTAACTTAAGGTCCTAGTCAAAATTTGAATAATATTTAACAGAGGTCTAAAGTACGTAATCAGGGGCGGATTTAAGAAAAATGGACCTGTCGGCAAACTATCCCGGGGGCCCTACCGGAGACGGATCCTCTTCCTCTTAAGCATGCAAAGGGGGTGTATTAGGGCCGTGCCATTTGGTTTCCAAGGGGCATGGGAGTTTTTTGAAGAAAAAAAGATTTCGCCCAAGAGTGAGACGACAAAATTAAAATTGAAAAAAAAATCAGCCTGACCCATACTCCCATGCCATCCCCTGAGAATCAAATGGTGCGTCTCCAAGTACTATTTTGACTAATGTTTAGTATTTTTATCAACATTTCCCGCAGCTTACGTCAATACTTAAATATAGTGTTGACAGAAAATTATCCAAAATTACTTTTTGTCCGTGGTTGCTGATTTTGGATGTGTAAATATTGTTCAAAAATTTTATAACATTCTTGATATGTTTTATGCTTGCATTTTACTACCAATGATTTTATATAGGCCTATTACGTTTTACCTAATTTTGACATTATATGGCTCTAATGTATGTGATAGATACCATCATGCCATGAATAATAATATAGTATACTTACACCATATACACAACAACGTTAATGTATAAAAAAAAACATGAACATAATGAAGGCACATGCATTAGGAAGCCATGTTATTAATGGTAACAAATTTGTTGAAATAATTAATAGCATACCGTTTTGCGTTAGATCTATATTACATGTATTTTATCATAAACTGTCATTATAGTTTATTAAAACATGTTAATGGGGTACTACACCCCTCAATAAATTTGTGTCTATTTTTGCATTTTTTCACAAACTAATAACACAGTGGTAACAAACGTTATGTATATTATAGGGGCAAGGAATCCAATTACTACTGGAATTTCAGCGACCCAAGACAAGCGGTTCGTTATTTATGATAAAATAAGAGGTACCGCTAGGATGTACCTCATTTCCTACCATATACTGAACCTCTTGTCTTGAGTCACTGAAATTTCAGTGTAGTAATTGGATTCCTTGCCCTAATAATATACATAACTTTTGTTACCAGTGTGTTATTATTTTTTTGAGAAAAATGCAAAAATAGACACAAATTTACCACAGGGTGTCATAATTTCCCTTAAATAATTTGCAATTACTTGGAAAATTACAATGCTATATTCTGTATAACTAATGCATACTTAATCTCCATCGTTTTTATAATGTGACATCCGTAATTATTCTCTAATTTGTAATGTAATTTTTCTGAATGTCTTGCATTTTGCTGCATTGCGTTTCATGCGTTATTTCTCTTTCTTATCTTTGTGTCTGACACTTTTGTCAAGTGCAGATTGTTTTACAGTTATAGTCTCTGGTAAGCGTGTGCGATAGTTGTGTTGGAAGAGAAGGGTCGCTGGGGGAACACCTGTTGTACTGTGAGGCATAGCACGGTAATTGCGAAGGTATAGTCCTGTCAATCTAAACAAGTTAGTGGTGTAACCCATCACTAATTGCAACAGAATTTTTTTCACTTTTATACATTTTAGAGATGTCCTCTGAACATCATACCAAAAATATACTAAAATATACTTGGTGGAAAGGTAGTTTTTGGCGGGATTGGGTCATACAGGGGTCAGATATGAGAGTTGATTTAGGCTGTCTACGAACTATACAAAAGCATTCCTCTAGTCTTAAGGATTCAGAAAAAGTATAATTTGTCATATCTGTGATGTACCATTCTCAAGTTATAAGCAAAAAGGTGAAAGGTCAAATTTTGGGCTCCACGTGGGTCAACTTCGAAAAAATGCTCCGATCTCCTTGAAAATGGTCTCAATGTGTTCGTCCTTTAAAAACACTCCAAAATAAGAATGGTTTGCCATATCTTGGATGTTTCGTTACCTAGGTAGCAGGGTAAAAGAGGTCATTGACCATTGAACTCTATTGACCCCAACCTAGTTTTCGATGTTACGCATGTAATTAAACAACCTAAACAGTGCAAATATTCTTTAAATGAATTATGTTTGCAAGCCGAACAATTTGAGACCATTTTGGTTAAAATCAGACAATTTTTAGTTTTTTGACCTCTGTTGAACCCAACATTTGACCTTTGACCTTTTTGGTTATAACTCAAGAATCGTACATCACAGATATGGCAAACTATATTTTTTCTGAATCCTTATGACTAGAGGAATAATTTGGTATAGTTTTTAAAATGATTGGAACGATTTTGAAATTTGACCCCTGTATGACCTTTTCCCGCCAAAAACTACCTTTCCACCAAGTATATTTTAGTATACTTTTTGTATGCTGTTCAGGGGACATCTCTGACATTCATAGGAGTGAAAAAAATTCTGTTGCAATTAGTGGTGAGTCAAAACCCACTTTGACTGGACTAGTAAGCGTATAATAGCGCTTGCTTACAGTTTCTTGAGATTCCTGCAAAGTCTGCGCTGTTGAACGGTGGACCGTTGTCTGTGCGAACAACTTGCGGACTACCGAAGGTGGCAAAGATTCTGTCTAGCTTTGGAATTACTGATCTTGCGCTGGTGGAACTTACAATGTCCACCTCTGGATATCTACTGGAGTCATCGATGACAACGAGAAGGTAATCTCCAGATGGAAGATCTTTGTAGTCGATAGAGACATGTGTCCACGGGGAGTCAGGGAGTTCAGTCATTTTGAGCGGTGTCGGGCCAAAACCGATAAATTGGCAGTACTTGGACAACATCGTGTCGCACACATTGAATTATAATTTTCACGAATGCTTTAACTTCCATTGTTAATTTCTTTTGTATAATCAAACAACCAGACTACACTCAGAAAAATGGTAATGTCTTTTAATCTCGCATTAATTCCTTTTATAAACCACTGTGTCGCAGGTGAAATATTTTGGATATTTAATGTTGCTCATTCTTAACCAGACGTGCATTCAGTTGGAACATGGCTCGTATTTGAAGTAACAATCTATACTAATACAAAGCAGCGAAAATTTAAATGCCATGGCCTACTTTGAGTTTTTCGAAATATGTCGCAAGGTTTCGTGACACCTACGTTACCCCGATATGTTAGCACGCACCTTAATCGTTGCAAACACTGAAAATAAACCAAAGTTTCCTTAAATATACGGTTTATTATACAAATTATGATAGCAATGTTTTCAGGTCCACATGATTTATGTATTTGAGAAAGAACTCCTAGGAAATTCGAAAATTCAGACCGTATTTTTACGATTTGAAACATACGCTACCATAAAGTGCAGGATTAAAACAAAATAGTGACTATAAACTGTCGAGCAAATTATAGCCGCAGGTGCACTTGATAAACTTTATTAACATTATTTCATTAACACATTTTCAACATACTTGTAGGGCATTTTAAAGTTAAAATGTAACCTACGTGACAGAAACATACGTTACCATTAATTTTAAACCCCTATTAAAATGTACTAAAACCGCGCCCGATTACTTTTGTACTGTTTTCTTATAACGCTACCATGCATTTTAAGTATAATAGAACCCTGGACCTCGGTACTAGTTAGCAGGATCAGGAATGAAATTACAACAGTGGCAATAAAATTATGAAACCATGTAATCTTATAAATTACCATGTTTACTCCCTGTTGCAAAAAAAAAAAAATACAGCACTGATTTTTTTGGATTAAAAAAATATCACCATATTTTGCCAAATAAAACATAGCTAAATCCTAATACTTGTGTTCGAACTGGCAACAAAAGTCAAAATAAAATTTTTAGTCAATTTTGGAAAAATATGGCCAAAAACATGAGTTTTAAGGCGTTTTTCGTATGCTGTGACAATCAAGCCGAAAGACTTGTACAAAGACAAATTTCAGGTTATGTATTCTAATTTTTGGAAAACATATTTTCTAATCTTTTTCACAACCAATTATCAAAAATAAAATAAATTATTATTATTTCGAGTTAACTCTTAGCCTATACTCAAGGTTGTGAATGCTTAGACTTGCGCCTTCAGAATTGAGCAAGGAGGTATATAAGGATAATTTACGCGTGGCCAATTTATTTATTTTTGGCCCTCAAATCAGGGGAAAATATAATTTACTGGGTGGGCAGCGGAAATTAATTTCATCCGGCCTTTTGGGTTTCGATGTACATGATGCAAAAGGCGAATTTAACCCCCTAAATCATGTAAATGGACCCTTGATGTTGTTGACAGGTCCTGCGATTTTGATTTTATTTATGATAAAACTTGATATTTAGAATGGTAAAAATAGGGATTTCCATTCATATTTAGCAACAATCCGTAGATTTCTTTGCCAAATGTCAATTGAGTGGCTCAATATAAAAACGGCCTATCCCACATTATTCCCACAAAGAGAAGGTGTAACATCCACCACAGTTTTGATACATGTACCTCGCCCTCTGAGTTCCAAAGGACTTTATGTAGCCTCAATATAGGCTGTGAAGTATAACTACCAGCTACTATTTGAACTATAACTACCAAGTACCCGAGTACCAGGCCGTATAATACACTATAGATTACTTCCGATAACCCAGGTATAACATCCTCTGTACGGATGATATATAATATAGGTAATCGGAAAACATGTATGTTTTTAGGTTAAGACAGTCATCGAGCTTATAGTACGTATACTTTGGGCCCCGAGGGGTCAGGGGCCCCAAACAAAAGAGAAAATAAAATAAGCACTGATTAAAGAGATGCTAAAAGGCAGGGCCGAATTTACCTAGGCCAGGCCAAAATTTTGAGGCCCCAAACTCACCTTGAAGAAGGCATTGGGGGCCTACTATAAGATCGAAAGTGGTGGTAGCAAGCATTGCAAATTAAAAGGAGATAGGCCTAAGCATATTGTTCCAATCTTACTAAGACATTTGCGCGCAAAATAAATGTTCGATTTCAGACAATTTTAGCCCAAAATGAAGGTGAATTTTGCTGTGTAAAGGGCTAGTATGATCAGTGATGCACGAAGCGCACAAAATTGTGCAGTTTTTACCATATTTTGGTCCAAAACATGGTGTTGTCTGGCTAACAGGAACATGTACATGGCAGTTTTGGGGGCCTTCTGGCCCAATGGTAGATCCGGCCCTGCTATAAGGGCCCGCTCTGTTTCTTGTCCATGGGCCCCGAGGCTCTTGCTACGCCCCTGGCAATAAGAACTCGTAATTTAATCTGTTTCAATTATGTTTTCCTTTACGAATGTTTGCTGACGAAAGAGGTATTCGATGTCATGTTTTTTGCCATTTTGTTTGAAGATAAAAATAACTGGCAACAGATTGAATAACGGATACTTGTTCGACGTCAAATTAAAAAGGTCTGTATCAGGCTTTACAGCACACCCCACCACTAACCACTGATTTAAATTAAAAAGGTCTGTATCAGGCTTTACAGCACACCCCACCACTAGCCACTGATTTAAATTAAAAAGGTCTGTATCAGGCTTTACAGCACACCCCACCACTAGCCACTGATTTAAATTAAAAATCAGGCTTTACAGCACACCCCACCACTAGCCACTGATTTAAATTAAAAAGGTCTGTATCAGGCTTTACAGCACACCCCACCACTAGCCACTGATTTATAAAAGTAACGTAATATTAACATAAGATCATGGCGTTCACAGGTAGACTCTGATCAATTGACGACACATAGTAGATTATTTCCGCTGCACAACGCTCAAAGATGAGTCTGAAGTCATAATAATGTAGGCCTAGACTCGAGTAACAAGTATAAAAGTGTAACAATGATATAATTATTACGATGAAAGATATAAGCGAGGGGGCGCTTGACCATTTAGAAGAGAGGTTGCAAGGGTCCCATAATGCTGTGATCCTACGCCCTTCTTTTACTCTTCAAAGTCACTCTCCTGTGACGAAGTTAGCCAGTATTGTTTTGGCCTCCTATCATATAATTTTGATTTACTTATGCAGAAGTTATTTAATGGTGAAATAAACTGAACTTATTTATCATGTTCAAAACTTGGTTCCTCACTTGCTATCATGCATACCGTATTCAGTGTGCTTCGACGATATTTATAAATACGTATTAATAAATACACACGTGACCCATGGGCACGACATACCAAGACCAGCAAACGTGACCAAATCCTCACGCCATTGACCATTATACAGAAAGGGACATGAACCCTTTAGATAAATATCATCAAATCAAAAATTATTACGTATGGGGGATTCGAATATGTAATATGTTATCAAAAACAACATTTTTAAGTACTTGCAGACGGAAAATAATATTTATCGACAGAAACGTAGGCTCGTGTTGTATCCGCCTTTGCATTTAAATGTACAGAAAGACCACCTGCTGTTTAGAAGGTTACTTACTGTCTACAAGTAGTTATGGCAACGCGGAGGTCATGTGTGTATTTATGGATACGTATTTATAAATATAGTCTAAGCATACTGGTATAATTATAAGCTTCTTCATTTAATAATAGCTACCACATTGTTTTTATGTTTCTGTGTGAGAGCTACCACAATGTGTTATTTATATATTTATCCCTGAGTCATTTTCTAATAGTGTTTACATTTTAGATTTTAGACACGCTATTAGGCAAGCGTATTGGTTTTTCTGTAAAGAACTACTGAGGACTTTGATAACATGGAATTGTATACTTTATGGTTTTTAAATCCGAATATTAAGCAATTCAATACAATGTTCAATGACCGATAATACATGTACTGAATACAAGTATATAGTTCCTAAAATATCGCTTTTCACGGGGTTTGTGGAGAGAACCCACTGATAAAAGACCTCCAATTCGCTCACCTTAAAGGTTTATTTAAGGGGGGATAACCGCTCCAGGATTTGCATTAAAATCTGAAAGCTTTTCGAATGATTGCGGTAGCGTATACGAGGGTCATTCAAAAACGTTCTACCTCCATCATCACATCTCTGTTATCTTACATGTCAGGATATTGAAATTACCATTGAAATTACCCATGATTACACTTTTATATCTCGCCTACAAACTAAAAGTTATTTGATGAAAATATGATTTGCGGTTGTTTAGACATGTTGGTTAAAGCGAATACATATTTGGAACGTCGGAAACGGTTAAAAATTGAAGTCAAAAGTTTAGTAAGCATCACATTGTAACTTTGGATAATCTCCATGAAAATATTTTTAAGATGCGGTTGTCCAAGTGCTTACTCGGGATAAATATTTTATTCCTATTTGAGGTCCCTGACATGCCTTGTGATTTTGAAGCAAAAAAAAACCATGTTTTATATGAGAAGAACACATCAAAGGGTTCAACAGACACACAGATATTAGTGAAATTTCCTAGATTTCAACTATAGATCATGTTTAAGGGTCATTCGTAATTACGTCCTTATTTTAAGTAATGGATGCACCTTGACGTGGAATTAAGATGAACAGTTTATTAATAAACTTGTATATACTGTACTCACAAAATATGTGCATACTACTTTATGTTTAGGGGAAAAATGGGGAAACCCATGACACCTACAAATCACAAAGTAAATATGGAAGCTATATCTAATGTCTTTTAACAAATAGAGTTATCTATAAAAAGAACTTACATGTAGAACCCAAGTATCGCGTGCTGAGGCTTGTAACAACAATAGTTGAATCATTTTCTTACGATCCGTGACCATTCATAGCATACCTTTGTTTCTCTGTGGATTTGACTAGATGGACATATTCTAAGAAAAAATAGCTCCTATGTCCCTCCCAAAAATGGCGGGAAAATCTATTTATATCTCATTTTTCAAAATGGCCGCCGGTGACATTTTGAAAAGCATGAATATCTATATACCATGTTCTGGATAGGCTATAATGACAAATAATATGCCGTTTTCCACTATCTTTGGCATGCCCAACCTTTTAAGATAAAATTCAAAGTGTTGAGAGGTCATCTTGACCCCTAAATCCAAGATGGCCGCCAGTTCCATATTGAAAAACATGAAAATCGATATATCGTGAAGTGGATAGGCTATAATAACAAACAATGTGTCGTTTTCAACTATATTTGGCATGCAAAACCGTTTAAGATCATATTCAAAGATTTTGGGTTCACATTGACCCCTAAATCCAAGATGGCCGCCAGCGCCATATTGACAAAAACATGAAAATCTATATACCATGAAGTGGATAGGCTACACTGACAAACAATGTGTCGTTTTCCACTATTTTTGGCATGCCAAATCTTTTTTGTCATATTCAAAGTTTTTTGGGGTCATCTTGAACCCTAAATCCAAGATGGCCGCCAGCGCCATATTGAAAAACATGAAAATCGATATATCATGAAGTAAATAACCAACAATGTGTCGTTTTCAACTATTTTTGGCATGCAAAACCATTTAGGATCATATTCAGAGTTTGGGGTCACCTTGACCCCTAAATCCAAGATGGCCGCCAGCACCATATTGACAAAAACATGAAGTGGATAGGCTATGCTGACAAATATTCCCCTATTTTTGGCATGCCAAACCTTTTCATGTCGTATTCAAAGTGTTTGGGGGCATCTTGACCCCTAAATCCAAGATGACTGTCTAAGCCATGTCGAAAAACATGAACATCGATATTTAAGATGTGACACACATGAGGCCAATGCTTATTTTTACTCAATTACTTATACTATAGATTTTGAAAGTGTTACCTTTGTTCTTTCAGGAAAGTTGCACGTTAAGAGCATGTGATGGAGAACAGAACAGACACTGAAGAGCTACAGAGCAACCAAGAGACTGATAAACTTGTATGCATGCTGAAAGATCATTGCCCTGTAAAAGACAGTTTAGAAAAAGTAGAGAAATGGGAGAACATTAAGGACAAATTTTTACAATGGAAGGGCCTTGATAAATTTCAACATGTCAATACAACAGTGGAATGGGATAAAGGACCTAAGGGTTATCATATGCATGCTACCTGTTGTACCACGATGTCTAACACACACGCTCACTGCCAAGCCACAAAACGCAAGCACAAATCTGAGAAATCAAAAAAAAAAAAAGGCTGGGATGTCCGGTCAGCAATCATCTTTCTCAGGAGCTCCTCCCAAGAAACTTCGTTCAAGTATGGGTGTTCTGCATGATAAGGCATTGTGCGTCCACAAAAGTCTGGTAACCGAGACAAAAACACTTTTGTTACTTTTGACACAAGATGCATGGAGAAGATTCAAGGCGCACACTATCTACATTGCAGATGATGATACAAGAGAGCGGTTAGATACGTTTATAACGTCAATCCCAGACAGGCAAACAGCAATTGGCTTGGAAATCAGATACCACCGTCATTGCTGGCGTCAATATGTCAGCAATCAAGCGAGAGATAATCTCAGTGAAAATGCAGAACACTACAGCATATTAACCTTCGGGAGGCTCAAGCTTTGTTCTTGCAACATATCCAACAGGTCATATTTAAAGATCGTGAAATACGCACCCTTGAAGGACTGCTCCAAGATTACATTCGCATTACTTCAAACTGCGGGCACTTTTCCCAAGTAAGGTCCAGCTACCTCAATGAACTTCTGATTAAAGAATTTGGAAAAGACATAGGATTTCACGTACGTATTCAGAAGAAAGTTAGTGAGCTTGTGTATGATACAAGCACTTCCGATACATACATCGAGGCCGCGCTGTTATCACTGGAAGTAACGGATGACCAGTTGGTCAAGAATGTCGCAACACGACTCAGAGAACAGGTCATCAAAACAACCACTGTTCCTTGGCCCCCGTATATACATGAGGTGGAGCAAGCTGAAAACTTGAGTGAGCTCCTACTAAAGTTCATTACCTGGTTGAAAAAACCTAACACAGGTCTAACTGATGACAAGCCAAAGGTCCGATCAATTGCGTCAATCTTAGGGAGAGATCGTTATTTACGACAGGGGGAATGGGCATTTAGAGGGGGAACCCGAATTCTTTATTTGATCTTGAGGTGGAAACGCAAAATTGTTTGTTGAACCAGGAGGGGTGATTGTTAAGTTTAAAAGGGGGAATCTGACAATTTTGAGTGGACGCGAGGGGGGAAAGCAAATTTTCAAATTCCACCCTTGTTTTCACGAATTTCTCCATTTAAAACTTAACAATCCCCCTCTCCTGGTTCAAAAAAAATTCGACCAACCCCTTCAAAATGCCAAACCCTGTCGTAAAAAAATTCGACGAAATTGATCAGACCTTTGGGTTGTCCCTGAACCTGTCAACCAGTTATGAAAAAAGTCAGGTTCCAACCTTGTACGGGGCAAATGACCTGTTCTTAAACCCTGACCAACAAGTAAATTTGAAACAGCGCGGCCTCGATGTATGTACCGGCAGCTCTTATCATACCAAGCTCAAACGTTCTTTGAATACGTTCGTGAAATCCTATGACTTTTCCAAATTCTTTGATCAGAAGTTCCTTGAGTTAGCTGGACCTTACTTGAGAAAAAAGTGCCCGTAAACTTTGAATAATGACACATTCCTTTGATCTTTAAATATTTGTTCATATGTTGATAGAACAATCCACTTCAACATGCTGTAGATGCTCTGCATTTCACTGAGATTATCTCATATTGACGCCAGCAATGACGGTGGTTTGATTTCCAAGCCAAAGGCTTTCTGGGATTGACGTTATAAACGTATCTAACTGGCGGCAATGTATCTGTGCCTTGGATCTTCCATGCATGGGTCAAGTGTTTTGTCTCAAGACTTTGTGACGCACAATGCCTAATCATGCAGAACACCTATATGAAAAAAAAGAAGTTGGGAGGATGCCAAAAGATGAAAACGACACATTATTGGTCAGTATAGCCTATCCAGATTTGTGCTTGATTTTCATGTTTTTGTGGCAATGGCAGTGGCGGCCATTTGATTTAGGGTATCAAGTGAGCAAGCTTTTTATGATAACCCTATGATCTTTAAACGGTTTGCATGCTGAAATATAGTTGAAAACGACACATTGTTTGTTATTATAGATCACTTTTTCACTTCTATATCGATTTTCATGATTTTCAATATGGAACTGGCGGCCCTCTTGGATTTAGGGGTGAAGATGACCTCTGAACACTTTGAATTTTATCTTAAAAGGTTGGGCATGCCAAAGATAGTGGAAAACGGCATATTATTTGTCATTATAGCCTATCCAGAAGATGGTATATAGATATTCATGTTTTTCAAAATGTCATCGGCATTTTGAAAAAATGAGCTATAAATAGATTTTCCCGCCATTTTGGGAGGGATATGGAGCCATATTTTTTACAAAGGTATGCTATATGATCACGGATCAAAGAAAATTTTTTTGTCAAGTCAAGGTGATTCAACTACAAGATAGATCATGGTAGAAGGTACACATACCGCTACTCAGAAGGCGCTTTTATCAAACATGGAAAGGTTTGTATACAAAAACGATACTCTTGTAAACCACCTCGATACGCTTTTTCTCATTAGGTCAACAGATAACGCAATTCAATGTTTATAGCAAGGCGAATGTGGTAAATCTGTTGAAAACGACCTATCCCCGCACAATTTTTGACCATAATGCCAGATTTTAAAAGTCAAACCCTTAAGAGTTCCTTATAATATTTTTCAAATTTTATGTCATTAAATGAAAGAAAAAATTGGGTCAACCTTTTCGGGCTGTTAAAGAAGGGGCGCCACTAGTAGTATTAGTAGTATTAGTATTAGTAGTAGTGGTGGTCGTGGTAGTAGTAGTAGTAGCTCTAACCTTAATCTTAACATTCCTGAAAAGTACAGCACTTTTCTTGGATTGAAAAAAATATTTAACATTGCGGCGCGGATTAATATCAACATATTTTATCTGGAGAATTTATTTGTGATATCTCGCCATAATCATAACAAAATATTAATTGAAGTCCTATACTTTGTCTACTTTCGTTAACACACAAAGTAGACCAAGCATGTCGACTAATAGCACTCTATAAACGTGGGTCTATTTTTCAACGTCAAACTATAAATTTTAAGCATTCGGTTGTTCTAAGTGCTAATAAAAGTAAAATTAGATGAAATGGGCCAAAAGCATGCAATTTTGAATGATGTCTGACAATTTCAGCCAATCATTCAAAATCTATAGTATGTCCTATGAGTTTAAATCTAATATTTTATGTTAATTTTGATAATTGTTTATAAAAGATATAAGAAATGTATTTTCCAAATATTAGAATGCATAATCTGTTTCATTTGGCAAAACAGTATAATACCTTTACAAAATATTGTGCTGTATTTGTCTGGAATGGCGAGTAGATCCTGCACCAAGTACGTATACTTTTGTTCACCGTAAGTTCGGTAGTGACGTCACCGTCTTTTCATACGCCAACAAAACGTTCATTATGCGCGCGATTCGATACTGCAACCAGTGACATACCCGGTAAGCACCTACGTCACTACCAAACTTGAAGCGAAACAATATACAGTAAGCCAAAGAATTAAGGTATCAGTTATGTAACATATGTTCACCCCTGTATATCCTAAACAAAAACAAATATGTCAAAATTAAAACAAACAGTCACTACCTGTACTTTTTAGCTCTGATTTAAGACCTTATTTGTTGAAATTGGTTGAGAATAAAAGAAACGGTGATCTAAAACCTAAGGAAGAAACGAAATCAAAAGTTGCAATTTTGTGTTCTAATCAATGAAAGCACGACGTTAGTTTTAACGCGCTAATCAACGATATAATGAACAAGAGTTTTAGAACAAGAGAAGTTTTCAAGACGGTAGAAAAAAACTACATAACAAATTCATAACATTTGATAAGAAAATAGGCTCTAGCCTCCCCTCCCACGTCTAGGCCAATTTGTGGACTTAATCGAATTCGTGCTTCTTAGCCATGTTAGGCTACCTAACTTGAAGTTACATGTAATCTTTGGATTCTAGTTCCTCTGAGGCTCTGTACATGCGATTTCCATCTCCTCGTAATATTTCTTGAACAGCTTCACTGATTTATACATCTGAATCTTTAATTGGATGTTGTGTACATTCATTTGCAATATCTGCTTCGGACAGCGAAGAACTTCTTTCCATGGACGCTAACATTTTTGCCATTGCTATAGCAAATTGATTAACTCCCGAAAATGTCAAGTCCTACCTTCGCGGATAGAAAAACACGCTTACGAAAGGGAGTACGAACTTTTGTCTCTAAGGATGATGATATCGTCATGATCGTGAATAGGGGGAACTATTGTCCGGTAAGATAGGTCATACTAGGGATAGGTCAATCTAATGGTTGTGTGAAATTGCGATTGACCAATGAATTTCGAGGTGTAATAATGTTTACTAACTAGGCCTATTCCAGGAAAATGCAGAACTATTTTTTGGATCAAAAAATATTACCTTGTTTTGTCAAATGAATCATAGCTAAATCCTAATCATTTGGTTATTTCTAACTGGAAATAAAAGTTAAATTATTAATATTTGACCAATTTGCATATTTAAGGGGAAAATAATGTTTTGATCCAAAAAATTAGTAAACATTATTCTATTCTATAGCAATATCTTGAAAACTCCTCTTGTTCTAAAATGGACGAAACTTGTTTACCTAGCACAAGTAGATAAGGCGTGTCCTTGGCCCCGTGAAAATCACAAAAGCCCATATCAATTGTAAGCTCTCTTTTGCAAAGTCATAGTTCAAAGAATTTACAACCTTATGACAAAACAGGCGAAAATAGTAACTTTTTGCACAAGATTTGCAATATTTAAAGAGAATTCTCGCTATTCGCAATAAGGGCGCCGCCAGCGGTTTGCGATGTAATCGTGATGTATCATGGGAAAAGGTCGACATCCAAGTCCGCGCAATACGAATATTACCATGCTATTACATAGGAACACGTGACAATATTTTTTAGTTTGTCAAAATAAAGGTGTTACACGCGAATCGATACTCAATAATACTTAATAATGTAATTTGAAATGTGCACAATTAATTTTTTCTCTATCGATTTGCGTGTAATACCGTTATATTGACAAACTAAAAAATATTGTCACGTGTTCCTATGTAACAGCATGGTAATATTCGTATTGCGCGGACTTGGATGTCGACCTTTTCCCATGATACATCACGATTTTCCCATGATACATCACGATTACATCACAAACCGCTGGCGGCGCCCTTATTGCGAATAGCGAGAATTGGCCATTGCTCATTGAAATGAAGCTAGTACGAGTATATGGACAAAATAAGTGTGCTCTTTCATTTAATGACATAAAATTTGCAAAATGTTGTATGGAACACTTGAGGTTTTGACTTTTAAAACCTACATCTTGGTCAAAAATTGTGCTTGAATAAGTCGTTTTCAACAGATTGTGATTTTTCACATTCGCGTTGCTATAAACTTTGAATTGCGTCATCTGTTGACGGAATGAAAAAAATGTTAGCTTTCGTTTGATATTTTAAAAAAGCTGATTGGATGAAGGTAACATTCGGGGTTTTGACAAAAACCAATCACAGATGCCGTATTTTCCACAAGTCACCAGCTAGACTCGCTGTGCTTGGACATTTCTGTGTGCTCGGGTGTATCGTGGTGGAAACTGTGCGTAGATCCCGGGGCGTAGATGTATTTATAATAGAATCGTTTTGTAGCCAAACCTTTTCCTATGTATATGCCCATCCTGCCGATAGGCTAGCCTGCGGGCTCAAATAGTCCCTTAAAATTTGACAAGCAGGATGGACTCAATGCCAAGGCTTTTGCGTAATATGTTGATGTGCTCGTCTGAAGTGCTCGTCAGTGAAACATTAAAATGAGTTGAAAATTGACGAGAGTCCGTTGACTTATTTTGAGCACCGCATATAGCACAGGGAATTTTAAGAACATAGCATGTAGGCCTATGTATACATGTTTAGATATAATTATCATGAATATAAGACGAAATCTTCAAGGCTTAATTTAAGAACAATGAAAACACTGCTATCTGTAGAATGATTTTGTATTTTGTGTATTTGTTTGTGTTCTAATAAAAGCCACAGTAATAGATAGAAGCAGATTATAGCAGAACATGAAGTCATCCCATAGTGCATTGCAAGTACAAATACATATATGGACCGCTATTATTTGCTTTCATTGGAAGGTGCATTGTGGAAGTATTCTGAAGTAACCACATTATTAAAGTGAATGTCCGAATATGGCAAAATAACAGATTATCATCATACGGAAAATACAAAAACGATTCTCTTATAAACCATCATGCGCACAGTTTCCACCTCGATACACCCGAGAACACATTTACGTCCTAGAGCTTCCAAGCAGAGAACAATAAGCAGTGAATGTCTCCAGCACAGTATTTGATTACACTACACGGTTGAGTGCATAGCAATGTGAGAGCTGTGGAGCTTCTAGCTGAAAAATGGGCCTCTTTTATTGTTTTTTGTCGAAACCTCAAGTGTTCCCTTAAGGGAACTGGAATGAGCGTTTTGAGCCTTTCGACAGCATTTTTTGTGGGACATGAGAGCACATCAGACCTATCAAATTGCATTCTGAATACGAAGAATGTCTTTCTGATATCAAATAATTTGCATTTTTTGAAATTCACGATATAATACAAATTTTATGACAAATTATTAAAATGTGATATTTTTCACATTTTGGAGATATAACATTCCTCGAAGTAAATTTTATAAATTTAATGATATAGTCTTAAAGTGTATGTAGCTGGGAGGAAAAGCCGACGATCAATTGAAAATGTTGACCTTTCATATTGAAGATATGGATTTTTTCCCAAAAAGACCTAACTTTTTTTGGTGTTTTGGGAGAAAAATCCATATCTTAAATACGAAAGCTTTTCATCCCACCTACATACACTTTAAGTATAAATCATCAGATTTATAAAGTTTACTTCGAGTACTGTTAAATATCAAAAATATAAATTTTTAATGATTTGCCATAAAATGTGTATTACATTGCGAATTTCAAAAAATCAAAATTATTTGATATCAGAAGGCCATTCTTCGTATTCAGAATGCAATTCGATATGTCTGATGTGCTCTAATGTCCCACAATAAATACTGTCCAAACGTTCATACCCCTTCCCTTAATCAAATCAGATTTGTTTAAATATCAAACGAAAGCTAACACCTCCCCCTAAAAACACTTTACGTCACTAGGTCAACGGATAACGCAATTCAATGTTATAGCAAGGCGAATGTGGTAAATCTGTTGAAAACTACCTATCCGAGCACATTTCTTTACAAGTGTTCCTTACCATATTTGTCAAATTTTATGTCATTAAATAAAAAAGCACACTTATATTGTCCATACACTAGCGTCACTAGAATGAGCAATGACCAATTCTCTTTAAATCGCAAATCTTGTGCAAAAAGTTACCATTTTCGCCTGTTTTTTCATACGGTTGTAAATTTAATGAACTATGACTTTGCTAAAAGAGCGCTTACAAATTGATATGGTAACAATGAAGAAACAAATCATGCTGGGAAGGCATATGATTCTCTACTGTGATAGCAGATAAACCTAACTAGAATAATAAACACTGATAAGAGATAAGATGCTTCCTTAAGTCAGAGAGAAACACGCGCACGCCACTTTTACCAAGAAAACGGGTTAAGCCGCTATAGTAAACATGGAGAAAACCCCAATGGTGCCCGCAATTGCGTCCTGATTTCTCTTTAATGCGCCCTCTATTATTGCATAATTTTAAACAAAAACATGCGTAGCCCAATTTGAATACAGCAGTCATTTTTGGGACTAATAAGCTAGTGGATGGATCTATATCGGTAATCTAAGAAGACACTTATCTCTTGACCATATGTACCGATCGACACCTTTTTCAGGCAGTTATCTCTCACGTTTTCGCTTTACACGTAGAACACACTTATCTCTTGACTATATATACCGGTCAACACCTTCTTTGGGCAGTTATCTCTTACCCGTTTTCGTCTTACACGGGTAGCGGGCTTCAAAAATTTTAGTAAAACGCAATTGCAGCGACGTGAATCTAGCATCTATTTCAATGTAACAGCCTATCGTAACTGTATACCGAAGATCAAAATCAAGCCTTCACATCATGACTGCGTGGTCTCAATCCCTGCATCAACAATGCTCGATGGAGCAATCGGCTGCTGAAGAAAATAATCGGAATGATCAAAACATTGACAACATTCTCAAATCTCAACAGTCTGAAGAAAAATGCCACCACCAGGATCAACAAAGCTCCGGACAAAATTCCTTTAAGGATTCGGATAAAAAATGGACTTATGTCATAATTTTGTGTTCTTTCTTGGTTACTGTTCTTACTCTTGGGTTTAAGACTTCTCTTGGTGTCTTCTACGACGAATGGGAACACTACTTTAATGTTACTAAGACCCAAGTTTCTTGGGTAACGTCTTTGAGTCCTATGGTCATTGGCATCACCAGTAAGTAGAAATTTATTTTAATATTTGAAGAGCTTATTTCCAAACCGTGTTTAAGTCCACAAACACATGTTTCTGATTTACCTGTGCAATATTGCAATGAGTTGTGATGCTATTGTATTATAATTTCAGTTGCACCATTACAAAGCAAACAGTTGATGGATGCACAGTAACAATACTGTGTGAGGCCTTTGGTTCCCAAATGAGAAAAATAGTCTGCATATTGTTATGCAGCATTGTTATGGTAAACAATGGCTTGTTGATGGTACAACTCATTGTTGCTAATGTCAAACTCGTCAAAGTAATTGTGATTGTATCACACAAGTAAATGAGAAACATGTGGTTGTAGACTTAATACGGTTTGGAAATAAGCTCTTCATTTATTCATTATTATTATTATTATTATTATTATTATTATTATTATTATTATTATTATTATTATTCTTATTAATAATATTATTAACAAAACCCTGTTCTATATGATTTTGATAATTAAAATTACAATTCTTTAAAATCGAACATTAAATGAATAGCCATTAAAAAAGTTTGGAAAGTTTGGAAAATGACAAAATAATTGAATTTATTTGAATCAATTTTAGTTTAGTTTAGTTTGTCACTTTGTCGTGCTTTAATTCTCGCGTTTCACAAAACGTTGCGCCGCCAGCGGTTGCTTTTGGCAGTCAAATTTTCGACTCCAGAGTCGACATCGCCGTTCTAGCTGCTATTAAATTTTCACGCGAGTGTGATAATAAATATGTTGAAAACAGCTCCACGAAGGATTCCCTGTGATCAATAGATAGAAAATGGATCTACTATACTTGTAAATTGTTGTTTTAGTGTGCATTCGCATGTAACATCATTATAATGACATTTAAACCCACAATGATGCATGTTCCTGTATTGTATTCGTATTACGCGGGCTTTGGATGTCGCCTCATTTTCCCATGATGCACTGCGTATTTTGGCCTCGACCCAGCGACCGCTGGAGGCGCATCGTATTGTGAAACGCGAGAATTGCACCAAACACTTGGAAGTGCTAGCGTGCTAGCATGCCGCGGTGTCTATCTCTGGATTGAATATAGCATCCCAGGGTACTTGAAGAAAGGTATTTGGAAGATTATCATACGTATGACAAGTAATGTGCACAATTAAAAACTAAGTTTATCAAAACTTTTTTTAAACGAGAAACAATGTTTGTCAAATGGAGAAACCAGAATATATTGAACTTGAAGGAAAAAAGAAACCATGTTTTTAAAACATGAAAAAACTGTTATCATGTATTTTCCATAGACAAGTACCGTATTGCACAATATCAGATTTAACCTAGTTTTTGCCGAGAAACTAGATATCTCGATCGAAATACAGAGTTTCCCTATCCAAAAAGTACGACTTTTACCAAAAATAAAAGCATTTTTTCCCAAACAAGTAGTGTACATGCATATTTATTTATTAATATTTATTTATTTATTTATTTACAGGTCTATTTGCAACGGGTATATCACATGTGTTTGGCCCCCGACTGCCCGTTATATTCAGGGGTATCATTGCATCAGCTGGGATTCATGCTAGTTCGTATTCTCAGAACATTTTCCATCTCATGATTTCGCTTGGAATAGTATCAGGTAAGTTCTACAACAGTAGCGTTCATCGCTGGCACTGTGGATGATTCAAAACTTTATATGTAAAGGGTGGCAAATCTCGTAAATCTACGAATCTAGAACTGCAAACAGTCATTAGGAGCAACTTGAGCAATTTATTTTATTTTATATATAAACGCATACGAAGATTCTTATCATTTGATTGGTCAATTACTATTGAATATTTTTGCTACTAATAGAAAAACACTATTGCACTCCGCGCCAGTACAATAGTCCATGTTCAATTGCACTGGCGCGCAGCTACCATGGCAACGCTGACAGACCCGCGCGTATATCGCGAACGGAGACTCGCCAATTATAGGTGTGGGTGTCGATTCAAAAAATAAATACAGTTTGTAACATATTTGTAATTCATTTTTGTTTTCCTGGTGATTTATAAAATTAGGTTGTTATATAAAACAAATATTGAATGTTTTTATTCGTTCAATGGAAAGAATATTTTCATTCGGTGAAATATGAACTGTTCCATTCGTAGAATGGAACAATCCATATTTGACCTCATGAAAATATTCTTACCACTGTACTCATCAACATTCAATATTTGTATACTAACCAATAAAGATCGTTAAAGCAGTGCACATAATTATGTACTTGTGTATACTTTGATATTATTTTGAATCGAAAGTATAAACTACAACAACATTTTACTTGAGATGGAAAGCTATGTAAAAAACTACTTACAAGCAGGATTTTGTTTACTGAAGATGTCTTTTTGTTTTGTTTTTAAACCTTTCAGCTGTTGGTATGGGATTTGCATTTGCGCCCTCAATAGCAATTCTCCATCACTACTTCGAAAAACGATTCAACGTTGCCATTGGGATCGCCATTGCAGGCTATAGTTTTGGCGACTTGATTTTCCCGCTTATTCTTCAGCCAATGATCCATGAATATGGATGGCAGGGGGCGCTGTTCATAATATCGGCGTTGGAACTCAATCTTGTAGCGTGTGGATGCGTAATGAAACTCCCGGACAAAAATAATCAAAACCTCACGAATGCTGTTAAAAAGAAACCTGATGACGTCTATGACATAAATTACGAGAAATCAAACACTGTTTATGACTTTGACCAAAGTGATTTGGGTAGCAATGCAGATATTATCCGTTACTTGCAAATAGATGAAAGTAACAGCAAAAATACTGTTGAAGTAATCAATGAAAGCTTTGTAAGCAACGAACAAATTGAAGAAGATCCAGCAACAAAGACGACGGAAGTAAAAACAAACAATACAGAAATATTACACAATCTACACAATGAAATTTTATTTCATAGGCAAGCTTCCAAGCTGATTCAAGACTTTCGTCAAAAAAGTACCGCCTGTTGCGTCCACTGCGTTCTCCAGTCTTCCTCCTTATGCTCGTCGTAATGTTGCTTCACGGTATAGGATGGTACGCAGTTATTGCTAATCTTGTGCCTTTTGCCATCGCTCACGGTCTGCAGGATATCCAGGCTGCTCAACTGCTTACGTTTATTGGAGTAGGTTCTCTTGTCGGTTGCCTCGCCCAAGGGTGGTTTATAGATGAAGCTATAATATCAAGTGATGTTGCGAAAACTACATCCCTTGTTGCTCTCACCATTATCACCTTTGGGTACCCGTTTTCGTACGACTCCTACCCGTCAATCGTAACTCTTTCAGTGTTTTATGGGCTCGCTGCTGGTGTATCATTGCCGCTTTTCTTTGCCTTAGTGAAGCATTTACTGCCATCAGAGGATCTCAATGCGGGCGTCAGTTTGGTCATTGTGGCAGAGATGTTAGGAGATACGATCGGTGGTATAATGGCAGGTATGTATATAAATAATTCTTAGTTCCCAAAGTTAAAGTTGAAATTTAAGTTTAAATTTAAGTTGAGTGCCTCTCAGGTATTAAAGATTTACTGTATAAAGTTTGTATTTACCGACAGACGATCAACAATTCTCGCTATTCGCAATAAGGGCGCCGCCAGCGTTTTGCGATGTAATCGTGATGTATCATGGGAAAATCGTGATGTATCATGGGAAAAGGTCGACATCAAGTCCGCGCAATACGAATATTACCATGCTATTACATAGGAACACGTGACAATATTTTTAGTTTGTCAATATAACGGTATTACACGCAAATCGATAGAGAAAAAATTAATTGTGCACATTTCAAATCACATTATTAAGTATTATTGAGTATCGATTCGCGTGTAACACCTTTATTTTGACAAACTAAAAAATATTGTCACGTGTTCCTATGTAATAGCATGGTAATATTCGTATTGCGCGGACTTGGATGTCGACCTTTTCCCATGATACATCACGATTACATCGCACAAACCGCTGGCGGCGCCCTTATTGCGAATAGCGAGAATTATGTATAGACCAATTTGATAACTTTGTGTTTGGGTAGTACAAAAATAAATTCGGTGCATGTCAAATTGTTACTCTTGGGCAATTCGAGAATTTAAAGGTCAACGTTTGCCCCGGACGTTTACATAGTAGGCCTACAAAGTCTAAACTGGTCACACAGATTCACAAAAAATCTTCCCTTTTCCTTCCCGAGTATGAGTCAAAAGTTAAATACTTGGCCTTTCAGATATTGATGAAAATGCTCTGAAATTGCTTGCCCTGTCATAACAAATAAAGAATAGTTTCTATTACCTAGAAATTGTTATCATGATTAAACCAAAAATATGCTGTTACCCATCGAGTGCTTACGATGTTGTCCTTTTGTTCTATGTCACCTAGGTAGCAAAACATAATATATAGTAAGTGCAAACTATTCTTTATTACAATTTTGTGCCTGATAAAATAATTTGAGAAAATTTCTTGCAAAATCATAACAACTTTTTTCTGTTTTGACCCCTGTAGAGCCCAACATTTTACTGTTGGCCTTTTTCGCTCAAACGCGGGGAGGATATACTAAACTATTAGTTTCTGAATCTTTGTGACCTGAGGATTTTGGCCACAATTTGACCAGTTTTAAAATGTTATCCCTATGTAAACTTTGCCCGTTAAGGCATACTTCAATAGTATATTGATTTGGCTGCCTCGACCAACAATACAAAATGTATATAAGAATAAAAATTTAAAAACATCACCACGTCCACACATAACTTTATATGACCAGTAGTTGTTCTGGTTTTTTTTTATAGCGCAAGCTTAGTCGTTTTATCTCATACTATTTTGTTACCAATGGTTGACAATTGTTTTCTTCTCTTCTAGGTTTCTTGAACGAGATATTCGACAACTACACAGCATCGTTCTTCTTCGCTGGGACAGCCATTGCTTTAGCCACACTTCTACAACTTATTGTTTCGTTTTTCAAAGGGCGAAAAACAAAGAACAACCAAAGAAGATCATACAAATTTTCTTCATCATTATATGATGACGGATTCAACGAGAGTGTTGTTTCACCAAGCAATAAGGAACCAAATGTGTTTTTTATTCAGACAAACGACAAATAAGTTCCTAACTTGTTCTTCGAGCTTCTTCGGGCCCTAGACTATGAATAGTATGCCCTAGCTTACACAGTTGCTATTCGGTTAACTGATATTCATATTTCTATTCACAAAATTCAAGATGTGAAGTCACCATGAGGGCGTATGTTACGGCGGTCATCATTTGTCTGGGGCGGTCATGGGCCATGGCTATTCCAGAGAGATTAATTGAGGATCTAGAATGTATTATTAAGATATCATCCACACTTTGCGCTTCTGCAGCACAAGTACACTTTGTGCTCCTGGAGCACAGGTTATTTGTGCTTTTGGGGAGCACAAATATTATGATCCGGGAGCACAGGAGAGCTTTGTGCTCCTGGAGCATAGAGGTTAGTGCCACAAGGGCAGAAGGGTTACGGTTAGGTTAGAGCTTAAACCTTGTTATTTTAGACTCCTCAACACCATTAAAAGGTTTTATAAAATACACTCTACGGTGTCAAAAATATTAATTTATTCAAGAGCACTAAGTGTTGGCGCTATAGTTCAATTTTACATTCTAAATCCTCAGTTGGTAATTATTCAATGGAGCTCAACTGCGTAGCTCTTACCATGGAAGTATAGTGCTCTAACTATGTAATATTGGACCAGAAAATCATCAAATAATTTCGATAACAAGTTATTAATACAACCGTCACAGTTTATTATTGTCAATTATGTATCCCCCCTTCCAAATTTAGCCCCTTTTAAAACAGCTGGTCTGTTCTGTGTAATCCCCCCATGGTCTAAATTTTTGTTTGGTATTATTAATTACATGTATTTCTAATGTGCAATATTTGATGTTTTTTATATATATATTTAAATGTTTCTCGTGTGCAATTATTCTAAATGTAATTTGATGTTTTTACAATTCCTAAATGTGTCTTTAAAATGTTATTTGATGTTTTTATACTATTTAAATCAAATTGTAAAATCCATGTAATTCAGCCATTTGGCTGCAATGTGTTTTAATAAATATACTATACTACAATTGTCCAAAAGGATAGGAAATTAGAAAACGGAAAGTAAAGAAGACCTATAGAACCGACAGCTACATAAATATACAAAAACATATAGGACATTATATGATTAGACATTAACTTTCATTTTCTCGGCCCGGCTGCGATATTTTATTTTCGTACATCATTTTTGTAAAATGTTGTCCTATTCCGATTTTGCATAATTTAACACGTAATAAAGCACAATTTTTCCCAATAATATCGCGGTACGGCTCGGCCTCTTTTCCACATGGAATTCGTATGGAATTAAGAACAATCGCTTTATAATCTCGATATACGATGCACAGGATGGGATCACAGAACATTATTGAGTTTCATACTACATGTACTACATGTATTAAGCAACTGTTGTCTGGTCTGATAGTGATCATGGATAAGAACGGGCAGTTAGAATATTTAATGCGCTGCGTGCTAGCCAAGGAGGTTAGATAGAAAGGAGAGGAAATATATTACGTAACGCATATTGTTCCTTTGTGCCTATTTGAGTTTCCGAAACGCTATTCATCGAGAGTTACCTTTTCAAAATTAAGATTATGTTGATAATTATGTATGTTGATATTTGGAAATATATACTTTTATTTATGGTCATTTGTCTGCCATCTCTTGGAACTATTACTACGAGGGATATGTCAATAAGTTCCCGCAATCATTATTTCGAGGGTTTATCTCCACTCAAGCATGACTTTGATGACATTTACTTATGATAAATACAAATTTGTACCTTTGTCTTTCAAAACAAATGTGTATTAGGCTGCGTTCACATAGAAGTATACTATTCGGGTATACGGTGCACGTTTTGCAGGTACACGCGTATATAGTTAAATCGAGCAAGGCAATTTCATAGTACCGGGTCACATAAGGCTACGATCGCATAGAAGTATACTATTCGGGTATACGATGCACGTTTTGCAGGTGCACGCGTATAGATTAAATCGAGCAAGGTAATTTCATAGTACCGGGTCACATAAGAGCTATTCGAAAAGGCCGTATACCTGCGTATAGTATAGTATAGTGGGAATCGCGCATGTTCGATTTTAGTGCAGCGTATACCGTCCAAATTTTAAAAACCTAAACCATATGTGGGCAAATTCATTTTTTAATAGATGCACTATCTAATTCTGCACATTATGACACCTCATTGAATGCAATGTGACCTCAAGAAGTAAAGTTACAAGCATTTGATAAGACGAAGAAAATGGGTAAACTGACATATTCGCTATTGTTATACGAAATACGCTCATTCGATCAGGCTGAGTTCACATAGTATACTCCTATATGAACTCAGCCTGAACGAATGAGCGTATTTCGTATAGCGAATACCGTATACCGTATACTTCTATGTGAACTCAGCCTTAGCGACATAGAATACTTGATTACATGATGACATTAGCATAAACCAGAGAAGATGTAATAAAGAGGAGGGTCAACGGAATTATATCCTTGAGATAATCCCGTAGGTAATCCTGTCGCATCTATTCATAGTCCTTTATTCTCAAGTAGTTAGACATCCACTTGAAATATCCTATGATGTTATGTGTGTGACCGCCCATGGTTGACCAATTTTCACTTCAGAATTGAAAATATTTCCCATGTTTCTATAATGAATTTGTTAAAAAGTATGAAACGTGTGTGTTAAGGACCTGCTGCTTGGATGGGATACCACATGTGGGTAATACAAGAAAGAAATCGAGTGCTGTAAAATTTCCCCCCAAATCCACCGTTTTTTGTAAATATATAAATTTCTAAAGAAGAAATTTTTAGGATTTTTTAGAGAGGTGATGATTGTTGATCATTTCTATTTTATTATTTTATATATTTTCCTGTCATTTCCTGTCATTTCCTGCCAACCTAATAAAGATATTCTGATAATTGATAACATTCTTTATCTTAAATAATAGAGTCTGAAAGTGGCAACAAGTAGCAAAAATTACAATTTGCCATAGAACTTCAGTCATATTTTATCTGAAATCTGACTAGATGACAGGGTCTGTATGCATGCTGTGTATAGCATGATGACATGCACACACTGACCTATCCCTAAAAGCAGTTAGCTGCAACTTGTGTATCACACCCATCCTGGGTTCAAACCCTATTGTGGTATTCTATTGTTAAGCAGCTAAATAGGGTGATTCATCATTTACTTTGAGTGTAAGGCTAGCTTCAGACTCCGTATTGTACGTACAATATTGTATGTACAATACTTTTCGTGACGTCAAAAAGTATTACACGTGCAATAAATATACGTGCCACGACGAGTTGAATCAGATTAAATAACGCGCTATAACCCTGACGGTTCATTGTTTGCTAAATCCAAGCGAGGTCACCAGAAAATCTATGCAAGAGAAATTTCTAGTGCTGCTGATGAAAAATCCTTGAGTGCGTTTGGAGGTTTTTTCTGCACTTTACCAGTAGCCCTAATAAATTCATAAAACAATAAAAATCAAATAAAGATTTAGGGCAAATGTTTTTACTCACTGTTCATCTGATCCACTTTCCCAGGAAACTAAATACCGATACTCCTTAGTTTTCCCCTGACTTTCCAGACATAATTATGAGTAAACATCAAATTTAATGTTTACAAAACAATCAAATATATATATATACATTCTTTTGCATTTTGTACATAAATATTGATATCAATAATGTAGGCCTACATACATTAGAAAGGGGGCCTAAGAGTATGTCTATTTTTAATCATATACTAATTCCGCCATGCCCAAACATATCTTATTATGAAATCGTGTAATGGAACCCAAATTCCAATCAAAAATAAAAACAAATTTGTTATCAAATACACTAGGCCTATACATTGTATTATAGGAATTTAATAGATGGTTCATTTTAATAAATAAATAGATTAACACGGGTAATGGACAAGAAATATTTGGCAATACCGGATTTACCAGAGAGCCAGTGGATAAAGAAATTAATTAAAATTAAAACAAATTAAATGAGAAAATGAAAGCAAGGACATTTGGCGAAGTATTGTTTTAGAATTCGAAGGAGTCCTAAATGTTATCCTGGCCCCAGGACACTGATTAATGTAAATTCGACCCATAGTTATTTTATCTACTTTTGCCAGCATTCAACCTGTTCAATGTGATTTATGCCTATTTTTAATAAAATTCCGAAATCTGACGTATCAACGTTGTATCGTGCACAAATTATGATTCGAGACTATTTCATTTGACACGGTTGTATGGATTTCAGAAGAGCGGTCCTATAATAGATATCGATTAGAGAATTACAGCAAGAGGCTTTGAGATGGCCGTAATCCTCTTGACCATCAACCAATCAGAGAAACATATTTCAGAAATATATTCGTAAGGTGCGCTTCAGACTCCGTATTGTACGTGCAATATTGTATGTACAATATTTTTCGTGACGTCAGAAAGTATTGCACGTACAATAAAAAGTATGTACCGGGAAAATATATATTTTGCCACAATCATTGGTTGCTTAATTGATACAGGTTGCCAAATTTCTAAGAGTGGTAAATTTAGTGCAGTGTTCGTGCACGGAATGATGAACATCTTTTTATGTCTTCTTGTATTCAACTGTACTTGAATTATTACATAATCAATGGGCACCTTTAAAGTTAATAATATTAATACTGATATTAATATAAAAAATATTAAAATTGCAATGATAATATAAATGGCACATTCAGTTCTTATTCATTTATTTATCTATTTATAGATTTATTTATTTAGGCCTATTTGTTTATTTATTTATTTATTGATTGATTGATTGATTGATTACTGATTGATTAATTGATTTAGAGATTCATTTATATTTAGTCATATATTGATTTAGTCAGTTTCTTAAGTATTATTTGTAGGCCTATGTATTTATTCTGGTTTTGATTTTATTGATATTGATATTTTTATTATTTTTTTGGCATAGCATTTGCTACATTATAACACATTGTGTTATGAATTTGCAACACCTTTTTACATGTTGATATCGGTGAGGCATGTTATGATGGTGTATGTTATAGGCCTACCTATGATCATCACAATACATCCATAAACGTGTTAATGCAGTAACCGTAGCTTTATAGGGCACAGGAGCCCCCCCAATTGATCTGAATTTTAGAAAATGCATAGGAAAACTGCCCAAAACGGCTTGTGTCCCTCCCCCCTCATCAGACCCGGATGCAACGCCTTCTATACTTTTTCATTAATTATAGGCCTATTAATAGTAATGCGTTGAGATCTTAAAAAGTAATATCCGCCTTTATTTCTTTCTTTTTGAAATGATATACTCGTTACAAAAACAAATCAGCATGGAAAACATTTTTTTTTTCGTCAGAGGCAGATATTTGGTCTAATCAGTGTAAGCTACAAAATAGACGATCTTTTAAAATCATTTTTAAATGGCTTTTTTTTTTCAACCTTATTGTTTGTATTTGTAATGTTCACACAATCTGACAATGTCCCAACTTATACATAATGTGAATCGAGCCATTTAACATGTGCTTGTAGGACAACGATTTTGAATTAAACATGTTAATTGTGATATCTTAATTCCCCTAGAACACCACAGTTAAGCGTCCGAAATTGTAAGTGGGTTTTCTTTTATTTTACCTCATTATTTCGTTAAAAGTACTCGAAAACCCTCCTAAGAGTTGTTACTAATAAATATTTCATAATTTTGGGCAAAGAATAGCCAAATAGTTGACCGAAATCGTATATTTGTACCAATATTTGACTGAAATCGTATATTAGCATTACCGTCCCAAATTGCTGCTAAATGTGAAACGAGATTACTTGAAATATATATTTCAGAGTTGAAAGAGTTTCAGCTATACGAACATATTTCTGAATATGTCTCTCTGATTGGTTGATTGTCAAGAGGATTACGGCATCCTCAAAGCCTCCTGCTGTAATTCTCTATTCGATATCTATTATAGGACCGATCTTTTGAAATCCATACAAGCGTGTCAAATGAAATAGTCTCGAATCATAATTTGTGCACGATACAACGTTGATACGCCTACCGTACGTCAGATTTCGGAATTTTATTGAAAATAGGCATACATTACATTGAACAGGTTGAATGCTGGCAAAAGTAGACAAAATAACTATGGGTCGAATTTACATTAATCAGTGTCCTGGGCCTGGGTAACATTTAGGACTCCTTCGCATTCTAAAACAATACTTCACCAAATGTCCTTGCTTTCATTTTCTCATTTAATTTGTTTTAATTTTAATTAATTTCTTTATCCACTGGCTCTGTGGTAAATCCGGCGGTATATATTTCTCGTCCGTTATCCGTGTTAATCTATTTATTTATTAAAATCCTGTAATCACATGTATAGGCCTAGTGTATTTGATAACAAAGTTGTTTTTATTTTTGATTGGAATTTGGGGTTCCATAGATTTACAAGTGGTCTGTTTTTACACGATTTCATATATAAAATATGTTTGGGCATGGCGAAATTAGTATATGATTAAAAATAGACATACTCTTAGGCCCCCTTTTTTAATGTTTGTACATTATTAATATTAATATTAATGTACAAAATGCAAACGAATGTATATATATTTGATTGTTTTGTAAACATTAAATTTGATGTTTACTCATAATTATGTCTGGAAAGTCAGGGATAAAACTAAGGAGTATCGGTATTTAGTTTCCTGGGAAAGTGGATCAGATGAGCAGTGAGTAAAAACATTCCCTCTAAATGTTTATTTTATTTTTATTTGTTAATGAATTTATTAGGCCTACTGGTAAAGTGCAGACAAAAACCCAAACGCACTCTAGGATTTTTCATCAGCAGCAGTAGAAATTTCTCTTGCATAGATTTTCGGGTGACCTCGCTTGGATTTAGCAAACAATGAACCGTCAGGGTTATAGCGCGTTATTTAATCTGATTCAACTCGTCGTGGCACGTATATTTATTGGACGTGCAATACTTTTTGACGTCACGAAAAATATTGTACATACAATATTGCACGTACAATAAGGAGTCTGAAGCGCACCTAAGGCTGAAACTCTTTCAACTCTGAAATATATATTTCAAGTAATCTCGTTTCACACTTTGGCTTGCAATAAAGCCACGAAGGGGCGGTAATGTTCATATACGATTTCAGTCAAATATTGGTGCAAATATACGATTTCGGTCAACTATTTGGCTATCCTTTGCCCAAAATTATAAAATGTTTATTAGTAACAACAACTCTTAGGAGGGTTTTCGAGTAATTTTAGCGAAATAATGAGGTTAAATAAAAGAAAACCCACTTACAATTTTGGACGCTTAACTGTGGTGTTCTAGGGGAATTAAAATATCACAATTAACATGTTTAATTCAAAATCGTTGTCCTACAAGCACATGTTCAGATTGTGTGAACATTACAAATACAAACAATAAGGTTGAAAAATAAATAGCCATTTAAAATGATTTTAAAAGATCGTCTATTTTGTAGCTTTATGACACTGAATAGGCCAAATATCTGCCTCTGACGAAAAAAAATGTTTTCCATGATGATTTGTTTTGTAACAAGTACCGTATGTCATTTCAAAAAGAAAGAAAAAAAGGCGGATATTACTTTTTAAAAACTCAACGCATTACTATTAATACGCCTATGATTAATGAATGAAAAAGTATAGAAGGCGTTGCATCCGGTTCTGATGAGGGGGGAGGGACACACGCCGTTTACGGCAGTTTTCCTATGGGATTTTCTAATATTTCAGATCAATGGGGGGGGGGGGGCTTCCGTGCCCCTAACGCTACGGTTACTGCATTAACACGTTTATGGATGTATTATGATGATCATAAGTAGGCCTATCATAACATGCCTCAACGATATCAATATGTAAAAAGGTGTTGCAAATTCATAACACAGCGTGTTATAATGTAACGAATGCTATGCCAAAACTTTAAAAATTAACAAAAATATCAGTATCAATAAAATCAAAACCAGAATAAATACAAAGGCCTACAAATAATACTTTTAAACTTTCTAAATCAATATATGACTAAATATCAGTATAAATGAATCTCTAAATCAATTAATCAATCAGTTATCAATCAATCAATCAATCAATCAATAAATAAATAAATAAATAAATAAATAAATAAATAAATAAATAAATAAATAAATAAATAAATAAATAAATAAATAAATAAATAAATAAATAGGCCTAAATAGATAAATCTATAAAGAAATAAATAAGATCTGAATGTGCCATTTATATTATTATTACAATTTTAATATTATTAATATTAGTATTAATACGACGTATTATTAACTTTAAAAAGGTGCCCATTGATTATATAATAATTCAAGTACCCTACAGTTGAATCATGGTAGGTATTATGATACCTACCATGGTTGAATATAAGAAGACATTAAAAGATGTTCATCATTCCGTGCACTCACTAAATTTAGAACTCTTAGAAATTTGGCAACTCCGTATCAATTAAGCAACCTATGATTGTAGCAAAATATATATTTTCCCGGTACATACTATTTATTGCACGTGTAATACTTTTTGACGTCACGAAAAGTATTGTACATACAATATTGTACGTACAATACGGAGTCTGAAGCGCGCTTAACGGTCTCACACATATTTTGTTTGAGGATAGCTTGATCAACCTCCTCTTTATTACATCTTCTCTGCATAAACGCAATAGCATTATGGACACTGTCTGATTTATGGTAAAAAGTATAAATTTACTAGCCAAATTGAGGTATTGTAACATTATACCAAAATATCTCGAGAATAAAAATATGTAATCTGGTGCGGATTTGCAATTTGGTAGACCGATATATATTGAACATTCTGACAATCCAACAATGTATACTTAGTCGACCAAAATTTTGGCGCAGAATTGTTATCGACAATCTATACTCAATTTACCTCGGGTGACCTTGCCCTGACCTTTTTCGCGCTTAGGCCAAAAAAAAAGTTGTTTGTTTGTCCTCCACCGCCCGCTCCTCAGTTTAAGGCCTGACCATTTTTTTTTCAATTTTTTTTTTAATAAATATTTTTTTTTCAGATTTGGAGTATCTCTGGACCTAGCTAGAGCTAAATGCTAGGATATATCAAGGTTGAAAATAAAAAGCCCTCCAAAAAACATTTTGTGTCTTCAATATGCAAAGTTATAATTTGTGTTCATGTCATATTCTATTATTATTAATGACTTTAAAACTAGTGATGTGGTCGACATAATGTCGACGTCGGCAGCACGTATGCCGACATGTCGACATCAAAAAATCATGTCGACAAAAATTTTTTTTTTTTTTTTTTTAGTTTTCAAAAACTATTTTTGGCCAGAAAAGCAAGTTATAGGCCCAAACTGACTTGTTATTCAGGTTGGAAACCAGAAAATACTGCTACTAAAAAAAAAAATGCCAATTTTTTTACAAAGTTGGATGAACTTGTACATTTTGATTACCTTTGCTTCTATTGAACAGTCAGGGACACATTGAATTAGTATGCATTGCTAGCTGTTCAATAGAAACAAAAGTAATTAAAATGTACAACTTTTTCCAACTTTGTAAAAAAAAATTGGCATTTTTTTTTTTTGAGTAGCAGTATTTCTCTGGTTTCCAACCTTGAATAACAAGTCAGTTTGGGCCTATAACTTGATTTTCTGGCCAAAAATATTTTTTGAAAATTAAATTTTTTTTTTTTTTTTTGAATTTTTTTTATGTCGACACACTGTCGACGTCGGTATACGAATTATATCGACATGTCGACAATAAAAAACGGTGCCGACCACATCACTATTTAAAACACATTGGATTTATATCCATTTTGAAATCATTAAAAGACAAACTATAACTTTGCATATTAAAGAAACAAAATGTTGTTGTTTTTTAAAGTCACCATGAATGATTGTAGCTTTTAGCTCTAGCTTCTTGGTCCATGAATACACCAAATTAAAAAAAAAATTTAAAAAAAATCCGCCCACCCGCACCTCCTCTTTCAAAGCTGTGGAGGACAAACAAACAATTATTAAAAAAGTAGAGTTTAATATCAAATATTATAGGTCCTAAAAATTTATTTGTGAACGGATTTATAACTTCGATGAAGTAGTCAATCTTTGTATATTATGTCATTGAAGCCTGGAACCAGCAGTGATCACAATGATATCAAACCTGAGGTTTTTAAAGCAGTCAGCACCTTAATAGCCCATTCAGTGATTTGCTCATCCGGATGATCGTAAAAATCATCAAAATTCAGAATTTGGTACCTTTGTCGTTGTCATAAATATGAAAACATAGCCTGCGAGTGGTTCAGCCGAAAGCCGTGTATTTAAGACAAAATAAGACATTTTACACGAATCTGAAATTTAGATACTGACAGTATCTAAAGTAGTTACATGCATTCGAATGGGGCTTCAACTTCGTTAATACTGCTGTTGTCTGTGTTTTGCCAAAATTTTCATTTCAAAAATACTAAATGACAATTTGAATGACTTATCCTTCACTTTTAAACAATTTATAAACAATTTTTTTTTTACACCTTCGCTGGGATCACTGAATGGGTCTTTAATCGCATCACCACTTGTTTACATTTTTAATTGATCTCAGTCTTCTGGTTTTGTTCCCCACCAACTCAAGATCGCCAAAGTTGTTCCCATTTTTAAAGACGATGATCGCCATGATTCTTCCAATTACAGACCAGTTTCACTTAAGCGGCTAATCTACAAGAGGTTGTTCAATTTTATTTCCCGATTTAATCTACTTCATGGCCGCTAATTTGGTTTTCGTTCGAACCATTCCACATTTATGGCCATCATGGAAGTCTATGATTAAACTGTTACCGATCTCGATGACAAAAATCACGCCCCTATTATCTTCCTCCTGGACCTCTCGAAGGCATTCGACACGATTAATATGATATTCTATTCTCGAAACTCGCATTACGGTCTTCGTGGGAGTGCCTTCGATTGGTTCAGGAGTTACCTTACTGTTAGGTCCCAGTTCGTTAGCTTTAATAATCACAAATAAATTTATTTGAATACAAGTTGTGGAGTTCCACAGGGCTCGATCTTAGAACTCAATTCATTTTTACTTAAATGACATTGTAAAATATTCTCATTTGTCATCTATGCTGATGACACCAATTTATTGGCTTCACATAAAAATCTCCATCACCTCATACATTCAGCTAATATCGAACTTACAAAAAATTCCACATGGTTCAAGGTAAACAAACTGTCCCTTCAAAATATATCAAACTAACACAACACACGCTTAACGTATCCCGACACTATTTTGATCAATATTGAAAACAACCCTATTTCAAGGGTCTCTCACACACAATTTCTCGGGATAATTCTTGATGATTCTCTAACATGAAATAAACATAACACTTATATTACAAATATTGTTTTGAAGTATTCAGGTATCCTCTATCGTCTTAAACACATACTTTCTGGCTCAACGTTATTGTTCTATTTCTTCTAGTTTGGTTTTACCACACATTCAATAATTGTAATATTATTTGAGCTGACAATAATAATTGCAACTTACTCCTTGCAAGTTGTTTAGGCCTTTCATAAATTTCTTTAAGGGTGGACAAACCTGTACGAGCTTCGTGCACTTTTTTGGTCAACCCTCAATTTCAATAGCGTTTTGATTTGTATGACTTTTGGTAAATAAAACTGAAACTGTTTAGGGATTTTGCGATAATTAATGGAGGGCGCATCTCCAATTAAAAGGGACTATCGGGGTTATATGGCATTCAGATTTCATCAAACAATAAAACAAAGACTAGAAATTACCCAAAACAAGATCAGAAATGTTCTTTATTTGTCCCCTAGGTTACATATTAGTGCTAGTAAATTCCAGAAGGTTTACTGGCGCCCTACTCTGCATAGGGTTTGTCAGACTATGAATAATCGTATAATTTGCATTCTGAATGGTCCTACATGTACTTATTTTCTAGATCGTATAACGAGGTCTCGTAACCAGTGTGCTTCGGTTATATTTATAAATGCGCTCAGTTTATGCGCCAGTACATATGAGCAACATTATGATTATGATAAAACGATTCAATCTTAAATACTTTTATGATAAAGCAAAATGAACCCATGAACAACATTCTTCTACCTCGTAGAGCCCAGGCGGCGGATGACATGATCGAGCCGGCAACCCGTGAAACCGCCCGGACGTATGGCATTTTCCATATACTCGGTTAGTTTTGTGGGGTTCATTATCGAACCCCAACGGTTTTAGCTTGTATTTATATTATTTATCAACATAGGCCTATTTGTTTGTGATATTTCAAGCGTTTTAAAATTTCAAAATAATCCCATTCAATTACACGGTTGACGATGAAAATTTACTGAATTTAGGGACTGCACGTCATACACCACCTGGTAGAGCCAAAGCTAGGAGTGACACTGACAATTCCTTGTTAACGTGTGTCTTTATTTTTAGAGAATAATTTCATTAACATTCCTTAGTTTTATAATAATCTCATCTTTGAGATTTTACTAAGATTTTTTTAGATAGTGCAAATAGCACAAGTCAAGTCTTGGCCAGTCACATATTCAGAGGGTAAACCTTGAGAACTAACAACTTCAACGTGAAAAAGGAGCGAAATTTCATCTTTTCTGCTGTATCAGGTATGGTTTCAGGATCTTCATCCAGGCAGACATACTCCGTTCTTGGGTGATTCCATCTTGCTGCGGCTAAATACCCAGAATATTCTCTGGTCCATCCAGTAGGGCAGTAAGTAGTCGCTGGTATCATGATTGATTGTGTCCGACCAGCTTGACTTTGACATAAAGCGCACGGGGCGTCATGAAAATGATAATTGTTGAGGGGTCCTGCTCCTTTGCTGCGATATTCTGCGCCATAGATCCTTGAGCGAGTGTCCTGTTCTTCTGCCACCGACTGGTTAAAGTCAGGATTGCGTGTAAGGCATAGGTAGTTAGAACCTCCGCCAACATGCTCAATGACTTCTAGTTCAACCTCTCCTCCTTTTCCACCAGCTGCTACACCTGCAACAAAGAATGTTTTAAGGTTTACTGATGAAGTACAATAAAACCATATAATTTCATATCAAATAGCGCAGCATGCCGGTGATATAATAGGGCCGATTTATACTCCATCTGAAGTCGAATATTTGATCTGTAAGTATTCTTATGCAATCTGTTTCAATTCATTTTTATCGTCTAACGAATGTTTGTTGACCAAAGTCAATTATATTTGGACGTTGGCTATCTGGTCAGCAAACATCCGTTAACCTTAAGGCCAGTTGCAGAGGGTCACCTACGACTACTGGTTGCGCCCATGACTAAAAAAGTATGCATGTACGGAACGCACAGCCCCAGCAAACACAAAAATGTTCTTAAAACGTTTATATTAAAAGTTTTAATAACATTTAAATGTCGGGTTATATAAAAACCATGAATACGTTTTGTCTATTGAAGATATTCATCAGGACTGTTCATGATAAACTGGTTTTTGTAGTTTCTTATAACAAGTCCAAAGATGTCCACTTACATACAGACGTTTCGTCGTTGCCAAAACTTTTCAGCGTCAAGGCGCGGCGCATAGACTCGCCAGGCCGCGGTAAAGGATTCTCAAGTAGCCCAATTTTTTAAGCTTCCAAAAAAGCGCCCAATACCGGATATTTGGGTGGATTTACCCGAATTTAGAACGCAAAACACCCAATTGGGCGGAAAAGCACTTGACTTTAAAACTTCTGGTACTTACTGGGAAGTTACTGACCGATCAATAAATGGTCACAAAACCCATTGTAATTGCAATTTGGAGCTTCAAAGACTCAAAGCCTTTATAAATCGGCTAAATTGAAAGGAAATTACATCAAATTACTGCCGCGGCTTGAGATTGGCAAAAGTAGCCCAATTTTAGGCAAGTAGCGGCCCGCGGTAGCGGCATGCTTTTTTGAGTAGCGGCAAGTGATCGCCAAGTAGCCCAATTGTGCGCCTAAGGCGCGGCGTTGGCATCACTGCGTTTCGAGAACTAAACAGTTCTCTTTATCGATGCTATTGTTGCAACGACGATCTGTTTGCAGCTGATGATTTCTGCTACTTGGCAACGGAGTTGCCAGTTGTTTTTTCCACTTATCAAATCGTCAAAGACGTGTCTCAAGTTGTCACGTCTCAACTTGAGTCACGTCTCTGACGATTTGATAAGTGAAAAATAAAGCGGCAGAAATCATCTGCTGCAAACTAGTTCGATAGCCATGATAGCGGCAAGGTGTGGCATGGGTTCAACACCCTCCTCTGCCAAACCAGATTTCTTTTTTGAAAAAATCATTTTAGGGAAATGGGCTAGGCGAATTTATATGCGTATGGTTCTTGTACGGAATGATATGATCTCTGAACCAAATTTGCGGGAGCGCCTTTTTCTGTGTGCGTAGCCATTTAAAAACTAAGGGGCTCTCATTTTCTTCAGAAGGGGATGGGTCATGAATATACTGGGAGGGTCATTGAATTTTGAGACCAAAAATAGGGGGGGGGGGTATAATTTTTAACACCCAAAATAGGGGGTATAGAATTATTAAGGGTTGGCGACGCAAAATTTTCGCAAGCTGCACGCGCATTCTTTAACTTAACAATCAAAATATGCGCACAATCTTAAATTATATAATGCAAAATTTTTTTGCGCCTTCTTTCCACTTGCAATAAAAACTTTAGCACGCTCCGCACATTTCTTCACTCTTAAGTTATTTCAATTTGTCTAGAGTCTGTGTAAGCAGAAGGGGGGTCATAAAAAATGTCGACCCATAATGGGGGAGGGGGCGGAAACGCTTTAAACAAAATGTTTTCAACAAATGTTTTGAATGTAATGAAACGTTTTATACCCTTTATATGTCCTTTATTATATAATCCAACATTTAAACGTTTTCTGGTAACCTTTTCTAACCTTTTGCGAATGATGTCGAAAATTATTGAATTATACATAAACACTTTTGTTTTTAGGTGGTCGCCTTTTTTTTCCGCCGGAAAAATATTTTCGTCGGTCTTAACCAGTTGTGCCCCCCCCCCCCCGTTCCGAAATGCCCCGAAATGTTGGCTACATTACGCCACTTAATAATGCCGTATCAGAACAGAGACTTACCTATGTAAACAAGATCTGCTGTGTCCGGACATTCATTGCGCCCCCAGCGAACGTAGGTCACCCCTGCCGGTTTGCGTTGGTCTTCTTCTGAAGTCTGCAATAATTTAAGGGAAAAAAACATTTTTGAATAAATATTTCAATGTTCTGAGTTGTTTTTATGGGTTTTTTTTGTTTGTTTTGCTTTGTTTTTGTTTTTGTTTTTTGTTTTGCTTGTTCGATTTCAGCACACAACAGGCAACGGGAAGGGGTGAAATTAAGAAAAAAAATCAAAAAAAATCACACCCGATTTTTTAAGTGTTCCTGATAACGAGAGTTTGCCATTAAAATCTATGGTATTTATTAAAACTATTTCATATCCTCAATTTTACAATAAAATGCTGTAAATATACTGTAAGTCGTTTTAAAATTTACCCGTATCTCCAGTATTTAAAAATACGGGGGATTCGCGTAAATTTTACGGTAAAATGACCTGCAATTGGGTTGCCAACATTCCCGGGCCAACATTTTAGCATAAAACATAGCATACATTGATTTTACGGTATAAAAAAATCCTATAGAAGGTGGTCCGCGGCAAATAAGCAAACAAACACACACCAACCAACCAAAATTAATTCTGTTCACTCACATTTTTTGTATCGTTTACTAATCTGCCTTCAAGTTTCTCAAAACGAACTTCAGTTTCAGCTTTCGTTTGGTTTATGTGTACGCCTATGACAACAGCAAGTATGACGAGCATCAGGGCTTGTAAGAAGACAAAGATCCACAGTTTTTGCACCGTACAAAATCCAGACGTTGCCCCCATGTCTACGGAGTAAGTTTTACGTTGATCGTTATCCGTATCATCACCATCACCAGAAAACACAAGATACTTCACATCTGATGTACCTCTGGTTTCTGATTCATTTTGGAATTGTGTTGTCATGTTGGTAGATGTATGTCGTAAGAAACCTTTACAGATGTGTCTAGCTGCATGTGATATTGGCATCAGATAAAGCACGAGGGCTGGAGTGCGGACCGGATATTTGTTCGCACTAGCTCGAGATAAACTATCTAAAAATACAGGTTTTCATTCACTATCTTACACTATCTGTATTTCACTATACTCTCTTTCCTACATCTAACATAGTCTAATCAATAATTGTCCATGATTACACAATTCCTCAAACATGTCAAGTGCAGTGATCGACCACAATCGTGACTTCCTTTGTCCGTGTTCAGAGGTCCATGCTAACAAGATCATTGTTATTCACTTCACTTCTCCTACGTTAAAAATAAATAAAAATTCCATTTAAAAGGGAAAGCCAGCTTTACTGTAGAAGAGGTCTTGTGATGGGTGAAAGGTATTTTTAGCCTAGGATCACGCTTGCAACATCATATTTCATGACAGCGCACCCAACCATTAATGATGAGAACATACACACTGAAACAGAAAAAACATTAACTCCTTCCTATATTAACTTCCTGTCAACTCTTTACTCCAAATTGTTCTGTCTTTTGCCTTTTCTGCTTCTTACCATGCTTATAAATATTAATATTAAGAAACACACTGCAGTTTTTAGTTAATACACGCACATTTTATTTTAAAATAATTTTATATTAATTCTCAATGTATAGTTTACTATAGTAGATAGTGGCAAGCACATTATAAATGAACTAGAGCGGTTCTCGGCTTTCGCGGTTCTCGGCATTCGCGGTTCTCGGTAGTGTGGGTTGGTCCGTATGTGACGTTTCTGTTCAGAACCTTGTGTGACCCTTCCCCCAGAAAAAATCATCCGCCACCACTGCTTATAACAAGGGTCTTGTAAATGCAACTGGTGAGACAGAGCCTCGAATGACGTTTGTGTTTTCAGTCTGATTTCAGTTCCCTAACAGGTACAAAGTTTACGCATTATCATTAGGCCTACCAAGTATTGTATGTCCTATAATCTCTTATGTATGACATGGATCTTTACCATGATTGTGCAAGCCAAAAAATATCATTTCAATACCCCAAACATGCGTTAAAAAAGACCATGTTTTACACATGCAACCTCAAGTTTAGACATATAATTTAATTTTCCCTAAACCCTCATGCACGGGAAAAATCATGCCGCCACCATTGGTTATGACAAGGGCCTTTTAGGGTGCACACCAGTAAATAACCCCCACTGACTTTCTGTACAGACAGGGGTCGGGAAAACAACTCAGTTCTTCAAAACTTCCCCTTTCTGCAAGCAGAAGGTCAGATGACGACATCCATTGTAAAAATTAATATATGGATTTCAGGATTTTTTTCCAGAAATATTGTAAAAAGTTCAACCTATAACCCATACAGCTAACGCCACCTCACAAACAGCTTGGTGTTTCTGAAATGTAACACATTTTGAAAGTCGTCATAAAAAGTCGGATCCTGCTAAATTTACACAGACAATCTAATTTACAGGCCTAAATGATGATTAAATATGAATCAGGGCCTAATAGTTGCCTTTTAAGCCTTTTCTAATGTATTACATTAAGTCATATTGCACATTTCCTCGTTTCAAATACTGTTTTTTTCCCTTCCAGGGTGTAGCTAGACTTCTCCGTACTCCACTTGCCAATTGTGCTTCTGGCTATTGCATTTAAGTAGGTATATCACCCCCAAAATAAGCGCAGCAGAAACATGTTATTTGACGCTTTTAATTGAATCATCGTTATGAATGCTTCAAAAAACAAAAAACAGAATTAAAATCGGATAATGCAAAGTGATGTAACGTCAACTTGAAGATACCCGGAAATCGGGTGAAAACCTGCCACAAATTGCTATAAATGGCAAAATGGTAATTTTTGGGATTTGTAATGCTTATTCGGACACTTACTTGAAAAGGTAGCATTGATTTAAGTATCACAGATTAATTGCATATCTTTCCGGACTTCGTTAAAGAAAACAAGATTAAAAATCTCTCCTCGAATAAATGTAATAAATCCACCAAATATACAATTTTAGCCATTTTGACCAATCTGCAGACAAATAAAAGCTAAAGTCCAGCTAATTAATATGCAAAAATAATGCCAACAGAGAACCGTACATGATATGAGGATGCGGTTTTTTTTGCACACATAAGTACCCAAAGTTCTTTCATTTGGTAACAAAAAATACACAACAAGTCATTAATTATGCAAATTAGCTAATTACATCTAATTATATATTTATGCCATTCTTATGTTAATTAGGCATATGTAATTTTACTTTTTCAATGTTTTATTTATGTTTTATTCATACAGCATGATTTTGTCAAATATGAACCTGCTGTGATGTTGAATAAAGAAACTGCAGTTAATTGCCTAAGTGCACCGAGTTTTCAATTGGTATAGGGAAGTGTTTCACTCATTGTCCAAGGAAAAAAATACATGATAACAAACACTGGTATTTCAGACCGGTGGTACTAGGTCCTCTATTTCGAGAGACCTATATTTATTGATTTATGGACGATCTAAAAAAATTCATAAAACAGGTCTTAACTCTTAAACTAGACAGTGTTTAATTTCGGCGGAGTTGATAGTGATTTAGGAAATGTTTCACCTACCATATATTAAAAAGACAAATTATTGTGATCAATGAAACATAACGAGGAAATCGTTTTTTGACATGTATGTTTTCACAAATTGGCCAACTTTGATCCGCGCGCTTTTTGATTCACTGTTATGTATGCGTGCACAGTATGACAGAATTATTGTGCAGCCACTGTGACATACCTAATTTAAGCTTAAAACTCTGATTATTATTTGTGCACAATTGATAGATTTTCACATCTAATCTTTTCAGTCACCGTACGCCCTCTGTTTGTTAGCTTCCCAAGTGGACTACTGACTTTGGATTGCGGATAACTTTTTAACACGGGATTCTATGGAGAGTTAGGCCAATTTCTGGCCTAACTAAAATTGGTCATGATGTAATGCATCTTTAAATGAATCTGGCTTGTGATTGGTCCCCAGATATCGTTATTGATTGAACAAATTCATCAGGATCGGTAGAGTAAACTAGTAAACCAGAGTTCGTAGTATCTGATCCAAGAAAATGCACTTACTGTGTACGTTTCAACAACCACTGTTGTCTTTGTCAACACTTGATGAGGAGTGACTGCAATCTACTGACAACCAACGCTAGAGGGATATGTAAAATCAGGCGGTTTTTGGCGATTTTAGCCATTAAGCCTCCCCACCGCATAAATCTGAAAGCCCCTCTGAGCCCCCCCTCCTGGAGACGCTATTGCAAAATCAATGGAGAGAAACTATACTACCTTGTTTCTTAATAAAATGTAACGGGGTACATCAGGCAACTATGAGAGCCAAAAAGGCCTCAAATTGAGCAAAGAAAGACATTAATTTTCACGTGCATTTCAACCAAGACGCTTCATTAGTGGTGTTCGCCCTTAATGTCATATTATCATGACCGTTTTATTTTGTTTTATGTTAAGGGCTGGGGTATGAACGTTTGGACAGTATTTATTGCGGGACATTAGAGCACATCAGACATATCGAATTGCATTCTGAATACTAAGAATGTCCTGATATCAAATCATTTTGATTTTTTGAAATTCGCAATGTAATACACATTTTATGACAAATCATTAAAAATTGATATTTTTGATATATAACAGTCCTCGAAGTAAATTTTATAAATTTAATGATACATTCTTTAAGTATATGTAGCTGGGAGGAAAGGCCGACGATCAATTGAAAATTTTGACCTTTCGTATTGAAGATATGGATTTCCCCCAAAAAAAATAGGTCTTTTTGGGAAATAAAATCCATATCTTCAATATGAAAGGTCAAAATTTTCAATTGATCGTCGGCTTTTCCTCCCAGCTACATACACTTTAAGAATATGTCATTAGATTTATAAAATTTACTTCGAGGACTGTTATATATCAAAATTTGAAAAATATCAAATTTTAATAATTTGTCATAAAATTTGCATTAAACCTATATCGTGAATTTCAAAAATGAAAATTATTTGATATGAGAAAGACATTCTTCGTATTCAGAATGCAATTCGATATGTCTGATGTGCTCTCATTTCCCACAAAAAATACTGTCGAAACGCTCAAAACGCTCATTCCAGATCCCTTAAGTATATGTCATATTACATGTTTCACATTTGTACGATTTTAAATAATTCTTTATCATGTTTATAGGACATGCTCTGTTATATTTTTATATCCTCTTTTCATTCTTGAAAAGATAGATCATGCTTTTATTTCACCCATTGGGTATTTCTTTATTAATTTGTGTTTATATGGCGATTTCAAGTGGGATAATAACTCCTGGATGACGTAAGCATAATGTTGATAGATTTAAATATCATTATAAATAGGCACTTAATAATAATGATATTGAAATAAATTGATAAATAGATAAATTAATAGATAAATAAATAAAAGATATATAAGCCTAGATAAATAATAAATAAATGATAAACTAGGAGTAAATTGCAAACATTAAATATCTTAGAGCAAATGAGCATTTAATAAGTTTTTGCGACAAATATTTTGCCCCTTCTTGTACGTTTTATCATTATTTTATCTTTTACTAATTTTTTTTGGGACATGCTCGCTTATTTATTTTTTATGTGTTCCTCTTATCATTTGTGAAGTATTTCTTTATTTTTGTTTTAGTACACGTGATCACTGAGTATGTTTAACTGTGGAAATATCGGTAGATAAGGTGTTTTTTATTTCACCCTTGAGTATTATTTATAAGTGTATCAACATACATTTCACATGTCATGATTTTTCATTGTTTTATTTTAAAGCAATTCTTTATTGGGGTGCATGCTCTCATATATTAGGTGGTTTTTTTTTCATGTTCCTCTTGTCATTCTTGATAGATGGCTGTTTATTTATGTCGCGTGTTAAGTATTTTTTTAATTTTTGGTCGAAGTGTATAATTATCATCACATGCTGTACGCTGTTTATTTATTTCGCCCTCATTTTCTTTACTTTTGTTTTTAGATCTTTAGTTCTTTATTTTTGTTTCTGTGAATATCATGCGAAAAGTAGGCCTTCTGCACATTATGATTTTTCCTTGCTTTATTTAACTCTTTACTGGGGTGCATGCTCTCTGCTGGTTTTTTTCATGTTCCTCTTATCATTATTGACAAGATAGCACCTGCTGTACGCTGTTTATTTATTTCCCCCTAAATTATTTCTTTACTTTTGTTTTTAGATTTTGAAGTTGATATCATGATATCACACGCTATGTTTTATACCAACCGCATTGTCTGTTTAAAGACAGTTCTTGTTTTAAATCCTGAATACAATGTCAACATTCAGTTCGTTCACCTCACAATGCGGTGCGATGTTATATAACTGTATATATTGCAGGGTTGCCAAACCCGCGATGTAATAGGCCTAGGTCAATAGGATGAGTTTTGAAGATTTTCCTCGCGACAATTTCCTGTCCTATAGACACCAATTGATGGTTAAGAAAAATATTGCATGACTTCTCAACATTGGCTTACGCGACTTCTGGTAGTTTTCTATCTCATAGAAACCAACGGTTGATAAAAAAAATATTTCAATGATTTGACCCGCGGTTTGCCCTCATTTGTTTGGCAACCGTGGTCTGTGTTAAGTGAATATATTTCGGTAAGAAAATAATTATCATAGACCATGTAGACAGAACGGACAATAGTCATAGGCGCTCTCCTCCATTTTGAGAAATATACTTTTACACACACACTACATTTATAATTAAAATGATCAGCCTTAAAGTTTTACCTTTTAGTGGGTTAAGCCAAATCTAAGTGGATGAAATATAAATCAACACTTCTGGCACTGATTGGTTTCCGTAGTTGTTATATGGAATACGAGCTGTCTGTAGCTACAAAATTGTCTGCAAATCGGCTTTTGCCGGGCCTCTCTTTTCGGCGTTTTTCTCATTAAATTAGGGTCCCGTTCAAATAAAAAATAAACTGGTGTCTAGATGTAATCACAGTTAACACACCAGGAAAATTATAGAATATAGGCCTACAACAACCTAGTTACACCTGTAGACTGCGAACAAACATGCACCTGGCCAGACCTGGCCGTAAAACAAAGTGTTCTCCCTACGGATACCCTTAAGGGTCACACAATTAATCAATAAGACTGATTTACTCACTACAATCTTCACTTCAAACTGTATTTTTCTGAATGTCAATGTGTTGATTGTTAGTCCGATACTCCTACGAAGCTATGGACATGGCATCTTACCTACTCCGATCTACAATGTTCAATAGTCTGCATTATGTGTTTTCTCCCCATCATTTTGTTGAATGTAATTTATGAATCAAATAAAAAAGACAGAAAGTGGATTCACTTTAGTTATGTGTCATTTTATTTATGATTAAGAAATAAGTTATTTCATTAATAAAGTAAGACAATAATGTATTTATTTATCTATAAATGCGTGTCAAATGGGGTACATTGTTCAATAGTATAGGCCTACATGAATAAATTAGGCCAATATTATCCTAAAAACTTTATTTTGCATCGGATTTTTCCCGTTAAACATGTTAAAAAGACAAAACTGATGTTTAAGATAACAATTATTTCAGCAAAAACATTTTGAGTCATTTTTGTCCATAAAACGATACAGGATAGGCTAATTACTTTGACTTCAATACGGTCCATAATTAGATGAAGATTTTAGTTGTACAACATTAGATCTAGTTTCAACATGATCAATGTACTCACAACTAAATATAATATGCTGCTACATGTGTCTCTTTTTACATATAAAACATCTCCAAGTCACGTCTTATATGTCCTCTCATAATTTGTTGCAGGTTATGAGGAGGCCACATGTCACATGGGAAAACGCGGTAAGTCGCATACTATTTTTGCTAAATTTATCGCCATAAGCTATTTAGCAATTTTTTTGGCGATTTTCGGCGATTTTCGGCGATTTTAGCCGATTGGTCAGGCTTTGAAACAATTTTGTAAAATTTACCTCAGTTTGCTGTGGTTGATCAAAATATAGCACAATTTAACACCATTTTCAGCAATATGATGTGATTTCCAGTCATTTTGCAGATTTTAAGCTTTCTTAGGAGATTTTATGGTGATTTGTGGCTATTTTAGCCGTTTGACCAAAAATTTGAAACAATTTTCTAAAATTTACCTCAATTTGCTGTGGTTTATCAAAATTTAACGCGATTCATAGTGATCGGTCACAATTTAGCATAATTTCCGACACTAATTTCCAGTTATATTATTGTAATTCTTTGTTTTGGGCGATTTACCGCGTTTTCCCATGTGACATAGGGTCTGTGAGGTTGTGACAAGCAGCTAGCCAACGATCCACAGCAGCATGCGCCATTAGCCAAGTGTTTTTAAAATGCGTAAAAAACAATAACTTGATTTTAATGCTTATTTATTACACATGCTAAGGAAGCCTGATTACCTTTTTGAAGTCGCCGAGTGGGCGGGTTTTCAATGAAATATTTTGTGTGAAAACTGAAGCATCCTATCTGCAATGATTAACTCTGTTTAATTGTGCTAGTGTGCGATGCGCAATTCTTCTTTCTCCCGTATATTGAAATATTAAGAATAACGATTAAGCATCATTAATTTGATCTCGTGCGCTAGTGTGTAATGTTTGAATGTTTATGTGTTCCAGTGTATGATGCGTAAACCTCTTCCCTTGTTTGTATGACTATATTAGGCTGGCGAATTGATCTCGTACACTGGTATGTAAATGTGTTGTTTGTATTGTTTACCCAGACTGCTCATATTCATAAGTACCAGACTTGAGTCCTATTTTTCAGGGACAGTCTGTGTAGCTCAGTGATAGAGCGCTCGCCCGACAAGCGAGAGGTCTGCGGTTCAAGTCCCCACACAGGCAGGTATGTCCGGAGGTTTACTCTGGTATATCTGCATCTGCATATGCATGTCATGTTTCCATTTGTAAATTCATGCATGTTTAATTGTGCTAGTGTGCGATGCGTAATTCTTCTTTCTCCCGTATATTGATATAAGAATAACGATTAAGCATCATTAATTTGATCTCGTGCGCTAGTTTGTAATGTTTGAATGTTTCTGTGTTCCATGATGCGTAAGCCTCTTCTCTTGTTTGTATGTAGTATCAGATAATATACAGGGTGGGCCATTAAAAAGTTCACACTTTTTCGATGGCTTATTTCTCAGAAATGAAAACACATATTGAAATAAGTTGAACATATTTTGTAAACCTCTATGTCTGGACTGTCATTGCTGAAAAGGGCATTAACATCCATGGTCTAATAATTAAGGAAGTCTGGTATTCGGAAACTGGTTCGGTCATGCATTCAGGATCTATAATATTAAACAATTAAACAAATCTAACAGTGGGAGACCACGAACAAGAATCAGCCAAGATTATTACAAAATGGCGACCATTTAAAGCAGAGAAGTCAAAAACCACTTTGCACACACGTAAGACTATAGACAATGATCTTGCATATTAAGTTTTTAGGCTTAAGCAAGTTAAAAAAAGTTTGATGACTCTATATGCATTTACTTGAGTGTCATTGCCGGGGTCATCGGACTCATGCGTGTATGAGTTGTTTACTGTTTGAAAATCATTCACCTGTGAAATTGACACAAAAGGCTGATTGGACATGCTCATTTACATAACAAATACACTAGTTTTGGAGGGAACTTCAAATTTAAAATGCCTTGCGTGCGTTCTTGTCATTCATGTTAGAGATACCCGTGTAAGTACTTTGAGGTGATTCTTGCTGTTCAAAATGCGGCAGTTTACAAAGGAGGAACGAATTTTCATCGAGGAGGAAATTTCAAGAACCGGAAAGGTGCGCTCTGTCCTGAATGCATGACCGAACCAGTTTCCGAATACCAGACTTCCTAGTCGCCGACACATCTATAATATTAAACAAAAGTTTCACTTACATGGAACTGTTCTCAATCGGAACAAATCTAACAGTGGGAGACCACGAACAGGAAGATCAGCCAATCACATTGCCGATGTTAGAAGGGATTTGCAAGCTAACCCAAGATTGAGTACTCGACGGCCATTGTCCCCATATTCCAAGGACAACGCTCAGACGAATCATCACTCATGATATCGAATGGCACCCTTACAAGATCCTTAAGCGTCATGGACTGCAACAAGGAGATCCAAATCGGCGACTTCAGTTTTGTAACTGGTAAGTTAACAGAGCACGTCGCTTTCTTGATACCGCTGTTGTTGTTGACGAGACAAACTTTCAAATGGACGGGTCTGTCTCTTCTCAAAACGTACGGATGTATGCACCGAAAGGCAATCCTCCGAAAGACTTTGCTTTTAACGTTCCACATGACAAACGCAAAGTTAGTGTTCTCGCAGCCGTCACAGGAAACAACCGGTTGATAGGACCGATATTCGTTGACCAGAACATAAATGGAAACGTTTACCTCGACATAATCAATGATCAACTAGAGCCTCAACTGGTCCAAATATTTGGACAGCAAGCGAACGGGGCCATCCGCAGGGCGTGGTTCTTTCAAGACGGAGCGCCAGCCCACCGTCTTATCGCTGTTAGAGACAGATTGCAGGAGTTGTTTCCGCATCGTGTTGTCGGCCTTGGACATCATGTGGAGTGGCATCCGAGGAGTCCTGATCTGACACCTTTGGACTTCTGGCTTTGGGGTGATGTCAAGGCGTCTGTGTATGCCGAAGGTCCGCCAAGGAATTTGCGGGAGCTGAGGAGACGTATTACAGATGCGTTCACAAGGATCCGACGCACCAGGGTTACTTCAAGAGCAGTTCACCATATGTACGATCGTGCGATGATTTGTATTCGCGAGCAAGGAGGCCACGTTGAAGGACGATAAGAACACTTTAAAGACAGAAGCATTTTCACTGTGGCATGCATAAATACGTGACTTTATGGAACCATGATAAGCAGTAATGAAGAACAGAACTATTTTTATCAGAGTCAAATATGATTTTACTTGTATTCTTACTTTTCTAGTGCAATATTTTTAATTTCATGACAATTTGAGACAAATAACTCGTGTCCATTGAAGCACTGCTACGGTTTACATGTGTCTATATGAAGAAATAATTTCCGAAGAGAAGGAGAGACATTCCTGACACCTATTTATAAATTTATCTTGTTATATCTCTATATAAGATTTATGTTATAGTGCAATAACCATCATGAAGACTCGGGTATAAAATTATGCACATTATCTAGAATGCGACTGCAAACAAACGTTAACTGCGCAGATTATTTAAAGCTACTGTTACATATTCTGTTCAACTGGAAGGCTACATATTCTGTTTGAAAAAGAAATATTTATTTAAATATGGTTAATTTACAAGAGAACTTTCATGCGTACTGTTATTTTTCTTCCTTTGTTCCTAATCCATTGTGGTGTGAACCAGCGACCACCATATATCGCGTGATCATCCGCTCCATTTGACTTACGTGTTTGCAAAGTGGTTTTTGACCCCCTTGCTTCAAATGACCGCCATTTTGTAATTAGACCATGGATGTTAATGCCCTTTTCAGCAATAACAGTCCAGACATAGAGGTTTACAAATATGTTCAAATTATTTCAATATGTGTTTGCACTTTTGAGAAATAAGCCATCAAAAAAGTGTGAACTTTTTAATGGCCCACCCTGTAGATATTCTTCAGTACTGATCCAACTCAAACCGGCTATTAATACTAACTATGTAGGCCTATAATAGCAAGGCTGGATGAAATTCGTTAAGTACTGATGCTTTAAATATACTTGCATATACTTGGTATATGTAAGGCCTATATTTTTCTTTAATTTATTAATTAATTTGTGAATGACCATTTTGTTACACAATTGCGTTGCGGGGGAGTAGAATATATGGGCTTGTTTGCGCCCGATGGGAAATTATATTGATTTTATCAAGGAGAAGGATATCCCTTCTTACAGCATATCGACAGCTCCATATCCAGTTTCTGTCATGAGGTGTCACCAGACTTGGAACAGATAATAGCAGTGGGAAAACAGCAGAATTAATAAAGACACGATAATTTCACTTGCCGATGTTGACTGATATTGACTTGCTGCTGACGTTTTAGATCAAAAATACAAGTTCCTTGTTTTTTTAATAAACTGATGAATTTCCCGGGAAATTCTCAATAGTGTACAGTCCAAGTATAGAATATATCATGCAGGCAGCCACGCGGGGGTCCACGAATGTCTTCAATAAATTATATTAGGCCTTCATTTTCACACATTTTCTAACTAAACTTTTAAATCGTCCACTAAATGGCTTCAATTGGGCCTTCATTTTGCAAAAGTTTTCGAACTTCTCAAGGGGGAACATCATCCCCTCAGACACCCTTCCCTACCTTACGTATGGATAAACAAGTTCCCCTTGTTTTGGATACCCATACACTTTAACTTAATAATTAGGCCTCAAATAAAAGTAGCTATAATTATAATACCTAATCCTAAATCGGAATTTCGTCTTCAGAAGATAACAAACATCACTTGACTATTCATCTGCACACCCTACCATTCTGCAGGGGCGTAGCCAGCTTTCTTGGTCAGGGGGGGGGCAAAAATTTTTTTTGGGGGCACAGACGAAAAAATTTCAGTTGCATTACACAATACATAGGCTGTATGTCTTCGAGCTTCCCGAAAAGGGCCTTTTTGGGATGATGTGCGCGCGTAGCGCAAAAAAAATGGTATTTTACACTATTTTCGCCCATTATCCGGCTTAAAAAGGGCTTTATTGTTACTATGTGCGGGCGTAGCGCGGAAAATTTTTGTATTTTACACTATTTTGGCCCTGAATTTTGCTAGAAAAGGGGCTCCTTGCCTTTGCCCTCCTGATTTTCTCTTTCATTTTTTGTCAGAGGGGCACTTTTTCTTTCATCTTTTTGTCAGGGGGCACTCTGCCCCCCTGCCCCCCCCCCCTGCTGGCTACGCTACTGTTCCTATGTGATTCATGAATAGGCATTTTCTGGAAACTAGAAAATGCTCTGAGCATGTTTCAAATAGGTAAATAGAGTAGGGCAAAGTACACTGATTGTTTGAAACAAATCGGACAGCCATTGCTTAGCCACACTTCTACAACGTATTATCGTATAAACCTTTTTCTTAATTGACCACTTCGTTGCCGTTGGCGGCGTTTGGCTCTGCTAACTCCAATTATGCCAGACGACGGTGGACTACATTATTCAATGTGGCAACAGCCAAAAGCGTAAACAAAACAGACACTATAACGGCAACACTGCCTGCACGATGGACGCAATTATTTTTTCCCGGAGCCAAGATCCGTTTTTAGCTCTATTGGCCGGGTGGCCCCATTACAGAAAAAAAATACACAAAATATATTTCCCAGTGCAATATATACATTTTCACATGAAAATAAATAATTTTAAATTCAAAGAAAAAAGAAGAAGAAAATTTTTTAATCATCGCCGAGACCCTTAGCGTGGGCGGCGAGACCCGTAACCACTACACCACGTAAACTCATTGATATACATTGGGGGAAATTTTCAGTATATATCGTAACATATCGTGCGTTATTCATAAAAAAAAAATTAAAAAACAGTACTTACAATGAGGTTCACTGGCGAACCTCAACGGATTTAGACTGATAAAATAGTACTTAATAACATACGTACAGTTTTGGAATAATTTGAGACATTTTTGTGTTTACGTGTAAAACCAATGACAACGTCAAAATTGAGCCAATCTTGGCCGCCCCCCCCCTGAATTATGCCGGAGTTAGCGAAGCGGAATACTGAAAGCGAGGCTAAAGATGTACTCTTTATAGTTACTTGGTAAATTAACTTGCATAATTGGGAGTATGTAATTTACATCTTTGGCCGCACTTTCAGTTTTCTGCTTCGCTAACTCCGGCCTAATTGGTAAGCAGAACCAAACGCCACCAACGGCAACGAAGTGGTCAATTACGAACAAGGTGTATTGTTGCATTTTTCACTTGTAAAGTTTATATCATTATGGATCATGGCTGATTCAACGAAAGTGTTGTTTAATCAAGCAACCAGAAACCAAGGGTGTTTTTTTTATTCAGACAAGCGATACGAAAATAAGTTCCTATTTGTTTTTCGGGTTCTAGACTTGTCCTAGCTTAAATACCGTTGCTATTCGGTAATATTCAAATTTTCATTCTGAAATTCATGATGTGATATTGACACCATGATGAGGGTATACAGGTCATAAAAACATTTTCACACGTTTTATATGACAAAAACACTATAACAACTATATTATGTTGTTAAAGGTTATTGTAAAATATTAAAACGGTTTATACCCTTTATAACCCGATTTTTAAACGTTGTATGTGTACTGGGTACGAGGATAATCCAATCATATTGCCAGAATGGTGATCATACATGTATAATTGTTGAATCACGTCATGTTATTTGATGTTCATTTAAAAAACTGCGAATGTTTTTATGGAATAGTATATGACCAGCAACTCACGGCATGCTCGCCAAAGTTGGCACACGACAACCACTTTAATGGCACAAAAGATAACCTGACCCGATACTTGAGATAGGAAAATAGAATATTAATTTATTGCAATACATTAAATATTGTATTTCATACTGTATGTAAAATATTTTATTTGATATATTATATTACATTATTATATTATATGCTTAAAAGGAACTACTGTCTCATCGTTGATAAGAATTCGGGAATTAAAAACAACAACTTATAAATTATATTATAAGTTTCTAAATAAAGTCTTACACATCACATCGTTCTGTGTTAACTACAGGAAGTGCGTAAGACTGAGTAAAAAAAATATGTTGATCGTCCGCGCCCTCCTCCTTTTTTGAAGATTTTTCAAATTTCTTTTTATTTGGTAAACTTTCAGTTATAACTTGTTGGAAAAGATGTTTCAGAAGTTGAAACTTATTTTACGACTTTGTAAATGCATAATACATCATTTCAGAAGGGTTTTGTGATCACTAGAGGGGCCTATTACCTCTCAAAACAATAGAATAAAAAGGGCCTCCTTCTTTTTCTCAGATATCAATCTGTATGTCGAATACCCAAAATATGGTGCCAAATACAGGTATTTAGCGTCGTTTTCCAATAAAAAATAGAAAATAAAAAGCCCCTCATCCTCCTTATTTTCACAAACCTGGACGAGAAACATATTTTTATTTTTACTTGGCCTAAAGGTCACCATACTCAGCGGCGTAGCCAGCAAAGAAAAATTCCATGTCCAAAAACGATTTGAAACAGCGTGGTCCAAAAAGAACCAAAGATCTTTTAAGTGTCCGGACATTTCGCACATTGTTTCGCTCATTAAAATTATAGGATATTGGTACAATTATGCTTCAAATTGTTAAACCGACCCCTGGACTCAGTAGTGCGTTATCCTTTAATAGAACAAAGCATCTTTATTATTTTAACTTTTATTATAATTATTTATTGCCATGAACAGCATCGACATTCTTCTACCTTGTAGAGCCAAAGGTATAGGAGTAGTCCTTCAAGAACGAAAAATATCCACACCGGCCGACGGACTATAACCATGATAACTAAGCCGGCTGACGGACTATATATAGGCCTACAGGCAGTCAGGCGTGGCTGATGGCGTGATTTGTGGTGCTAGATGTTGAGTCCTTCTGGAAGGACTAGGTAGGAGTGACACTGACAATTCATTTATCTTTATTTTTAGTGAATAATTTCATTATTAGTTTATTATTTATCTCGTATTTGAGATCTTATTCAGACAGTGCAAATAACACAAGTCAAGTCTTGGCCAGTCACATATTCAGAGGGTAAACCTTGAGAACTAACAATTTCAACGTGAAAAAGGAGCGAAATTTCATCTTTTTCTGCTGTATCAGGTATAGTTTCAGGATCTTGATCCAGGCAGACATACTCCGTCCGTGGGTGATCCCATCTTGCTGCGGCTAAATACCCAGAATATTCTCTGGTCCATCCGGTAGGGCAGTGAGTAGTCGCTGGCATCATGAAGGATTGCGTTCGACCAGCTCGACTTTGACATAAAACGCAGGGGGCGTCATGCATATGGTAAATGTTCAGGGCTCCTGGCTCAGCGCCGCGATATTCTGCGCCATAGATTCTTGATCGGGTGTCCTGTTCTCCTGACACTGATTGGTTAAAGTGGGGATTGCGTGTTAGGCATAGGTAGTTAGAACCTCCGCCAATGACATCCATTACAACATTCGGCGGTTCGGGTATCCATATACCTCCTTTTCCACCAGCTGCTACCCCTGTAACATAGAATTCCAAGGTTTAATGATGAAGTATGATGATTGATGAACATGATGAAGTACAATAAAACAATAACATTTCAAGTCGACGGGCTCGGGTGATATTTTATAGGCCTAATAACGAATGTTATATACTCCAATGGACGTCGAATATTTAATCAGCAAGTATTCTTTATGCAATCTATTTCAAACGAATGTTTGTTGACGAAAGTCAATTATATTTGACGTTGACGGGAAATATTTGTTGTTGATTTTGCGTCAACAAACATTCATTAGAAGTTTTAACTTAAAAGGCCAGTCGGAATGGGTCGCCACGACCCATGACTATGAAAAATATGAATGTATGAACGATATATTCTGTGAACCAAATTTGTGAATCCATGTGTGTACCACACAATTTTCGTTTTTCATTGCAAATGGAAAATTAAAAAACTGGACACGATCAAAATGGCTAGAAATTATACATTTTGGATATTTTTACTGCATAATACCAAGGTAAGCTTAATTGGTAAGGAACATAATTAAGTCCAATATTTCAGGAACAGAAACAAAAGGTGTAATTTTGACAATAATTTAATATTTTGTTTGGTGGTTTATAAACTTTAAAAAACAAACCGAAAAACGTGTCAATATTAGACAGGAAATAACCACAGTGTCTTTAAAATACCCTAAAGGATAAATCAGATGACAGTTTATAGCCAATGGTTTAGTGCTGTAGATTGTTAGATCTCTTTTCGCATTATGTACAATAAAAGCTAATAAACAAAGTGCGAAAACATAACTTTAGGGCTTGGTCTAGACAACGTTGAAAATTTTGTATATTTGTCCCCCTCATTCAGTTATCGTGGCATTGGATTTTCAAACCCTATGAAATAAGCTACAACACATATTTGATCACGGTACTTCTTTGTCACAAAATGGTCCAGAACAGCGCTACCCCATGACCCACTTCCAACCCATCAATTACAAATACTTGTTGTGTTGAATATTCAATGTCGAATACAAAGTGTGACCCGGGCCTTAGATATATCAACTTCAAGTGACCGTTAATAGAGGAAGTAAGTAAGGTACCAATTTATAGCATGAATTTCATTTCAAAGCATACAGCAATAAGCGATCGTGCGCGTGTTTCGAAGAACGCAATGTGGGCGGAGCTAATATACTGATCAAACCAATCAGCGTATTTTATCAAGGAGTTAAAAGTTTTAGATAAAACATGAGTGAAATTTCTAAGTGAGACAAGGGTATTTATTTTCAACCCTCGATATGTATTTCTGAATTTTGTTTACTTTATTTTCTACTCTGTGTTTGCATGTACATGCTCATGTAAAATAGGTTATCACGGTTATGAAAATTCAACGCAGTAGATAGGACCAGGGACAGGGTTGGCTATATGTTTGTTTATTTGTTTGTTTTTTAATTCTAGGGTAAGAGATCGATATCCGCAAGTAATAGCAAACCCGTTTTTCATTTGATTTTGTTTTAGAAGATCTTTTTAGAATGCACACAGGATTCGCATTGAAAACAACAGTTGACGTTAGAGGCTGGCGAAACTGCAAGTTTGAAAGCCCGTTCCAAATATATGGACGATTAGCAACAATTAGGGACCGTTCACAAACACTTGTTAGGGGGCCTGATGCAAAAAGGGGGGCCCTGAAAATTTTAGACCCTCCTGGAAAAATTGAGTTTATATGCTTTTCTATGGGGTTGACCCATAATTTTCATGTCAAAAGATGGGGCCCTGAAATTTTCGAGGTATGTAATGGGGGGGGGCGAAAAAGTTTCGCGATAATTTTTTTTGCATCAGCCCCCCCCCTTACAAATTGGAAAGTAACATACTTAGAGTGAAGTTCGTTGTCGAGCTACAACGGTTTGTGAATGACATAATTTTACACATACTCTCTAACTCATTTAGAATTGTTCGTGAAGATGATTACGTGTAAATCCAATGGCGTTGTAAAATAGAGATATCACATACGACTCGGCCCACCCCCTTGAAATACCAAAATACCACAAATTACCAGCCATCATGTGGTTCAGACCACACTTAGACAATAGAAGCTAATTAATTCGATCTTTCGATCGACCATCGATGCTTGGTCGATCCTTATTATATAGGAAGTCAACTATTTGAATTGACTATTGGTAATTATAATAACATTAAAAGAAACACATTTATTCCATGTTCATGGAATTTTCATATTTATTCCATTTTCAAATTTATTCCATATTACATGTTTATTCCATGAACATGGAATAAATTTGTTTCTTTTAATGTTATGTACACGCTCTCCTTCACAGGATCGAGCACTCTTTTTAATGAAAGAAGAAACACAACTTTAGGTAATTATAATAACATATTATTGTTTACAAGACTAGTAATGATATTAACCAATTAAAGTTTATTATTAATTCTGATGAATTTGGATCTGGTGTCTTACCTACGTAAACAAGATCTGCTGTGTCCGGACATTCAGTGCGCCCCCAGCGTACGTAGGTCACCCCTGCTGCTGGTTTGTGTTGTTCTTCTTTTGAAGAAAGTGTTATGCGTTGGTCTTCTTCTGAAGAGAGTGTTATAGTCTGCAATAACTTAATAAAACGATTTTGAATAGTTATTCCATTCCTCTGTGTTGTTGTTTTTTTACTTCAATTCCTGCACACAATAGTCAAGGGAAAGGGCGAAATTAAGAATAAATCAAAACAATCACACTGACCCGAAATAGATTTTTGACGGGTTCATAACGAGAGTTTACATTAAAATCTATGGTGTTATTGTTATTCATTAAAACTGTATTTTTATACCTTAAATTTTACAATAGCATGCTGTAAATATACTGTAAATCTTTAAATACGGAAGACTCGCTTGAATTTTACTGTAAAATGACCTGCAATTGAGTTGCCAACATTTTAGCATATATTTGTTACATAGGATACATTTTACTGTAAATCCTATACAGGGTAGTCAAGAAATAAGCAAACAAACACACACCAACAAATAAAAAACAAACAAACAAACAAAATTAATTCTATTAGTATCATTCGCTCACCTGAACAGAGGACCCGATGCTATCAACATTTTCGGTATCGTTGATTAATCTGCCTTCAAGTTTCTCAAAACGAATTTGAGTTTCAGCTTTCGTTTGGTTTATGTGTACGCCTATGACAACAGCAAGTGCGACGAGCATCAGGGCTTGCAAGAGGACACAGATCCCAAGTTTTTGCGCCGTGCAAAAACCAGACGTTGCTCCCATGGAATCTTTATAATTATCAAATTCCACGGAGTATTCTTTGCGTTGATTGTTATCATCCGTATCACCAGAAAACACAAGATACTTCATATCTGACGTACTTCTGTTTTTTGATTCATCTTGGAATTCTGTTGTATTCATGGTAGTAGATGTATGTCGTAAGAAATCTTTACTGATGATTCTACCTGCACTGTTAAGTGATCTCTGCCCATCTGAAGCATAATTTGAAAGTGGGATCACTTATATTTGGCATTAGACAAAGGCAGGAAATGTGAATACCAGAATAGTTGGCTCAAATTCAAATGGCAACCTTAAATTATTTTATGACGGAAATTGTCTGCGAATTGCACCGGCTATTATTTTGACTAATGTTTAAAATAATAAGATATTTGTGACTCTTGACATGACATATATACCATGGGGGTTGTTTTAAGGAATCTATGCACGGATATTCAAAATTGGCATTGCTGCCAGAAAGGTCATACCATACTCATGCTCATTTCAAAAGAAAAAAAAAATTTTGGATTTTGATCAATGCACAAAGTAGTACCGTTTCATCCTTCAGAAAATGATGGTATTACAAAACCGCTTTATACTATACGTGACAATTAGTTCTCATACTAAAAGTTCGACGTGGTAGTATTTAATAATGGTATCGGCAGATTTAGTTATGAAATGTACAAGACAACGTCCATAGCATCGGTTTGTCTATTGTTTGTGGTGTACGTATTACGAGGGGATGTCAAGGGGTAGTTCCCCCTCATTTATGGTTCTTACCAGCAAGCCAACTCAATCTCCCGAGCATTCATTTATCCAAATTTAAGGTGGAATATGAGGCATGAGGCACTAGAAAATGCTCTGAGCATGTTTTAAACAGGTTATTAGACAGTGTACTTCGGTTATATTTATAAATGCGCTTTTATAAATACGCATGGGCACGACATACCAAGACCAGCAAGCGTGACTAAATCCTCATGCATTGACCACTATACAGAAAGGGATAGGAACTCTATAGATAAATATCATCAAATTTAAGTATTAATTGAATTGCAAAATTATTACACATTTTGCAATTCCGAATTTGTAATATGTTATCAAAAACAACATTTTGAAGGTATTTGACGACGGAAAAAAATTAATATTCAACGACGGAAACGTCTACAATATAATCACAAAGTTGTACAAAATAGACAATTTTCCTGCACAGCAGTCTCATGTTGTCCCGCCTTTGCATTCAAATGTATAGGAAGACCACTCGCTATGTACTAGTAGTATAGAAGGTCACTTCGAGACTTACTGTCTATAAGCTGTTATGGCAGCGCGGAGGTGGTTGTATTTATAAAAGCGCACTTACAAATATAACCGAAGTACACTGTAAGAGTAGGGCAAAGTACATTGATCAATATGCCTTTTTATTTGTTTGAAAGCTTTTGAAACAAGTCGGACAGAGGTTTTCTTCTTCGCTGGGACAGTCATTGCTTTAGCCACACCTAAAGATGTACTCCTTATAGTTACTTGGCAAATTAACTTGCATAATTGGGAGTATGTGATTTACATATTTGGCCTCGCTATCAGTTTTCTGCTTTGCTAACTCCAGCCTTATTGGAGTTAGCAGAGTCAAACGCCGCCAACGGCAACGAAGTGGTTAATTACGACCAAGGTGTATTGTTTCATTTTTCAAAAGGCGAAGAACAAAGAGCAACCAAAAGAGATCAATCAAAGTTTATGTCATTATGATGTCTGATTCAACCAAGCAACCCGAAACTAAAGGTCTTTTCTATTCAGACAGCGATACGGTTCCCTAGGTACTATGGGCTATTTGTGGGGAGGAGATAAGTTTAAGTGACCGCTTATGGGTTCGAATTTCAACCAGCATAAAAATCATGATGAAGCTCCCATGGCCGAGAGGTTAAGGCACAGGTCTCGTAAACCTGAGGTCCTGGGTTCGATTTCCAGGCGGAATCACCTTTTCTACTTGTCTCCTTTATTATATGCGACGGCGAACCTGGTGAAAAAGTATGTTTAAGTTCCTCTTTGTTTGCTGGCCCTAGAACAATATGCCCTAGATTAGATAGTTGCTATTTGGTAAACAGATAGTCAAATTTCATTCTGAAATTCACGATGTGAAGTCACCACGAGGGTATACAGGTCATGAAAACATTTTTCACACGTTTTATATGACAAAAACACTATAACAACTTAATATGTTGTTAAAAGTTATTGTCAAATATTTAAACGTTTTATACCCTTTATAACCCGACTTTTAAACTTTTTATGTGTACTGGGTACGAGGATAATCCAATCATATTGCCAGAAAGGTGATCATACATGTATAATAATTATTGTTGAATCACGCCATGTTATTTGATGTTCATTTAAAAAACTGCGAATGTTTTTATGGAATATTCTATTACCTCCACGACCCATTATTCAAAAAGATTATCGCGCACTGTGATTTGTTGAAACGCGTCACGTGAGAGCCCATTATTCTGCAATAATGAGTCAAGCGCCGTAACACATTCTACCCACCGCATTACGCTTGGTTACGCGTGCAATATTTCCGCGATACGCGCTGTCACTTACGCGTACGCGCTCCACCTTGAAGTAAACAACTTAAAATATTTGTGCCAAAAAATGACATTTTCTCTTTAAATTTGCGCTATTTTCTGGTAATAGAATAGAAATAAAGGGTGCAGCATTATCCTTTACACGCAAATAATGTGTCCTCGGCAGTAAAAACGTTTAAATAATGGGTTCGGCTGCGCCTCACCCATTATTTACGTTTTACTGCCTCGACACATTATTTGGGTGTAAAGGATAATGCATTACCCTTTATTTCTTAAGTATATGACCAGCAACTTACGGCATGCTCGCCAAAGTTGGCACACGACAACCACTTTAATGGAACGGAAGGTGACCTGGCCCGATACATGAGATAAGAGGAAAGGAAATAGAATATTAATCAAGAAATAAAGGGTAATGCATGATCCTTTACACGAAAATAATGTGTCCGAGGCAGTAAAACGTAAATAATGGGTGAGGCGCAGCCGAACCCATTATTTAAACGTTTTACTGCCAAGGACACATTATTTGCGTTTAAAGGATAATGCTGCACCCTTTATTTCTATTCTATTACCACAAAATAGTGTGATTTAAAGAGAAAATATCAAATTTTTTGCCCAAATATTTCAAGTTGTTTATCTCAAGGTGGAGCGCATACGCGTAGCCAATAACACAACCTAACATTCCATTCTCCCCTATAAGCAGGTATGCACATGCAATAACACATCCCTGACATTCCATTCTCCCCTACATAAGCAGATGTGCTGTGCGCTCTGCTGTGCGCTGTGATGATAGAAGAACATAAAGTTCGTTGCCCTTGACACTTTATCGCTAATTAATGGTCTGTCACGTGACGCATTTCAACAAATCACAGTGCGCGATTTTGAATAATGGGTCGTGGGGGTAATAGAATTATAAATATTGTATTTCATTACAGTATGTAAAATATTTCATTTGGCTGTGTACTCTAGACATTGTTTCTTTCGCGAAATTGAGCTTTTTTGAAATGTATTTACTTTGTTATGTTTTTTACAAATACAAGGAAAGAAAATCCAGATTTGTTAACTCCAACTGCTCTATTTATGGATTTTATTTCACCATTTCACTCGTTTCCGCAATTTAAAAAGAAAGAAAATCTTTGCTGTACCAGCGGGGTATACGCGCGCAACAACGCATCGCGTTTTGTAGTCCCGCAATTTGTTAACGCACAGGTACGCTACGCATACGCAACGCTTATTTGCATGCGCGGCGCATCTTATAGAAACACCACGGAAGCACTGATTTCATAAAAACCTAGCGGTCAAATGGCTCCGTTTTAGCTGATAAAATGTGATTTTTTTTCAAGTTCTTTCCCCCGATTTAAACATCAAGATATGAATAGATTTCGCCCAAACTTCTCAAGGGGCTGTGGATTTACCCAATGTTCACGTAGAAGGTAGAAAAGCGAGAAATGCCGCATTCTCCGGTGAGCTTTGATCAAAGTGCAAAATGTGACCACTTTAAACTTCAACGGCCTTTATTTCAATGTTCATTTTCTCGGTAAAATGACGATTTAGGTACACGATAACTCAATAAATACAGCATCTATATGTAAACAACTATGCTCATCATAAGAAGCATGATCGACTGAAGAAACGGTTTTCTCATTTTTTTATATTTTGGTCTATTTCCGATTTTAGGCATCGTTTTGTGCAAATAGGCGTTTGTGAATTTAAAAAAGTTCATTGATGCCTTATATGGTCAATATCTCAAAAAATAAGGCCAATATCAAAAAACTGAGAAACCCGTTTTTGGAATGATGCCTCAAGACTAAGAAAAAAACAAAACAAAATTTTTTGGAAAGAGTGTTTTTTTGTTATGATGTACCGAACAAAAATTGCCAAAAATTCACTTATTTGTGATTTTCTTCATAATTGTTGTTTTTACACCAAATCTGTATTAATATTGAGATTCATTGATGTCTTGCCTTTATAAAAATCTATACTTTTATATGTCTTGCGTGAATAATTGCAAAGTTATGGCACTTTTACTACATGCATGTCTGAGAGTACACAGCCTCCTTAAAACCACTCTGCGTGCATGCATTCCACAGGACTTGATGACGCAATCAGACGAAGTCATATATATCCAGGGAATCGTTGGCCGGGCCAACGTCACCTGTGTGGCTACATGCTGGGGATCTTCTGCGTGGCATGCGAGGGGTCCGAGGTTCGAATCCCGGGGGTGCCAAGTGACTTTTCTCTTCATCTTCTCTCCTTTTTCGTTTCTTGTTTTCCTGCCGATAGCAAAAAAACCACGGGTAGGGTTAGGGTTAAGGTCACCATGGTTACTCTTAAAGGCCAATATCCAAAGAACTTTGAAGTGTCCGTCCATTTAATGTTTCGCTCATTACAATTATTGAGGATATTGGCATAGTGCTTCAAATTGTTAATATCGTCACCGAGACTCAGTAGTGTGTTATCCGTTAATACATGTAGAACAAATCATCGTTATTATTTTCAACTTTATTATATATAGTTATTTATTGCCATGAACTACCTCGACATTCTTCTACCTCTTAGAGCTAAATGTAGGAGTGACACTGACAATTCCGTGTTAACGTGTGTCTTTATTTTGAGTGAATAATTTAATTAACATTCCTTAATAGTTTTATCATTTATCTCATCTTTGAGATCTTATTCAGATTGTGCAAATAGCACAAGTCAAGTCTTGGCCAGTCACATATTCAGAGGGTAAACCTTGAGAGCTAACAATTTCAACGTGAAAAAGGAGCGAAATTTGATCTCTTTCTGCTGTATCAGGTATGGTTTCAGGATCTTCATCCAGACAGACATACTCCGTTCTTGGGTGACTCCAGTGTGCTGCTGCTAAATACCCAGCGTATTCTCTGGTCCATCCAGTAGGGCAGTGAGTTGTCGCTGGTATCATGATTGATTGTGTTCGACCAGCCCGACTTTGACATACAGTACACGGGGCGTCATGAAACTGGGAAATGTTCAGGGGTCCTGGGTTCGCACTGCGATATTCTGCGCCATAGATTCTTGATCGGGTGTGCTGTTCGCCTGACACTGATTGGTTAAAGTGAGGATTGCGTGTTAGGCATAGGTAGTTAGAGCCTCCGCCAATGACATCAGCTATTCCAAGATCTCCTCCTTTTCCACCAGCTGCTACCCCTGCAACAAAGGTTTTAATAATTACAATAAAAGCATACAATTTCAAATCAAAGGAGCTAAGCATGCCGGTTATATTGTATAAGCCTACTAACGTCATAATGACATCATATTTGCTTTAGAATTGTTTGTGAAGATAATTACGTGTTAATCCAATGGCTACGTAAAAAATAGCGATATCACATCCGCCTCCGCCTCCCCAAGAAACACCGAAATGCCATGAACTGGCTATCGTGTGGTTCAGAACACACTTAGGCAATAGAACCAAATTAGTTATCATAATTATTTATGAAATCAATTATTTGACCATTGGCAATTCTAATAACATATCAATATTTGCTTGTAATGATATTGACCATTACAATTTATTGTTAATTCTGATTAATTCGGATCTGGTGTCTTACCTGTGTAAACAAGATCTGCTGAGTCCGGACATTCAGTGCGCCCCCAACGTACGTAGCTCGCCCCTGCTGGTCTACGTTGGTCTTCTTCTGAAGAGAGAGTTATGCCGATGCTTTGGTCTTCTTCTGAAGAGAGTGTTATAGTCTGCAGTAATGTAAGAAAAACGATTTTTTAATAATTATTTCATTGCTCCGTGTTGTTGGTTTTATGCTTCGATTTCTTTACACAACAGTCAAGGGGAAGGGTGAAATTGGGAATAAATCAAAACAATCAAACCCTAAGTAGATTTTTAACGGGGTCAAAATGAGAGTTTATCATTAAAGTATATGGTGTTATTCATTACAACTGTATTTTATACCTTTTAAAATACCTTCCAATAACATGCTGTAAATACTTAATACAGGAGATTCACGTAAATTTTACTGTAAAATGAATTGCAGCTGGATTGACAACATTTTACCAGAAATTTTACGGTAAATCCTATACAGGCAAATCAGCAAACAAACACGCACCAACAAGGGAGGGCGAGTTAGCGCAGCGGTAATTCCCTCGCTTTGCACCACTGAGGCCCCGGGTTCAAGCCCGGCGCGGCCCAAGGACTCATGTGCACTTGGTTTATCCTGATTCCATGCTCGCTCTCGCAGGTTTTCTCCAGGATCTCCGGTTTCCTCCTGTATCGCAAAAATTGGTGATTAGTTGTTTGGTTATCAAAAACTTCCTTCACCCAATGGAATTTGGGGAGCTGCACAGATAATTGGTGGATGTTACAATCTAAATGCGGATAGGTGTGCGCCGTTCGGCAGCAACCTAGTTGATACGATCTGATTGTGATGATTCACCATTGCAGCGAAATTACAGCGCTTTGAGTCCTCTAAGATCTGGAGAAAGGCGCTTTATAAATCTAAAATTTATTTAACAAATTTATTTAACAAACAAACAAACAAACAAAATTTAATTCTATTAGTATTCACTCACCTGAACAGAGGACCCGATGCTATCAACATTTTCGGTATCGTTGATTAATCTGCCTTCAAGTTTCTCAAAACGAATTTGAGTCAGCTTTCGTTTGGTTTATGTGTACGCCTATGACAACAGCAAGTGCGACGAGCATCAGGGATTGTAAGAGGACACAGATCCCAAGTTTTCGCACCGTACAAAACCAGATGTTGCTCCTGTGGAATCTTTATCAAATTCCACGGAGTATTCTTTGCGTTGATCGTTATCATCCGTATCACCAGAAAACACAAGATACTTCATATCTGACGTACTTCTGTTTTTTGATTTCATCTTGGAATTCTGTTGTATTCATGGTGGTAGATGTATGTCGTAAGAAATCTTTACTGATGATTCTACCTGCACTGTTAAGTGATCTCTGCCCATCTGAAGCATAATTTGAAATTACGATCACTTATATTGGCATGAGACAAAGGGATGAAATGTAATACCAGAATAGTGGTCTTAATATTCAAACGGCAAACCACGGAATTGTGGGTGTTTGGGCAAGGTCTCTGCTAACTTCACCGGTTATTATTTTGACTGATATTTCTTTTCTGTTTTGTAGCTATTATTATGACCTATATACCATGAGATTGGTTTCCTGGAATCTACAATCCAGGAAAAAATGGTTGGCACACTTTGCCTGTCTTTTGGTATATTTCTTCCCCGGATGTCTTCCCCCTCTCCCCCAATTCAATGTTGGACCAAGTCATGTTGTCATGAGGTCCGTAAGACTCTCCAACATTGAAAGATGGGGAGTGTGGAAAGGTGAGATATAGGGGGGAGTCTATACTTCACATTATATTACATGCATGTTTCACTCGCCTCTCCATTTTTGATAAGGCACGCATTTCCATTGTTTAGTGCAAGTGTAGTTGTAGTCACGAATATTCAAACTTGGCATTGCTGATAGAAAAGTCATACCATAAGCTTTTCAAAAGAAAACAAAATAATTTGAATTTTTGGATTTGATAAATGCGCAAGTTTAGTTATCCGTGGTTACACATTCAAACACACTTCAACTCAAACGCACGCAATGTATGGTAAAAAATCGAGATGCCTTCGATCAATAATTATATTACATTTATAATGATATGGCAACTTTGATCTAACAATAATAAAAAATTTAGAGGTTAATAACTGCGCATCGGTTATTTGGAGGGTATTGTGAAAAATCTACACATTTTGCCTTTGGAACCAAGGAATATCCCGAGGGGCGTACGCATCGCGTTTATTAATGAGGTTATGAATAAGGATTAATGAAAGTAATTAACATTGCTATACTTGAGACAATATATATTACAATAAACATCAAGGAAGGTCTTCAATGAATGAAACAAATCATTTCAGCCTGCATTTTACAGACTGAAACTCCCATCTCCCTTTCGAAATGACTTGACGCCAGCTCCTCTGTTGGCTTGTTGTTGTTTGGGTTAGACACTCTTCCCGCACTATTTACCTTCCGAGCATAAGCCAGTACTTTATTCACCTGTGTGGATAGAGCATAGAGGTTAAGAACCTTGTCTAACATGATGTCTAAAGACACACACAACACGATAGCACCAACAACAGGATTCGAACCAGCAAGCATCCGATAACGAGACAGAACCCGTACCGCTTTGCTGGAACAGAGGAAACAGTACTCAGGACGTAACGGGATGGGGGGGAGCAATGGAAGTTGGTGTAAAATCCGTGAAGCAGACAAAGACAGGAAAAGGCCCTGACAGCAAAGAAGTTTGGGGCCAATATAGAGGGCGGACCCTGATTTTAAGAGATGGGTTTTCTGGGGTGGGTCCGGGGTCAATGCTCGTCCACCGTGCACCGTCCCGTGCCTCACATACATACAAAAGAGCAAACAAACAACATCACTCAAAATAATTTGGGCCGGAATTGTAATTGAGGTTATTGGACTATGCCATTGGGATGAGACTCTTGTGGTCCATAGTGATAAGATCAATTAACGAGGCCTATTAAACTGATGGCTTTTGTTTGCTAATTACCATAGAATCTATATAGCGGTTATTGCCAAAGTTGCAATATGGTCACAATTGGGCGGCAAACTGTATGTAAACAACACGGCATACTAATTATACATGTTCTACATTGTTGTATTTTAAAACACTGAAGACCAAAATTGACGTTATTGCCATGATTGGATCATGGAGGTAGTACTAGCTACTATAACTAAATCCTGTTATCTACCCACCAATGTTTGCTTATCTTAATAATTGTAACAAACTGTAGTGTACTAAATGGTACAAGACAGAAAAGGCAAACAGACAGAAATTTAGAGTTTTAAATTAGAGAGTTGACAGGAAGTTGTAAGAGTTAAATTGTTATGGATATGATTGGTGTAAGCGCGAAAATGTTGAATGTCAGATCAAAGTCATCCGAGGTGAATTAAGTAATGTCAATCACAAATTGTTACAGGTCATTTGAGGTGGACTAAGTTTATATTTGGATTGTCAGAACACCTTCCCCAATCAAACACATTTCTCTTGCATTTGATCATCTTCTACTCTTCCCTAGAAAAATCATTATAATACCAAATCTACACACCATGGAATTCACCATATCACGTCCAAGCTCACATTGGGCGCCCCATTCCTTTTTTAAAGGAATTTTTATTGACTATAACAATGTAAATATTAGCAAGATTTGGATTTGACCTCCTATCAGGTTTACTGATAACATAATTAATTGGAAATCTGAAATAAACACTTATTTTGTAAACAGGTGAAACTCTATGATTATTTATGGTTGGAAACTTAGGAAATTGCTGTTAATGAAATAAATAATATATTAAACATACATTTTGTTTTTTTAACGATGAAAATCCATTCACAAATAAGGTTTTTAGGAACTATTTGACATTAAACATTTTGAACAATTGCTCTATGAAAAAAAAAAGGGATATAACTGCACCGCTGATCCAGGCTGCTTATAAGCTGTCAACAAGTGTGATTACTAATTCAACGATAATAATGAGCAATTATCTGACCAGACAGGAACCAAGCTGGGTATAAACAGTGTAGAAGGCTACTACCATCACTAAGTGATGTTGGGAGTGACACTGGTGGTGATGGTGGTGGTGGTGGTGGTGGTGGTGGGGGGGGGGAAATACCAGTAATTGGGGGTAGATGGTGGCTTTGGTTTTACACATTTTTGGTATAGCAACTGGACAGTTTATAGTAGTAACAATGTAACAATATAATCAACACATTCAGAAAATAAAGATTGGTTTGAGCCCTGGGATTGAGTAATCAGTCTTTTTGATTATAATGTGATCAGTGTAACTACCAATAAACTATACATTGCGAATAAATATCTCAAATAAAATACCATGTTTTTAATGGATTTTAACTGTAATTTACCAAACATTGATAAATGGTAAAAATAATGGTAAAACACAGAAGAGGTAAAAGGACAGAGATATGGAATTATGAATTGATATGAAATCCCTTAAGCAGCAAACATTCTTAAGGTTGTCTGAATAAGATTGTTGTATAACTCGGATGATGTGATTTCAATTGAGCAGTTTGTTACAGGTATGAATTAAAGGAGTATTTTGTGATCCTAGCATCCTCTTTTTGTGACATTTTTCAGTACATATGCACGAAAAAAGCTTATTCCAAAAATTTCAGTTGATTCCGATTTTGCGTTTGCGAGTTATGCATGATTATGTGTATTACAATGCTCCATAGACAATGTGTTGTAATTTTGTTCTGGTATAAGAGAACGAAATTCAAATTTCACGATATCTTTGCAAAACGAATTAATCTGCAAGAAATATTTTGTAAATAAACATTATGTAGCCAGAGGTTTCCAGTGGTATAAAAAATTGTTTGAGAAAAGTAGGGGGGAAGAGGCTGTGGATCACGAAATGCCCTTTTAAATGTAGACCTATTTCGCACACATTTTTCAATTCAGCTTTCAGCATGAAAATTTTGAGTATTTCCTAGCATGTCATTGGTGGTGTATTTACCAATAAATGCCAATATTTCACACCCGGTTAGTTGTGCCAAACATCCAAATTTACTAGCATTCCAAGTACTTGCAATTCAAAGTTATGAAGTTGATCTGCATCCATGGCGTTGTCTATTTAAAGACATTTCTTGTTTGGATTTAATCTCTTATTCCTGTCAAGCGTGCTGAAGCCTGTGGGTTTATGCATGTGCGTAGCGCACTTTAAACTACTGCACTTTTCCCTCTTGTCTACTATATTTCAAAAGCTTTTTTTTTGTAGATAATTGTTCAGACTTGTTTGCCGTCGGCAAATTTAACGGAACTTTTAATATTATTATGAACCCTGAAATGTGTTCATCGTCTGCTGTATCATGATATGGTTTCAGGATCTTGATCCAGACAGACATACTGCGTTCGTGGGTGATCCCATCTTGCTGTGGCTAAATACCCAGAATATTCTCTGGTCCATCCGATTGGGCAGTGAGTGTATTATGAATTATTGTGAACTGGTATTTGTAATTTCATACAACTAGTCCAAAAATTTCCACTTACTTGCAGACGTTTCGGAAACTCACAGTTTCCTTTATCGATGCTATTGTTGCAGTGACGATCTGTGTACAGCAGATGGTTGCTAAGCAGCAAAAATCATCTGCTGTACACCAGGGGGGGGGCCGGCCAAGATTGGCTGAATTTTGACGTTGTCATTGGTTTTACACGTAAACACAAAAATGTCTCAAATTATTCCAAAACTGTACGTATGTTATTAAGCACTATTTTATCAGTCTAAATCCGTTGAGGTTCGCCAGTGAACCTCATTGTAAGTACTGTTTTTTGAATGTTTTGTATGAATAACGCACGGTATGTTTATGATATATACCTAAAATTTCCCCCATTGTGTAACACGGTTCGCTTGGTCTAATGGTAACGGGTCTCGCCTGCGGTGCATAGGATCCCGAGATCGAGTCCCGCTCACTCCCGGCTATAATTTTTTTTCTTCACATTTATTTTGAATCCAAAAATATTTATTTTTATGTGAAAATTTATACATTCACTGAGAAATATATTTTGTGCATTTTTTTTTTCTGTAACGGGGCCAATAGAGCTAAAAACACAACTCAGCACGGGGCGTCCAATGTCCAGGCAGTGTTGCCGTCATATTGTCTGTTTTGTTTACGATATTGGCTGTTGCCACAGTGAATAATGTAGTCCACCATCGTCTGCTGTACACAGATCGTCTGGGAGGAGGCAGAGGATGATTTAAGCACTTCCCAGCAAGTCTTGCGGTTAGCACAGCTGTGTGAGTGAACATGACACCACTGCCCGCCCACTGCATACACACGTGCATGTTTAAATTTGAATTTGGACAGATATATTTACAATAAAAACACCTTCATCAAGTTGGTCGATTTCACATTTTATGTTATCTACAGAAGGTGTGAATTATCCTTCATGCATACATCACTTTAGATCTGAAATCGACCAAGTAATGACGACACACGGGCAATTCTAAAACAACATCTTTTGCACAGAGTTCAATGGGATTTGAAAAGTAAAGTGGCAGTTGAAACTCTAGTGATAACACTTTTACTAGGGATAACCATCAAAATTTCATGTTGACCCTATTGCTACAAAAGATTGTTTTCTGAGTAGAACTAATCAACAGAAGTATTTTGGTGGTTAAATGGTCAAAATCGGTCAAAAACTTTTCGAATTATGAATTATCAAAGTTTCCCATTCTGACCGGTCATTGGAACGAAATAAAATGACAAGGTCCAAAAATAGCAGTTGGGAGCAAAATTGGCATAAGCATATATTTAAGAAATAAAGGGTAATGCATGATCCTTTACACGAAAATAATGTGTCCGAGGCAGTAAAAACGTAAATAATGGGTGAGGCGCAGCCGAACCCTTTATTTAAACGTTTTTACTGCCGAGGACACACATTATTTGCGTGTAAAGGATAATGCTGCACCCTTTATTTCTATTCTATTACCACAAAATAGTGTGATTTAAAGAGAAAATATTTTTTGCCCCAATATTTCAAGTTGTTTACATCAAGGTGGAGTGCATACGCGTAGCCAAAGCGTATGCACATTCCAATAACACAACCTAACATTCCATTCTCCCCTATAAGCAGGTATGCACATACAATAACACACCCCTGACATTCCATTCTCCCCTACATAAGCAGGTGTGCTGTGCGCTCTGCTGTGCGCTGTGATGATAGAAGAACATAAAGTTCGTTGCCCTTGACACTTTATCGCTAATTAATGGTCTGTCACGTGACGCGTTTCAACAAATCACAGTGCGCGATTTTGAATAATGGTTCGTGGGGGTAATAGAATTACCTTTATAAGTATTATTTTTCAGGTGACTAACTTTGGAATTAAAAGTGCTCAAACCCATTACAGGTGAGCGTAGAAACAAATTCAAAGTATAGACCTCTGGAAAAGGCAACCGTTACTACTAGTTTCACAGCATACCCTCACTTACGATCATTGGGTATACCGATCATCAGACGGATAATTTGTCATGATTTCAAGTTAACACAAATGCATATACAGGTATATACATTCTGTGGTGTCAAAACCAGGACAAACCGAGCCATTCCAGCACAGTCTCTACTCCAAAAGTAGTCGAAAGTGCTCAACCACTACAAATAGTGGGGGCGTAATATAAGTATTATTTTTCAGGTGACTAACTTTGGAATTAAAAGTGCTCAAACCCATTCGACTACTTTTGGAGTAGAGACTGTGCTGGAATGGCTCGGTTTGTCCTGGTTTTGACACCACAGAATGTATATACCTGTATATGCATTTGTGTTAACTTGAAATCATGACAAATTATCCGTCTGATGATCGGTATACCCAATGATCGTAAGTGAGGGTATGCTGTGAAACTAGTAGTAACGGTTGCCTTTTCCAGAGGTCTATACTTTGAATTTGTTTCTACGCTCACCTGTAATGGGTTTGAGCACTTTTAATTCAACCTATTTGATCGCAGTGCATTGTTATGTGTGTGAGACGAACTGTCGCGGTTGATTGCAATCAAACAAACAATGTCTTATGTATTACTTTGTTCCGTGATGAAAATCGTGATGTTTTATTCAATCACTCTTGAAAAATGTATTTCCTTTGTAGGCCTATTACTTTGTTTTGTGATGAAAATCGTGATGTTTTATTTCATCACGCTCTAAACAATAATTATAGTTACATGCATTTCAAGAAAAAAATCTTATTAAAACGGTAGGCCCTATGTTGTTTAGAAAAAATGTAGAAAGTGATGATGATGATGATGTCGATGATGATGATGATGATGATGATGATGATGTCTCCAAAAGTATCCCGGTTTGTTTTTCTTGCCCTAAATCGTGCGTATCTATTAATAAGGCACTTCAATAATCAATAATCAGTCACGTGACGGCCTCCACTAACTAGCTACTAACTTGGGTTTATGGGCGCTGATATTTCATGTTCACTGTCACTTATTTATCAGAAAAGTGCGACCATTTGTCAATCACCTACAGTACCCAATTTCGGCATACTATATCAGAAACTCATCATGATGATTGCCAGAGAATAGTTAAAATGTAGCTTGTACCGTTTTTTGTGGCATCCTTCAGAAGTGAGCGGTCCGATACCAATATTTTCGGTCAAATCTCCATTCAATTAACACGGGGAGTTGGCTAGCTATGCCTTGCCCTCACTCATATTTTACAAAAGTGCGACTATTTCTGAACATCTAACCTAGCTGTAATTTTAGGTCATGTTAGAGAAATATATTTGCTAGAAGTTTGGAGAATACCTAACATATTGACTGGTTATTTTTCACACAGTGATGTTAACTAGCCAAGTGCCCATTCTTCCAACGTAGATCATTTGTAGGGGTCACGCGTCAATGGTGAGAGCACTGTGTATTGTGTATAGGAAAACGGACAGTAACTGCAGTATGAATGCTTGTAACTTTACTTCTTGAGGTCACATTGCATTCAATGAGGTGTCATAATGTGCAGAATTAGATAGTGCATCTATTAAAAAATGAATATGCCCACATATGGTTTAGGTTTTTAAAATTTGAACGGTATACGCTGCGCTAAAATTGAACACGCGCGACTCCCACTATACTATACTATACTATACGCAGGTATACGGCCTTTTCGAATAGCTCTTATGTGACCCGGTACTATGAAATTACCTTGCTCGATTTAATCTATACGCGTGCACCTGCAAAACGTGCATCGTATACCCGAATAGTATACTTCTATGCGATCGTAGCCTTATGTGACCCGGTACTATATGAAATTGCCTTGCTCGATTGAACTATATACGCGTGCACCTGTAAAACGTGCACCGTATACCCGAATAGTATACTTCTATGTGAACGCAGCCTTACCCGTACGAGAACTCGGGGAGCTGATCGGGAATGGTGTGCACTTCTTAGCAGCAAATCAGTGATTGTGGCTATCGTTGATGTGGTGTGTCTTGGGACACAGTGGCCAACGAATTAATGTAGAGTGTGCTGAGGCCTGTTGGATTATGCGCTTTAGTTCTTCTTGCAATTATTTAAAAATAATTGTTCAGATTTGTTTGCCTTGCGCGAATTCAACGGAACTTTGAACATTATTATTATATTTACTAGTTACTTTAAAGGAGTGTTTCGTGATCCTAGCATCCTCTTTTTATGACATTTTTCAGTACATATCCACGAAAAAAGCCTATTCCCAAAATTTCAGTTGATTCCGATTTTGCGTTTGCGAGTTATGCATGATTATGTGTATTACACTGCTCCATAGACAATGCGTTGTAATTTCGTTCTGGTGCACCAGAACGAAATTCAAATTTCACGATATCTTTGCAAAACGAATTAATCTGCAAGAAATATTTTGTACATAAACATTATGTAGCCAGAGGTTTCCAGTGATATAAAAATCTCAACTTTTTTTGAGAAAAGTGGGGGATGAGGCTGTGGATCACGAAATGCCCCTTTAATTGGATGAACCCTGTTCCACATTATAACAGTTCTTACACCTTCTCTGATTATAAGCTACATATTTTATTTATGTTAAATTGAAAATGTGGTGTGCAGTATATTGGGAAATACGCCAATCAAGATCCGGTCGCTATAAGCCACATTGCACCATTAGGATATCCCCTATCACATAACGTGTATTATAAGCTTATCAGGAAAACATCTCCTACTCTTGACCTAAAAATAAAATCTTTATTGTTCCACCAAATGCGAGTGGTTAGACCTTAATACAAACAGTCAACACCCACACACCCTACTATCTCTCCCTCCCCTCTCTCTCTCTCCTTTCCCCTCCACCTCTCTCTCATGCTCTCTCCCTCACTCTCTCTATCTAACTCTCGCTCTCAACCTCCTCTCCCTCTCCCCTCTCTCATCACCACCACCATCTCAAAAACAAAGGCCCTTGAGAAACGAAACCCACCCAATTTTGCCATAATAAAGCTTAACTGTGGTTAATTTGGTCAGAAACCCGTATAGGCCTACATGCATCAAAATGGGGGGGGGTATCCCCACCCTGTGATCTACGCCTATGGTCATTTACTCATTAGCTTAGCTAAAAATTACCGTTTTGGGTTATTACTCATTGGAGTCATACCTAAATTGTGAAGTGCCCACATTTTTTTTTATTTGAAGCTTGAGAGTACACATTTGAATACTTAACAATCAATAGCAATATCATAGAACACTTCGCCCCCTTTTCGGTTTTTTTTTTTTTTTTTTTTTTTTTAGTAATTCCATATTATTTGGCCGAAAAATTAAAGGAGAGGCTAGTTCGGAGCCTAGCACATTGTAATCAAAATCTGACTGAATTGCCCTGATGGATACCATAATATTCCAGGAAATTAGTCATCCAGATTTCCTTTTAAAATTTAAGCGTACTGCCACTCTGCCAGCCGTCCAGCGCGTATTATTTTCCACAGGGTCCTATGAACGTGATGAACACGCTTGACGTCGAGCGCGTATACGCGATAGTTAACGCATAAAAGGCCCGGGGTGTTCACTCCCATTGTGACCTGTACACCATCCGCGATAATAGAAACGCGTAAAAAGGGTAGTTTTACGTGGGTAGGCTCGATACGCGGGTATCGTGTTTAGGGTGTCAATTGAAAAAAAAAGGAAGCAAAATTGCAATTGCTAATACGCGGAAATAAAATTTAGGTTGTGCAAGGAATAAAATCCCTGTTTATGGTGTGAAAACAGGCGCGTGTTACTTGTTTAGGCTATCATTTTAGCCAAGGGTTAAATCCTTGTTTAGGTTGCTTTTCTAACGTTGATTATCGTGGGTGGTGTACAGGCCACATGAATTTCGTCAGTGTGACACACAAAATAAACACCATTTACTTTTAATAGATCATTTGTAAACAGCACACACCTTTGCCAGGAGCTTAGCCAGCTTTTTTGGTCGGGGGTGGACAAAATAAAATTTCTGGGGCACAGATGACAAAAATACAGTTGCATCATAAAATACATAGAGACAAAAGGATTTATTGGGACGATGTGCGCGCGTAGCGATCAAAAATTTGGTATTTTACACTATTATCGCCCATTATCAGGATAGAACGGGCTTTCTCTTTACAATGTGCACGCGCAGCTTGCAAAAATTGTGTATTTTCGGGCTGAATTTTGTTAGAAAAAGGCTCCTTGCCCTTTTTCTTTTCCTTTGACCTCCAGATCTTTTTTTAATTTTTTGTCCTTTTTCTTTAATATTTTTGTGAGGGTGTGCACTCTGACCCCCCCCCCCCCGCTGGCTACGCTACTGACCTTTGCTTCCAACAGGCATAACATAACGATTTACAACCAATCTTTATTTCATCGTTCCACCAAAAATACGGTTGAAATCCAGATTATCATCATTTACAATGTTTATAAGCTAGGACCAAAGAAGCAGTGTAGTATACCAGAACTTAATGGTCTATCGTTTTTTCATGTCATTAAATTAAGACATACCAAAGCAATAAATATCAATACCTATTACACCTATTAGGCCCCGAACAATCGATTTTGAGTTTCCCGTCACATAATTTTTGAAAACAAGTGAGGTAACTTTTTCATTATTCATTATTCATTATTTTCGTGACTTTCATTATATGACAAAATGCGAGTGTAAAACACGTTGTTATTTACAACTCACTCACTCAAAGGATGTTTGACCAAAGATATAAACTTGCAAAGAGGCTGCATGGTCAAAATTGATACCAATTCCTTTCTTTTTACCGTACTATTATTTTTCTTATTTATTTATAAATTTTGTGTGATTTAAGTACAAATTATCCAGTTGACGTTGACATGCGATATCGTCCACTGCATGACAGTACGACCACTGTTGCATATATCTTAATTGATATGTGCATGACAAAATTAAATCTTTAATACAAACGTCAGCAAAGTCCCATCAAATTGAAATCAAAATACGAAACAATTGCAATTCATGAATTGGTAAGTTTTTACAACTCCATATCGAATCTTGCGCCAACAAAATTAAAAGGGAAACCCCCACAGCGTGTTTTGTTGATGTTGAATACCGCATAGTTCTTGCAGCAATGTCATAAACACAACGGAGTTGAAATATATAATTTTTTGCTCTTTTTGTATATTAAATTTAATTTAAAACTATGTCGAATACCGGTACTATTTAAAAATAAATAATTGATCAATCGGGACAACAAATATAAAATTAACAGTATTAATATATTTCTTTAATTACCACAAACAACGATATTGTGCAAAGTCACAAACAGCACTGGAGAATAAAAAAAATCAGACATTAAAAAATATTTTTGTTCGACCGCATATTTCGTGCAACAGTGTCACAATAGAGCAGAGTTGAAATATATACATTTTGCCATTTTTGTACAGTAAAATTAATGTACAACGATACCAAGTACGGTACTATTTTAAAATATATGATTGATATTTATGAAAAGAAATCCAAAAATAACAGAATCAATATTTTTTTTTAAATTGGCACAAACATCACTATTCATTGTGCGATTTCGCGAACAGCACTGTAGAATCATTGATCTGCCAATGACAGCATTAGTCTGTCAGTCCAGTATATGATACGCACGTGGAAAAGGACTGCGACGTCAACATATTTACAAAGCGTTGCGAACCGGGCCTACAGGATCTAGGCTATCACTATGAGACGCCAATCAACCGGCCGCAATGCGTTTACTGCCGGTAGCGAAATCGATGTTTTGAATTTGATTTTTCCACTAAAATGCACGGATTTCATCGTGTTTTTTTTTCAAAAATGATAAGTTTTTATTTTTATTTATCGAAAATTGCAATAATGAATTCAAGTGCGGGCCCGAAAATGAAGTGCGGGCGGGCGACGGGAAACTCAAAATCGACTTTGCCAGGCCTTACGGCCATAAAAGAGACGAAATAGCTTTAACCATTTGTGATTACCACAGGTAGCCCTCCGAATGCAATTTACCTTTAAGGTTATCAACTTTTTTTTAGATTGTTGCGATTTGGTAGTTCATATTATCATGTGATTAGTAGTGAGCTTTGGCAAAATATTGCGTGGATCATTTCATAGCGAGCGGGTAGAAGAATTCAAATATCACAGATATACTTGGTAGGTCTTGTGGTGCTTGATTAACGCTGTAAAGAGGGCTGAAACAAGAACACTTTTGTAAAACGTATATAACTCATTATCAACAATAAATTAAGCAAGTTTTCAAAGTATATGATTTGTAGAATGAACTTTTGCAAAATATCAAAGTGTTATGTTTGAATAATATATTGATTTAGATAATGAAAATCGATATTTTGGCTGCTTCGACCAATAATGCCTAGTCTACCCTTAAAGCATATGCATTTCTACATTTGGCAACTTTACTCCACGATTCTCATGATGACGAATACTTGTTGCATGAGTGGTTGATGTCAAATAAGTGGAGTTTGATTGGCTCTAAGAATACATAAATGATTGATATTGAAATCTCCAATATTAGTATTAATTTTGATGCTAAACACAATAATATGAAATGCATCTTGGCACCATTGGACCATTTTGAAAATGTGAACCCTGATGACTCCTTTACCAGGAACGAGCAATGGATGTAATATCATGCCAGTCAAGAGCATGTAGCCTTAATGCATAAAGTATTCAGTAAGTCACTGTAAGTAGACTAAACACAATCGGAAACCATATTAGATCCGATGACCATTAGGCCCTGCTCACACTTTTGATTCAACGTCTAATATTCGATGCGACAAGTATGCGTTATTCATTGTGTTCTATTCTTTTTCCAGTCATGGTTATCTTCTAACAAACATTTTGTGGCGTAAAATTGATATTACCGGTAATATATTAACGCCAGATATTCGACGTCAATATTATACAAATATATACTGCCATGAGAGGTTCTGGTTTAAACTATGGGCCCGAGGTGAGATCAATAGTACTATTTTCCTGAGGGGCACAGCCCCGAAGGAAAATAGTATTAATTGATCTCAACGAGGGACCATAGTTTTAACCAGAACTTCGAATAAAGGCAGTATATATTTGTTTTATATACTTCATTAATATGTTCTTTGTTCATTGATTGGTTAAAAGAAAATTATTTGACGTATTTGACGTTTTGACTCTCCTAAGTAAACAGCACGACCAATTTAAGCACAACCTATATTTTGCCCTTCAAAATAATCGAATAGGCTAAAATTGGGCTAACCAATTACAGCAGCGCGAAATCACGCTATGGCAGTTTCGCGTGCGTGAACTGTTCCGTCGCATCAAATGCGCACACGCGGAAGGCATGGTCAAAAGTACTATTTACGGCTTGGAGGTACTATTTACGGTTCATCCGGGACATTGAAAATACTATTTTTGGTCATGTGATCCACTTTTAACCAATCAATGAACAAGAATATATTAATGAAGTATATAACAGGAACTATTGGCAACCCGGCCACCTGACTTTAATATTCAAAGTTACCGACCAATCCGGTTTTGCATTTAAAACACACATTGAGACAGTATCATAAAAACATGTTCTCGTGCTGCTCATCAGGTCCTTTTCGGCCGTCCCGCCACAATACAGTATTTCGATACGCCATAATTCACCAGAGTTCTATGGCACAAAATAAAATACAATTAAAACAAATAAGAAGAGTCCTGAATCTGGCAATGGACGATTCAGAAGAAAGTGAGTTCCATTCTCTAGCCGTGTTACATCGTTGGCTGATCTAAGGTATCGCGTAGGCTTCTACAAACCAAATGATCATGGAAATATCAGTGGTCCCATTACTGAACCTTGCGGAAGTCCGAAGGTGACAGTTACTGAAGGCATTATTATTATTATTAAGAATGCAAACTTTGTGTTCGTTTGGCACTTGATTATAACAAATCACAAATAAGACAAGAAGAATCAATTATAAGGAATATTATTAATTTCCCGGATGACACATTCTTCCATGTCTTCATGTGCAAATTGCGCCACATACAACTTGCTGGAAAGAAAATGTGTATAAATATTACGGATGGAATGGAAATGTTTTATTTAAAATACTTCGGGTATCGTGCAGTTTTATAGGCGGCGGAAGCGAGGCAGGGGGGCACGCCCCCTTATATTTTCCATAGAGAGGACATCCCCCTACAATCCTAATAAAAAGAAAAAAATAAGCAATAATTGCAATGTGCATATTTATTTTTTACCCCAAAACACCGTGCTTGGGGCAAACAAAAATAGGGTAAAATTGCACAATTATTGTGCTAGCTTCACGCACTTTAGCACATCGAATACCAAAATTCACTTTCATTTTGGGCTAAAATAGCACTACATTGAAAAGTTTTCTCCCGAAAATGTACAGTAAAAAAGAACAAAATAAGCTCCTTCTCCCTTATTTTTCATGCTTCCGCCGCCACTGTGCAGTTTCATGGAAGTGGAAGTGTACAAAATCGCTTTATTATCTTCACACTGTCACATTTTGTACACATTAATGTTCTCACTCTTACATTATGTATAAATTTATACTTAATACCTTAATCACTGAATTCGTAGGAACATTACTCTGCAGGTTCCTCCAATTATTCGCATTGATAGCTTTAGTTCCCAAAGAATTTATTTTTCACTGTCCCTGAATATACCAGTTTATAGAAGTTTTGTCACCAAATGCTGTGTCATGCTTGATTTTGGTTGGTCATAGTATGGTTGAATGAGTTGTTATCACCATTTTCAGCTAAAACGGTGATATTCTGTCAATGAATGATTTGTTTGAGGCGTCTCTAGCGTAAAGCTGAATTCATACTATACTTTGATCAGGTAATCGGCGGGAATTGTTAGGCTTTTACCACTACGCCAAAAGGTAGACCCATACTAAGAGTGACATAGTTGACCTGTCTGGTTTACATTGTGCGTATTAAAGAAAGTAGATAAAGTATAGGACTTGAATTAATAATTTGGGATGTTTCTGGCGAGATGTCAGAAGACAATTCTCGAAATAAAATATATTGATATTAATCCGTGATGTTATAAGGCCCGCCGATTACGAGCTGATCAAACTATACATAAGCGACAGCGATTGATTTTTAGCCAATTAGGTAGAACGCTTTTTGTTGCGTTATGAAAAGCGCGCTACCTTATTGATTCAAATACCCCTCACTCGTCGCTTAATTATTAATGTTTTCGTAGCGTATTAAAATATTGATTGTTGATTTTACTGCTTCAAAATTAACCGGAATTCTTTAGGCATCAAATGTTAGAGCCGTGTCCTCGTCTGCAGGACCTACCCAATTCCGTCCGCAAATTGCTATCTTTAAAGCTCGCCTATAACTTTTACTCTTAAACGAATATATTAAAGGATTCATACAACTATTGCAGAATGCTATTAAAACACTGAAGTGATAATACCAACTTGTAAAATCAAGGTCAAACCCACAATTGTAGGCGAAGAATATAAACTGATTTGGCGCCCAACATATTGCAAACGTAACCACTACTATGGCGAGCATCTTAATCACCTTCTTCCTGGCGTTCAGCAGCTCTAAAGACGCCTGCGACTCCTTCCCTGTACTTCGACTTAAACTCTTTGCCGACTTTGATAGGTTGATCATAATAAGAACGTAACAAATTGCCATAGTTACCAACGGTATAGCGTAAATAACGCTAAAATTACAAACGCCAAGGAAAGTTTGAAACCCAACGGTGTACCAATCTATGTAACATCCCTTCCCATTGAACTTGAACACGTAGAACATATAGCTGTTCATTGTGATGCCTGCTATCCAGACCCCTATCACCATCAGCAATATCTTTCCATTGGTAAAAAACAAGTTGTACCGTAACGGGTAGCAGATGCTGAAGTACCGTTCCAGGGTGACGCACGCTAGAGTCAATACCGAAGCCGTAAAACTCGTCCACAGCGGCCATTTTGAAAGAAGAACAGCGCACATGACACTACCGCCGACGCCGGGTGGTATGGGAATCTCAATGCCTAGATTGAACATAAAAAGAAAGAAAAGTACAGATATTTATGTAGAATCATGTCATCTATTTGCTATCATGCCCTGCGGAGCTATTATATTGGGGTCCTTTGTGATATGTTTTGTTGATATTAACCACAGAAAAAACTGGAGACGACAACTAAACACTCCAAGTGGGACCCGCAGGGCATGAAAGTAATGCGTAACCTTAAGGCGGATGTGATGCCTCTATGGGAATTGACATTTTAACTTGACCTAATATATAATCCCTTATCATCTACAGAATATTTGTTCACATGAGATGATGATGTACTCTGGAAGACAGAATAGCCAGCACCCCATTTTTATTTTCATGTGATACAACACATACTATGAATGAATGCAATGAACCGATGATGATGTACTCTGGAAGACAGAATAGCCAGTACCCCATGGTTATTTTCATATGATACAACACATACTATGAATGAATGCAATGAACCTCCTTCCTTTTAGTTATTACCATTTCTGATTTGCTCAGTTCCCCAAACTTTGCTGCCTTTGAAATTACCAATTACTATGACGGACATTTTAGTTTGGTATGAATTTTATATTGTTTTTAACAGCATGCCTAAAATGTGCAAAATAATAATAACAGTTGTGTATTAGAGATAATAAACGTTGACAAAGAAAGCAATTAAATAATGAGGAAATGATTGACTGTTAAGGGTTTTTATTGGAAATTACATTAATTAAGTTATCATTCTTTACCAATTACGATAATGTCATGGACAAGTATTATGCACAACCAATTGAATCGTGACAAAATACAATAGGACTACAAAGATGGGTCGTATTTCCTGTTAAAGTGTCAAGCCCACAAAAGGATGACCCCACATTCTCAGGCTATTTAATTGTCAAATTCTCAGTCAATATTAAATAGGTGATACAATATACAACAAATTTATGTTTACATTAGGGTTATTAAAGTTTCAAGGTGCTTGGATGAAACACGTTCCATCAGTTTCAAGGTCAAATGTTATGTCGTATAAAAATAAATTTCCTAATGATTTGATTACTTCATAGGCAAAATACGAATGAATGGCATCTCCACATCGACCTCAAACACCATCAAAATGTAGCTCATTATGTAAATTGAACCTCCTTACTCTCTTGAAAATTTTGAGTTATTACCATTACTGATATGCTCAGTACTTCAAGTTACTGATGCTGAAATCACCTAGGGAGCAGTGTGAAACAATGGTTGAGGTCTTTGCCTTTGGCGTAAGAGGTCCCGGGTTCAAATGCCCACAACAGTGGCCTAGCCAGGGGAAGGGGGAAGCTGCCCCTCCCGTGAGAAGTCTTGTCCCCATGGGATGCTTTTTTATCCATTGAGAAGAGTTTTGACACGAATGGGGTCTTCTTTGAAGTTTTTATTCAGCAGGTGTTTCAAAAATGGTAAAATCACAATAAGGTAGCGTCATGCTTAATTCTTTCGTTGGCAAGAAGAGATAAACATTAATTGTAAAGCTTTGTAAGTGGTAGACTAAAACAGTTGCAACGATCTAGAGCACGGCCCTCTTGGATAAAGGCGTATAAGTCAGAGTGAAAATGACCATCAGAGATTGAATTAAGATGTTGGGTGTCAGCATCTAGCCTCTTAACTGCAACCAATCTCTTTATCCAAGAAAGCCATCGCTTAAGATCAAGATGCAGGATGCTTCAGCCTACCATTGCAGGTAAATGTTCACCTTTAATGTATACCTGGAAAACTCATTTCTCTCTTCCCTAGTCATGCTAGTGATCTAATCATTTTGAAAAAAAAAACTACTGATCAAAAACTTCAAAGAAAACATCAAAATTCATTTCAACGAATTATTCTTTTGTACTGAAAGATGGTTGCATGGGTAACTGAGGGATCAGATACAGAAAGGAAAAGGAAAAAAACAACAACATTGAAATCATCGGTTTGAACATTACATGTATGGGATGTTGAAAAGTGTAACTTTTTCTGTAAACATCATTAATTTTGTGGAAAATGTGATTATATTTTACCAACGAAATTGGTTTTGGAAATGAGACAAATTTGGGAGGATATTCTATTTATAGATTTTCTATTAATAGATTTTTGAACTTGCTCAGTTCCGCAAGCTTTACTGCCTTTGAAATTACCAATTACTATGACGGACATTTACTGAGGACGCAGTGCCATACAGCCATAGGATTTATATAATTTTAGTTTGGTGTGAATTTTATATTGTTGTTAACAGCATGCCTAAAATGTGCAAAATAATAATAACAGTTGTGTATTAGATATAATAAACGTTGATAAAGAAAACAAAATAATGAGGAAATGATTGACTGTTAATGGTTTTTATTGGAATAAAATTGGCAAAATGGTGCTTACTGTATAACGTCCAGTGTTGTCGTATTTTGACATTAATTAAGTTACCATTCCTTGCCTTTACCAATTACGATACTGTCATGGACAAGTATTATGCACAACAAATTGAATCGTGACAAAATACAATAGGACTACAAAGATGGGTCGTATTTCCTGTTAAGTGTCAAGCCCACAAAAGGATGACCCCACATTCTCAGGATATTTTAATTGTAAAAACCTCAGTCAATATTAAATAGGTGATGCAATATACAACAAATTTATGTTTACATTAGGGTTATCAAAGTTTCAAGGTGCTTGGATGAAACACGTTCTATCAGTTTCAAGGTCAAATATTTTGTCGTAAGAAACACATTTCCCTGTGAAGGATAATAAGTAATTAATAACCAAACACGAATGAATATAAAGGTCTTATTAGTTTAGTTGGAAGAAGGGTCTATCTTGCACCATCGGAAATCAACTAAGCTATGTTAAAGAAATTAAAAAACATGTTCCTACAGATCGACAGGGGTCAGAATTGCTCAGATTTTATCAAAACCCACGCCAAAGTATTCCTCTGGTCATAACGATTCAGAAAAGTAAAAAGTCAATAAAAAGTCAAAATTGGGGAAGGGGTCAGCTTTGGACATACACGGGTCAAAATTAAAAGTGCTCCGATTTCGATAAGAAAAATGTTCTCAAATTGTTCATCATGTAAAATGAAGTCAAATAAGGAATCGTTCTCAACATCTATGATGTTTCGTTACCTAGGAAACATCGCAAAGTAGGTCTGCAATTGGGGTTGACCGTTATTATTGTCGGAATTAGCAATAACAAAGCATTCTAGATAGTACAAACTATTCCTTGAGACAATTTTCGCCAGCCCATAGGGCTGGTACCTAATTCTGAGATGGGGTTTGTGTACACTAAAGATTAGCTAAGATTATAGCCTTCTTCTATTGGTATGAATTATTTTTTTTACTTCTCGTGGTGGAAATGTTTTTGATGTCTGCTGATTCGATTTGCAAGGAAAAGAAAGTATGTTTTGCCGTTTCAACGAACGAAAACGATTGAGTATTGCCAAAGTTATGCTTGAATTAATTATGACTTAAAAAGTTATCATAGGTTAGGCCTACACATATAAACATAAACTTGTTCAGCAATCAGCATATCAAAAAATGACATGGTCAAAGCGGGGAATGATCACGAGGTCATATCAGTGGACTACTGAGCATAGCATGATGTTTGGTTGCCTGTGAGTGCATAATTGATATGTTGATAACAGATCTAATAATGTTGTAGAATCAAAATCTTCATTATATGGACCACATTGAAGTCAAAGTAATTATCTATCCTATCCTGTATCGTTTTATGGATAAAATTTACTCAAAATGTTATTGATGATATTATTGCAATCTTTAACATCAGTTTTGTCTTTTCAACGGGAAAAATCCGATTGAAAATAAAGTTTTTAGGGGCTAGCTATAATATTGAACAATATATCCCATATTTTGACATGCACTTATAGAAAATAAATAAATTATTGTCTTACTTTATAAATTATAAATACTGTAAAATGACACATAACTAAAGTGAGGCCAATTTCTATCTTTTTATTTGATTCATAAAATTACATTCAACAAAATGATTGAAGACTGAGAAAACACACAATGCAGACTATTACAGAATGGAGTAGGTAAGATGCCATGTCCATAGCTTTGCAGGAGTTTCGGACTAACAATCAACACATTCAAAAAATACAGTTTAAAAGTGAAGATTGTAGTGAATGATCAGTCCTTTATCATGTGCTTGCCACTATCTACTTTATAGTAAACTATACATTGCGAAATAATATAAAATCATTTTAAAATAAAATGTGCATGTAAGTTGAGTTTACATAGCGAATTAACTAACAACTGCAGTGTATTTCTTGATTTTAATAACAAGCATGGGTAAAAAGCAGTAAAGACAAAAATACAGAACAATTTGGAGTAATGAATTAAAGAGTTGACAGGAGTTATAGGAGTTAATGTGTTTTGCTGTTTCGGTGTTCATGTTCTCGCCATTGATGGTTTGGTGAACTGTCATGTAACATGGATGTAAGCGTGATCCTAAAAATGCCTTTCACGGTGACCCAAACTATTTACAAGACCTCTTCTGCATTGAGGCTGGCCTTCCCTTTTAAAGGGAATTTTTATTTAAATTGAAATCGGAGCATTTTTAGTTTTGACTCCTGTGTGACCAAAAATGACACCCCTTGACTTTTTTGCTTATAACTCAGGTCATACTATACTTGTTCTGAATTGTTATGACCAGAGGAATACTTTGGTGTGAATTTTGAAAAAAAATCTGAGCAATTTTGAAATTGGAACCTTGTAGTATAGAGTCTGACCCCTGTGGACCCCTTGGGACATTTTTTGATCTTTTAAACATAGGTTATCGTTTTCTACCCATTGTCTCTGATCTCGAGACGTCGATTAGAAGTTCATTTCAGAGTGTGCATTCTTCTGGTTGGCTAAATTCTTTTCTTTTCTGCTACTAATTTATCATCTTCTTCTTCTCCTTTTCCTTTTTTTCTGTGATTCATTTTTTCTTCATCATCTTTAAAGTCTTTTTATCATCATCTTCTTTTCACCTATTTCTTGCGCTTCTTCATTATCTTCTCCTTTTAGTACTATAATTAAAGACAGAGATAAAAAGAATTTATCGCGTCTGACGTCATCTGTCAATCAAACTTGTTTACAAGTGTCGTGATGATGACTTGCTGAACGCGGATTTATAAACGGGCGCCGTATTGTTAATTTTGCACCTTGAAACATGCAAGCCATCTCAAAAGTTAGGTCTTTATAGTAGGAAACTTTCTTAACCGAAGGCACCATGTCCACAATGCCTAGAAAAGCTGCTTTTTGCCTTGTAAAAGTACGAAATTTTTCGCCATTTGTTGCTATTCCTTTTCTCCGATCAGCACCAGATAGCTCGGTCTTCCTTTTACGCGCTATTAACCTTTGTAAACCAATCAAGGATCGTAATTGACAGTGACATCAGACGCGATCAATTCTTTTTATCTGTCTTTAATTATAGTACTGCATCTTCATCTTTTTTCTGCATCTTTCATTTGTACTTATACTTTACCTACTTCTCTGGAAATGTAAATTGAAACTGAACAAAAAAAGTAACAGCTATTGGCTTTCTCTGAGCTATATATATATATGTCTTTACATTGTAATGTTCCCCTTTCTCCTTGAAAATGCATTACTGATGAAAGCCTAATCATTTACCTTCTCGATGAGACTAATTAATTAGTGTGCTCTCATCTGATAGTGTTAATTAGTTAGTTGCCTTGTTCCTCAATAAACAAAGCTTGCAACGTGGTGTTACGAACGGAAATGTTCACTCTTATTCGAACCGTGGTTATACTACATATATCTTTATTACGCATACGGGCTAATCAAAACTAATGTTCGATGACGTGAAATCGATAATATGTTACGTCGAATGTCTGGTGGAAATATATTATCGATTTTACGTCATCAAACATTCATTAGAAATTAAACATTACTGGGAATAGAATGGGAATAGATTAAACAATGAAGACTAAAAAGTCTATAGCAGCCCTTAGCCATGCGTGTATTTGGGGGGGCTTTTAGGGGCGCCAGCCCCCGGGGTCAAAGTAGGGGCGGCAAAAACGAAGGGCGGCGGAAGAAGAAGGGCGGCAAAAACAGGGGCGGCAAAAATGAAGGGTGCTGCAAATAACCTCCAAAATTTAGCTTTCAGAATTAACTTCTTATTTTTTCCTTATTCGCAACGCCAAAATCTCCTTAATAAACCTGTTCCCTAAACAATTTCGTAATGAATTTCCTTGAAAATTAACTTCATAACAACAATAATAAAATTTCATCCAAAAAAAAATGGAAAAGAGTTACAAAGCAAATGTTCACAAATAAGGCTAAAAAATATGTATAATTGAACTGGATTTCAACTTTTCTCATTCTTTTAAAATCTGGAACATGAAGTGGACGCATATCGTTCTTAAATTGAGAGAGCAGTGCCAAAGGGGCATCGAATGCATGTAATTAAATGATATAGCCCAATTAATGGTGTCCGACCCGAAGGTGCTCTAGATTTGGACGCGAACACTCTTAGAAATAAAAACTCCCCTTAAAGGGAAAGCCAGCTTCAATGCAGAAGATGCCTTGTAATTAGTTTGGGTGGTGGCATTTTTAGGATCACTCTTTTTTATGATCCATCATGTTTCATGACAGTCCACCAAACCATCAATGATGAGAACATGCACACAGAAACAGCAAACCAAACAACTCCTATAACTTCCTGTCAATTAATTACTCCAAATTGTTCTGTCTTTTTGTCTTTTCTGCCTTTTAGGCTACCCTTAGCTCATTATTAATATAAAGAAATGCAGTTTTTAGTTAATAGGCTAAAAACTGCCATCCTACTTGCCTTATACATGCACATTAATTTTATATTAATTCGCAATTTATACTTAATATAGCACATTATAAAATGTATAAAGACTGATATTGTTCAATTATAACAGGCCTACATGTATATAAATTATACCCATATCAAAAATAGGCCCTGAAATTGCATCGAATTTTTCCCGTTGAAAAGACAAAACTGATGTTTAAGATATGAATTATTTCATAAATGACATTTTGAGTCATTTTAATCCATAAAACGATACAGGATATAGGATATTTTTACTTTGACTTTTACGTCCATAAAGGTTTCAATCATGTTATCAATACACTCACATCTCATGCTGTGCTGATCTCCAGGAGGTCTGCAAATGTAAATCTAAGAACGCCTGATAACAAGGATTCTATAATTTTCTTTCGTTGATATGCTGTGGAAACTATTATAGGCCTGGCATGAACTTTTAATGTCATATTTCCTTCAAACCATAACTTTTGAAATTCTCACTCGTTTTCATTCGTTGAAACGGCAAAACATACTTTCTTTTTCTTACAAATCCAATAACATGTCTATTATATATTTTCACCATAAAAAGTTCCGCAAAGTAATTCAAACCAATGCTAGTACCCCGTAATCTCTTTAGCAAACAGAGACGATCTCCGAATTAGATAGCCAGCTAACGCTGGCGATAACGCTGGCGAAAACGGTTCTAATTAGAACCTAAAATGGTTCTTTCTAGAATCCTTTCTTTTGAGGGTTCTACATACAGGACAGCCAAGAACCTTTGTGTTTGGTTTTTATATTATCGGCTATTATTTTAAAAAAAGTGCTGCCGCGTCTGAGAAAATTACACAACACAAATTGACATAAAATATGGCGGGGAAGCAATTTGGGTGGAGTTGGGCAAATTTGTAATCAATTACTTCATAGCGACAAAAGCCTACTCTTATGTTATTGCTCTAATCAGAGAAGATGTAGCGTCATTACATCTTCTCTGCTCTAATATAAAGTAAATGACAAATGTGCATCTTTCTGCCATTTGCGCCATAATTAAAAGTCAATAACGCATTTAAAATGTTTTGCTCAGTCTTTTTCCGTGTCAATTTTTGTATTATTTATAAATCCTGATAAATTTTTGATTAGCTTTTGCTTTTATTATCATTTTTGTAGCAAATTGAATGGTTCTTTCTGAATGTTTTCACCAAAGCTGTCACCAACAACATTGTAATATAAAATAGACTGAGTTTGGTTAACCACTTCGACAGGTTTATTTCTGTACAGCTTGAAAGGCTTTCAGGACTTTCTATGAGTTGTATTTCTTTGCTTTCATTCTCAAGATGATATGGTTATAAGATCCCGGGGTTAAGATGGTCAACAAGAGATAAGGACGCTTGTTTGTCGTAATCATCGAAGAATACGAAACACTGTCAATTTGTAAGCGCTCTTTAGCAAAGTCATAGTTCATTGAATTAACAACCGTTTGACAAAACGGGCGAAACAGTAACCTTTTGCACATGATTTGCAATTTAAAGAGAACTGGCCATTGGTCATTAAAATGAGGCTAATATATGGACAATATAAGTGTGCTCTTTCATTTAATGACATAAAATTTGACAAATATTGTAAGGAACACTTTTGACTTTTAAAACTTACATTTTGGTCAAAAAATGTGCTTGGATAGGAAGTTCGCCTTGCTATATTGAATTGTGTTATATCTGTTGACCTAATGGAGAAAAACGTTTTTAGGGGGAAGTGTTAGCTTTCGTTTGATATAAAAAGAAATTCTGATTGGATGAAAGGAATACTTGAGGTTTTGACAAAACCCAATCACAGAGTCCTATTTTCCACTAGATCACACACAGCTCTTATGGTGCTACGCACTCAACCGTGTAGTATAACACAGACTGCGTATTAGGCTAGACTCACTGTGCTGGAATATATGTGTGCTCGCCACTGCTCGGGTGCATCGAGGTGGAAACTGTGCGTAGATGCATTTATAAGAGAATCGTGTTTGTCAATCCTTTTCATATGAAACCAAACAAAAATATGACCTTATTATTAAATTAATAGCCTTGTTTAATAAGAAACGTCCATAAAACACCATCATATTAAATCATCTAATATAATAATGTTTTCAATTAGGAAGGCAACAATTCAGTAATAAAACTTATTAGTGTTTGAAATTGCTCACTTAATATCTCTTCCCACTTAGTGTGGTCTTTATAAAGAAAACACCATAGAATATAAAAACACTTATGTCAAACAAATGACCATTGTCCTTGCCAGACAATAACATGCGCGTACATTTGAGTTTTTATTTTTTTCAACTAGCGCCAAATGAGAGATCTGTCTATCGGGCAACGGGCTATTAGAAGAGTGAATGTCCGTGAATGGTGTTTAAAAGTAGAGAGATATTAAACCATAGATTATTAGATAATCTATGATTAAACTTTACAAACACCCCCTACCATGAGAGTGGAGTTCACAAAGGCAATGTCGGGACGATGGGCCGATTTTTGTACTTTATGCAAATATTCCACATAGAACCCCAAAGTTAATTTCAGAAAAAAAAGAATAGATCGCCATAAAAACGAAACAGTAATCTTTAGTGGAGTCTATATATGGAATTTTCATATGGCTCTATTTTCACTAAATTCAAACACATTGTTAGCGTATATAAAATACTCTGCCTTCTAAATCAGATCAATTGTACCGTGGTTGGGTATCACGAATCGTTATATAATAATTATGATGTACTGTTAATATTCATAATATTCTTTATACATAGGATGCTTCAGTTTTTACACACACATACACAAATATTTCATTGAAAACCCTCCCACTCCAGTATTTCTAAAAGGTAATCAGGGTTCCTCATCCTGTGCAATAAATAATTACCACTTAATGAATTTTATCCTTAAAACACTTTTAGAAACATTTCATTATTGCGTACATACTGCTGTCAGTGCTGTGACATAGCAAGGTTTGTTACACAACGCACAGTAGCGTAGCCAGGGGGCAAGGGGTAGGGGCAGAGTGCCCCCCTTGACAAAAATGAAAGAGAAAAGCGCCCCTCAGAGAAAGAAATGAAAGAGAAAATCGGGAAGGCATAGGAAAAGAAAAGGGGCAAGGAGCCAGATTATGGGCCAAAATAGTGTAAAATACAAATATTTTCCCTATAAGGCCCCTTTCACCCAGATCATGGGCAAAAATAGTGTAAAATACCAATAAGGTCTTTTTTGGAAGCTCAAAGACTTTACACGTATAATACCCTCCGATAATACCGGGTCAATGATGCAACCGAGATTTTTGTGTCAGTTCCTGCAGAACTGACACCTTTAGTACAGGTTTGACGATCACGTGACAATTCGAATCATCATATCGAAATATCACGTGGGTAAAAATATCAATATCGATATCAATACTATTCGTCAATTCAGCCCCAAACCAATTCGCCCACATGCTAATTCGAACCCTGTATATTGATGTACAAAAAAAGTTGGCCAAATTTAACTATTTCGTGATTTTCTCCATAACCGTTGTTTTTACACCAAATCTGTATATTTACATGCCTTGATGTCTTGCATTCGGTCACAAACCAATTCGTTGTACTTTGTGCACTTAACCCTCTATCTTTTAAACCAAATATCCTAAAGAGTCGTGTGATATGTCGAACTTTTCCTCAGGTCATAAAGAACAAAAAAAGTCAGCGTTCGCGTATCTGTACGTATATAGCGGGGTACGTAGCCGCAGTTATTGTGGCCCACACAACACGGGCTTCCGGTGAGCTGCCGGTCCTAGGAAATGGAATATTACTGATAAATATATAAAGATGGCAAAATCAGTAAACCAGTTTAAGTTACAAATAAAGAAAAGTCTAATAAAAATTACATCTAATATTTAGGCATTATTTAATGACCTCACCCATCCCCACCCATCTCCACCCCAACTATCAATTTCTTCTGTGAACTGTGGAATGTCTATATGAAATGTTATAAATATTTATATTGCTTCTTTCTTTGCATGTTCTTCTCCTCTTTCTTTTATTTGTTAGCTTTGTGTAATTGTATGTTGTAACTTAAGGCAGTGTAAGGGGGTGCTCGCTTCAGGCCTTTTGAGCATCTCCTCATTCAAATGTTGTGTCTTTTATATATATTTTGTATGTATTTTGTTTTAACCAAATATCTTAGAGAGTCGTGCCATATGTCAAAAAGGAACAGAAAAGTCAGTGGTCGCATATCTGTAGGATCATCGGTTAATGAGATATAGTCACTTTTTTGTACGTTGTGCACTTAACCCCTTGTTTTTTACTTCTGGATATCGTTTGGAGTCTAATGATTTTTCATTTTAAAGCTTATGATATATTTTCTAAACACGAAATAAAACAAAATTGACCGCCAGCCGACTTTACAGCTGTTTCGTGATGGACGGTCACATATATCCATTAACATATTAAATCGTTTATCCCTTTTGGTCAATATCGAATTGGTTTGTGGCTGACTTAGCTTGGGGCCAATGCATGAATTGGCATATGGCCAAGTCAACTGTGGACGAATTGGTTTGGGCCGAATCGACCTGCTTCCATGCTGATACCCGGAAATGCCGAAAAATTACGTACTTTTACAAGGCAAAAAGCAACTTTTCTAGGCATTGTTGACATGGTGCCCCCGCTAAAGAAAGTTTCCTACTATAAAGACCTAACTTTTGAGATGGTTTGTACGGTTTGAAGGGGCAAAATTACTATAAGCTTAAAATAACTGAGGCGCCGTTACCGCCGGGTCATCATCAGAGACTTTGACAGATGACGTCATCAGACGCAATCTCTGTCTTGATAATATCGACATGGACTATATATACATGTAGAGCACGTAGTGTGATGGACTGGAAACTTCACGCATCGATCTGAGGACAGCTTTCAAACATAAGTCTTGATAGTAATACGCTGTTTTAATTAGCCTATATCTGGTGGCAGCAGCATTTTTCTACAGTCACGTGATAATGGCACCGGCGGATAATACACGGGGGAAGCCGACGGTGTCCACATCTTTTTTTTTTCTTTTTTTTTCAGCTTTTTGTATTTTATCTGTACTTGGAGCTGGTGGGGGAGAGAAAGCATAAAATACATTCAGGAAAAAATACAACTCGAACCAAAGATCAAGGCTCCATTTCAAATTTAACCCTAAAAAATCACTCATTTTTGAAACCGGACGTTGTTCAAATTTGCGCCAACACTTCACCTCTGAAATAAAATATTGGGATTTTTCTCAGATTCCTTCATGTAGACACTTGCCAGAAGCAAATGAGCTGAAAACGGGCGAATTTTGACAATTATCTTGAAAATAAAGCCGCAACAAGCTCAAATAAGCGGTGGACTATTTTAACCGAATTTCACTGGTAGGCCTACATAAATCGTGGAGTGATTTGGTGGTGCGCCCTCTGAAAAGATTTGAAGAATAGAAGGCTGACGTTGCGCCAAAACATGTGGGCCTATTTAATGATATATGAACTACCACTCATGTTCTTGTCAGCGCTACAGTGCAAAACTTCTCTTTAACATTACATTCAAATAATAATTACATTGTAAATTGGAACTGACACCAATTTTTTTCAGGAATACTTGTTTGTTTTGTTTTTGCCCCGAAAATGTTATTTTGCCCTTACCCCGACCAAGAAAGCTATTGGATACGCCCCTGATAACGCATCTCAGAAAGAAATAACGTTTCATATACTTATTAACTACAATTTTATGGACAGCTAATTCAGATTTCCAGAGAAACTGACGGATTCAAAAATATGCGTAATTTAATATAAATCAAATACATCTACATCTACCAATTCGTTAAGATACGTGGATGAAAGCATACATTAAATTTGTATAATAAAGTTTCCAATTATGATATATCCATTGTAGCAATAAAAACCTATTACAACTGAAAGTGCTTATTTAACGTGTAGTATAATATTACTTTAGTCGTTTATTTATTAAAATAAATCGTCACTCTTTCAAGTACATAATATAGACCATAATAATGGGAGGATGTTTGTTCCCAGCACCGGCTGCAGTTTTCCAGGTTATGTGATTTTGCCTAAAATCTTTGCTGACATGATTATCGGGCTTGTTACGAGTCGAGCCATTTTGAAGTTGAGTCGAATCATTTGGCTTTATTTTCAGCTCGATTCAAGCCGATTCACTGTACAAATTCAATGGGTCGAGTTAATAAACAAAATAAGTCGAGTCATCCACATCATTTCACGTGTATGACTCGACAAGTCTGCTAATTATTGTTCTATAATATATGTGGTACAAATGTTGGGTACAAATGTGATTCTGGGATTTGTAATGTCTCCTTAGCAAAAAAGGTAAAATCCTCAGGTTAAACAAAGGCGGAAACATTGCAGTACTCAGAGTACTGGCACAATACTGGCCCCGGATACTGGCCCAATAAAGTACAATACTGCCCCTCTGTATTGGGCCAATAAATGTTTGCACACCGACATTGAACTGGGCCAGGAGTGGACAATGCTAAGCTGGACAATATTATATTTTATGGCTGAACATGCCTGTGTGTGGGTTAAGACTTAAGAGAGTGAGAGTCATGATAGAGTAAGAGAAAAAGGGGGACAAAGAGAGAGCAAGCTTGAAACGGTATTTTTTACTTGTCTAGTTTAGCACCCGAGGCTGACCCAGTTCAACGCCGGTGTGCAAGGATTTATTGACCCGATCACGGCGCCCAATATTGGCCCAGTTAAGTAATGTATGCTGGGGTAAATACTTTTTTTCGGGCCTTTTTTGTGCTCCAAGCAGTATTTGTAATGAAAGACAGAGATATAACTCGTCATTTCCATCATAACAATAGCGTAAAGTAAACTTACCTAAATGTAACGGAATTAAGAACACGGAAGTAATGAAATCACATCCAGCCAGCGATACAATAAACACGTTAGTCTTGGTTTGCATCTTCTCCACCCTATATACAGTAAACATCACCAGAAAGTTACCCACGATACCGAGCACCGATATCCCGCCATAAATGATCCGAATAGACAGTTGGTTTTCCAGGGATTGTTGGTCCGATGACCAACCTATTGCGTAATCTTCATCAGTTGTCGCATCTGGCTTGATATTCCCGTTTGCTTCGGAAGCAAGTTCTGTTGGGAAATAGTTTTCATCCGTCGTGTAGTCTGTCCCCGGTGTCCATTCGGGAGTTGTCATTATATCAGTGAAATTCATATTGAAATTTCAGGTACAGATGCTGCAACTTTGATTTATTTTCAGTCAATACACTCTGGAAAAATAAAGGATAAGAAATCGGATATAGCAACGTTTGCATATTATTTTTTATGATGTGATGTGCCCTGAGTAATTTAATTTCATTATTTAAATTTGTTTACAAGCTGAAAATATGTGATGAGAAATATGAGACATATATAATTTTAGATTGTTTGGGGAAAACCCTCTTCATTTCTAGACGATTCTCTTTATTAAGAATCTTGGGAAAATCCCTTGGATTGCGAAATGGATAGGATTTAGGAATCACCCACAGGAAGTGTTATAATGTGACAGAATGGTCTATTAATAGATTTTTGGTTTTCTGGTGTATAAAAGCTGGATGCATGGAGTTTGCACTTTACAGAATGTCAGGAGGGATTGAAAACTCTACATGATTGTGTTGGTCGTCATTGTGCTTCAAAAAGAGGTGCATTTTTAACCAGTTTACATAGCCAATAATTGAGCTATTTTTATACAGCAACGAAGGAGATTTCGAGTACACAAATGTGTCTGTCGAATTGCTGGAGCCTGGTTTATAAAACAACGCATCTGTCAAACACAGTGGAGCAGTGTTAAAGAAGCCTGTTAAAGTTAAGTGTTTGGAGATCTGCGCTAGGAGTTATGTGTTAGGATAACGGCGCAAGGAGTTAAGTGATTGGATAACGGCCCAAGGAGATAAGCGTTTGGGAAACGCAGTGCAAGGAGATAAGTGTTTGTGGAGAAAGCAACGCCATTTTTGTGTGAGGATTTTATTCGCAAGGATATTTATAAATGCAAGTGTACAATGGACTTCGCTGATTTTCGCAGGACAAGTGAATAAGGATATATACATCAGCTGTCCAGAACATTGCAAGAACTCTATATTACCATCAAGAAGAATAATGCTGCTAAGTATTGATTAGTTTAAAGGGTAATTATAAGTTATTATTTTGTATGTGCATTTGTTGTCATATTTTGTACCGATCATAGTTAAAGACTTTTGTTAGCTAATCAAACAGTGTATTTGTGTTGTGCATTCGTGTGAATTTGGGTAAAAGGTGATTTTGGCCTTGAGTCAAATAGTCCTCGAATTAATCTTTATAAGACACCAGAAACAATTTGTTCGATCTTTCGATAGGGTATCGATGATTGGTCGATCCTCTTTATTTATGAAATCAATTAATTTACTATTGTTAATTGTGATAACAAAGTAATTTTTTGCCTGTTTATATTGACTAATATAAATAAGCATTAATTCTGATTAATTAGTCGATAGTTCATTAATAACAAGCATCGAAGCCGCATCGGCGGTCGATCCAATCGAACAAATTTGTTTCCGGTGCCTTAAAATCTAATGATATGTATTTAAAGCCATATTGTAACATTTCCATATAAACTAGATTAGTAGTTCTTTTCCATGAAATGTTAACTGTTACTGTCAGATATGTCCCCTTTTAATTTTGAGCCGAACAACTGAGATGAAGCAAAGAAAATTGGAATTTACTACCAGCCAATGCGTGTCACTATTACGTCGGTTATGCTACGGCACGGTCCTTTGATGTGACTAACCGTCCCGCACGCTATATACGCGTACTGTGTTATGAACATAGCGCACGCGTTCGTCTATTGTTTCTATCTTAATAATTGTACGACGGTTCCTGCGTTTTATTCAAAATCTCGGATTTCGACAAAACTACAGCACCTAAAGTCTTGATTTTTGCAGGATGTTAGTTTAATGATGTGCATTACAATCGTGTCCAAAAACAAATTTTGAGGGCGTCCTTCTCATCAAATGTCAAATGTTACAAAATGGCTTTAAAATGTTTGTAGTTGGGAAGAAAAGCCGTCCATCATATGTAAAATCTATATCTTTCATATGATGGACGGCTTTTCCCCTCAGCTACAAACACGAAGAATGTCCTTCTGATATCCAATAAATTTGATTTTTTGAAATTTGCGATATAATACACATTTTATGGCAAATGATCAAAAATTGATATTTAACAGTCCTCGAAGCAAACTTTATAAATCTAATGATATTACTTAAAGTGTACGTAGCTGGGATGAAAACCCAAAGGTCAATTGAAAAACTTGAAACATATGGAGGATATGGATTTTTTCCCCAAAACACCAAAATAATTTAGGTCTTTTGAAGAAAAAATGTACAGGGTGTCCCAGAAAAAATTACCGGGCGAATAAATTTGCATGTAAGTCGAGAAATAGACATAAGAATCCAAAAATCTAAAAATCAGCGTGTAACCCATCTCATTCTGCATCTTACATACTAATTTTGAAAGAAAGATCATTCCACACAATGCGCACTGTCAATGGGCTTCATGTTTTAATCGGTGAAATCTTGTCGTTCTTTTTAAACAATCTGTTTCTTGCAAAACATTTAATTAGGTTGTGTTCAAATTTGAAAATCTGCATGCCTATATTGAAAATGAAAGCTTGCATGTAAGATTGCATGAAAATTATTGCATAAAGAATTCCAGCTGGCTTAAAACATTTCTCACACGCATTAATGTTTTTTATTATTTCCAAGAAATTGTATTGCAAAGTTTAAATCTTTTAAAACTTAAACATTAATGTTGCATGGTATCAAAAATCACACGTAAAGCTGTAAGCACTTGATCATTGTCATTCTTGGCTCACATGTTCTTTGGAAAGTTAAAATATAACACATTTGCACAACCTAAAGCTTCCAATTGCAGAAATCAAAGTTTCTCGGGCAAACTGTTTTTCATCTTCAGTGATAGCATGAATAACATGACATCGTCGGATTATAAAATAGATAATGTGGACTAAATTGAATGAGATACACACATTTTAGGAAGCGGTGAGCGCCTGTTGATCAAACTTTGAATGAAGTGCATTGATGCGCGCATTATGTAATTGTTAATTTCTTTGTAATCAGTCAACCGAATCAAATAAAATTTTCGTATGTGATGCACAATAAAATAGGCTATGCGCTACGTTTTTTTTTTATTCTGATGTCTATTTCTCGACGTTCAATTTCATTCACTCGGTATTTTTTTCTGGGACACCCTGTATACCTATATGAAAGGATAAACAATTTCAATTGATACTCGGCTTTTCATCCCAGCTACATACACTTTAAGTACATATCATTAGATGTTTACTCTGAGGAAATATCCAAAATTTAAAAAATATCTAATTTTAATAATTTTCATAAAATTTGTATTATATCATGAATTAAAAAAAAAAAAATCAAAATTTGATATCAGAAGGACATTTCTCGTTTTCAGAACGCAATTCAAAATGTCTGGTGCACTCTCAGCCCCCACAAAAATACTGCACAAACGTTAATATCCGATTTCTTAAGTACTTTTACGGAAAAATAAAAATAAAGTTTAAAATTAATATCTTTTTTTATGTTTTTTGTTTGTTTTGTTTTTGTTTTTTCGTTTTTCTTTTATTGGTATTTCTATACTTGTGCTACCTACAACGGAAAACGATCAGTGGGCTTTTTTGTTTTTCTTGGTTGAAATGAAAACGATATAGGATTCATAGTGGGCTTTATTCTTTATTCTTAGTTGAAAATGAAAAACGAAAAACGATTGACCGGTCATATACATGGACCAAAATACTATTAAAATACAATGGTTCGTCTTATGAATGCCAGATTATTGGTTTTTCAATTTGGGAATATTAACTATATAGTTAAATCAGATTTTAATAAAAACAACTTCCTATTGTATACATGCATGGCAAACTCAATAAACATCCATCAATAATAAGTTCATTTTGATCTAGGCACAACAGAAATATTATCCGGAGGTGACAATCTTATATTTATCAGAGGTTAATATCCGGGCATGTTGGAGAGATCGAATTAAACTCAATAAATTACAAAACTTTGACTTAATGCTTTGCTCTTACTACTCTTACCTTTTCAAGGCATTCAATTTCATGTCAAATTTTAATTTTGTTATTCCCATTAGCCTTTTCGAAGTATGGCGTAAACAAATTGAGGGCAGACTTTACCCACTTCGTGAAGCGCCATCCTATTGTGTCCGCCATATCTCGAAAAGGTAATAATGCCGAAATAATGTTACTAATAACTGCCAGGAAGACTTTCTGTCTATTTCAAGCTTAACGAATCGGATGGCAACGTTTGCACAGGTTTTTTTTGTGGGACCTGAGAGCACATCATACATATCTTGAATTCTGAATACGAGGAATGTCCTTCTGACATCAAATAATTTTGACTTCACGATATAATACAAATTTTATGGCAAATTATTAAAAAATTATATTTTTGATATTCTGATACCTTACAATCCTCGCAGTAAACTTTATAAATCTAATGATATGTACTTAAAGTGTATGCAGCTGGGGTGAAAAGCCGTCTATCATTTGAAAATTTTGACCTTTCGTATTGAAGATATATATTTTGTCCCCAAAACACCTCCAATTTGTAGGGGGTTTATTTGTCAGTTTTTTGTTTCAGTTTTCTTTTGTTCCTTCTGTTTTAAATTGAAGGCGCGCATAAATTAGCCATTCACCACTCTCAAACCAGATGTCTAGTCCATGGAGTTTTAAATAGGCAAGATCGTCACTTTTAAAACTGGACCTTCGTCTAATTAAATGCTTGTAACTTTCCTGTTTGAAGTCACATTGGATTCAATGGGGTGTCATAATGTGCAGGATTAGATAGTGCACTTCAATGTTCACGCGGCACCTATGCATTGAACCATATGCTGATCACTCGACGCAGATTACAAGTCTGTAAGCATGGTAAGGTTAGTATCTTTGAAAAGAGCGATATTTTATTCAATCTATAATTGCAGACATACACAGGTGATGAGTGCATCTTGCTTGTAGTGCAGGGCGAAATAGTGAAAATTGTATTCATCTATTGCTATGGTAGTTAATCCGATTTATTACGTCACTTCTACAGCGAATATAATCATGGACATGAATGTATTCCAAGAATATCTCATAAAATATTGAATATTCCGATTGATAGTTTTCAGACACCCTGGCTGACTATGGATTTATTTGCCGGGCACCTGTTCAAGCCAGAATTCTACGTCACTTCTACAGCGACAGTAGCGTAGCCAGCAGGGGGGAAAGGGGGGAAGAGTGCCACCCCTGACAAAAAATGAAAGAAAAAAGTGCCCCTCTGGCAAAAAAAGAAGAGAAAATCTGGAGGGCAAAGGAAAAGAAAAAGGGCAAGGAGCCCCTTTTCCATCAAAATTCAACCAGATCATGGGCCAAAGAAATGTAAAATACACATTTTTTGCCCGCTGCGCGCGCACATTGTCACAACAAAGCCCCTTTCATCCCAATCATGGGCGAAAATAGATTTAAATACACAAATTTTGCGCGCTACGCGAGCACATCGTCCCAGTAAAGCCTTTTTGGAAGCTCCAAGACATGTCATGTATACAGTCTCTCTAAAAACAAAAACGGTTATGTACCGGTATGTATGCCCGGTATGTATGATGCAACTGCAATTTATTTTTCTTCTGTGCCCTCGAAATTTTATTTTGCCACCCCTGACCACGAAAGCTGGCTACGCCCCTGTACAGCGAATATAATCATGGACATGAATGTATTCCAAGAACATCTCATAAAATATTGAATATTCCGATTGATAGTTTTCAGACACCCTGGCTGACTACATGTATAAGTTGATGGATTTATTTGCCGGGCACCTGTGTCCGGCAAGGTCCGTAGAGCTGGCAAAGTAATTGCTCGCGGGCAACTCAACCCAAACCTCCACGTGGTGTCGGATGGATAACGCTAACTTGGGCTCTGGAGGCTCTCGGGGGAACAGGCTTGGATGCGGGGAAGTCAGGCTAGCGTAGGATCATGCAAAGTAATTTGACCACGTTTTAGCCCTTCCTCGGCTGACTCAGCCTGGTGTGGCTCTGAAGAGACACCGTTTGGTTTTAACCACGCAGACAGAGGAACAATCTGGATTTTAGTATACGAGCAGATACAGCAGGAGATATCAACGAGCTAGGCATGAAGAGGATAGAAATAAATAAGATGCAGTGAAGCAGAAAATTACGTATTGTGACTGAATGGAGTTATACAGGTGCAACTTGACAAAGGAGTGAGTACTGGCGCAAATAACCTCAGTAGTTGAAAGCGCCATACAAATCAACCAAAAACAAAACAAAAAAACCGGGCACCTGTTCAAGCCAGAATTATGTTTGTATGTCCTTTTGAATGGGAGCCGGTACAATGGGCCATTCACGAAGGAAGCAAAGACCACCAATTGATTTAAAGATGTAGCCAAGCAAAGGAAATATAAGTGTAGGAAAGCTTGTTATATTGCACAATGGTAAATTCAACCTTGTTTGGCTCAAAAATTAAAACTGCTGCAAAAAATACAATTTCTACCGGTACAGTTCTTTCATAGACACCCTGTTCAATGAACGGCTCTTTTCAGAGCCACCAACCCATTTATATTAGCAGCATTAGCAGATCTGCTTGTTCTCCGTTGAAAAGGGATAGTCTTCAGTGAACAGCTCTTTGCAGAATTTCCAACTCGTTCCGCTAACCTGCTACTAAAATGACTGTGGCGATTAGGATAATAATTGTGGACTAAAACCAGGCCACAAAGCGGTGCAGAGGAAGATATACATTACAACTTTTGATTAATTTTGTCCCGATATTTGGAGCCAGGAGAGGCAACATCCCCGGTCGGTACCTCTCTAATGTAGGAAGTGGGGGAGCGGGGAGCACCGCTCCTAGGATATGATTATCAATACTGAGGAAATGATGCCATGAAGAAAACAGAAAACAGAAATACTCCAGAGGAAGAAATCGCTTATACATCCCTGCGACCAGTATTTGATGCAGTATCAAGCACTGATGTGTACCAGGCATGAATAGTTTAATGCATATTCTTTTCCATTCGTAAAATGGATTTAAAACTAGGTGTGATTTTCAAATTATTATAATTCAAGAACAAAGGGGCCAATTTTCAAAATTCAAAAATTTGTGGCATTAAAATAATCAAAAATGAAATTTTCGACGGTACCGTGTTTTTAGAGACATCCTGTACACCAAGATATGTTGAGTTATCAGCCTTACCAATATATCTCGCTTCAAAACGTACGGTAGCTAATGTGTAAGCACGCAAAGACAATGTTAAGAGGCATTCCCAATTAGGGGACGCGGCACTGATAAAACGAACCGTGAACCGTCATAACTATCGGAGAGCCTCTGAATTATTTTCATCTAGCTTTTTCTTATTTAACTTATTTAACTGGCTAGCTTTGGCGAACATTGGGTATGGACGAATTGAGCCAATAACCCGGTCAATAAAAGAAAGTTATTTGTAGTCAAGCTTGTGGAAAGATTCTTTCAGTAATAAAAATTCAATAAGAAATCTTCCGATGCACATGGTTGATGGCAACGGTCTAAATGAATAACACTGCAACTTTCAATAGCACTACTTATGGGCTATGAAATCTGATAAATTAAACAATCTCTGTGAATATCTCATCCTATTTCACTACCTTGCACCTATTCCTAAGCCTTTGGCCTAAATAATATACTAACGATATAAGGTGGTACTACACCCCCTGGTAAATTCTGTGACTAATTTTACATTTTTCTCAAAAAATAACTCCACACTGCTGGTAACAAAAGTTTTGCTCTCCTTGCTCAAAACAAATAACCCATGAACATGATTTGCCGTCTAGATTTCAAAGGCGATTTTTTTAAGGCGATTTTTAAACCACGCATCATGCTAGGCGAGTGGTCTAATCACTCTCTAGTTGCATAGTGGTCGAATCACTCTTAGGTCTGAAAGATCATACATTATAATTAAAATACTTGCGGACTGTTGATTACCTTCTCTTTGGAATTAAGGAATTAAGGTTAATTTTATCGAATGAATACATTGAAAGAGCTGAAACTTAAAATAATTTAAGTGATCATGGTGATGTAAAGTGTGCTGAGGCTTGTGGATCAACGTCTAGGCGTTGTGCCCGCGCACTATAAATCGCTGTGCTTTTTTTTTGTGCTTTTTTTGTGCTTTTTTTTGCGCTTTTTGATTCGTAGCGAGCGGTATTCAGTGTCTATGGTGATTGAATGGAAAATCGCTCACTAGAAATTGAGATTGGGCGAGTGGTGGCGAACGAGGGCGATCGCTCGCCTCAAACGATAAAGCATGCATGAAAATTCCACTATTTAGGGCAAAACTTCTTCATACCCGTGAAAAGAATATCTGATTCTAAGTCCGGCACTACTAACAAAGAAAATTAATATAATAATATAACAAAAGCGGACTTACCAGAAGCTTTCATCCGCAGTTCTCACATCCCAAATGATCATCTTCTTCCTTCAGTCTAGCGTTATTCCTCTTGGCGCACTATCTGCAACCTCAATACTTGCCAAATTTTATGTGGTGAGAAAACCCGAGTAATATTCGAGAGTTGAGCGCATGCCCGTATTCTTACGAGACAATGGCCCGTCGATACAGTCATCACAGTCTAAACGCAGGACAACCGATTCTTTTGTTCTGCTTAGTCGCGCTAAAAGTCGATCGATACATGTTAAAATCAGCACAATTACGAGATACACCTTTTTGCTATGAAATTTATTTTCTCGGTCAAATATAAAGCAAATTTTTTTTTTTTTTCTTCAGTATTGTCAAATAAAAACATAGTGCTTGGATGAAAAATTTTTTTAAAAATCCTGGTGTTAAAATTAAGTATCAAATTGTGTCTTTAAGTGTGATATTTTTGATTTTTATAGGCCTTTAGTTCGCCCGTGAGCTTTTTACAGAATTCATTTTTAGCGTCTCAAACTAATATAGTTTGCTAAAGAAAGATATTTCCCACCTCTGTAAAGCACATCGTGGGTCTATATATTATAGTTTTGTCAGAATTTCCGTTTTTATTTTACCCTTTTCCCCTTCATGCTCCGAAAATGTCAAACTTAGTACTTTACCTCGAGAGCAACCAACAGAAATAATCGATATTTCAATTGTTGTCAACCCAGGTCCCTTTTCCATTGAAAACCAGGATTGCCTGACCAGCGATTTGGTAGCCCAAATCCCCAATTCTGGTAAATGAGGTGGATTTTGGAAATTTGCTCCCGTGATAGCCTACAATTTCAATTTATAGGGGCTATGGATTCCATGATTATGAAAACCATTTTGTCTGTTTGTTTGTTTGTTTATTTATTTACCTAGGATGAGGTCCATGGGAAAATCCACTGTCCAAACCTAGAAAAATTCGCGTGTTATTAGAGGGGATTTTAATTTTCTGTCCCTCCTATCTCCAGGTGAATTTTGAATGACCCCCCCCATCGCGGGTTGGCATTTTCATTGCACCCTTCAGACTTGCGTTCGGGTTTGTGTAGGCCTATTTGTCATAATTTAGCGCTATAGGACCTACTTTCTAAATGTATAGCTATAGCCGTGCTATATAAATATTATAAGGTACCGGTATGTAATATTATGTAGGCCTATGGGGTGGGGTGGGTACTCAACACATTTTAACCATGACTTACAATGTAAGGCTCATTGTTGCCATAAATGATTTTTTCTTCAGGTCATTATAATAGGTTGTTATAAACTTCCGTGTTTAACCTTGTATTGTTTTGGCTGCTTCATTATGACTTTCGGTGGGTTTAAGCAATTTCAAACAAACACAAACAAAAGGCACTATACCAAAACACTAGGTAATTTCTTTGCTATATTGAAGTTCTGGCAAAACTGTATCCAGGCCGGGCACCCAGAGATATCGATCCACAATGTTAGTATTTCACGCGTGGATTTGAATTTTTTTCAGCTGGTAGTCAAAAATTATGGAATAAAAACGGAAATGTTGACAAAACTATAATATATAGACCCTCACGATGTGCTTTACAGAGGTGGGAAATATCTTTCTTTAGCAAACTATATTAGTTTGAGACGCTAAAAATGAATTCTGTAAAAAGCTCACGGGCGAACTAAAGGCCTATAAAAATCAAAAATATCACACTTAAAGACACAATTTGATGCTTAATTTTAACACCAGGATTTAAAAAAAAAATGTTCATCCAAGCACTATGTTTTTATTTGACATTACTGAAGAAAAAAAATTTTGCTTTATATTTGACCGAGAAAATAAATTTCATAGCAAAAAGGTGTATCTCGGAATTGTGCTGATTTTAACATGTATCGATCGACTTTTAGCGCGACTAAGCAGAACAAAAGAATCGGTTGTCCTGCGTTTAGACTGATCATGCATACGTTGTAAATGCAGTAGCTCCTCAACATTGTCTATGCTGTGAAATGAATCAGAAATCATTTGATTTAAAATTCACAAAGGAATATTGTGAACATTTTGCATTGATGCATTTATTTTATAGTATTGGCCTAGATCTGACAATATGGTATTATTATTCTAAAAGATGTTTGGAAACATATATTTAATCAAGTACACTCTACACTCACAGGCGGACTAGATTATGCAATTAAGCCAATTCTGTCACGATTTGACAACCACTTTGGGCGCACCATTTGGTTTCAAGGGAGGGGTGGAAGTTTTTGAAAAAAAACTTCGCCCACTAGTGAGACGAAAAGAAAATTCGCTTCACTAATAAATTTAAAAAAAATCCAACCCAACTCTGTATAAAGTTATGTATACATTAAAATTGAAAAAAAAAACCAACTCCAATCGCCCCCCCATCGAATGGTGCATTCCTTACCTCAGGCGAAGGTCACTTTCTGGTAAGCCGGACTGAACAAGATCATCTGATATACTTAGGGTCTTTTTATCTTTTCAGTTTTCGTAAGTCTGTTGTTCAGAAACGAAAACGCAAGGGATTTAAGTGAGTTGATCTGTAACTACCCAGCAAACACAAAAACGTTTTAAAAACATTTTAAATAGGTTATATTTTGGCTTTTGGTTTAGGTAAAAACGTTTTAATAACATTAAAATGTCGGGTTATATAAAGGTCATGATAACGTTTTAAAACGTTTTGTATGAAAACACACTACAACAATATTTTTAAATGTTTTCAAAAAATGTTATTGTAAACTATTTTTGCAAACATTTTTGGCAAATATTGTGTCAATATTTAAATAACATTATGTTAAAATATTTGAACCCAGCAAACACAGAAATGTTCTTAAAATGTTGTTTTCATAACCTTTTAATAACATTTAAATGTCGGGTTATATAAAGGTCATGAAAACGTTTTTAAAACGTTATTGAAAATATTTTGGGCAAACATTTTTCGCAAAATATTTTTTCAACCTCAAAATAATATTCTGTTTAGAATGTTTTGCATCATGTTTTCAAGAATGTTTTTGGATTGTTATTAAAACGTTTTTATACCCTTTATATAACCCGACATTTAAACGTTTTCTGTAAAACATTTTTGTTTGCTGAGTAGTAAATTATCAAAAATGTTTTTTAAGGTTATGAAAACGTTTTATACTCTTAATATACCCTTTATATAACCCGACATTTAAACGTTTTCTGACAACCTTTTATAACCTTTTGCGAATGATGTCGAAAACGTTTTGTGTTTGCTGGGTAGTCTGGTCCCAGCCGATTTGTGCTCCTTCGTCACTTTGTTTAGTGACGGGGGAACACAAACCGGCTGGGACCGAGACAAATTTGTAACTTGAATTCATTGTTAACTTTGAAGTACCAATCAGCTTTATATTTCAATAGAGGTAGATGTCTGTGTCAATAAAGGCTGGAGAGACAAGATTATGGAACACCGGTGTTTAATGGTCTAGCGCCCTCTCGTCTTTGATGTTGTTAAATTGATTCACATTAACATGATTAATATGAGAAAATGCCAATCCGAATGGAAATGTCCACTTAAAAACGTTGAAAATAAGCCCTTAAATCACAAAAAGGTCCGCTTATGAGCCGGTCTCCACGTGTTTCGGTTTTGTGCTTGTTGGTACCAGTTCACTTCTCCTCAGTAATGTTGCAGCGCGTCCCTCTTTGACGTCTTCTGTTTGGTTCCTCCCGTAAGGTGTCAAATGTGTGAGTGTTGAGCTTTAACGATTGTATTGTCTGCGGTAGATATGGCCAGCCCAGGTCCATTTTCAGCTTTTATGGTTTTCAAGATGTCTTTAACTTGGGTCAGTCTGCTCCGGAGGGGAAGGGAGGGGTGGAAATCGTATTCCTATCGAATTTTCGCAACCTCTGAGACATATATATTATTTTGGGGTATCTTTTCATAACAAAATATATCACAAAATATTGCATATTTACAAAATCGTCAAAATTCAAAAACAATGCACAAAATACTAGGCAACAGCACACGGCTTTCCGCTTGTAATCAAATTGGGAAACAATTCCGCGCCCATTTATATATCACGACATAGCCTTCCTCTGCGTACATCTCAAAAGCAGACGATAAATAGAAAATAATAAAAAATAATAAAATAAAAAATAAAAACATTCAAGAAAAACTTAAAATAGTAATAAAAATACTTTCAAATATTTCAATTCTAAAAAAACCCGCTTTTAATAAAAGAGTACTAACGTCATAGTATTGGTCTAGCTTTTCAAGTAGCTCTTGATAAATCTTGACTCTGGTTAAGAAATGGTATATAGCTACTGTAAGAATATTAAATAAGAGCACCGACAATTTAACTTGAACTAAATTCATTACTTAGGGCCGTGATTCACTTTTGATAAATCCATTGCATCATGATGTTAAATAAATGAATGGCGAACTGAGGTCACGGGTAGAACCTATATTTTGTTTAATCATGTCATACTATTCACTATTAAAAGAAATGCAGATTTTATCTAACAAAAACATGACAATATCATCATGATCATCTATAATTGAAGTAGTCTGAAGCAATGCTAGGATCGTTATTGCATATTTCTCATCAAGATTTCATATGACTAAATTCTTAAATCGATCCTTTCCTTAACAAATGCCCCAAGATTTTGGTGAAATAAATTGAATTTTCGACTTTCGAGTTGAACATGGCAAGGCGTATTAATGAAATTTAACATTTAATTGGAGTAGTAATCCAGACACCAGGTACTAATGCTTTATACAAAAATACCTCAAGCATACTCGTATGCTGTAGTTTATGAAGTTAACATTACTTGAGGCAGCGGGCATGTTAATGTTTTACATAAAAAACGCAGCCTCATGCACATGTTGCAGTTATTTAATAAAATAAAACGGGAAGATACGACCAATTAATAGTATTGATCAAGAGTAAAAGCCCATGGCAATGAAGAGATATTTAATTCCACGAGAAACTGATTTATGTGAAAAGAGTGAAATCGAATAATAAGTGAGGACAGAAGATGAAGACGACGAAGATGATGAAATGAAAAAAGAAGAAGAAGAAAAAGAAGAAGAAAAAGAGGAAGATAAAGGAAGAGGAAGAGGAGAAGGAAAAGAAGAAGAAAGAACAAGAAAAAAGAAGACAGAAAAAAAAAGAAAAAGAAGAAAAAAGAAGACGAAGAAAGAGAAAGCTGTGGAAGAAGAGAGAGAAGAGGTAGTACTACAGAGGAATAAAGTAAGAAGACAGTAGTAGAATAACGAGAAAGTGGATGATGAGAAGTAGAGATCAAAGGGAAGAAGTATATGTAATAGAAGAAGATAAAGAGCAAGTGGTAGTTGAAGAAAGAGAAAGAGAAGAAAATGAAGAAGTAGGGAAGAAGCAGAAGACAGTGTCGAAAACAAGAGGATGAAGAACATCTTAATTTACTAGGAGACAAAAATCAGAGATTTTATCTAAAATTCACAAATGAATATTGTGAACATTTTGCATTGATACATTTATTTTATAATATTGGCCTAAAGAGTATTGGATCTAAAAGATATTATAAAATATCCCTGATATAATCAAGTACATTCTACTGCAAACGTGAACATTACATAACCTGAGTATACTGATGTGATATTTCCTCCGCACGATATAATAGTGCGATACACCTTTTCATGTTCATTCACCTGTATAGGAAGGACCTTGTGCACAAGAATTAGACAAAGGATTTGGCATAACAAAGGAATTGTCTGAATGATTTACATAACAAGGCATATTGTTTTGAGCCAACACCCTTTATATCAATTTTGTAGTTCTTGTTTCTCATGAAAATCTGTGAAAAATCTGTTATCCAGCACAGATTTTTTCAAGGATTTTTCAACTGGTCACAGATTTTTCACAGAAAAATGTCTCCTTATATTCTTGCTTAATTTCATAAGGCTTGTGCATTCTTATGTTGTCATTTTTGTTCAATTCCTGCGTGTCATTTTATCACTCGTGATTGTAAATCGCTTCGTCATGTAGTTTTATTAGATAGGTATGCCACGGCGCTTCCACTCAAATAACCTGATTGTAAATCGCTTCTTAATTCGTGTAGTTTTATTAGAGATTGGTATGTTTTAGCGGGTTCGCCGTCGGATAAGTTTAGAACTGTCAAGCTTTCGCAGTAGCTCTGACTTCTTCAGGACAAAGTACCTAGAGGACAAAGTACCTAAGAATGAGACATGTAGACCGCCCCTAGCCTACTGGTGGCTCTGAAAAGAGCCGTTCACTGAAGACTGCCGCTTCTCAACAGAGAACAAGCAGACCTCGCCTATCTGCTAATGTAATAGGTTGATGGCTTTGAAAAGAGCCGTTCACTGAAGACTGCACCTTGTCAGCAGAGAAACAAGCAGACCTCGCTTATCTGCTGATGTAAAAGGTTTGGTGGCTCTGAAAAGAGCCGTTCACTGAAAACTACCCCTTGCCAACAGCCTGAGGACAAGCAGACCTCGCCTATCTACTCAATTTAAAGGTATGGTGGCTCTGAAAGAGCCGTTTGCTGAAGACTACCCCTTGCCAACAGAGAACAAGCAGACCTCGCCTATCTGCTAATGTAAAAGGTTTGGTGGCTCTGAAAAGAGCCGTTCACTGAAAACTACCCCTTGCCAACAGCCTGAGGACAAGCAGACCTCGCCTATCTGCTAAATTTAAAGATTTGGTGGCTCTGAAAAGAGCCGTTTGCTGACGACTACCCCTTGCCAACAGAGGACAAGCAGACCTCGCCTATCTGCTAATGTAATATGTTTGGTGGCTCTGAAAAGAGCTGTTCACTGAAGACTATTTTTTTATGATGATGACATGGACGTACTGATCATTATGTATGATGCAAACTAATAGGTGTTGTGCGTTTTGCAATTTGGGAGGGGTGGGGGTTCAAAATGACCCCATAGGATTATACGGGGGTCAACATTTTAAATTGCTCAAATAACCCTTTCAAATATATCAAATTATTTACAGAATAAACAAATAAATAAATAAATAAATAAACGGAAAAAAAATGAACAAATTGTAGCGTAGCATTAAAATCATAAATATAACCATTGCTGGCAGGAGGATTCGAACCAACGATATTGACATTACCAGTCTGGTGCTCTACCACTGAGCTATGACAGCATCTAGTGATGAGGGTCGAGTTTTTACAGTTAGAACAAACAAAAGGATTAGGATTTCGTTTGGTAAAACCGGATAATATTTTTTTGTAATTCAAGAAAATTGGTGGTGCATTTGTTTTTAAATAGGGAGACCTCGTAGCTACATAATATTGCTAATAATAAAAGCCTTGGATTTGTTTTTCCTAATCTAATTTTATCTCCTCACCGTACAGTGGTTCTGCGCATTTCATCGTATAAATTTGTAAATCAATGTTTATACTATAGACTTTGCCAATAAAGAGGAGAATACGAGCTTTTTAACATGTCCTTATTACCGCTGGATCTATTAAAGAAAATACACCATTTGAAATGGTTTTTGCCTTAGCCAAATATAGCATTTTATGCTAAGGTCCTCTTTCTGTCAAGTTCTATCTATCTATCTATCTATCTTTCTTTCTTTCTTTCTTTCTTTCTTCTATCAATCGTATAATAAGCCATCGTAGCCATATGCGTTTGTCCATTTTTACCAAATTTGGTTTAGGAAGATGGGGGGGGGGTGCCACAAATGTCACGTGACAATGACTAGCTCAAAGGTCATGTGAAGGTGACCAAAAACGCCGTGTTTTTCTGTCTTCTAGTGATCATATTTATGCATATACCTTCCACACATATTAAAAGTAGACAAATATGGATTGGATATCAATCACACGTGGACGGTAAGGACTGGCGTGACACGGGTGCTGGAATATAAGTGTCATAAAAACGTTTGATTGTTTGTTTGTATGAAACATAAACGATGCAGAGATGATTTGATTATGAATTAGTTTATTGTCCCCGGAAAGCACAATTACCCATACCAGTTGCCTAGGCACCCCTTTCCCCCCACGTATATAACATCCTCTTACCTCTCCCCGGTGTCTCCTCCCCTCGCCTCGATCCCCTACATTCGATATCTCCTCTCATCTACATATCCACACTCGAGCTCTCCTCTCCCCCTGCCCCTCCTGATCCTTCATTTCCACTTCATAACAGTGAATTGGAAAGCGCGCGCTTCAAATTTGGTCATTTTTAGAAAACATCCATGTCGATAAATGAATTTCCCCATATGCTTCATTTATCCAAATTGTTTAAATTTTTAATATATCTTGTGTGAAGCCTTCCGAGGCTACCATCGGGTCCTCAAAAATTAAAAATTGTTTTGTTTAAGAGCTGCTGCCTGTTTTTATGGATTTTGAAGATCGCTCATAAATCAGTAAATATAGGCCTATTGAAATAAAGGGACCTACCACCATTTAGCTGAAATACTAATCTTTCTTAGCATTTAAATTATTTCCGTCGACAACGAATGAAATACTTCCCTAAAACTAGTTGAAGCAAAACATTACAACCTCATAACAGGGTCATACTTAAAAAAATTTTAATGAATGAACAGACGTTCATTAAATATTTAAAAAAAAACAAAATTACTCATGCCTAATTTGCATACTAATATCATGAATACATATTTAGCTGTAATGACCTAATTTGCATAATTAATTACTTTTTGTGTATTTTTTGTTATCAATTGAAAGGACTTTGTATACATGTGTGCAAAAAAAACGCACCTTTATATCATGTACGGTTTTCTATTGGCATCAATTTTGCATTTTAATTAGCTGAACTTAGTCATTTTTTGAGATTTAATTTGTCTGCAGATTGGCCGAAATTGCTATATGTTATAATTATTCAATGATAGATTTTTTTAAATTTTTTTTAAAATTTTGTTTTCTTTAACGAAGTCAGGAAAGATAGGCATTTAACATGTGATATTTAAATTAACGCTGCTTTTTCAAGCAAGCGTCCAAATAAACCTTCAAAATCTCGAAATGTGCAAATTTTGTCATTACAGCCATTTGTGGCAGGATTTCATTCCATCTACGAGCATCTTTAAATTGACACTACATCACAATGCATTGACCGATTTCAATTCTGTTTTTTGATTTTTGATTCTTTAATAAAGCTCAATAATGTAGGAACATTAAATAACGTGTTTCTGATGCGATTATTTTTGAGGTGATATGCCTACTTCTAGGTTTGCCACAAACAACTTGGGTGACATGGTATCTCCCTGACGAACTCCCCTTCTGATGAAAATTGGTTCACTGTCCTTATGAAGTGAAAGTGTAGCTGTGGCATTGGTATATATTTCCTGTATGGTCTTTATGTAGATTTTGTTTATGCCTTGATTTTTGAGTGCTTGGATGACTGCATTTGTTTCCACCGGATCAAAAGCTTTTTCATAATCCACAAAAGTAAGGCATAAGGGCAGCTGGTATTCCCTAGATTTGTCAACAAGTTGATTCACTGCCTGTAAGTGGTCAATTGTGGAGAAATTGCTCCTGAATCCAGCTTGTTCTGCAGGTTGATTTTCGTCCAGTTGAGTGGTCAATCTGTTTGTGATCACTTTGGTAAAGAGTTTATATGTGTGCGAGAGAAGGCTAATTGGCCGGTAGTTTTAAGATCTTTTGTATCGCCTTTTTTGTGCAGGATAATAACATTAGCGCTCTTCCAACTTGATGGTATGGTGTTGGTTCTTAGACATTTCGTAAAGAGTTTTGCCAATGCTTGGATGACTGTGTCTCCACACTTTAGCATTTCTGCCACGATATCATCTGGCCCTGGAGATTTTCCATTATTCATTAACTTCAAAGCTGCTTCCACCTCATCTGCTCCCACATCAAGGATATCTTCCTCTTCATGTTCTGGGACCAGATTTACATCAGGTACTGGGGTTTTCTGTCATATAAGTCTTGGTAAAATTCGTCTGCTCTTTTGATTATTCTATCTCTGTCATTGATGATGGTACCATCTTCTTCCTTCATTTGAATGATTTGATTTCTCCCTATGACTAACAGTACGACAGCAACTTAGCTCACTTCCGGTAATTTTTACCGGCGTGACCTTTGCTGTTACGTAACGTAATGTTGTAAATCAGGTGGCAAATACAGTTTTTCAGAAAACATCAAAAAATGGAATACACGAGTGGTTTCTCCTTCATTTCCATATTGAGCCCATAGATAAGATATTAAACATGAGTATAAGGCAAACAGTAACGTGTAAAAGTCCAAGTATTGTGGAGAAAATGAATGTTTATTGTGCGCGAAGTAGCCTAAAAAATGAGAAAAAATGCATGTCACGATCACCAAAATGGTTATATCTGCAACTATGCGCCAACGCCGGTCGTATGCTTTTCTGTAATGATAGATATTAACTAACTTGAGCTTGTATTAAATTTTCAGCGAAAATGATTGGTGGAACAATCGAGTCGTAGGTTGGAAAGTTGCTTTCAAAACGGCTTCCCCTCGCAATCGTGCGTGACCATAAGTGACCAGTGTCAGCAGGAAAATTAACAGCCGGCCTTGTCCATATAATCGATTAATAATTGTCAGGATCGTCCAGTTGACTACAGTGATATTTATTTATTCATACAAAATACTGCCCTGTCATACAAAATATCGAAGTCAATATAAAACGTAATTTCAAGCCATTTGACTGAACTTACAAACAGTTTATAAAAGATTATTGTTGAACGAGACACTGAATTAGAAATAAAATTGCAAAAGGTACTAGAATAAGTTAGCAGGTTGTGATGGTCTAGTGGCTAAGTCCGTGCCTGAAGTGCGTGAGGTTGGAAGTTCGAACCCTACCATAGCGGGTTTTTTTTGTGAAAATATTTATGATATTAGAAAACAACTTTCAGGAAGGGTTTCTGATCATTTGAAGCAGAAATAATGAGGTAAAATGAAAGAAAGCATTTTTTTTATCTTGACCGCTTGTGGTGTTCTATTGAAGATAATTAAAGTTACTCTAGACAACGAAACGCTGATTCCAATTATGTGTATGTCTGGGTATGGTGTAAGAACGGTGTAAAAATTACAAATAATATTATGCCAAAATATCAGGTTTGAAATTCGGAAATTATGGCTGACGCTATCTTATTTTTTAATATGTAGGCCTACGCATAAAGAAAAACATTGCAAACGTGTTGCATAGAAATATTTTGATCATGATACTGACGGGCCTACACCATAGGCCTAACAGAACAAGAGAGAAAAAAAAATCGATATGCTGTAGGATTCGAAACTTCAACCTCTCGCACTTCAAACCACGTCGTCAACTACTAGACCATCACAACCTGCTGTAACATACTCGTATCTTTTGCAATCTTATTTCTCATTCAGGGACTCGATCAACAATAATATTTTTAAAACTGCTTTTAAGTTCAGTCAAATGAGGTGATATTACTTTTTATATTGACTTCAATATTTTGTAAGTCAATGCAGTATTTTACTTGAATAAAGAAATATCACCGGAGTCAACTGGACGATTCTGACGATTATTATTCGATATAATGACAAGGCCGGCTGCAGGGCTATTTTGCTAGTGACACTTGTCACTAACGGGACACGCACGATTGAGACACGGGCCGTTTTGAGAGTAACTTTTCAACCTACGACTCGATTGTTCCACCCATCATTTTCGCTGAAAATTTAATGCAAGCTCAAGTTAGTTAATATCTATCATTACAGAAAAGCATAAGACCGGCGTTTGCTCATAGTTGTAGATATAACCATTTTGGTGATCGTGACATGCAATTTTTCTCATTTTCCCGGCCACTTTGGACATGTTCAAGCTTCTTTATTTTCAATATTATTCAACTTTTACTCGTTTTTTGTTCTTTGCACAAATGTTTGGTATCTTATCCGTGATCATGGTACACAATTTAAGCAAAAAACGACCCGTGTCTCCCATTTCTGGAGCTATTTCGCTAAAACATGTTTGCCGGCCAAATTTTCAACATTTAGTTACGTAACCCGTGTTCACCAACCCGTAAACATTTTCTATCGAACAAAAGAGGTCACGAAGTTGCCGTCGTACTGTAAGCTTCTTTTGGCCTTTTTTACACTCCTGTTATTTTCTATTTCTCTTCTGACGTGCTCTGTATTAAAATTGCGAATGTCAGTTTTCATCTTCTTTCTTGCTGATTTGCATAGTTCTCTATATTCTGGTGTATTGTGTTTTTCTTGTGCTGCCATGTCCCTCCTTCTGCTTAGTAGATGTTTGGTTTCTTGACTAAGCTTGTCTGTATTCCATTTTCTTTTGGAACCAGCCACCTCATGTACCTTTGTAGCTACTGCATCGCTAATGTCTTCGTACATGTTTTCAACACTTTCTTCTACTTCCAATCCTTCAAATCTGTTTTTCAGTTCCACTTCAAGATGTATTTCTCCTCCTGCAATTTGTTTAAATCAATTACCTTTTTCTTGGTAATGAGTTTCCTCCTTTCTTTACGTTGGTTGGTTGTTGGTGCGTACACCTGAATTATCTGAAGTCTGTATCTTTCTGAAAGTTGGATGATAATCTGAGCTATTCTATCCCCTGAATTCCTGTAGCTGATGATTTTGTCCTTGATGTTCTTGTTCACCAAGAAGCCCATTCCACTGTTGCTGTCATTATCCCTGCCTTTATAATAGACCATTGACCCACTTCGTAGTTCCACTAGTTCTTCGCCTCTTCTCTTAATTTCACTTAATCCAACTACAGGGTGTCCTCCCCAAAAAAGAGGCCCCTCATTGCACCCTCTTTTTCTCCTATTTCTGAAAAGTTGATCAAATGTATTTTGGTATGTAAAGAAACCTTAACCGTTCACTTGTGAACAATAAAGGGCTTGACCCACTTCATACACGTTTTGGCTTACAAAATCAAAACAAAATATCTTGCATACCTAATATTTTACAGAGTCGATGAGAAATGTAATCTCAATTTTGATGGCTCCAGAAAAAAGTGGGGATGTTGTTGTTGCCTGGATCCTCCTCCCTTAACGTTTGGTCGCAAGAAATATTACCTTCTCACTGCAAAGTACATTCCTTCAACACCCCACCCCTTGTTTATAAGCATTTTGTGATGTTTTTCATGACATTTTGTGAATAAACACTATCACAAAACATGATAAATTTTTTCTAATCTTTATTACAAAAAGATTTGTTCTCGTTACATACAACTTTTTCATACAAATCCAGTGACTCAATGCGGATAAATGCAGTTTTTGTCAGATATGGAGAAAATTTAGATAATACAACTTTCTAAATAAGTCAAGAAATATTTTATTACCAAACCGAAGATTGTGTTTTTCCATTCAAACTCAAGGGCCGAGTGCAAAAGTGTTGAGTGTTGCCAACACTGCTTCATCTCTACTTAGGTCATTTTGAGAAAATGCTGTGTTAAGGGATCTGAAATGAGCGTTTATTGCGTTTCGACAGTATTTTTTGTGGGACATGAGAGCACCTCGGACCTATCGAATTGCATTCTGAATACGAAGCATGTCTTTCTGATATCAAATAATTTTCATTTTTTGAAAATCACATTATAATACAAATTTTATGACAAATTATAAAAAATTGATATTTTTCATATTTTTGATATATAACAGTCCTCAAGTAAATTATATAAATCTAATGACATATTCTTAAAGTGTATGTAGCAGGGAGGAAAAGCCGACGGTCAATTGAAAATTTTGACCTTTCATATTGAAGATATGGATTTTTTCCCAAAAAGACCTAATTTTTTTTGGTGTTTTGGGAAAAAAATCCATATCTTCAATATGAAGGTCAAAATTTTTATCCATTTCATTCTTTAAGTATAATCATCAGATTTATAAAGTTTACTTCAAGTACTGTTAAATATCAAAAATATCAATTTTAATGATTTGCCATAAAATGTGTATTAAATTGCAATTTCAAAAAATCAAAATTATTTGATATCAGAATGACATTCTTCAGATTCAGAATACACTCGATATGTCTGATGTGTTCTGATGTCCCAAAATAAATACTGTTAGTATTTTTGTGGGACATGAGAGCATATCAGATATATCGAATTTCATTCCGATTTTTTTATTTTATTTGTGATATAATACACATTTTTATACGGCAAATGATTACAAATTGATATTTTTGATATTTAACAGTCCTTGAAGTAAACTTTATAAATCTGATGATTTATACTTAAAGTGTATGTAGGTGGGATGAAAAGCCGACGATCAATTGAAAATTTTGATACGCACTTCAAGTGTATGTAGCTGGAATGAACAGCCGACGATCAATTGAAAATTTTGGCCTTTCGTATTGAAAATATGGATGTTTTTCCCTAAAACACTCAAAAAAAAGGTCTTTTGGGGGGAAAAATGTATATCTTCAATAATGGAAGGTCAAAAATTTAAATTGATAGTCGGCTTTTCATCCTTTCACTGGAAAACCCCACTATTTTCTAAAAATGTTAGTATCCAAATCTAATTTTTGCCAAAAGTGAAGATGATGCAGTGTTGTGTGAGCCCTTACAAGCAGGCCTTGCCGTTTGAAGCGAGCTCTCGCTCTCGCTCGCCACAACTTGTTTTCTAGCGAGCGATTTTCCACTCGCCATGGACACTAAATATCACTCGCTGCGAATCTCCCAAAATCAGCAATTGAATCAGCCAATTCAACATTTAATCGATTCTGTGACCTCTCCAAGCGGAGCAAGTCAGAAATTTTAGCGCGCTTCGCATTTCAACATAAGTTCATAAATACCGTTTTAAGACCAAAGCTCTACTTGATATATAAATAAATAGTATTTGCAAAAATTCAACCACTCGCCCACCATCATGCTAGCGAGTGATTACCCACTCGCCTTTAAAATCGAGATGACAAGGCCTGTACACGACCTTTATTTGTATTTTAATATCCCAACGCATAAAATACGTATGCAAGTGTTGGCAATTTCAAGCTTGTTAACATTACACTATGTTCAAGCAAAGTTCAGAAAGCTACAATTTTTGTCCATAAGTGTCTACACATGTCCAGTACGTAAGCCAATTAGAGCCGGTTTCTCACAGCATGGCTAATGGCCAGGCTTCATAAGCCATCAGGCTTAAGCCCAATAATACATCCTATATACCAATGCTTACAATTTCACATTGTACATCACCTAGAAAGATAAATCAATAAAATGGATCCACTTGGTAGGGCTAACCTGATGGCTTAGGATGCATGACTGCTAGCCATGCTTCGAGAAATCAGACCTTAAAGACCAATAAATACATAAAATTTCTTGATAAGTAAAGAAAAGTCTTAACGCAATTGATTAGAAGCAACAAGTGTCCATACACCTAAATGTGCATGAACAAAAAAGTCATAACATGCTCAATCTGAGGCTACTGACTGACGTGTTGATACTACGTTTTATTCCATACTGTACGTGTATTGTTATTTGCTGTTGTAGTGCACGTTAGTAAATACTGGTTACTGGTTCAAGCCTGGGCTCATACACCTGTTCCGAATTATGATATGCCATAGGCTTTGTGTCAGTGGTTCACAACAAAATGAGCACAAGCCAGTTGACCTAGCAACGGTAATATTCTAATATTCTAATGTGCACTACGCCAGCGAATAGAGGGCCATACTACGGGCTGTACGCATTGTAATGTACAAAAAGTAGCCTGGGTTCGGAACAGTAACCTCAGATCGTGCACCAACTAAGAAAATGTACATTCACCACAACTTTTGTCCAATAGAAACCAATGGTTAAGAAAAAAATGGGTGCCTTTTTGACATTGGCGGCCACGACTTTCAGTAGTTTAGTGTTCCATAAAAACCAATGGTCAAGAGACAAATTGGGTGACTTTTCGATTATTTGACCCACGCTTTCAGGTCAAGATTTTTTGGCAACCCTAAACATCCATCTCAGTCAATTACTGGCATTGATTATGTTGAATGAATCTATCAGAATATGACACAAAATATTACTACATTGAAAAGGAAAAAAAAGAAACAAAATTAAATACATTCTACCAGCTGCTATTATTACGAATAAATAAACATAACAGAAATGGACAAAACCAAAAAAGGAACAAAACCATAAGTAACTGGACCATCTACAGGGCCATTTTGAATCAAAATTGATGCGAAAGTGCAGTGAAATAAAACAAAAACAAAAAAAATTGCAGTGATTTATACATTGTACATGTAGTGCACTACACACAGGCATACCGTAAACGTTCGCCTAATGACACTATGGGCTCCCATGACTCAACTGGAATTTTAGACACTAACTAAAAGTGCCCTCCCATAAAAATCCCACCAGCAAATAAGGGCACATACCCTTAGTTCTTGTTGGGATTTTTAGAGGGAGCTCTCTATTTGTACCTGAAATTTACCCCAAGGTGCGCCATTAGGCGAACGTTTATGGTATACCCACAAGCCTCAGCACACTTTACAGGAATTCACTGACCAACACACACCAAGTACTGGATCAATATTGAATACATATATATTGGGCTATTCCAGTTGAAATCCATACTCCCCCTATGGTAGACATGACCTTAATCTTTCACACAGGGAGTGTGAATTTCAAATGGAGTTACCTGAATGTGTGACTCCATTTGAAATCTACACCACTGTGTGGGAGATTCAGGTCATGCCTTCCATAGGGGGCGTATATGTGACATGATCAAGGGGAATGAGTCACATGTCGACCCTGGTCGAAAATGAGTTTTACATACGTTTCTAAAGAGGACATTTAGAGCTTTCAGAAAATGAAAACCCCAAGTTGGTACGACTTTGCTTTGTAAAGTTAAGTCACTTTTTCTATTGCTGAAAACAATATAAAACAAAAGAATTTTAACACTTTCTTTGCCAATATCTCAAAATCAATATTAGCGACATCTGACTCATTCCCCTTGATCGTGTCACATATATGGATTTCAACTGAAATAGTACATTGAGTGCAACTCCTTATCTGACAGAGACAAATGGTTTGTGTGCATGTGCTACTCTTTTGCTTTTGCAGACTCTTGTTTAAAACCTCTTTTTACCCACACACGCTCACCTTGCGGAATTATCTTCCCGATACGAGTGCCACTTTTTTGCTTCATTCAAAACCACAATTAACCACCATATTTTGTAGTCAGTTTTTTACCCATTTTTCTGGTCCTTTTTAAATTCACCTTTTGTATTTTAGGCACCCCTTTTATTTACTGGCTTCGGCCAAATGTTATACGGTGGGTCTCATTTGTAAGGGATACATACACACAATTAAGAGTCATAACATTCTTCCTCTTTTTGCTTATGAAAGGGGCGAGTTTGCTGAAGACTAGTTGATTTGGTTTGATCACAGAGGTTATTATACTATAGAGAATCAAGTCATGGTTGTTTGATGTATATAGAATTGGCTTCATTATCAAGTAAATGCAAACTATAGATGGCGCTATTTATCATGAATCATATTTCTTAATTTGCAAGGGGTAGGTAACCAATACAGGTGGAATAGGTGAAACAAGCAAGAAAGAAATTTTATAAACATATTTCATCACAAAATAAAGGAATTATTTGTATTTTTTAAAAGCCTGAAAGAATAATTTCCAGTATCTAAATAGCGCCACCAATCTTGTCAAAAATAGATAAATTTTATATCCGAAAAAGCTTTAAAAATTGCTCTGAAAGTGAATGTTGTAAATAGGGGAAATTAAAGTTGAAAATGGCTCAAAAGCATAGCTGTATACATTATCATAATACCACTTTAAGCTGTTTAAGCCTAAACTCGGGTTGTACATGTTTTGTTTGAAAAACTAAAAAATGAACACATCACACAACCGTCAAGTCAAGGCAAGCCACAAGAAATGAGTGTTTAGATTACAGTCTGACTTGTGAGCAAGACAAAGTTATATACATCCAACTTACTGCAGAGGTAGAAATATAAGAGCATTATGACATGTAAAGTTGTAAACATAGTGTTTTGATTTATGCAAAATGCCAAATAACGGTACACTATAAATCATCTCTATCTGTTTTGAGCTATTCACCGAATGCGAGTAGAGACAAAAAAAAAAACCTTTTCACTGTTATATATGCGATTGCTGTGATCACGACGACATATGAAATCTTGATAAATAGGCTAATTTAACCAGGAAACGACAAGGAATTTCTTGTATAAATAAGGTTTAAATACATCTGCCACAGGGAAATTGTGCTTCTTGACTTTATAAATGTATAATATGCTGATCATTGGAAAGGCACCATCATGGATGATATCGTATGATAATTATTGGCAACATAAAATATTAATGATTAAATAATAGGATAATCTTGTTACATTAAGGGAACACACCAAAAGATCAATGAAACCCAATAAATGTAACTAAAACACTTTAGCCCAACATAATTACTCATATTCAAATGGCTTCATTGATCCTTTTGGTTAATTTCCTAAGATCAAGATCAGCTGCTATTATAGCTTGATAATACACCAGGGGTGCAATGCACCCCCATAAATCAGCAAAAGGACTGCTCAGTTTGTTTGAAAAAAAAATTGCAACATTGGGTCAAAAATGTCAAATATACCCCAAATCATGACTTTTTGTTAAATTTGTCACAAATAGTAGCCTCCAAAAATTAATTGCAGACAGGTTAAAGGTCTGCTTTTGGGCAGGATGAAGATTTCCCTTGAAAAAGTCTGCATTTGGAAAATCCGCACCCCACATGAGAAAAATCCTGGCTACGGGCCTGTAATCCACACAAATAGATGTGACACTCAATCCACAGCCACATCCCACAATAAATTACATTAAGTGTATGGAATGTTAAATATCAAACCAATATTTTTTACAACAATCTGAATTAGGTTTCGAACTGCTTGTAAGTAGAGAAATTACACAAATGCACTTGTGCAAAGTATGTTGTCTAATCCACAGCAAAAAAGACAATTCTGAAGACTCTTTATCAACAATATAAATATCAACAGAAAAAAAAGTCTTACAATGCCCGGATTATGGGAGGTAAAAGCAGGCTCCAGAACTGATTTTGAGGACATAAAATAGGGTCTCCAGAACTAAACTGAGGCCTTGTTTTGCCATTTTTGGCAAATATTTTTTATAGCCAGTCAAAACAGTTAGGAGGCTGGTAATTTGGCTGGTTATGCCCACAGGGTTATGCTAGCAGCCCCATATCCACTATAAATTGGTTTACCCCAAATTTGGTAGTGACGTAGGTGCACATTTTGCTGGTCGCAGTATCGAATCGGGCACGTAAATTTAATCTTGCAGAGCGTACACACAAACATGCAAGGGTGGGTTGTCAGCATTAAAAAGCATTGACGTAACTACCAAGCTTGAGGTGAAACAATGAATAGTTGGGAGCTTTTGGTACTACCAGGATCCCTTCACCACCCACCTGAAAAGCTTTCCTTTGATCTAGTGCATGCTGCTTGCAATATGTATGTCATAATGTTGTGCACATTATGTACCCGTTGGTGCTATAGGCGCAAAAAATATGTGTTAAGGCAACAAATTACAATAAAAGTCGAAATTACTAGTTCAACCGTCCATCACACTCGGTGATTTGTGATTAATTTTCACCTTCAAATGTGCAAACCATCTCAATAGCTAGCCCTTATACATTGGTTCGCTTCAAGTTCGGTAGTGACGTCAATGCGTTTTTCGAGGTTGTGACGCAAGTTTGCCGACAAGTCGTCCTTATACGCGTGCATGTATACTTTGTGCGATTAACTTTACGCGCACGATTCGATACTGCGGCCAGTGAAAAACGCACATACGTCGATACCGAACTTGAGGTGAACTAAATCATAGTAGTTTACTTTCCTAAGGCAACCATTCCTTGATAAGTTGATTTTTACCTTGTAATAGTACCAACAACATCTGCCATTTTCTGTGATTCCTTTTCTTAGATAAAGGCACCAGATAAATCAACCCCTCCTTTTTAAGTACTACTATCATGAGCCGTGGAGAGTTTGATTGACAGGTGACATCAGATGACAACTAGTATCTTTACTGACTTTTATAGTACCAGTAGTCAAATCGGGCATTTGCACAAATATTTGCAGTTCAACATTTTAAACTCCAATGTCCATTTCAATACAGCGGATTTTGTTTATACCATGGGGCTACACAAGATCTCCAACTCTATTCTTTGCCAACATGTACATCCTACATCTGCCATTACAATTCCTGTTTGACCTGTGGACTGTCCGTCAAACTCAAGTTCCCCGAGCTGTCCAGCAACGCTGCCATCTCCTCTTCCGTATCCGAGGACTCAACATCGCTGAAGGAGCTACGTGGTGACATGCGGCATCCTTTGCTGATATAGGATTGCAGTCGGTTGATGGAAGCAAGAACGAGGCCCAGGTAAGGTGCTGATGGCTTCATGGGTCGTGTGAGGTACTCCGGATGATACTGTACTCCTACCATGTAAGGATGGTCTGAAAAGGAAAACATACACATGTAATAAGCATTTTTGTCATGATTTTAAAGTGACAAAGTGACAGTAATTCCATTGAGGTGTAGGGCTATTAATTAGGCGACGAAGCAAGAATATATAAGGCCCATAGATACCTTAGGAACCTGGTAAGGTGCTCTGAATCATTACTGAACTCCAAAATTGACTGATGGTGGTCACTAGCCACAAGACTAGCATCAAATTCGCTACCTCAAGGTTAAACTCTTGGTTAACGGCCGCCTGAACTGTTTCATGGTTAATAGGTATCTCAAATCTAAAGTTAGAATTTTCACCCTAAACAATTTAGTGGTTAACTAGTCCTGAAGTACTAAGAGTTAGCCAAAAGCCTGTACACTGAGTGAATGCTACATCACATATTTGCCCCGTCATGTATGAGGTAAAGTTATTGACAGGGAAGCTGATTGGACTACTAGATGGTTAAAAGAATCCATCTGGATACGCCAAAAAGGGGAAAAAACACTCTGAATAAGGACTCTACGGCAGTTCATGTCACCCATAAAAGGAAAGTGAGATGCGACAGGTTGCATTAGACTGGCAATTGAATATATGAATACAAAACCCACCCAACCCAAGTCCATACTTTGGCCAAATTGAGTTATGCATGGGAAATTGTTGCTATACATAGGCCTGTCATATGGATGAAATGACAACTCAAATTCATCCTCTGTGTCTATTGAGCATGTGAAAAATAGCATGTATCAACGAACCACCCAATCCCACGATTTGTGTCTTGTAACACATTGATTGATATCCCGTATAAAAGTTCACTTGTAACACATTCATTGCTGGAGAGTGACTTTTGAAAACAAAATGGGTTTAATAAAGGAAAGTGTGTGGTTTATATTAAATGGCAGAATGCTTATTAATATTATACATACCTGTGTGCTTTATTTTGTATTATCTTACTAGTGGTAATCTCATTCCAACATTGTTGTCTTTGTATATGATTCAAAAAACCACCCAAGTCCAGCATTTAAAATGAATCCCACGAAGTCCCTGAAATGCTAATCGTCATACCTAATACAGGTTAATCCACTCATTTGCACGTAAAACTTACCATATTGACCAGGTAAATCTAACTGAAGGAATTAAAATGATACACAGGTTTTTCTCTCAAAATCACTTCCCATGGACTTGGGTGGGTTTTGTATTCATGTATTCAATTGCCAGTCTGATGAAACCACTGTAGTGCAGTGGTGGAGCATCACTAAAAATGTTAGTCCAACACTTACATTTTTCTTGGAATTGTACAAAAAAAATTATGCTAACAACATTGCGACGTGATACTCACCTTGTAACTCCATTATTTCCATTCTCTCTCCATCCTCACTGTGACCAACAAACTTCATACCATGCTTCTCAAAATCCTCCACCATAGTAGGGTTTACCTAATACATGCAGACAACAAGAATTTTTTTAAAGATTCTGTCACTAAACTGGGTTGCCCAAACATTGTCAGGCGATTTTGTTGATGTGGAACTGGCAGGTGGACCTGGTTTCCATTATTCTTAGATTTTGAAGACATCCCTTATGGACCGCAGAGTTTAAAAAGTTGCCCACCCCTGCACTACTGTAAAAGTGGACGTTTTCACGCTACATTTATTTTCAGGCTTTTGCGTTCCAAGCTGCTACCGCGAAAATAACAATGCACGATTATATTCCTTTGTGTATAGGTCAATAGAAGGAAACTTGGAGTCACAAATTTTAAAACAAGGAAAATTGGCAAAGAGCGAAATAATTAATCACGCAGATAATGTCCACTTTTACAGTACACTACTTTCTAGGCTAATCATACCTCATATCTATGTCTGTGCCTCTCTTCAACTTTGGTAGGATTACCATACAACGTTCCTGTGAAAACACAACATGAAACATTGTGTAAATAACATTATCCATAATTTCAGTTTGTCACATTTCTTGTATGAAGTAAGTCTGCAGAACCATAATTCCTTCTGTTCTGAGAATATTCAAATCATCATTTGACAATATCCATTTCCTTCAGTTTGTATTTGCAAATCCAAAAGACCAATGTTATTTTTTGAAGTACAAAAACAATTGTGTCTGAATTTCATAACGTATGAGGATTGTCTCTGGGGAGCAACCAGGAAGGATGGCAGAATGTCCCCTCTGAGTAAAACTGGGACAAATTAATGTACTTTATATTAAATCTGCCTGTTGTGGACCAAAATTACATAAGACCAACTATATGTGTTCAGGGGTGGCTTCCCCCAGGTTTTCTAAACAAAATAACACAAAATCAGGCTATTTTGGGTCCATTTTAGCCACTCAACATTGCAAAGCTCCAACCTGACACTGATTTCTCAATAGAGAATCTAATTTAAAAAGTGTTAGTCTCTCTCCCAGGACATTTTGTCCATGGTATACTTACTCAATACAGACTTGTCTGTTTTGAAGAGTGTTGGTCTCTGTCCCAGTCTCATTGTACCACCCATGTGTCCTGTGTTGTGCTCTGGCATTTCAACTATCTGCATGGCGTAACAAGGGAACACACATATTGGAAACACACACACAAAATGCTACATAATTAGGCAAACACTTGAGTCCAGATCAGTAGCCTACCACATAAAACATCGGTTCACTCTCTAATCCTAATTTTCAGTGCGCATCTTTCAGTGCGCATTGTCAACCTGGAAAATTCATCATAATTCCTGCGACTCCTACCATGGACCTCCTTCCTTCTACGAGGGAGAAGCCCGCTAGTGCATTCACATGATGAAGCGACTGAGCAAATGTAAGGCAATGACTTTCTCTCCTAGTGGAAAGCGGTTCCAAGTTGCAAGTACTGAGAGCATGTTTGTAAGACATGAACTTGTTATAACCTAATATAATCTTGCAGGCCCTCTTCTGGATACGTTCAATCATCAAGGATTGTTTAACAGTAAGAACAGAATGCCAGATCACATTGGCATATTCCAGGAGAGGGCGAACATAACAAGAATAAATGGTGATCAATTCAGTGGTGTCAAAACCAAAATGTTTTAACTTACTAAGGATAAACAATCATTTGTTGGTATTTTGGCATTATGTGATTAACTTCGAGTATCCCATTTGAGATCCGCCTGGATGTAAATACCAAGAACTTTGGCATTCTTACCACATTATGAGACGTCTTTTCATTTTCTTCTGAGTTGGCATCTTTCCAGCCGAGGACATTTCTTGCAAACTCTATGACAGCTACTTGTAGACCGAGACACACACCTAAAATTGACAAAATGAGAGAATCTCTAAATAATAAACTTAATCACTTCACAAATACCAGCCATAGAATTTTACTTTCTTTGAAGGACACCGGTCATGATAAATGTCGGAAGTACACTATTTTCCTGTAAGGGTGTACTACTCTGATCAGCCCATAATCGGCGGGAAATTAGCTTTTACCACTACGCTGAAAAAGAGACCCACATTGAGAGTGATATATTTGTCCTGTCTGGTCTATTGTGTGTGTTGAATAAAGTAGGCAAAGCAATTAATAATAATTTGTGATACTTCTGACAAGTTGTCACAAGACAGAAAATATATTGATATTAATCCGCGATGTTATAAGGCCTGCCATTTATGAGCTGATCAAACTGTAGTATCCTCAATTTACTCTTCCTTCAAATTTTGAATAAAACTTTGGTAAAAAATTGGCAATGTAATTTTAAATACAATAAGCTGTCTGTATCTCTTAACCTCAGGGTTGTTGATTTTTTGGATTTTTTTAAATCGGATTTGTATGATTTTTTGGATTTTTAAATTTTTTTTATTAGAAGATATGCTATACCCTATGATAAAGTCAAAATCATGGGGGAAAACCCTGTTGAATTCTGCACCGTGAAGATGAATTTTCAGTAAAAGATAAAGTGACATCATAGTGGTATTTTAATCGTATCCGAAAGTTGTAGAAACATTAGGAATGAAATAAAACAGCCAATTTAAATTAACTTGATTTTATTAAAAATGATAAAAATGAAAAATTTGATTTAAATCAGTGATTTAAAAAAAAGTAAATCAATGATTTCATTCAACCCTGCTTAACCTCTCAAATATACAATGCCCAATCTCTCTGAAGGTCAAGTAAACTGAGGTCCAATTGCTAATAATTTAAGTGGGTTAGAAACTTGAAAAAAAATCTTTAAAATTTCATCAATGTATATAAAAGTGGTACCAACCGTATTGTGCTTGCTAATTTAAGACTCGGTTGAAACAAAATTAAGGATCGAAAGCATTTTAGTGTCCAAAAAGGCAAAATTATCATCAAAGTTCTGCGAAATCGGCACCCTTATGAAGGGTTCAGAATTGAATCGAACGAAAATATCCGATCTTTAAGATCAAAAACACAAAATTACAACTTTAAACATACTATTGGCAAAAAACATTATTACCAAACAATACAGAATAGAAAATTTGACATCATTTTCTCAAAATATTGAAAAAATTTGCTCACTAGACATCGAAAAAGTACGCAATCCAATTCCAGTTCAAACGCGTGGGAAACTGAAAGTGCGATAATCGTGACTAGTTAAACTCATAACCCTATTTTTACAGCAACAGCACAGTTTTCATGGGAATTTAATGCTTGACTACTCCTAATGGATGCAAAATATATATTTTTTAATTGTTTGCGACAAAACGACCCACTTCTACAACAGCATGTAACCAGAATTCAAAATATATATGTGACATGATCAAGGGGAATGAGTCACATGTCGACCCTGGTCAAAAATGAGGTTTACATATGTTTCTGAAGAAGACATTTAGTGCTTTCAGAAACTGAAAACCCCATGTTGATACTACTTTTCCTTGCAAAGTTACATCAATTTATCAATCGCTGAAAACAAAATAAAACAAAAGAATTTTAACACTTTCTTTGCCAATATCTCAAAATCAATATTAGCGACATCCGACTCATTTCCCTTGATCGTGTCACATATATAAAAAAATAACTATTTGACCGACAGACCGATTGTGTTCCCCAAAGGACCAACGTTACTGGAAACACAGACAATTTTGTTGATGCAGCCTTACCTAGATATGGTTTCTTGTTTTCCCTAGCCCATTTAGCTGCCAATATTTTTCCTTCTCCTCCTCTAGGTCCAAATCCTCCAGGCACTAAGATACCACTGTGAAAGAAATATATTATAATCTATACTAGTTTACAAGATTAATTAGAAATTATTTTGCACTTTTATTTGTTGATGTAGCACAATTAAGTGCCGAGTAAGTGTGGTGATAATATAAGGCGCTGACTTTTACTCGATCATGGTATTTCTGCTGAAAGTTGCATTTTTGATTAAGGGTAGAGTTAACCTGATGAAGGCCCATACATAAAAACATCATTGCTCTTTGCCAATGGACTCATTTTAGAACCTTCTCATGCATGCAATGAGCCCATTTTTATCATGTGGCTTCTTACTCAATGACCCCCCATCCAGCTTGTATATGAATACAATGTACCTCTTGTAATATCTATCAAGCAATGTAAAATAAGGCCAAGAAAAAAATTGTTTGCTTGCCCTCAAATGAATTTTAACAACTGGGTCGGTCGGTCAGGTTTTTTTTTCTTTTTCTTTTTATTACTAGCAAACTCTACTGTTGTATTAACTAAGGCTCAAAATATGAAGAATCAGACAATTTTAGTGTCAAAATGAATCAACTAACATTACAAAACAACTAAAATATTGAGCACAAGCTCTAAAATATATTCAGAATGCAAAAATTAGAAAAGAAAACTTTTTCAGGAATTTCCTGAAGTAGGGTCGGTATTCCTTTGTACAGTAAATAGAAAATAAAAATCTTTTTTCCGATTTCCAAAATTAGGATCGGTCGGTTGAGGGCAAGGAAACATCTTTTTTTTTTTGCCTAAGCTATATCGGCATTAAAATTGTAATCTCGATTGCAATATTTTTATGCGTTTTAAAATATAACGCTTTTGTAAGTATTTTTCCAGATAGGTTTCCCTAATATGCAATATAGATATCGCTCATTTCAATGGCTACTTACTCTGCACAGCATAATGCTTGGTGAGCCTCGTAATATCTCACTGGGTCTGTTCTTTGTGTTTCTGGCTCCAAATCGTCTGCTTCAATGCGCTGAAATCAAAATTTCAAATCAAAATCTTAATTTGTGTTCTGGACACCAAAATTTTTTTTAATAATTTACAACAGGGCTGTTAACTTTTCGTAACTGCTTGGCATGAGATATTGTCTAAAGTTGATTATTTGTATTCTGCGCATCAGAGCTGACCATTGTGCATTTTACAATATGTGTACATCCATATCAAAACGATGCACTTGTCGGCTGCTACATGTGTCTCATTTCACATAATAGCTAAGAATAAATACCAGACTCATATCAAGTGCCCGGGATCAAGTGCAGGTCACTTCAAATCATCCCAAGTCACATGGTTTAGGAATACCGATAACATTCCGAATACAATTTGACTTGGGGATGATTTGAAGTGACCTCACTGGAGATGAGTCTGGTATTTATTTCTAGCTATTTTGTGAAATGAGACACATGTAGCAGCCGACAAGTGCATCGTTTTGATATGGATGTACACATATGGCTTTATAATCCCAGCAAGGTTATAGCATGGACATTGGGTCTGCAGACAGACAGGTTTAGGATCCTAGCTACAAACCCTTCAAGTATACATCATACCTACCTTTATGTGTACTCTGGTTCTGCAGTGCATGCCAGCATGATAGAGTGCCTTCATAACTGAGATATAGGAATCTTCTAACTTTGTGTACTTCCCCACTAAGGCTATGGTGACTTCTTTGGTGGCACCGTCATATCTGAAGAAAGGAGACATTGAGATATGTGAAATGGCATCAAAATGATACTAGCAATCGATAGTCTATTCACCTGCTGGTTTTTTTTATCAGCTGAATGCAAAATTGCAATGTACAAATAATTAGGGCTGTTGTCGAGAAGAACTTTCATTGTCGACAACCGTCAAATCTCAAGATCCAACGTTGGCAAGTTGTTGACAAAGCAATACATCAATAAAGTCCAAATATTAAGTTCAAAATATTACCATCAACTACACATAATCAAATCTGTAACTTACCACTACAGACTGAAGTCTATTAATCCACAATATAATTGCTCAATTATTACTTTTTATTATACCTAGAAGTTATTTCATGGTAAATAATGCTGATCTTAAGCTTATCTCTAATATTTTTTATGACTAGCCTTTTTTTGGCAATTAGTCCATACATGTACTTGTCGACAAGCATGCACATGGCTTTGTCGACGACAGCCTCGTCGACAAAGCCCTACAAATCGTACAAATTATGAACCTACAAAACCTCAGCACTTTACAAAAATTCACTGACCACAGGGACTTGGAAGTTAGGATGCACACACCCTATACACACTACAAGATTCCTGGCGACGGTGTACCTCTGCTGCACTGGTACTTTGTAGGTACTACTGCTGCTACTACCGAGTACCCCATCCCGTGGTAGCCGACGTTGGTACTACACCAAAGTACCAGCGTCGGCCACCATACTGTAGATACTCCCGTAGTTGAGTACCTATGTCGGTACTCCACCATGCGTCACCTCCGAGTCAACTGCGGTGTACCGAGTAGGTGACTTATAGGCACACCATAGTGTGGGTACTTCTAATAGTCCTTCCATGGAAGTACCTGCACAGTAGCCAGCACCTACTGTGTACCCATGTGTCACCTACTGTGTACCTCATGTGTCACCTACTGTGTACCCCATGTGTGAAGTAGCAATGAAGGTACTCTTGTCGTGTTTTTTTGCATTCCTAATCGAATCGCCCAGCGATCACCGTGATCTGCGTACTCACTCATATTTGGCCGTGACGACGAGTTACTGAAGAAACATCATCATTTTCTCAGTTTTTAAACCAAAAAAAGTCAAAATTTCCTGATGTTTATGTCTTCAAATGTTGTGCATGTAAAGATTTGCTGACTTAGATCATATTGGAAACACAGTAACTCTTGAATTGTAAAAGATTTTGGAAAGAAAGGTTCGCCAAATCACCGTAGATAACACACGCAATTTTCCTATTGGATTGTACGTGATGTGGGTTGCATACTCCGTGATTTTCCGTTGGTGTTTTTGGCATTTTTCGTCACAGTATAACCACTTCAGTAGTCTCGAATGTTCGGTAAGTAACTGAAGCCGATAACTTAAGTAAGCTTTATTCTCAATTCATCACCAGTTTGATATTAAAAACGTGCTAATTAATATTATTTATAATACCATGAATACGTGGTGCTTTGTTACTGTTAAACTGTATGTTGACAGATGTAAAATGCACATTATTGCCAGGCTAGCCTAGCCTATAAACATGATAAAAAAAAACTTTAAAAGCATACTCATACTGTCACTGTGATTCGAGTCATCCCCGGGGAGTATTCTCTGTTCAGTGACAGTTTAAATGTGTATTAGGCGTAATTAAATATCTGGACATGCTAGACTAAATTAAATAATAAAAAAAATGAGTGAGAGGCCTCTCTGTGCCGGATTTGACGCACTAAAAAAGGGGACACGCCTGTGTTAATTAACATTAGCATGTGTTCCTCACGGACCAACCTGGGTAAACAAACAAACAAACAGGCCGGAGTGCCCATCTCTCTTTCAAGGACAAGGTGATTGGGGCAGACTCCTTCCTTCATGTAATGTTGCTGGGGAGGGTCAAAGTTTTAGGCCACTGTCGTGTGCCACCTTGTCCGTGCCCCTCACTACAGTGCCACCGTGGCCTAGCAGAGCGTATTAAAGACAATGCGAGACACAAATGATATATGTGCGGATTGGACATATACGATGCAAGCATAAGAAATTGTGCAAAAAATGAATATGATCGGGCAAACTGAGAGGCCGTTATTAAATCTACTAAAACTTCAGTTCAGAATATAAATAAACACGTCATAGTCTGGCAAACAGGTGATACAGTATAAACATAGCCTACGATCTGTGCCTAACTTAGGCTAGGCCTAGTCTAAAAGGGTCACCTTTTTGTATGATTTCTAGGCTATTACAGCAATTTTGGTTCACAATAGGCCTGTCAGTGACAATCAATGTATATGTGTGTGTAGTCTGGATCAAAGAAGATACACCTTGTGTAGAGGGCACATGCCTAGGGCAGCTAGGCTTGCACAGATTAGGCTTCGAATAGGAAGTTGAGGCCGGGCTTACTATTTTAGTCAAATGACATGTCATTAAAAGATTGAAGGGTAAAAAACACTGAGGCCTAGGCTTATTGATAAATAATAGGGCGGGCTATTACATGTATATAAGGCTTAGGCCTATCTTAAATTTTTAAAGACTATTCAGGTCACGGGTCAGGTCAGTATTAAATTCTGAAAAGTTAGGCCTACTATCGGCTTGGCTAATAAAATAACAACATACCGGTACAAATCATGTTTCTTGTACTTTCCTCATTCAATTAGGTCGGTGCCTTGAAGTGAACTGTTGCAGCAACTTAGCCACATGATAGTTGTGAGGAGAATGTGTCGATGCAACTAACGCTCACGTCTACAGAGTTTAGTCCAGAACGAACAGATTGTGTTCCATATAAAAGACCTGGTATGTGTAAGTTTTTTGATTTTAAGGCACATGCTAATATTTTGATTTCATGATGTGGTAGTGGTACAATCATAATTTCACTATTAAAAAGACAATGATCCCTGCCATGTGACAAGCCACTAAACGATAATGTTCCACGTGACATGCCGAAATGACTTTTCCAGTACTTTTGATGTGTGTATGTAGGGTCGCCATAAAACTAAATTTGTATTTACAATAAAACTCAAAATCTCTTGAATGTCCCTTTAATAATAATAAACAAACAAGTGCCCTTGGAATGCACAATTTACTAAAAGATGATTATGATCTCATGTGACTGTTATGCGTGACGTAACGCTTCATAAAACTACAATAAATCAGGAGGCAAAACGCACGTGGTTTAGTTGCTATTCTGCCATGATGGAGACCCAAAGGACCCAAAGAGGGCGTGATTTATTATAACGCACCCAGGGGTATCGGATCCCGTTACATCTCTTTTCCTTTAGAAAAAAATTTTATGCTTGAAGAATTTTTTCACTAAATCTCTTCAAGTGTCCATATTGTCAATTTGACTGTCCATGTGGTTGTGATTAAATCAAGCTGTTCATTACCTGTGATTTTTTTGTTAAAAGTCATTTTATAAGTAACACATGTACGGTATCTCCAGAACAAGGATTACAATTTTGGATATTTTCCTTCAATGAAACAATGACTATGACAAATAAACAATATGCCAAAAGCTCTGTTCTGATGGTACCAGTTCATACTTGAAAAATTATTGTCTCTTTTTTAAACAGATGATTGGCGACAAAGTTTGGTATGCTGTGTAATTCCCAGAAAGTTTGTTCATCGTTGCTGAAGTCTCATTGTTCAAATTGTCCATTAAAAGCGTTGATGAAGTTCAATCATAGAATGATTTGTTATTAGATTATGTCACACATGTTATTTTTAACTTAAAGTTGCTCTATCTGTCATTTTTTTAGCAACAAACTTTTGATCTTCAATTTTGATTTTTGAAATGTTCACAATATAAATGTAATCTGTCCATGTAATGATGTATTTTCCATGCTTGAAGAAGGCAGCAATGACCAGCAAGTCAAGTCCCATTAAAAGCAGATCCTTTCACCGCTAAACAAACAACATCCACTGTGTTGCTGGGCTTCTGTTGATATTTCTTGAGTCCAGGTGCATCTCATCTCTTGGGAGCATCTTGATGACCAACTAAGTCCATTTGCATCCTCACGGTTTTAAGGGTCTTGGATTGCAAAATTTAACCACAATAGTATAGCTTCCTCACGGTTTTAAGGGTCTTGGATAACTATATACATACAGGTTACAGTTCAACTCAAAGGCGGTTGAAGATTGACTCATCATCAACAAAAGTTCAAGTCTGTACAGCTCCCTGTCACTTGCGTTATTTACTTTATGCTTGCAATATTGCTTACATTAGCTCAGCAAACAGTTTATGATACACGACGATTTACAAACGTCAGTTCTTCCAAGCTGGTGTCCACACTCAAGGACGATTATACAGTAGACATTCTTAAATTTTGGACCAGATTCACATTCATGCATTCGCTGATACGCACTTCCATCAATTCTCCAAAACACAGCCGTAGGCAATTAGGTACGACAGCTCGTCACCTCAACTTTGGGCCAATCGGCTTCTCACGGAAACTGACGAAGTTCGTTCAGAAAGCTTATATTTTACGCCCGATGACCAGATGAAATCTTGCATTTTCACAGTCTTAACGACGTCCACGGCGACTGGACTCGCTTTCAGTACGGGCGGAGTCCTCCACACGGGCCTCCACAATGTCAGAAGACCACTCTGACACCATGTTGCGTGACGTAACGCTTCATAAAACTACAATAAATCAGGAGGCAAAGACGTGGTTTAGTTGCTATTCTGCCATGATGGAGACCCAAAGAGGGCGTGATTTATTATAACGTACCCAGGGGTATCGGATCCCGTTACAGTGACTATATGAAAACGATCTTTCCTGAAAATCTTTAGAATCATAAAACTCAGAATCTCTGAATGTCCCATTAATGAAATAGTAATACAAATACTGAATCAAACAAACATCTTTAAACAGTCTTTGTGCACTTTCCATTTTAGACTTGTTTTAGTTTTTAGTATTAAAATGTCTTGTCTAAACTTGTCTTTAATTATGTTCCTTTTTCAGATGAAAATTTGCACATTGCACAGGAAGGAACTGGCCTAGATACAGCAACAAGCTAAAGACCAGAGAATAGGATGGATGATCGTCCCTACATGAAATATCTTCATTTGGCAATTGGATATTGTACCACAGTGAAACTGACCTATAGGGCACAGTTGCACAATATCAAGACATCAAGAACCCAACCCATCAGCTTTAATATCATACCTCAAAGAATAAGAAAAACTTTGGTGACAACAATGCATCTTGGTCAGAAAAGAATTACAGGTTAAACAGGCGTCAAATTTCATATCTTGTTAAAAACCACACCAAAGTATTCCTCTGATCATAATGAATCTGAAAAAGTATTGTTGATCTATAAAAGCACTATGTTCTCTATTTTAATATAAACAAAAATTTCAAGGGTCACATTTTTGGCTCCATGGGGATAAAATTTCAAACACTCTTTAAAATTTTCCTAAACAGTTACTCTAATTGTATGGTTTTTGATACCAATTCAAATAATGAATAGTTTGCACCATCTAAGATGTTTCGGTACATGATGACATGATGAATACTTTGTAGGGCTTTTAACTTTTTCTGAGTAAGGTGTATTTTTTCTACCAAAGTTTTTCTGATCCCTTAAAGTCTTAAAGAACTAAATTGCAAGCTCCAACGACAAATATCGCACAATGTTTGAAATTCATGCATCATTTATCTACAAATGTTGGAGGAAAACCATGACTGATAAAAAATTTAATTTAATGAAAAGAGTCATTGAAATATAAAGATGAATATTCAGACCAGGGGTCTTACTTAAATGGTGGTGTTCCTCAAGGCAATGTCATTGGTCCTGATTCATTCCACTGATGCCTCGGATAAGTATGTGGTTGATTTGACTGTTGGTGAGAACAGAGCCTATGATGGCACCAGCACAATACAAGCCCCAGTCTATGATGTTATGTACACTTTGACTGATAAAAACAAATGGAGGCTGTCAGGTGTTGTTCAAGTCGTAGTTTCCAATCTATAGGCTTTGATTTGTTTGGGCTCCCCATAGTAGCATTTATCTGACATTCCCATTTGAGAATAATTTCTTATTATCTTGTTTTATCTTTATATGTTAAAATGTTTGTACATATTTCTAGTGTGCAATTAAACATGTTTTTCAGTATTGCAATTAGTGTAAAAATCATGTAGGCTAATTCAGCCACTCGGCTGCAATATGAACCAATACATAATATTGAAATTATTATACTTAGTTCTCTGGGTTGATGAGATGTACACATTTTAATCTTTACCCAGAGCAGCCAGTGCACAGAGCAGCGGCGCACATCGTTGAAAAAACCCCACCTATAGCAAACAACTATAATCTGTATACCTTCCTCGAGTCAGTAATAATATTTAGGTATTGCTTTTTATTGTATCTCTAAAGGTAATGATGAGAAGTATACAAAAGTATAAATTTTCAGAAAGGAAATGATGCAAGGAATCCAACTAGCATAACAGATTCCTGAAAAATTCATAGTTTTGAGAAATTCTCAAAATTTTATTTCACTTTACTGACTCGAGGAAGGTATATGGACTATAGTACATCTGGACGGTTTCAAACCGGCAACCTTCGTAATACTAGCATGATGCCTAACCAACTGAGCCACAGAGGCATGTTGCAGAATGGTTAGAGCGTCATTATAGTATTATGAAGGTCGCCGGTTCGAACCAGGCCAAATGCACTATTTTTTCAACGTTTATGTGTGCTGCCTGCTCTGAGTAAGGCTAAGGGCCTGTGCAATAATCATGAGCCCTGGGGAGCAAGAATTTTAGTTGGGAAGCTAAAAAGGGGCAAGTAATTTTTGGCAGAAAGGGTCCCGGACAAACGATTTTAGTTTAGACACACATTCATGAGGAACGCACTAAAAGGCTTAGGAAAACAGTGCAGCTGATGCGGAAGCGTTATAAAAGATTTCTTTTGAAACTTTTGCACTATTGATGCGATCAAGCAAAGTCATTCGAAGTCTGCAACATTAAATTTTCAGTTTTGTATACGATAGTAAAATGCATTCTATACAAAGCTGAATTTTGCAGAACACCCATTGAAATTGAACATGCAGTTCCAAAGATATGACCAATTTAAGAGTTTCCAAAACAATAGGAAACAAAAGGAAATAGTTGCTTTGTTTGGCTATATCTCAAAATCAATATTGCCGACTTCCGACTGATTTTGCTTGATCGAATCACAAATGGTTTAGCCTGTCATGGTCGGTAGGCATCATCAGAATGATGTTTGTTGATCCTTCTGATGTTGTCTACAACCATGATAGGCAAAACGGTCAATAATGAGTAAATGTTTTGGTTTTGTTCAAAAGAAATCTTTTATGTTTAACAACAAATCTGATGAATCTACTTAGTGACGTGAAATATTTTTCTGTTCACCGCGCTTGCATTATGTATCTAGACCATAAAATTTTAAGGTTTGCAAATCGGGATTCCCAAAATTTGGCATACATGCGGCGGGGGGGGGGGGCAAATATATTTTGGCTGGTCAATGGAAGGGGGAGCAATTTTTGGCACGCCCATTTTACCTCCGGGGCTCAATTACATGACAAAATGAGCCAAAATCATGGAAATTTCTGGTCATTTTAATATTTAATTCATGTGTATATCCTTTGTTACGTAATGCTGTGGGGCTGGAGAATCTGGCACTTACCCGTCAAAATAATGACTGACCCTTTATAGGCGATGATAAAACCCCATGTTCTACGGGCGGAAGGCCGTTGCAAACATATTCTAAAAATATTCAGCCAAAATGAGTAAAATTTAGCCCCAAAGCGGCTGATTTTACATGCTTTTAGCCAAATTAAAAAAAAAAAAAAATTCTCCAAAACGCAAATTCTGGGTCGGTCGCCTGGGCCCGTAGAACGGGTTCTTTTTTTTACGTTGTCGTGGAAGATTGAACAAAAAAATCAACATCCAGGAAAACTTATAAGGACCCCTCTCCCACTGACTGTCGGTCTGTAAAATGTATAGTAGGCATAGACCCCATTAGGCCTACACCAAATTAATGAGTATAGAGGCCGAGATGCCACTTTTCAGGTTTTAGCCAGATTTTTTGTGAGTCCAAATTCCCGCTTTTTTATTTATTTTCAGCCCGTTTTGGGGCTTTGTGGCCTGCATTCACATGCTTTTTCAGGTTTTTCTCACCAGTTTCAGGTTTTTTGAGTGAAACTGAGTGGCATCTCTGTAGAGGTCAAAGATAAACAAATATTCCGGTGGAGTATAATTCTGGCCCGGTTTTTAATACTCGAACAATTGTGAGAATATTTTCAATGTTACACTAGCCACAAATCAAGGTGAAACTTTGTGTTTACTTGGCCAATTTGCAGTTTTACAATATTTTAAAGCCCCCAAATCAATGTGTTTGTTTATACTAGGCTAAAAGGAAAAAAATAAGATTCACAGCAATTCTGGTGATACGAATATACCGGTGGAGTGCAAATTTACAAGGGGCCCATATTGAAAAATGATCCATCCCCATCAGTCATCCAAAATGATGTTTGCCATATTGAACTGTCTTTCTGGTAACAAACCAGTAAATATACACCCAGAGACACCTAAAGACACTTGCAAGAGTGTTGCAAGTCCGTCACGTCATAGGCAAAAAAAAACATTTTTGAAGGCCTATGGGCGTCGTGAGAATTCTAAATTTTAGAAAGTGAAATTGCATCTTTATTTGTAAACTTGACGTCGAATGTTCTATTTAGTATTTGTTGAGTGGTTGTTTCTTTTGCCTCTGCCGATATAGCTGTATTCCGTGTTTTGGATTGAAAAAAAGAACTTTGAAAAAAGAAAATTGAACTTGCAATTCTAAGTTAGTCCACCCCGAGGCCGGGGCGCATATTTTTTTTCCAACCATAGTCGTGGGCGTGTCGCTAAACCCTAAAACCTAACACTAATAAACCGAACCGTGCGCCTAACCAACCCTAACCCTTTCCTATGTGTTCTGGGTTGATAATATTTTGCATCCCGGTATGGTTGCAGAAAAAAAAAAAAAGCGTCCGGGACATTCTCCTCCGGCCCATGTCTTGAAATCAAATGTAAACACAATGTCAGAGCGCACATGGATGTCAAAGGTCAAGCTTATGTAAAAGGGGTTTCTGTGCCCTTGAATCTTCTTCAGTGTTCTTTTTTCAGCTCCAATGTTATATTTAAAAATGTTGTTAAAACCCATTCACTGATTGAAAAATAAAAATAAATCTATCTATTTTTATAACTGTAATAATTCTGTACATTATAATAAGTTTTTCTATATAAACTAATGTGTATTAAATACTGAAATTCAAAAGCAATAAATTATTAAATATCACGCTACTGATAAATATCCGAGTTTGAACTCTTTATTATCATAGTGAAAGACTAAGTTCCATATATCCACATATAAAAGGAATTTTACTTCTCTACGATGAGGTTAAAAGGTTGCCCGAACTCATGGGTGACGTCATTGTTTACGGCTGGAGTACTGACGTCGGTACTCAGCTGTGGAGTACCTGGCAGGTGAGTACCAGTGTCGGTACTCGGAGTACCTTCAAAGTACCTACGCCACGAGGTATTCGCGAGTTGCAGCCGGCTTGCTGGGCCACAAGGGTCTGGTGGCCGACGTGGGTACTCGAGAGTAGCAGCACTGCTACTCTCATGAGAATCCCGTAGTGCACCCTAAGCATGTGGGTTTATGCATGTGTGTAGCTCACTATAAATCACTGCTCTATACCCTTCTCTCACCTTTCAGCAAGATCTCTCCATCTGCTTAAAATTTTGTTGGGTCTCTGTCGGAACTGTAATTTCAGTTGGTCACGTAGGATTGGAATCATACTCTGTTCTGCTAGTAGCAGGGGGACCCTGTAGACTGATGTGCAATCATGGACGCAGATCACCTGCTCTGGACTGACGTGGCAGAACATGGATAGTTTTTCCCTGATACCGTCGCTGAGTCGTGTTTGACTTCTGCATAGGATCTGTTGATGGAGAGGCGAGACAAAAATCGGTTCTTGAGAATATGGATGAGATGATCATGATGATGCAATAAGCGTAGTTTTATAGCTCCTATATATCTCAATTTACTTTCTCCATGCCAGTGACGAATGCAGACAACAAGTTTCAATTTTTTTTAATATTTCATGATCGTATTTGGAATCACCATGAAAAATGCATTAAAACGAGTACAAACAAGCCTAGTATTGGTTCAGTGGTTCTTAAGATAGCATCTGATATTTTGAAAAAATAGCTCAAAACTGGGACTTTTTATATTGAAGCCTATGGCTTGCACACAGAGCATTAACATCAATTTTTGGTTTTTGTTGTTGTTTTTTTACTGAATGTAATAGTTTACCATCTCTATTGAAAAAGTTTTTACTTCCTTAGTTTGTTTCGCAATGTATGCCATAAAAATTTTCTCAAGAGCTAGAGTGCTCCCATGGAAAAAAAATACTTTGGCCCTAAACAAACATAATCTCATTATTACACAATCACTCCTATGTCTTACCAAATCTGGTGCAATACCAAGTCCCCTGAGCTCTCTCACACTGGCTTGTGTAGGTTTGGTCTTCTGTTCTCCTGTTGCTTTAGGCTGAGGTACCAGACTAACGTGTATGCTACAGAAATTCTCCTTTTTCTTCTTGAACTGAAACTGTCTGAAGGCTTCTACAAAGGGCATGCCCTCTATGTCACCTACTGTACCTCCAAGCTAGGATAAGAGAAGGACATTGTGCACATTACTAAATTAAACAAGTGTTAAATTGAATGTCTTTAAGGGGCACTTCATGATCCACAGCCTCATCCTCACTGACTCCAACTAGAGCGGTTGTTGAGCTGAAAAAGATGATCCAGGCTTCAACTGGCCGTGTACATGTACAGGGACCTTATTTATTACCTAAATGATACAGATATTTGGTTTGATATGTTGAAAAACTCTCCCTACCCCCCTGATAAAAGTTGTCACTCATACCCATGCCCACTGGTTGACGAAAAATGATTTACATCAATGATACATATAGCTGGCTCCATGTGATCACCAGTCACAAACACTTTACATTTGTAGCTAGCTACCCTCCAACCTAGAGTTATGATTTACACCCACAGCCCCTGGTTAAATCGCTTACATGAACCTCAATGATACTCTGGCAACTCCTTGCACCTCCCAATTTGTCACTTTTTTAGTTTTTGCCATTTTTGCCAGTAAAAACTGTTTTTGCCAAGTGGTTAAAATCACAGTTTTTTCCACCTGTGGCGAAAACCTGCCAACCCTACTGATAAGAGTTATGACCCACACCCAGTGTTCGAAATAAGCACTTATCCTCTTGTCCAAATATCTTTGGGGACAACCATAATGAGATATGTACTTATCCTCTGGACAACCACTATATTTTACCTCTTAAATATTATTTGACACATTTTGAGGACAACCAAAATGTTTTGAGGACAAGCAGAATTTATGCTTCAGTTATCCTCGGGACAACCTCCATATTTTCCTTATTTCGGACACTGCCCACACCTGTACCAACTGATTTGTTAGCGTGACAAAAAATCCTGACCATTCAATGATGTAAATGTTTGGCTCTATATGATCAGCTTCCACATACACTTCGGCAACTTCCCCCTCCCAACAAGGTGGATCTCAAACCACAAGTCTCACTTGCTTTTGCCATCTCCTGGCACATTACAAGGCTTCATGAAAATCCAACAGTATCTCTTGAAGACCCTCCGAAATTACGGCAACATCTTTCTGGTGAGACAAAACAACTTCATACTTCAAAAATATATGTCTGGTGTTGTGTGATCACCAAACACTGACACTTTGGCAAGTCGTCCCCAATCCTATGATAAGAGTTGTCACCTCCTGCCCCTGCTTAATGAAGTGACACAAAACGCCATAAAACTTTGGCTCCATGTGATCACCATCGACTGATATTTTGGTAACTTCCCCCTCCCAAATCCCATGACAAGAGTTGTCACCCACAACCCCTGCCCCTGGTTTATAGAGCGACACAAAACGCCATAAAACTTCTGGCTCCATGTGATCACCATCGACTAATATTTTGGTAACTTCCCCCTCCCAAATCCCATGACAAGAGTTGTCACCCACAAACCCTGTCCCTGGTTTATAGAGCGACACAAAACGCCATAAAACTTTGGCTCCATGTGATCACCATCGACTGATATTTTGGTAACTTCCCCCTCCCAAATCCCATGACAAGAGTTGTCACCCACAAACCCTGTCCCTGGTTTATAGAGCGACACAAAAACGCATAAAACTTTGGCTCCATGTGATCACCATCGACTAATATTTTGGTACCTTCCCCCTCCCAAATCCCATGACAAGAGTTGTCACCCACAAACCCTGTCCCTGGTTTATAGAGCGACACAAAACGCCATAAAACTTCTGGCTCCATGTGATCACCATCGACTGATATTTTGGTAACTTCCCCCTCCCAAATCCCATGACAAGAGTTGTCACCCACAAACCCTGTCCCTGGTTTATAGAGCAACACAAAACGCCATAAAACTTCTGGCTCCATGTGATCACCATCGACTAATATTTTGGTAACTTCCCCCTCCCAAATCCCATGACAAGAGTTGTCACCAACAAACCCTGCCCCTGGTTTATAGAGCGACACAAAACGCCATAAAACTTCTGGCTCCATGTGATCACCATCGACTAATATTTTGGTAACTTCCCCTCCCAAATCCCATGACAAGAGTTGTCACCCACAAACCCTGCCCCTGGTTTATAGAGCGACACAAAACTTCTGCTCCATGTGATCACCATCGACTAATATTTTGGTAACTTCCCCCTCCCAAATCCCATGACAAGAGTTGTCACCCACAAACCCTGCCCCTGGTTTAAAGAGCGACACAAAACGCCATAAAACTTCTGGCTCCATGTGATCACCATCGCCTGATATTTTGGCAACTCTCCCTTCCATCCCCTGACAAGAGTTCTCACCCACAACACCTGCATTATACTTATACTTTGATCAGCTCGTAATCGACAGGAATTTTAACATAGCGGATTAATATCAATATATTTTATTTAGAGAATTGTCTTGTGCCACCTCGCCAGAAAAATCAAATTATTAATTCAAGTCCCATACTTGACTATTTTCTTTAACATGCCCATTTTAGATCTTCCAGATGAACAATATCACTCTTAACGTGCATCTACTTTTTCGGCGTAGTGGTAAAAGCCTAACAATTCCCGCCGATTACGAGCTGATCAAAGTATAGTGACATACAATACCTACCTCAATGATGCAAACTTCTGGCTCCTTGTGATCACCATCCACTGACACTTTGGCAACTCTTTCCACCCATTCCTGGATAGCATCTGTTATATGAGGCACCACTGTGAACAATACAATAAAATATATTACAAAACATGCATTAGGATGGGGCTTCTAGGAATATTTGCGGCGCAATTTGCGTTTTTTGACATTTTGGGATTTTTAATTTTTTTTTTGTGGATTTGGAGAGGCCATTGACCAAGAGTGAAGTACTGCAATCATTCATACTTGATTTTAAAGTAGAGAAAAAAATTACCAAAAATTACAATTTTGTGTCCAAATGGAGCAGATTTGTAACTTTTGTTCAATTCAAAAGCTATTTAAGATATAGAATTGTGTACAAAACCAATGCATTTTTAGATCTTTAATAGATCATGCAGTGAAAACAAGTTACAAATCTACCCCTTTTGGATACAAAATTGTAATTTTTTCCCAATCAAAAACAAATTAAAAATTGCATTTTCGGCGGGAAATCACAGATATTTGAGTTTTTTTGAAATCAAGGTGCATTTTTTGGCCTCCAAAACCGTGTTTTCTTAGCAGCGCTACATTAGGCAATTAAAACATTTAAAAAAAAACCATGCCCATAGATTGGGTGTTTTTAAGCTTGTGTTTTTTTTAGTCAAAATCAATCTACTTATGCCAAAAAAGGATGGGGTGTGGGGGGTAAATAGGAGCCAAATTTCCTTAACCCTGAGTACTACGGGCCGGTCTAACATTGCCTCTGATTGGTCAATTACATGATATCTTCATTTAAATCACCAATCAGAATGGAGCTTTGCAAATAATTCACCCCAATTTTTTTGAGTGGTGAAATTATTCTAACAATGTTCCTGATTGGTCCAATTGATAATGGAAACTTCTCTTTGCCCAATCAGCAGGTAGTTCTCATGGGGTACACACGAATAGGCCTAGCCTACTTACTGTAATGTTTGAGAGTTGACTCCTATGATGCAACTTTTAAAATGGCTTATTTTCCATGTAATGAACCATTGTGACCGACAAGGCATTAGCCAGAGGGGTGTCCAGGTGTCATTTGGACACCCTGTTTTCAATTTGGACACCCTAAAATTCTGATTTTTATAATATGGTGAATAGGAAGTGGACACCCTGATTTTGTAGAATAGGGAATTTTTGACCATTTTGGACACCCAAAAGACACCTCTCTGGCTAATGCCTTGCTGACCGAATGCAATGTGCAAACTATAAATTGGTCCAAATGTGTAATAACAAATTTAAGGCTACACAAATATTTTTCTCATTCATTTCAAAAAGCATCGTTGTTGATCCAATATTGCAAAAGCAATCTGACCTTGTACTGTCTTGCCCAGGTAGTCCCCTTTTCTCTCTTTCTGTATCACATGCTGGTAGATCTTTCCTGTTGTGATGTTGTTGTCACGGTGAAGGGTCACATCTAGAAATCTCTCATAGTTACCAAGATCCAAGTCTACTTCTCCACCGTCATCCAAAACAAATACTTCACCTAAAGGTAAAAAACAAATAGACACACACACTCACACAGGTTATCAAATGTTTATAATGAATGGGTTGAGTATCGTGAATTATGACACACAACCCAAAATGTTTAATTAAGAGCGCATAGTTGGGTTAGGTTCCAATGGAGGGTTATGATTACAGTATATTTTAGCCAGGATCAGACAACATGCTAGACACATTCCATTCTCTGGCACAGGTGATTTGTGGATATGAATGCAAACGTACCCAAGTTTTGCCATTTTGGGGCAATATTTTAAATCAGCGCGACCCATGTCTGGGGATTTCTGTGAAAAAATATATTTGGACAGCATTTTCTGTGAAAACACAGATCCATTTGGGCGGCATAACCCGTTCTCTTCAACCCCAGCTCCCATTTGAGACTGGCTGTGAGGGAGGTCCAGGCCTTTATCATCCATAACATATGCTACTCAAATGCTAGTTGCGATTGTATAACATCCTAATTAGTGGCCAATTCTGATCGATAAATCAGTTTCTGCTTTTGTGATTTAGCAACAGAAATGTCACTGCTAATGGATGTGACACAGCACGTTAGGGTTTGGGAATAATTTCAAATTTTCTGGAAGATTAGACACCCCTGCACTGCTTATTACATGACATGACCTTACCATGTTCATATGGTGAGAAAGTCCCTGCATCGATATTAAGATACGGATCAATCTTAATAGACGTCACTCTTAACCCGCATGCTTTGAGTAACATGCCCAAGCTGCTGGCTATCACACCTTTACCAATACCGCTGATGACGCCACCGGACACTAGGATGTACTTCATTGTTGTTCTCCTGTGTATGCTATCTGTGGGTTAATTAGATGAACTTTGTTATATACAATGTACATGTATAATACATGTAGTACATGTACACTGTGAAAAGGAAGTACCTCATATTGGACAAAACCAATTGTTTTAAAGTGCCCCTGAACAATGGGGCAATACAAAATTGCTGTAATTTCATCATTTTGTGAGCTTTTAAGTAATTACTTTGATATCATTTTAAACTTATTTTTTTATGCACTTTCCAATCACTGCAATGGTACAACTTGCGAGAAGATTTAACAAAATCTAAATTTTTTGTCACATACCTACATAATTGACAGTAATATTTTCATGTTATAAATGGCACACGTATATAAACATGGTCTCTGACCTTTATGGACTTTATTGATGTACAAATGTACTACGGTATTGCTTTGTCAGTAACTTGCCAAAAACAATCATGACAATGAAATGTCGGATCTTGAGACAATGAAAATTCTACTCAACAATCAGTACGGGCCCACAGACTTTTTACCGGACTTACTTACATTCTAAAGGCTAATTTCCCCATGAAGAAAATATGAGGAGCAATGACAACAACCAGAGTAAACCCCATGATGGATATGGTAGGACTCAAACAACCACCAACACTAACGGAACCTCGAACACTGACCTGCACTACCACAAGCGACAGGGCTTAAAGCGGGGGAACTATCCCAAGAGTGACGGGATGAGTGGACACTCCAATGTGACTAGAATGACCAGCTTAAACAGCATGCATGACCGAAAGCGACAATAATGCCACATACTCTGAAGATCCTAGGAACCTGACTGACCACCCAGAGGTTCTGATCGTACCAGAATGCAACGATGGTGGGGCACACTCCATGCAGAATAGTAATCTGGAAAGAACTCCTGATATCACAAGCACCTCTTCTGTGGCCCAGAGCTCCAGAAATGACCTGTATGGGCTGATTAAGATGACGACTCGCCAAAAAGAACAGCTCTCTGCAGGCCTGAAAGCTCAACCCAATGTAAAGCAGCCGCTGGAACAGAGTACCACTGGATATGACAACTCACCAAACCATAGCAAGTTCCATGGAACAAGAGATCTATACCGGGAGGCCCAGCAACATCACTAACAGTTAACTATGGCACACCTATGGTCAAAACTCACTTGCAAGTGTCACTGAATCAGCGCAACTATAGACATAACCAGCCACCTGACTGCAACATGACAAAAGCTGACGAGAGACTTACAAAATGTATGCGGAGAAGCCCTACAACCGCAACAATTCCTACTGATGATAACTATGGCACAGCTATGGGGAGAACTCCCTCGCATGAATCAGTTGACATCCACACCCAGGCGGAGAAAACTGACCCAGATGATGTAAGTCAGATGACTGAAGTCATTTTAGGTCAGGGCAGAGTCACTACCAACAGCCATCGAAAGTAGCTCCTAATAGAGCTCTTCGCCTCGCCTCGCCTCGCCTCGCCTCGCCTCATATAATATGAGAGGTATACAAATGTAACTCCAACTGGACTATGCTGCAAAAACTCACCCGGAAGTGTGATATTATCGTGGTCCAGGAGCATTGGCTTCATCAATATGAGGCAAAGCAGAAGCTAGAAGAATTGGGTGGTGTCTCATGCTTTGACTCTCTGGACATGACAATCCCCACTCATCGAACTAGAGGTGAAAAAGGCACAGCGATCATTTGGCAAAATAGAATTGAAGACCACATCAAAGTGCGCCCTCTTCCAATCACCAACACCAGAGTCTGTGCGATCACTCTCAACACCAAATCCAATAGTATATGCCTACTGAATGTCTATCTACCATCCAGAGGACGAAATGACTCTGAAAGTGAGCTGAAGGACACTCTCGACAATGTCTCCCAGGTCATAACAAGTCACTACAGCAGCCATAACATCATCTGTGGGGACTTCAATGCCTCGCTCCATAGAACACCACCAAATGCTCATGACAGAATCCTGCGCCAGTTCTGTGCCACGGGAGGGCGAGTTAGCGCAGCGATAATTCCCTCGCTTTGCACCACTGAGGTCCCGGGTTCAAGCCCGGCGCGCCCAAGGACTCATGTGCACTTGGTTTATCCCGATTCCATGCTCGCTCTCGAGGTTTTCTCCGGGATCTCCGGTTTCCTCCTGTATCGCAAAAAATCGGTGATTAGTTGTTTGGTTATCAAAACTTCCTTCACCCAATGGAATTTGGGGAGCTGCACAGATAATTGGTGGATGTTACAATCTAAATGCGGATAGGTGTGCGCCGTCGGCAGCAACCTAGTTGATGCGATCCGATTGTGATGATTCACCTTTGCAGCGAAATTACAGCGCTTTGAGTCCTCTAAGATCTGGAGAAAGGCGCTTTATAAATCCAAAATTTAATTTTTAATTAATCAATTATCCTGCCTCAGAACTACCCAGACACTCCAACATTCTACCACTCCAATGGGATTGATCTATAGATCAACTGTCGACTACTTCATGGAACACCCAAGGAATGCTGTCCAGGTGAAGGAGATCACTGTCTTGGCTGACAAAGATGATGTCATTGCCACCAATGGCTCGGACCACGTCCCAGTGATCGCAAAACTACACAGTCGCATCAGGAAGGCACCAAGACCTCAGAAGTGAGACCAAAAGAGATTCCAATGGAAATCTCCAGAAACCAGTGAGTACAGTGAGGAAGTGGGAAGGTGCATTATGCTGAAGGAGTGGGATCTAACTAATAACCTTGGTATAGATCTGGCGGTAGCATCGCTTACTACCACGCTCACTAAGGCAGCTGATAAATATATCCCTGCCTGTTCTCCAAGTAAGAGTGAAATGAAGAAGCTCTCGCCCGAGGCCGTTACCATCCAGAATGAATGCAAAGCTTCCTTTGCAAAGTGGAAGAAGGCCCTTAGGTTACGCCAAAAGGTCATCCACTATCTGTGAAGATGACGATGGACTTAGCACAGGCTTCGCCAGCAATTTAGGTCAGACGAAGCCAAAAAGAAAGCTGACCTCCAGGATGCCATCATGGCATCTCCTCTGCGGACCCCAAGCTATTCCACAGGCTCATCAACAGGCAGAGGAGGACTACTGATCAGGATACCATCATACCAATACTCTCAACTTTCAAAATTCCAGCTATGAGGTCCGCAGAGGGTTTGCGGTGTACTTCAAAAAATGATATCAAAATGCATCAAAGAATTTGAATGCATTTTGATATCTTTGACATTGATGGAGTATGACATGAATACAAAATATAAATTTTCTTATTTGCAAAATTCAATATATTTTTTTTTAAAGTCAACAATGAATGATCCTAGCATTTAGGTCTAGGTCCAGGGACACTACAAAACCGAAAAAATAAATAACTTGACTCCTAGTCCTAGGAACCAGTCTCCACAGATGTGATGGAATGAATCCCACCACAGCACTACATATTTTCAACACGTATGTGATGCCCAGGCTGGTATGGTGCAGAAACATGGTGCAATGCCTCCAGACAAACTGAGCCCATCACCAGATTCCACATCCGCACTCTGAAGATTCTTCAGGGCCTACCAGACAGAACTGCCAACATTGGAGCCTTGATTCTTCTGGGAACCCTGCCTTGCCCCCCCCCTTCGACCTGCCAAAAATCGCTTGACCCCCCTTTCTACCTGCCAAAAATGCTTCCCCCTAATTTTGGTCTGCCTAAAAATCTTTGCCCCCCCCACTATAATTCACCAACGCGGGGGTACACATAATTATTGCACCACCCCTTAAAGCCCATGAGACCGAAGTGCATGATAAAAACATATGATATTGTCTTGTTAAATGGCTTATGTCATCACAGGATTACCCCGACAGCAACCAAAGTCCGGTCATGCCGGTTGCATTCCCGTTAGGCGTTACGCGTTATTGGGAGACAAGTTTAGTACAGGTCTCGTAAAAACTCCGTCAGTCAGCATGGTCAGTTATAGTGCGCCCGTCGCAACCAACACAACAACTGCTGCAACACGACAATGTTACATGACCCACAGTAAATCAATTACACCTTCCTTCGCGAAAAATCAAATTGCGTGTTTCAATGCAAAATGATGCGCGATCCTTGAAATTTACTAACGAAACATAAAGGAACCCCACTTCATCACATGGCCATGCATGTACAATGTACGCATAGAATGCATATTGCATAACATGTACATCATCATCATGTACGTACATGCATCATTGCATGTGCATCATGCATGTGTTTTTTTGTATTGACAACAAACGTGAACATGGACATGGCGAAATGTATGAAAAAAATAAAACAATACTATCTAGTCTTAATTCCGTTTTCTTCTTAAAAATTGTTCACATATTAACAAAATGGATTACCTGAGTAAAGAATACAGTTCAGAGTTTACTGGTTCACAACCGCCCGCTGTAATAAAACAATAAAAGTAAGAATACTTTCCCGGCAAATTTTCAGAATCAACATGCGCCAGAAAAATGATTATTTGACCTTACGATGAACTTGTACCTACTGCAAAGAAACTAAGTTCGTTAGCACTATCGAAAGAGAACTTTGCCATTAGCGTGGAGAGTTATTAATGTATTAAAATATAGCAGGGTAAAAGCAGTATAATTTTCATCGAAATAAAATAATGATACAAATTATTGAAAATTTTCTAACAGATAAAATTACTAAAATGTTTAAGAATTCATTTTTAGATAACAAAATAATTTGGTTAAAAAAAATTATTAATTTGCTCTTTAAGATTATTTACAGCAGGGTACAAAAACAATACGGCCAAAAAGTGTAATCTGTCAAAATCCAAGAAAATGAAGAACTGAGAAGTGTAAGTAAGTGATATTTGCGGTTAGTTTTGTTCGTGTTATGTCAATATAACTTGAAGATAAGTATTAGATTGAACACATTTATGTATTTCAGTGTAATTTTGGTGAAGAAAAGTGCCACATTTGCTCTGATTTCGAACACTGAACAGACGAGCATTGGCGAGTAGAGTTGAATTCGGCAACCCTGCCTAGCCCTAGAACTCTGGCCATAGTATCCGTTTTTACTTCCACTAGGGCCAGAGGCACTTACATTGAAAAATTTGTTGGAGATGCTTGAACGATCCAGTACCAAAAATCAATGCTTGATCGAACCAATACAAATGTGTGTCAGGTCACTAATTAACATGATAAAACCCACTTGACTTGAGAGCACACAATCGCCAGTCATTTCTAAAGACACATTTATACTCAATCGCTTTTGCAGAAATCTGAATCGCACGCATGATCAGTGTACTAAATCGCCGTCAGATTTTGCCTGCTGAGCATGCGCATAAATCGCTGTTTTTCAAAAGCGACACGTAGGCCTATAATATTGACACCCTCTGCTCTGTCGGTCAAGGATTCAGTCTGATGATGAGCAACCCATGGGTATAAACACAGCTTTACACAATGACTAATTTACATAGGCACAAAAGACCGTGTTCATGTACCGTTACTCAGCCAAACATGGCAGAGTAGGTCCCGGATGACGGTACATGTTCCTATCTCCTCAACGTTATACCTTTCCAACAAGGAAAGAGATACGAAAAGCGAACGTCTAACCCTGCCCTTAGCCCAAAACACACGTCTGCGCCTGCTTCAGGGGTAAAAAGGGTACTGATATGAAGCGTGGGATTAAAATAAAAAGCGTGGGGCTACTTCCAGCTTACAGTATATTTTTATTGAATGATAAAATAATCATAGTTCCAAGAAAAATCGCCAAAACTCGCACACCATGCCATGTCGACGTCGCAAGATAAACAAATTCCATTTGATGCAGGCTCGCGGCGATCCTGACTTTCATCTACATCTCTCATCTAAAGAAATACTGGACAGGACCAGACCACCCGAGCTATATAAGGTACAAATTGCAAATTTATCATATTAAACTTTCGCAACAAGGTTAAACATGTTTTCAACTGTACAAACATACCTTTTATTCCATCGAACAAGTTTTATTTTAGGCACCGGAGTTTTGCGCGATTTAAAACAGCAAAATGCGCTGGCCACCTTTTCAAAATGCGCGAAAATGCGCCAAAAAATAGGTCAAAATGCGCTAAAATGCGTGATCCCCTGTTATCAATGCAAAACACGAAAAAACATCGGTAAAACGATGGCATGTCAATCAATTACGACCGACTTCCGTTCATTTCCAGTTTCTGGAAAAATAAAAATAAAGATGGCGACCATCACAAATCGTCGATCGAAATGTTGAAAGCAAGGGTAAATTTCCCCACATTATGCTTGGTTTAATGATCGTTATTTGTATTTTGATGTACATAAGTGAAGTTAGAACCAATATTGCGTGAATTTTCTTGTAAATGCTGCCGATTTGGGGCATAAAATCGTAAGTTTTAACTTTAAGCTTATCGATGGGTCAAAATCGTGAACATTCTCGATGGAACCCAAAATGCGCTTTGGACACCCAAATGCGCGAAAATGTGCGCTTTTGCGCGGACCGCGCAAAACTCCGGTGCCTATTTTATTTTGTTCCAAAATTCACGTTTTTATAGCTATTTTTGACGTAAAAGAGCTGGTTACAAAATCAGTGATGCCAGCTCTGAAGTTTTCGCGTAGCACAAGCGCTTGATGTACGCTCGTTTTGACGGTAATTTACGCTAGCGTATCATGCATTTTCAAGCGCGTTTGACATCGTTTTACTGCATGACGCAATTCTGCATTTATTCAAGATGGCGAATTTCTCAAAAACGTGATGTATTTTACCCCGTTATTAATTTCCCTCATTACTTAAAGCCCTGCCCTCTTTCACAATATTTTAGCTTCTTGGATATCATCGGAAACATAGATTAGTAATATTAGGTAGGTCACTGTATTTTTAAACATTGCTTAGATGGTTTTTACAATGAAAAAATTGATGTTAAAGCTTCTTTTCAAAAATTGGGTTTAGCTTGTTAAAAAACAGGTAAAAATCGTTTTTAGCTTGTTGGATATTGTTGCTTAATAGTTTAAAGCTTGACTCCTTAGATGAAACTTTTAGTTTAAGCTTGTCAGAATATTAAACCTTGATGAAATAGTAATATTTGAGCCCTATATAGCGCGGGTGGTCTAAAAGTCAGAATCGCCAGGCTCGCCCTTGTTTCCTTCCTTCCTTCCATATACGTGCTTACCTCAAATGGTTGAGTATCAACGCATGGGCTTTACCTTTACGTGCACAGTTTACCTATGCACGATCCTGGAACCTAGGATTGTCGATTGATTGCAGATACCAGAACCCCGTCTCTTTTCGAATACCTCTGACACTTACCGTACACAGGGTTTGACTCTTCCTGTACACGGGACCAACGGCTTTACGTGACTTCCGAATCACAGACGAAGCACATACACTACCTATCTGCACGTGATAAGCAGTGTATGTACATGTATGGTTTACGAGTGTCCAGCGCAATACACAATTTATTTACAATATCCTCCCCGGAAGCCCTGCCAAAACACCTACGTCATATATGCAAATGTCAGATTTTCCATGATTTTTCTTTTTTCTTTACATTCAGTAAGGGCGCACAGAGTTTTTTACGAGACATACTTACTTGTCCCGCAATAACGGGAATTCCTTTACCAACCGGACTTTGCTGTCCTGCAATATCGGGTAATCCTGTCATAACGGGACATTATGTTTTTAACTTGCTCTTCGGGCTAAACGATTGAGTATCGCATGTTGTGAATAGCGCCATCGTGTTCAGCGTGAAAAGAACCCCTAAGTCGACCATGGCGGGGGGTTACGCAAAATGGGATGTTACTGATCAATATTTTGCTATTTCTTGTTTTCCATTGAAATGTAGACAATTCGAACAATGCAATACGTGTTTAGCAACGTAATATAAACAATTTTTTATTTGACTTATTTCAAACAAAATATATTTTATTTGTTCCAAGAAAGAATTTCCAACAACTGAGGAGTCAAATTTTACTACAGTTAATTTCCCGACTCCCAAACAAAATTTATAAGTCATTTTTTAACCACATTCCACTGCATATATTTTCATTCTTGGAATTATTTATCGATAAGCTGCTCAAAAAGTAGCATAATTTGCTGAAAACTGAATCAATTCCCATCGGGTTTTCTTTCAGTGGGCGCCATGATGCTTATTAATATTCTGACGTAAAAAGGTCATAGGTTGCGTATTTGCATAATTCGGAAAACTTCGGAAACTCCGCTGCTAAATTTCATTCATAAATCCAAAGTTGGAAGCTTTTCCCGACTGATTATGGTGGTGACGTCATCTAAAAATGAGCCATCTGCGCTTGCGCCGAGTGAAAATAACAGCGGTCATTAATTTACACACTGCCGAATGCATACTTCGATAATGTCCTCTCATGGTAGTTTTCACGTTATAACGGGACTTCCTTCAATCACCGGACTTTAGGGTACGGTGGGAAATAATAATTACGAATATTTAATAATGTTTATAAATTGCAAGACATCCTCTAATGTAAGAAAGTCCAGTAAAAAGTCTGTGCGCCCGTACTGACATTGATCGTGATTATGAGTGACATCATTAATCATGCATAATTGATTGAGCGAAGCAGCACGGAAGAAGTACATATAGAATATAGTCACTATGACCCCAAATCATTAAATCACATTTTTGACCATGACCAAAAATCTTATTTTTGACCAAAAATCACATTTTTGACCAAAATCACATTTTGACCAAAATCACATTTTTGACCCAGACTGGTAGGCTAGCTCACATCACACACTATAGGTGGCGCTATTCATCCATAGGGAAGTGGAATGTGCATGTACGGTCCAAAAATGGCTTTACTGTGGGGCTCAATGGAGAAAATCACAAAAAATTAATTTTGACAACCAAAACCTAAGTGATGTTGACTTATGTTGGTACTGGCATGATACTGGATTCATAAACTATCACATAGTGCAATCCATGTTCCACCAAGTCAACGCCGATTTAGCTCAAAAGCAATTTGTGTGTAAATCAAGACCATCCAAAACAGCTTTCTTACAGTAAAGAATAGGAGGTCATCTGGGGTCACATACAGTAGTGTGCATTGTACATGTGCCTGCTGTCACAATTTCACACACAAAATTTTGGGCAATTTGATGACACTATTTTTGTCTGTAACTTCAAAAGTATATGCACTAGAAACATGATTGACCCCTTATTGTTTAGGTAATTTAATTCTCTTTCAAATGAAAGAACTTTCAGCTAAAAATATTGAACTTCAAAATTTTATGAACATCCCGTCCCAGAATCTCATTTTTGACCCAAAATCACTATTTTGACCCAAAATCACACATTTGACCAAACACATTTTTAAGCAAAATCATGTTTTGACCAAAAATCATGTTTTTGACCAAAAAAAAATTCTGAAGACATACATGTAATAATGATAAAATTGGACGGATACTTTCGCATGATACCTGAATTTATCGATCTCGCTAGAGTTTTCAAATATGCTAGATGTACAGGTACTTGAGAAAGGTCATCCCCTGCCAAAATTTGGACAATGATTTTTTTTTTCACATTACATGGAGAGGTTGGCATGGGTGCCACCAGAGCCATTTTTTGAAATCCAGAGCTAAAATGTTATTGTTTTTTTTTTGGTGAAAAATCAGAATAATATCTTGTATTTTTATGTTTTAACTGTTTGATTTGATTTTACATACAGGTTGAATCTCAGTGGGGCCTCAGGCTAGCAACTGAGGAGTCAACATGTCCGATTCTGGCTCATCAAGCCCCAAGTCACCAAAGTCACCCCAGCTATCACTAGACCAACCCCTCAGCCCTCTTCCGTCCAGCGGAGTCCGCTCTCCACTCAGCCCAATCTCGCAACAGCCACAAGATCACCGCCTGTCAGTAGCGACACATATAGCTTTGACAGAACACCATGTTCAAGTCCTCGTAGACCACTCGGCCCAGGATCTGTATCACCCGGCGGATATTCCGATCCGTATGCCTGGGTGACATCTCCGTTATCGCCAGAAAGTCATGGACGATTGCCAAGAAAAAGATCAGAGAATGTCCCACCAAGAAAGTTGGATCCACGTCGTAGTCCTCTACAGGGTTTTCCAAGACAAAGACTTCAGGGACAGAAGAGGACAGCATCGTCTCCTCTCAAGCCTTTGAATCGTATGGTGCCATCCCCTAAAAAGACTGATACAGGGGCTAACAAGGGAGGCTGTGTAGCGAGTACTAGTAGTGAGACCAATAGACCAAATAAAGTTGTGTATGTGTATAGCCCAGAGTTGGTGAAGTTATGCGACCAATTGCTGAAAGTACCCAGAAGGGTGAGTTGGATAAATTTATTACATAGTTCATATCACATGTTTGAATGTAAGTAGCTTGCATTACATGAACTTAGTACATTGTAACACTCGCTCAAGTTCACTATACTAGCCCTAAAACCTTAAAAAAATGTTAAGAATATTATTTGCAGGATTCTAAACTGTGTTTGAGCTCTAAGGGCTAACAAGCTGGTGTGAGGAAGTGGAGTAGGAGATAGATCTGTACATCAAGCAGGAAATGTGTCTTTCTATGCTATGCTATTAAACATGAACAGAAATGAAAATTGTTGGTGTTTTAGTGGAACATGAACATTTGAAATTTCCAGTCAACTGAACAATGAAGTAGTAAATTTGATGATCCAAGGCAAGAAGGTTGTATCTTCGTATGACTCTGAACTTTACTATGTCCATTATGATGCATTTAGGACCTTTATATTCAACCAATATGATTTATCCTTTTTTGCTTCCTTCCAATATATGATTGTATTTTATAGGCGAGCATTATCCACACCCTAATAGAAGCATATGGTTTACTACAACACATGATCATAGTACCTCCATTACCTACAGGCAAAGATGAACTGACAGCATTTCATTCTCAAGATTTCATTGATTGTCTGGAGAAACTTAACCATGAGGAAGACAATGAGAAGGATGAAGAGTTACAACAGCAGTTTGGTTTGGGTAAGTCAACACAACAGCAACAATTGCTTTGGCTCACCCCAGTTCCTCCCCAGCCCCAGTAGCAGGGATATGAGAGCACCATGTTTCTGTGAATTTCTAGCACAATGGTTTTATTTTTCCAAACTTTATAGGTCTGTGTTTCTGCCTTGTAATGACGATTATACAACTGTCCACCAGTCCTGTGTTGTGCTATTTGTAAGAATGAGACTATATTTCTGTTGGCTGCATAAACTAAGTATGTTCGCCGAATATTGCTGTCAGAATGATGCTGTTTTTTACATCTGCCATTAGACAATGCAATTGAATGATTACAGAGCTTTTTCAATCCAAACAACTCTCTACTGAGGATTATTTTTGTTCAAAATAAGTAAAAAAAAGGATACAATATGGCATTTAGAGATTGCAAATTTGTTGAACGTGGGACAAGGTTAGTTACATAATCGCTTGAAGCAGATTGGAAAGATGCTACTTTGGTTCAAAAATAAAACACAACATGGAAGTGGGAATGGCTAATTGCGATCACTAGCCTAGAGTAGTGAATTTCTGCGTTTTTGATCCGAGGCCACTCACATCCCTGCAGTAGAATTGAGACTGAATACGTATACAGATTAGCTATGAATTGGTTTTAACTCCATTTAATACTTTTGTTTGTATGCAGGTTATGATTGTCCTGTTATGCCGCAAGTATTTGACTTTTCCTGTGCAGTAGCTGGAGCCACATTAAGAGCAGCACAGTCTCTGATAGACTGTGAATGCAGGGTAGCTATTAATTGGTTTGGAGGATGGCATCATGCTAAAAGGTAAGTGGTACCTGCAGTTGTATGAGGAAACTCATGTCTTTGAGCTTCCTAGGGATAAGGACATTCATCATCATCCTTTGGCTGCGGAGTTTCCTCCAGCTACATCGGTCTTGAGCCATTGCTGATAGTTGACCTTGACTCGGCATGCTGTCCATATCCCCCAAAAGACACTGGATGTATTTCCAGAACAAGGTTTGTTGCTGTCCGGGTTTCCTCTTGCCATGAGTTGGGACATACAATGCATACTCTTACTGGCTCATCGTCAGGCAAGCGGAGTATATGTAATTTCAGTTGACGAGTCCTGGCTTTCTCAATAAGTGGCGCTGTCTCTGTAAGATTGTAGATGGTAGAATTTGGACATGGAAATTAAAACTATGTTCAATGTTGACTTAAATGTTGCCCCAGTACTTGCCATCACAGGGCCATACTCACCATGCTCCCTATACAGAAAATTCAACCTGTTTACTGTAAACCAACTTATTATGACTTCTTACTTTTCTGTTGCTCTCTTGCAGGGATGAAGCAGCCGGTTTCTGTTATGTCAACGATGTGGTTCTAGGAATACTCAAGCTACGGGAGAAATTTGACAAAGTTTTGTACATAGATATAGATCTACATCATGGAGATGGTGAGAAAAACAACATACCGTATTCATTCCAATAAGCGCCCATGGCATGCCCCAATAAGCGCCCACCCAGGGTATTTTCAATAAGCGCCCACCCAAAATGGCTTTGTTAAGCGCCCTGGGTGCTTATTGGAATGAATACGGTAATTATAAATCTGTAATCAACAAATTTAGGCTTTCTGCACAAAATTTCTGCAAACCGCATTTTTGGCTGTAACCTACATTCTTTGTCAGAAGTCCACTAAAATGTTATTGTGGTTGCGTCATGTGAATCTGTTGACTTTTGCTGTGATGAGGGTGCTTCATTGGGCTATTCCAGTTGAAATCCATACACCCCTATGGCAGACACGACATTAACGTCTTGCTCAGGAAGTGTAGATTTCAAATGGGATTACCTAGCTGAATTAGTAACTCCAATTGAAATCTACACTCCATGTTTTTTAGATTAATATTAATGTCATGTCTTCCATAGGGGATGTATGGATTTCAACTGGAATAGCTACATTGTACAACCTGTAGTATTCATTTGGTCACCATTATTTGTTCAATGAAAAGCCTGGTTCTTCCAAAAAGCAACATGAGGTCCGTGCTTGTTGTCTTTTGAATATGCATAATCACCCACTTGAAACCAGTGAATACCAATGGGCTATTCCAGTTGACATCCATCCACCTCTTTTGGGAGACATGACCTTAATCTTCCACACAGGGGGTGTAAATTTCCAATGGAATCACCCATTCAGGTAACCACATTTGATATTCACACTCCCTGTATTCTGTTGGTCCGTGCCACGTCACTTCCGGTTGATGATGCGACTCAAATTTGAGTGAAAACAAGTCCTTGGTTTGATTTTTTCTTGATGATTTCTGTCATTGGTGTTGTGTATATTTCGATCACAAATAGTCAGTGGAATCAAACAAGTTTCTAAGTTTTTAGAGTGGAAGTTACTTACTTGATTTATCGTTTTATATAATGACAAACCGACAATTAAAGTCCATGGTCGAGTGTTGTTTTTTCCGAAATTGACGATCACCACTCCAGTCTGGAGTGACTAGTCTCCTTCACAGCCGGTTTCTGTCGTTCATTACAAACCGTGAGCCACGTGAAGCTTGGGCCCAAGACTAGAAGCTGGACCGACAGAATGTGTGGAAGATTTTAAGGTCATGCATGTCTTCCACAGGGGGTATATGGATTTCAACTGGAATAGCCAAATCATTTTGAAATTCGCTGTCGTAGTGCATGTTATATTGGTTACTGCTCCAAGCCTGGGCTCACACCTGTTCCGAATTTTGATATGCCATAATCAGTGGCTCGGAACAAAGAAAGCGTGATCCAGTTGACCTAGCAACGGTCATATTCTAACGTGCACTACAACAGCGAATAGCTTATATAAATGTTTAGCAATTCTAGTCCTTGATCTCTTTCAGGTCATATGTTTGAAGTTTCATAATATACATAGCTTCTTCTACCAGCTGTATGTAGACTCTGTCTTATATTGTGTCATGGAGGTAGCATTGTGATATATTAATATATTCGCGATATTAAATCCTTGATATGCGATAAACGAAAGACTGACAATGCCCAAGCCTACATGGAAGGAGAGATTGCTTTAAAAACAAAATTAAAAAGAAACTGATCTTATACTGTAGAAGAAAATTATTTGAAATATAATATAAAAGTATGCTTTTTATATTTGTTATTTTGTCTGTGTGCAGGTGTAGAAGATGCATTCTGCTTCACGCCAAAGGTTATGACGGTGTCATTCCACAAGCTGTGTCCCGGTTTCTATCCAGGTATTTCATTAAACATCCTAGATTTGGTCAATATGTCAGTTGAAACATCAGAATAAATGTCATGTACACTTTGATTCACTGATTACATGTGAAAAGTTTGTGTCAAGCAACTTAAAGCAGGTCGGAGGGGAGCATGACCTGGCAGTCTTTACACCTCAAATATTGAAACAAATAAAGCTGACATTAAAGAGGAATGGTATAGCTATAGGTTCTCTAAAGTAGATCCCAAGGGGTGTCTTTTCTGAAAATGGGAAAATGCTCAAAACTTTAGTTTTGATATGTTATTGACCTAATACTCAAGAACTGGAAAACCCATTTTAGTGGCATTTCTTCACTCGTATTCAATAAGATCAATGTATTAATATTAAGAAGTACACTGCACTATTTCTTTCCACATAACAGAAGCCCCACAAGGGGGGGGGGGTGAAGAGCTGATCTTATGGCTTCCTGTTCAATATATAAGTTGCAAACACAATATGAATGAATTAAAACTGTGCAATTTAAGCAAAGTTTTGCGGTTAAGTATCCAAATGTCACTGATCAATGGGTTGCCAGTCTGCTGATGAAGGTCAAAGTTGCACCCAAAAATTTGAGGTATGTCTTAATTGTGTGTTGAGAGCATAGGTTTAGATAATTAATTCTATATTTTCTTGTTCTTTTCCCATGTAGGTACAGGTACTTTGAAGGATGTAGGCATGGGCAAAGGCAAGTTCTACTCAGTCAATGTACCACTCAAAGATGGTATCAGTGAGGAACAGTACTGTAATATATTCACATGGTAAGCAGGGGTGTAAAATAAAGAGTCCGCGGTAGAAAGGTATTTCCTTGTAGATTCAATGTTATCACAAAAAGTCTTCAAAATGTGGGGGAAAGATGAAAATGACAAAAAAAACTTGTTTCACAAGCAAAAATGGGATAGGATGAAAAACTTTTTTGATCAATAGGAAAAATTTTTTTTAAACAAAAAGAACTTTTTGGACCTCATTGGATAAGACAAGTGAAAGATACCCACAAATTGCACTTTTAAATCCTGAAATATCTGTATAATGTACATTTGTGACCTGCTACCAGAAAATGAGCAAGTTTTGAGATGTCCTGGCTGCTGCATTGGTGTTCTTTGTTTCTCACACACCTGTTCGAGTCATGTCTGTATGTCCTTTGTGAATTGGGGCACAATGGACTATTCACACAGGACATACAGGTATGCGGCTTGTACAGGTACGCTGCAAACAAAGAACACCAACTAAACAGCCAGAACACCAACTCAGCAGAACACCAACTTAGCAGTTAGGATGTCTCGAACCTACCAACTTGCAACTGTACGTTCATTTTGTGGTAACTGTCACATTTAAGATGTTCAGGGGGGAATTATAACTGAAATTAAAACTGGAGTCTGCTAAACTTTTTAACCATCTGATTGTACCATTTACCCTTACAGTATCATAGATGAAATCTATCAGAGTTATAATCCAGATGCCCTTGCATTACAATGCGGCGTAGACACCATAGCAGATGACCCTATGCAGTCTTTCAACCTGACTCCAGCTGCTGTTGCCAAATGTGTTAGACATGTACTGGATTGGTCATTGCCTACATTACTAGTAGGGGGAGGTAAGAACCATATCTTCTTTTTTTTTGTGGGTAAATCATTCAGTGTTGAAACACTGCTCTCCCGTGATGCCCAGGGGCTACAGCCAGGTGTTACCTTGATCGGAACTGGCTGCAAGGTCTTTGTCATCTGCTCCACAGTTCAAATGTAGTAATTCGCCAGCGAAGTGGTTACATAACTCACTGGTAACGGGATCACACACCATTTAGATTTGGTAGTACATGCCATAGATTTTGTGTTGCGATCATTTCGATCATGGTGCAGAACTCAAAAGCCTGACCCAGTTGACATAGTGATAATCGGATTACATGTAACACTTCGATGGCGAATGGAGAGTGGATAGTTTGATTAATATGATTATGAATCAACCATCCACTGGGGATGGAACCTGGGACCTCTTGCACCATGCATGCTTATGACTCAACTCATAAATAGTCCCATCTCTTCACAACTTCACCTACCTGATAGGTGTATCTGTCACATCAGTAAATTTCTGGACTTGGAAATAAAACATGTGGTCGTTCGCCCACTCAATTTTAGAGATAACATCTTTATAAATTCATACTTCCTCTTTCGCTGTGCTACATCCAGTATTAGGTAATGAACTGCGAGATTGCTCTGCTTTTGGAGGAAACAGATCAGACCTTAAGTCATCGGTCCCGAATACACCAGTGCATGTACATCACTGTCAGTTTCTAAAAGTCACATAGTCACATATATATGTGACCTACTACCACAAAATGAGTGTAAAGTCACAAGTTGGTAGTTTTGAGATGTCCTGGCTGGTGCTTTGGTGTTCTTTGTTTCACACATACCTGTTTACAGGGTTTGCCAAACCCGCGATTTGGTAGCCCAATTGGGCGACTTTTGAAGATTGTTCCCACAACTTTTGACACTTTCCTGTCCCATAGAAACCAATGGTTAAGAAAAAAATGGGGCGACTTTTCAAAATTGGCTCCCGCGACTTCCGCTAGTTTCCTGCCCCATAGAAACCAATGGTAAAGTGAAAAATTGGGCGACTTTTCGATTATTTGACCCGCGATTCGGGCTGAAATCTTTTGGCAACCCTGCCTGTTTAAGCCAAGAGTATGTCTGTAATTTGTGAATGGGGGCACAATGGGCCATTCATGATGGACATACTAATGGCTTGTACAGGGTTGCCACAAACAAAGAACATCTACTCAGCAGCTAGGATGTCTTGAAACTACCAACTTGCCACTTGAAATTCCTTAATGTGATTAAGCAAAATGAGTTGGATGTCAGGATGGATATTGAATTTGAGATATTGTAACGGGACCGAGCTTGCCCCTAATACTTTTGTAAACGACTGATGGAGAAGACTAGTCTTATAAACATACAAGTGGTAGCGTAACATCAAAGACTAGAATTCTCCCCAAGATGTGTGGAATCAGTGATGCATGAAAGGAGAAGTAACAGGTAATAATGAGACTTGACAATTCTGTTTTATATTTGCTTCTTTTGTTATATCTTGTATTGTTATTTTGCTCTCATATTTGTCTTATCACATCACAATTCATAAATACAAGTAAACACTGGTAAATACACAATCTCTGTTGATGATCATGACGATATTTCCTTATTTCTCTGTTTTAAATCCAAATAAATTACCAATAAATGCTGCCGAACAGTACATACTATCTGCTTGAATAATCGAGAAGCATAAAAATACAATTTAATCAACAGAATCTCCCATCACATGACATAGTCATAGGCTAGGCCAAGGCCTAGTAGGCCGACTACAGACATGACAGAGTACAGTATCCATGTCTGTACACCTATACGAACTTGCCATGCAACAATGAATGCACACAAAATACAGTGCATAATTTTCCATTGGACTTGTGCATGTGTGCGGCAAGTCACTTGCACAATAGGCATAGGCGCTAGGCCAAAACACCGAGTGCATAACCACCCGGTGTTGCCACTATTGTGGTAGCCAAGCTGCCCCTAGCTCAATCTGAGCTCCAGAGTAGGGCGTATTTGCTTTGGTTGGCAGTGCTTACCTTCAAACTGAGTGAAGGTTTGGGTGGACTATTGTCCACCAAGCAATCTGATTAATTTGCGTCGTGCACGGCCTTTTATACTCTCCTGAACGCGTTCATGGAACCTTTTAGCGGCTGCGTTCAAAGCGTAAGCTCTTACATATGGATATCGCAGAGTCACTCCGCGTCAGGCGCCACTTTCGAAAAGATTTGAACATGACGAAATCAACAATTTAATAACTAGAACAATTGCTAAAGTGTTTTTAAATCAGGAATCAAACTGATGACCCCCTTTTTGACCATGTAAAACATAAAAATACTCAAAAATATCTTAAAATTCTACATCCTTAAATAATTACATCTTAAATAATCCAAAGTTTGATCAAGAAAAGTCGTTTTAAGGAAATTTACAATCTTTAGGAAAAACTTGTTTACGTTCAGACGATTGCTGGCCGGGGAATTTCAAAATGACAAATCTAAAATTCTTTGAAACAACACATGAAAAAAACCTGAATTTTGTCCTCAATATTTATTCGTAGACGGTATGTAATACCTTATTTTGTTCCTGACAAAATTATTTACACAATATTATAAGATCTCTGTACAACTTCTAGCAGAATAGTGAAATTTTGAAACCAAATTCGCACGTACGACATGACAAATTTTCTATGCCGTATTTTCAACACTCGACATCTCAGACGATCGGACTGGTCATCAAATCCAAATATTTACAAAAATATACCTTGTGCAGAGCCATGCAATCATTTTTAAATGCATAATAACAATCAAAAACTACCACGAACACGTGAGCATCGTGACTCTTCTCTAAATATGAATTTGACAAGAGCTGAATTTTCGTATCTCTGCAATAGACAAACACACAGGAGGTAAGCTTAAAAACAGGCCAAAAATCTGAAATTGCATTTTGGCTCTCCGTTTCAATATGGTCATTAATGGTATTCAATTTCCTTTTTATTTTATTGTTCTGAGCAACACTCAGATGGCCATATATCTGGAACCGTAAATCTAATTATGATGGGGTTTACAGCAAAACAAAGCTCTGAGATTGGCTCATGTTTTGAAGTTAAAAACTGAATTTTGATTTTGATTGACATCAGACTCATTTAGACAGATTGGATGTAAATGTTACTGTCCCTTGGCAGGAGTTCAAATTTGCGAGAACCTGTAAAAGAACCTTCTGATTGCATGAACGTTGTAGTGCAGGGCGATATATTCAAATATTGTATTCATCTATTGCTAGGGTAGTTAATTCTGTTACATAATCACTTCTACAGCGAATACAACCAAAGAGACGCTTTCATTACTACGCTAGCGAGGTCACATCTATTATTATGGGATGGTCAAGTAATATAAACATTGAAAGTACATGCATGCATGGGCCATGGATTCCCGTTTGTGATCATACAATAAATTGACAGCTTAAATGAAGAATATTTCCATTGCAGAAAGGTAAAATATAACACAACATGTAATCTGAGACTTGGAAGCTTACAAGAACCAATTTTGGTTCTCCTAGTTGTAATCCAGCAAGAACCTTCAGGAGAATCGGTTCTTAGGTTCTTCTCAAATTTAAATCCCTGCTTGGACTGTTGGAACTTTGTGGAGATTGTAGAGTGAAATCAACCAACAAAATTATAGTAAACAGAAAGCTTTCCTTATATTGATATGAATTTCTATTGCTTTATTCAGGTGGTTACAACCTTGCAAACTCAGCAAGATGTTGGGCGTATTTGACGGCATCAGTACTAGATCACAAACTACCAACAGAAATCCCTGAACATGAGGTAAGCTTAATAAAAGACTTTTAAATCACAGACTGCTTTGCAGTCCCTTTGTTAACAGCGCATTAAGAATCAAATTTCAATTTGTTGGGGCACCCATTTTTAAGGCCACTGGGCAAAGACAAAGAAGGGCATCAAGGCCAACAAGTGATGAAGAATGCCTTGATCAGTCGACAAAAATCTGGGGCACCAGGCCAAAACTGAAAAAGGAAAGACAATGGCCTTGATGGCCTCCCTGAAATTTGAGCCCTGCAGCACATCCAAGTGTCCACTCTAGCCAGATAAAAAGGGACTGCTTGCTTTCTGATTATGACCTTGTGACCAAACATATCCTAACATTTTGGGCTATCGTATTAGATATTAGCTACACCGGCATCCACTACTCAAAATATTGGACCTGTATGTCGTCTACCACACGGTAGAGGATAGTAAAAACAAAATATCATATTGTTTATCCTCTAATTAACACAGTTTTAACCCTGTAATTACCTATTTCATAACTCTTTCGCACACAGTACTTCTTGGAGTATGGCCCTGGTTATCAGCTGGACATCTCACCATCACATTTACCAAACCAAAACAGAGAAGAGTACTTAGAACAAGTCTCATCTACTATAAGAGGTTAGTAAGTTGATATACAGAGAAGTTACTAATTCCTGTTTTTACCAGTCACAATTTTTATCATACCACTAAGGGAAACATCAAAGAACACCGCTAACCAGATATATTTTGGTATCTAGTGAGTGAGTGTGTCTTTACACTCTATATGTAGTCAGTGAGAGCATAATGCGCAAGCACGATATGCGGATATGGCATGCAAGTGTTCAACAAGGGATCTAAGAGTCGCCTAATGGCACATATGGGCTAGGCCCAAACTGAAAAGCTCTAAAAGTGTCCTCCCATAAAAAATCCCACCAGCAGATATTTAGGCGACCTTTAATTCTTGTTGGGATTTTTCAGAGGAGGAAGCTCTCTATTTTTATGTGAAATGTACCGTGAGGCAAAGGAGCCCATAACATAACCCTAACCCTTCATGTAATTATTTTGTGTAAGCTAATCCTAACCATAAGCCTAATCCTAACCCTAATCTTAACCCTAACCCTAATTTTGTGTAAAATTACATGAGTAAGCGATACTTTCACTTAAATTTGCAACAAACTTGATGGTGGCTTACTTACTGGTGGTTAATTTTAGTGACACTAGAAGTATGATTTTTTTTGTGTGTTTCTCAATACGCTTGTCTATTCCAAATATATATATATATTTATTAATAGACACATTTTTTTTTTATTCTTCTTTAAACAGGCAATATGCAAAATGTCACATGACAGCATACCAAAGATCTTTGTTGCGTGCAAAAAAAAAAACACAGTACCAAAAATATCTGCAGACTCTTACACATGCCATCATGTGAGGATGACAAATGATGTAGCTACTCTGGCTGTATTGCACTTCTGTTTATCTGTGGAAGAGACAGAGGAGGAGAGGCGTTTACCTATACTCATAGATTGCTTCTATATATATATAAGGAAATATATATAGATGTATGTGTTTAGGACTTGATGCATAATTCCCAGCTTACAGAGTTACCTTGCTTGAATTATCTGTAGGATTCCTGTGTCCAAACAGGTTGCAATGTTATCTGCAAACTTTATTTTGGCCCTGCTGGGAGTTTGAAAGGTGTTTTAAAAGTTGTAGATTTTTTACTGAATGTCAGTGTGTGGAATATAAACTCAAATACTGTACTCAACCTAATAGCATACCACCAGGAGCTAAAACGATATCGTCGGTCGCAACACATAGTGGCGTAGAGTGATTTTGGTCATTTTTATGAAATTTGTCCCAACGGTTCTAAATATCAAGTTCTTTAAGTCAGAAAGCTCAACTATACGTAATTAATTAATGACTTAAATTGATTATTTGACCTATGTTAAAAATTCTGTAAAAATCCAATATCTTCCGTTTCACAAACTGACATACGATCAACATGCACCACTACATGAAATGGCGATTGACATTTAGGCACAGAATCGGCATCATCCGTTAATAATGTTGCGTATGCTTCAGAAACGAGCTGAAACCCCCAAATCTTCTGTTTCACATAATTACGGATGATATGGCGTATGTTGCATGGTACAAAAGGACACTGAAAGTTTGATATGCTCTGTTTCACATAGTGGCGTATGTGCAACATGCCGAAATCCCCAAATCTTCCATTTCACATAGTGGCGTATAGATTAAGAGCTCGATATATCCTATAAAAGTTATTCCTTTTTAACATTTTTAACCTATTTAAAAAACAGTTTGATAATCTAATCCTTTAACTTCAATTTCAAATGAAATCGCTCCACTGAGAGATAATATTGGAGTAGTATTGACTATGTTATTAGTAGCATATACTTCAAACATGTTTTCTCAGAAACATATTTTGCATTTTTCCTGCACGTCGCCGCTACTATGTGTCATGACCGAAGATATATATGTGTACATCCATATCAAAAGGATGCACTTGTCGGCTGCTACATGTGTCTCTTTTCACATAATTAGTTAGCAACAAATACCAGACTCATCTCAAGTGGAGGTGACTTCAAATCATCCACAAGTTACATGCTTTGAGAATACAGCTAGAACATTCCTAAACCATGTGACTTGGGATGATTTGAAGTGACCTCCACTTGAGATGAGTCTGGTATTCAGAGATGCCAACCTCCCTATTTATTAGGGAGGCTCCTATTTTTGTGAACATTTCAACCTCCCTATTTCTAGCAAGTTTTATGCCAGTGAAGTTGCATGTAATTTTGAAAACCTCCCTATTTTTTGTTTGAAAAAAAATTAATCCTCCCTATTTTCTGGATGCTGATGTTGGCATCTCTGGGTATCTATTCCTAGCTATTATGTAAAAAGAGACACATGTAGCAGCCGACAAGTGCATCCTTTTGATATGGATGTACACATATGACCATCTATGAAGAATTGCCAATGTATATGATGACAGCCCTGTACTAATCCCACAGCAGAATTAATGTCACACACAGCATTCATTCTCGGGTACTTTATTTGTGATTCCTAGCCGTCTGTCACATGACCAGTCCAGCGGGTCAGTTGCCTGATGAAGTGTGATGGTATCACACACAACATAGCTTTGTTAAAAATAGTAAGTCCAGTATTTTGATTTAATTCCAAACTTCATATACTACAACTGGATGACTGAAAACATTCATCAATCAGGCTCTCTTTGTCAAATAAGGTTTAGTTCTGAAACTGGGTGAAATTTGCACTCTGATGACGCAGTACATTAAGATGAGGTGACAGCAATAGGCAATTCCAGTTGAATTGCATACACCCCCTAAATCAATCTTCCACACAGGGTGTGTAGATTTCAAATGGCGTCGCCCATTCAGGTAACCGTATTTTGAAATACTGGCAGTCAACAATGACAACTGTCAACCATCTGTTTGGTTGACGTGTGTCGCCGCATCTATGTTGATCGTTGCTAGAGGGTGTGCATTATAAAATAGTTGTTGAATTTGTTGTTATTTGGGCAATGCTATTAAACATGGTATCCTAGCGGATAGACTCGATGCATATCACCCATGTAGATGAAAAAAGTGTACCTCCAAACTATTATCACTGCATGCACTTGCCGAATTTTGATTTTAATGTGTGTTGGTGTGATTGTAATGCATTGTGGTGATTACACGGGCTACTAAGCAAAACATCTGTAAACTTTTGCTCATGCATGCGTGTGGCTGCAGATTATCGCTTGGTTTCAGGCCCTTACCGAAAATATGTCTTGAGGTACACTTATTGGTCCCCAAATATGACAATCCAGGATGGTTTTTTTCCCATAGCATGATGTATGGCTAGTCTAATTTGTTTGTCAATTACGTGTGTCACCTATTGTCCACATGTATCTGATTGGAGGAATTAGGTTTTACTGCAATTTTAAAATGAATTTTAAAGACTTTTATATGAATGGCTAATATATGTAATGAGTACAGTATGTGTAAGTATATTGAAAATGTGTTACAGTGTGTAATACATGTGTTGATCTCTCGGTAGCCTTCCGTTGGATTTTAGTAATATAACTTATAATACTGCAAAATGTAAAAGGGTTTTATTAATATTCTAACCGTTGTATAATTGTATATAACATTGTTATTGCAACAAACACCAAAAGAAAGAAATGATTACTAAAATAAGTATGATTACTGAATAGGATGCAACTTGCTAGACTTGAGTCCAGTCCTCGTTTACGGAGTTGGGGTTTAGGGTTGGGGTAGAGCAGTCTTGTAATAAGACTATAGAGTTGCATCCTATGCGGTAATCGCTCCCCAATATATGATATTGACTGTATGAATGGTAATGTCAAAATGGGCTGTTCCAGTTGAAATCCATACACCTACTATGGAAGACATGACCTTACTCTTCCACACAGGGAGTTTGAATTGTAAATTGGATTACCATTTGAAATCTACACCTCATATGTGTGGGAGATTAAGGTCATACATGTATCTTCTGGGGTGTATGGATTTCAACTGGAATATGCCAGTTGCGACCCATCAAGTCAAATCATGTAGGCCTATATGTTCAAATTCTTAATTAACCATTTTGTTTTAAATAACATCTCACTCATCGCTGTTTGATGTCGATTATTGATTTTATATGTGACAACTAGACAAATTTTTTATGATTATTTTTATTCTTTCATACATAAACTGGGCTCAAAAGAAACTTATAATTTTTCACAGGGTCATATCTTCAAAATCTGTTAATCAAAACGAACCAAAATTGCACAAACAGGATTATTTCAATACTCTACTCTAAATGACATGTCAATATCCAAACGGTTGCCTTACTGACACAACTGAAAAATGCACTGGCATGGAACCGCTGTATCACATGTCACAGCCTGGGAGTTTCGGCAACAAAGAGTTTAAGGCATGTGAAGAAGTCAAAACAAATGAAGGTATTTGTAAGATAGTGTTGGGGCGCACGGGGCGTATGTGTCCATGTTCGCCTAGCTATATCGCGGTCTGTTTATGTTTGTTAGGTAGGAGTGTTATTTTTATGAGGCAATCCTGAGACAGGAAAGTCCACATTACTTGTACACAGTTGCTTTACACACATGCACATCAAAATGGGCTGTGACATGTGGTCCAGGAAGCTGTTCCATGTCATGTGCATTTTGTGGTTGTGTCAGTTGGGCAATTGCTTGGTTACTGACATGTGTGTTGAGGAGTGCATTGAAGTAATCCTGTGTGTAATCATGCGTGTATATTGAGGGGGGTGGCTTTAGGGGCGTGAGCCCCCTGAAGTAAAAGCAGGGGGCGACAAAAAGGAAAGGGCAGCAGAAGAGAAGAAGGGGCAGCAAAAGGAATTATTAAAGAAAAATTGTAAACAATGTTTAAAAATTGTGAAACAAATGGAAATAATTGCCCATCCTAATTTGACTTTTAAAACATTTAGCAGACTTCTACAGCCTATTAGAGTTTAGATAAATGTTGCTGTGGCCATATTTTGCATATCTGAAGGTCCCAGTTGAAATCCTACACTGTTTATGGAAGACATGACCTGTAATCTCCCACACAGGGGGTTGTCGATTTCAAATGATGTCACACATTCAGGTAACCCCATTTGAAATTCACACTCTCTGAGTGGAAGATTAAGGTCATGTCGTCCATAGGGGGTGTATGGATTTCAACTGGAATAGCCCAACAGCCTTTCTCAACAGCTTCAATTATAGCTGTTGAGGAAGGCATTCATTTTGTCTGTCCCAGGAGCAAATTCCACATCCAAAATGACGGGCAGATGCCTGGCTGGCTAGATAAGACACTCTGTATTTTCAGCTATGCATTGCTGTGTCAAACTATTGTATTCTGTTATGTTGCACAAATTTGCAGAGTTGTAACGAGTCAAGTCATTTCATGGTTGAGTCGAGTCATTTCTTGCAATATCTCGAGTCGAGTCGAGTCAAATGACTCTAGTCACTGTACATGTACAATCTCTATGGGGAAAATTTGAAAATCCGAGTCGAGACATTTCATTTTTGAAAAGTCAAGTCTCGAGTCATGACACATTACAAGTCTGAAAATTTGCAATATAATTCACAAAATACCTCATTCATTTGCTATATAATGTCAAAATGTCATTAATAGCCTAGTGGCTGTCAGTTTCTTTGGAAGAGGGATCCTTAAATTTTGATCCACTCTTAGTTTCGTTACAGGTGGGAAGGGAGGGGGCCGGCTATGAAACCAAACTAGTTACACAACAAGATTCTTATTTCAGCCACCTGCACAGGTACACCTTTGCCATGGTACCGGACTGGTGCACACAAAGTACCTACATAGTACCATAGTGCTACTGCACAGGACCTACCAGCAGTAGTAATGCACTGGTGTACTGCACAGTACCAGCCTTGGCGGAGGTGTACCTGTGCAGACGACCCTAATAGGAATCTTGTAATGAAGGTTTGAAACATCTGTTCTTGGCTTTTTATTTCCAGACACAAGAAATAATTTCTTGCATCCTTCATCCTCGATTAGATATTTATAATCAACATGTTCCTAATGTGCCAACCCGGCCAAGTGCTTACTGCTTATTATTAAGTGAAATTGGTTTTAACTGATGAAAATATAGTAGAATTTTAAAATGTTTGTTTTAATTGTTGTTAAAGACTGTATAAATGTTGTGTTTGAACATTAAAAAATGTTTTTACAATAAAATAAAATCATGTCTGTCATTTTGTGTCCTTCATATCTTGTACAATCGGTCATTTCAAATGTTTAGTTATAGTTTTGGTTTTGGTCACATGGTTTCCTATTATCCTGCCTAACCTCTTGACTCACAAGATATTTAACTCATTGTTTCTACCTTTTGTTAAAAACTGAACATTTGTGTCAGGTACTTTCGGTTTTCGTTTCAGTTTCTTATATAAAAAGTGGTGTGAAGAAGAAAATTATTTAATTTGAAGTTACCTACTCTAAGTATACAAAAGAAATGTTTAAATTTCGCAGTGCAATATTCACGAGGAGAGAAATCGAGCATGATAATCTACATTGAAAGACGTGGTTTACAAAATCGAATAAGCCTAGGCTATTTCACCTGTGAAAAAATATAGACCATCGAAATATTTGCATTCGACATTACAAAAGCGGCGACTAAGTTGTTATAAACAAAATCCATGTCCTTAATCCCATGTACCAGAATCAATGGAAGGCTATTATATATATATGACTTCCAATATAAGCTAATGACTTTTACTGAAGCAATTTTTACTGGAAATTAAAATTAAACAAGAGAGTGTGTGGGGGGATGTAAGGGCAGGGAGAAAGGGAAACAGATGGGAGAGAGCATTGGAAGGGAAGGGGGAGGAGAGCTTGAGATAGAGGAGATCGAATGATGTATTCTTAAAGTGTATGTGGCTGGGAGGAAAAGTCGACGATCAATTGAAAATTTTGACCTTTCATATTGAAGATATGGATTTTTCCCAAAAAGGCCTAATTTTTGGTGTTTTGGGAAAAAATCCATATCTTCAATAATGAAAGATTAAAATGTTCAATTGATCGTCGGCTTTTCATCCCACCTACATACACTTTAAGTATAATTCATCAGATTTATAAAGTTTACTTCGAGTTCTGTTATATATCAAAAATATCAATTTTTAATCATTTGCCATAAAATGTGTATTACATTGCAAATGTCAAAAAATCAAAATTATTTGATATCAGAAAAGGACATTCTTCGTATTCAGAATGCAATTCAATATGTCTGATGTGCTCTAATGTCCCACAATAAATACTGTCCAAACCCCACCCCTTAAGGGATGTATGCTGATCTGAAGGAAAAAGCCTGAAAAGTGTGTGAATCTGGGCCAAAAGCCTCCAAAACGGGCTGAAAATAAAGAAAAGTGCAGGAATTAGGACTTCATGAAAGCAGGAATTCCTGCAAAAATCCCTGAAACTCCCCCAACCTTTAGCTAAAAGGAAATTGGCACAAAATGTTTAAAATCAAGGTTGTGGCAAGTGTGGCAGGAAAATGCACAAATCTTGTGTGGTATAGGAAATACTGTTTGCCATCAAGTGTGCAGATCTGTCATTGTTTTTTTCATGTCTGATAAATCATAAAATAAAGAAAAATAAACTAATCACCATAGAATTTAAATTTTGCCAAATATTCATTGATGAATACTTTTTTCATCAAATATTTGCTAAAAGACAACGGCTTGAAACATTGAATAATGAATACTTCTTAAAAATATTTGATATCAAATTCAAATAAAAATAAACCAAACTGGGAGATAGCAAATCAATCGCTCCTGGAAGTTGTACATTAATTATTGATGGCATATTTAATATTGTTGCATAAGTAGTCACTGACAATCCAATAAATTTGTATGAGATACAACTTCCTCAGGGGGCAACTTGGGAATTATGTAACTAATAGGTTGCAGAAATTGAGACCACACGCCCCTCGGAAAAGTATTTTCAGGTGGAATCTGGAGTAAAGAATAGATGTCGATGTATTGTAAATTCAACGCTTCCTGGATCCTTTTTTCAGGGCTCCTATCCCTCGGAACCACCAGGCTGGGTACACACCTGTGCATTTGTCGGAAAAGTAAAAACTATTGTTCAATAGAAGCAACAAAAAACACCCATGTTCTACGGGCGGAGGGACCTTTCAAGTAGGGTTGAGTGGTCAGGCAGGTTTTTTTTATTAGCAAAATAACTCTAAAAATCACCAAAATCTATAGGCCTAAATAAATAACATTTTTTTTCAGTCAAAATAAATGTTCTTTTTGCCCCAACCAGCTGAATTTACATGCATAACAATTTAAAAAAACCCAGAAAATCTGGGTCATTCAGGCCCATTAGCCTTTTTGAGATATGGCGGACAAAATAGGATGGCGCTGCACGAAGTGGGTAAAGTCTTTTGAATTTGCCGGGTTTTACCCAGATTGAAGACTGCCCTCCTTTTGTGTACACCATACTTTGAAAATGCTAATAGAACTTTTTTTTAAATATTTATAATAATAATAGTAGGGATGCCCACTGTCCATACAGTTTCCACTAGAACGATTTTTCATTTACTGTGTGCGTGCACTCACACACGTATTGTCTATGGAGAAACTGATCGATACAAGAAATCCCAGGCCTGTTAAATGGCGTACATACTTGTTTTTGATCCAAATGTAGGCCTATATCAGGGTGTTTCAAGAAATTCATAAAAAAAAAAAAAAAACATTAACCAAACTTTTTCCTGATTGGTCAGTAAATAGAGAGGACCTTCCTCCATGCAGAGATCAACTTTTTTTTATGAAAAATTTAATGAGATGAGAACTACAACAGGTTGAAGTGACACCATTCCGTGCATCAGGTGTTCAAACGCACGCAATTATTTCCGAATTTGGAGTGAATCAGACAAGCAAACTTACATAGTCATAAAATGTAACTATTTTTGAAGACAAAATGTACAGGATGTTAAGAAATTTAAGAATGTGTATTGCTCAATGTATTAAAGATAACCTTTGAGTTGGAGCAAATTTCTCAAAATTGGTAGTGATTAATATTACCAAACTTATGTCATGATGAAATATAATAATTTTTGAAGATAAAATGTGCTGACCGTAAAAGATTGAACAATGTTTAAGACTACCGCCATTCATTTGAAATAATGCACTTATTGTTCATCTCCTCTATGGAGATATTTTCCATGGCGACCATCTATGATCATGCTTGCGGTTTCACCAAACAAACCATGGGTTTTGAGGTCTTATATTTTTTGTTGTATGTCAACAAAATCGATTAAATTTTCAGGATGATCTTATTTTCATGTTGTTATAAGCAAATATAATGTTCCAGATAAAGCTAGTTAATAAATACATTAAGAAAAAGTACCTTAAAATTGCACTTTCTGTTAGTAATCCTTTTTGGACTTTAACTTTTTAACATGTTCTAGCAGCCCTATATAAAACCGTAACACTCAAAAGGCCATATCTCTGGAATGAAACGTCCGATTAAGATTATTTAAACGCCAAAACGTTTCTTTCATCAATTCCAAGCCAATAAGTTAGGTCTGAATCAATTTAAAAGTACTTCAATTTTTAGTGGACATGCCTAATAATAGAAGACTGAAAAAAAAGTATCTTACACTCTCAATATATTCTTACTGTTCAAGTAACTTATTTATTCAAAATCTGTACAAAGTACATACATAGTATATAATTATATTCCACGTAGATAAAAAAGGTTTTCTTCACAATTAGCCCTTCCCTCCCAAAAAAGGGTATGATTAACGAATAGGGTGCAACTTGCTAGACTTGAGTCCAGGCCTCGTTTACGGAGTTTATGGTTTATGGTTGGGGTAGGGAAGACTTGTAATAAGACTAGTCGAGTTGGACCCTATTTGGCAATCGCTCCCAAAAAAGTAAAACAATGTCATATTGGCATCACAGGTTGGAACAATTAAGGTAGGTGGGTCAAAGGTTAAATATTTGTTATTTGACATATTTTAATGCCACAAAAACACCCAAATTGTGTGATTTTGGGTGCATAAGTTCTCAAAATACACCCCAAATTTACCATTTTTCCTGACCTTAATTATTTTTTCCTCCCAAAAATTAAGGTACATAGGTCAAGTTCCACCGATACAACACTTTTTTTTTTGGTTAGCCTTAATTGTGACACTGAAAAAATTATTTAAAAACATAACATGATTTTAATAAGCTGTGATCGAGCAAAATGAGTCGAATAAATTGTACAAAATTAGGTGGTTTTTTTCATTGACCAATTACTGAGTGCCACACCTAAAAATCCCATTAAAAATTGGCCTTGTGGTTCTGGAGATCTATCTGTATGTGATGCAATCAAGCAAAATCAGTCGGAACTCTGCAATCCTAGTGAGATATATGGGCCAAATAATTAGACTTCTCCGTAGTCACCACTTGCCCATTTTGCATACTCTGGCTATTACATTTAAGCATAAAATGCTGACTTGTATTAATTTGTGTGCAATTGGTAGATTTTCACATCTGATATTTTCAGTCACTGTACTCCCTCTGTTTGTTAGCTTCCCAAGTGGACTACTTACTTGCAGTTATGATTCTTAACACGGGACTCTATGGAGAGTTAGGCCAATTTCTGGCTTAACTAAAATTGGCCATGATGCAATGCATCTTTAAATGCATCTGGCTTGTGATTGGTCGCCCAGATCTCGCTATGGTTTAAATCTTCCGGGCACGTGCTATTACCATTAAATACATCGTACACAGCAATCTATGGAATTTGCGGCACGTTTGATCCGGCGCGAAAATTAAATTCTCAGTGGTGTGTATGGACGTACATTTAGTGCGTCTTACTACCATGCTTGGTACTTGCCGTCAAATTGGATTGATAAACAAGTATGATTGACAGTGTTTTAGAGACCAAAGTCCTGGAGTAAAGTTCTGCTTAAAAGTCAAAAGTACATAGTCAGATTTTTTACTCGGGCTTTCGCGATCAATAAACTGGTAGAGTCCAAAATCAGAATTGTTCAATGTTAATAAGTAAGCAATTATAATTATGCAAGATATGTTGCATTCCATATAACTTTTATTGTCACTAATCATCTAATTATATAAACTCTTTATGACCATTTTACTATTGAACACTTTAATTCTAATAAACATCAGTATAATTTTGAGTTCAACCGAATGCGTTCATCATGATTAATAATAACATATTTTTTTTTATCAAAATTCGACTATGGCATAGTCTACCAAATAATGTGCGTAGGGTGGGAAAATCAAAATTGCCTTTTTTTGCAAAAATGAAAGGGAAAAACCTTCTTTCACATGAAAATATTTGTTGATGAAATTACGAAGAGAAAATGTTAAAAAAGTGACTTTTTTTACCCCATATGAAATTATTCCAAACCCAGCTCGGATTAAGCGTTTAAATGCCAAATTTCGTAGGCATATCTTAAACTACAGGTATCATTGCTAGATGTACATGTATTTTAGGTGTGACTCAATTAAAGTACTCCAACTTTAAACTTGATTTTCTTTGTTTCTTTGTTTATAAAGTATGTACTGGCGTTCAAATTGTAACTTTGTAAGCAAAGGTCGTACTGACATGTGATTTTCACTAATGTGGAGCTTTGAATACGCTGAAAATGAAAATGTAAGAATCCAAATATGACCTGTGCCTACTTCAGACTGATTTTGCTTTATGATCGCATCACATATAAAGAATTCAGATGCAAAAACCGTTTTTAAGAGCATAGGAGAAATGTAAGTATAGAATGGGCGATACACAAAAATATTTCTGATACCCATCTTCCAAAAACCTGTAGTTTTCACTCAAATCAAAGAATCCATAATGATCTGCAACACAATCCATGTTAAAAAAAAAGTATAGAAAATAGACTGTCACAAAAAATTGCAAGAAAATATAGAAGAAAATAATATTTGTTTAATATTGCAATTCGAACCTTTTTTGGGAGAAAAATCACGCATTTGGAAAAAAATGTGCCAATTGCACATATTTTCAAAAACTGGAGTGTGTATTTTGGCTCCCCAAAATCGTGCATTTTCCCTATGCTAGAGAAATGCAATCAAAAATTTGAACACCCTCCATCCTTAACAAAACCAGTTTCATTCATATCAACTTATCATGCTGTGACATGAATTTGTTTGATCTAATAGACTATTCCATTTTAAATCCACACTACCCCTGTGGAAGATTTTGTCCACAGGGGAGAATGAATATCAAATGGAATTAGCACATTAACTAGTCTCCTCCGCAGCCAGTTTGGTTACGCTCCCTCCACACAAACAGTCTACCAATGACCACATTTACGCCGTTTCTGATTAGCTAAGAGGGCGACAATGCAAAGAACCTGATCAGAAACGATGCATTCGGGAACTTGATTGCCAGTGGGTTGAACTCCTGGCTGAATAGATGTACGCAAGCAGCACGTGCTGGATGACATCATGGGAAAAGTGCTAGCCAATCAAAAAGAATTTGTTCGTTATCATTGGCAGACTGATTGTGTGGAGGGAGCAGAACCAAACTGGCTGCTCTGGAGACTACACATTAACCAACTCTCTTGCTCATCCTCTAGCTCTCTCTCTCTCTATGGAAGATTCAAGTTAAAATCTTTTTCAGAGGGTCTATGAAATTCAAACAGAACTGCCTGATGTGTTCATTCTATTTGAAATTTATACTCCCCCTGTGGAAGATATTTCCAAAATCTTCTACACGGGTAGTGTGGAAGAGTCAAATTAAAATCTTGGGTGTATGAAATTCAAATGGAACTTGTTCATTTCATTTGAAATTCATACTCCCCTTGTGGAAGATATAAAATCTTCTACATGGGTAGTGTGGAGCCAAATCAGTTTGATGTCACAGATGAAATTAAGATACATGCCAAAATGGCAAGAAAAAGTAGTAAACATGCAAATATTTGTCACAAAAATGATCATCATTCTGCATTAAATTGGACATGCTAGGCCCATGAGGTGTTAAAACATAAGTTCATCCAATAAGAAAAGTACTCAAATGTCACAATTTTTGACACAATTTGATGAATGAATGAAATTAAGTCATATTTATGTTGTTTGTGATATTTATGTTCTTCAATTGTGCAACGTTAGGCTGGTTCCAACCACTCAAGACAAATATCGATTCAAAAGGTTGATTGAACAAAGTGTCTTCCAATAAGTGGATCCTGGGTTACTCTTAGTTTGACCGAAATTACCGTCATTGCATATCCTGGAACAACCCTTACCATTCTTCAGACAGGAGCGCGTACAGTACGCTCTGCTGATCATGTTTGTGAGGTGCAAACTGATGTGCTGCTCGCACCCTGCATATTGTATTGAGGAAAAGAATATCGGGAATCTACATATTCCAATTCCAATCTAGGGCACTGCTCTTCCATTAAGTGCAAAGTTACTGGTTCCGTAATGTTCTACTGACGGCCAACTGGCCACAACTGTAGCTGCCATGTTTCCAATTCAATATAGCTGACAAAGCTGATGAATAACTCTACAGTGGCCCATGACTGAGCACTGTTCTAGCTTCCATAGTGCAAAGCTACTGATTCTGAGCTGCTCTACTAACAGCCAAGGCCATCCAACTCTAATTGCCATGTTTCCAATTCAATATACCTAGACAATACCTTTATGGCCATCATGACTGAACACAGCTCTTCCATTAAGTGCAAAGTTAGTAGTTCTCAGCTGTGACGGCCAGCCGGCCGGCCACTCAACTGTATTATGTAATTGCCATGTTTCCAATTCGATATAGCTAAAACAAGCCGATGAATATCTCTATGGAGGTTATGCCTGAGTTACTGGTTCTGAGCTGTGATGGCCACCTGGCTACTCAACTGTAATTGTCATGTTTTGTGTATCATCTCCTTCATATCTTTGAGACTGATATCCTGAGACAGACTGAGTGCATGGTCCATGGCATGCAGGTTCACTAACATTTTGGTGATGGATTTTATGCCCATTCTGAAAGAATAAAGAAAAGAATAATGTGTTAACACAAACTACTGTACTGATTTCATTTGAGGGAAGAGAGTGCAGTATATAGTGTTATGCATGGAGTCTTTAGCTAGATGCTTCCACTGGAGCTCTAAATAATAGGGACATGTCTCAACTCTACAGAACTGGAGCAAAATGCAACTGGGTGGGAGTAATATTAAGAACCATAGTATGTTTTTCCTCAGGTTCTGAAGCACCAAACAAACCAAATAAACTACTGTACTGATTTCATTTGAGGGAAGAGAGTGCAGTATATAGTGTTATGCATTGAGTCTTTAGCTAGATGCTTCCACTGGAGCTCTAAATAATAGGGACATGTCTTAACTCTACAGAACTGGAGCAAAATGCAACTGGGTAGGAGTAATATTAAGAACCATAGTATGTTTTTCCTCAGGTTCTGAAGCACCAAACAAACATAAGTGGACTATCATCAGTGAATAATCCCATCCCTACACTGAGAAACCTAATTTAAAAGAATTACGACATGCACTCAAAGATGCTACAACAATTGCAAATTTATTTGAACTTATCAAGATCCAGATTCCATTATTGAGCTATTTCAGTTGAAATCCATTTCAAATGGAGTCACCCATTCAAGTTATTTGAAATTAACACTCCCTGTGTGGGAGCTTACAGTAATGTCTTCCATATAAGGGGGGGGGGGGGTAAGGATTTCAATTTGAATAGCTCATTAGCATGGCTGAACTCTTAGCAGCTATCAGCAGCCCATGTTCTTAATTCCCCTACAAATTTTAACACAATAGCATTCAAGTACCGCAAGTTAAAGCCACCCAAGATACCGTAAAGATTCGTCTAATGGCGCATGAGCTATCTTGATGTAACTGGATTTTTAGGCACATACCTGGACTTATAGGCACAAACTAAAAGTTCCCTCCTGTAAAAATCCCACTAGCAAATAAGGGCACAGACCCTTAATTCTTGTCGAGATTTTCCAAGGGAGCTCTCTATTTTGTATGTGAACTTTACCCTAAGGCAAGGAGCCCATGTGTGCCATAAAGCGAATCTTTGCGGTAGTATGTGGGTAAATCCATATGAAATCAAGGAGGCGCCCCACCTGACCCCCTCAGATTTGCTTATATTTTAGTCATATGTTGTACCTGTAAAAATATTAAAAACCTGCAAATTTGAGGTCTGTAGCTCTTACGGATTTTCTGTGGCAGCCATTTAAAGTTGGAGTAGGGGGTCTAAATTTGGACCCAAAAGTTACCCTTTAAATAAATTTCATCTTTGGGAGTATGTGCCTTCTTTATAAAAAGAGAGAGGGGTCTGAAACTTTGTATACACACTAACTGCATGCCCAATTTGTCCAAAAATAAAAAATAAAAAAATTCTGTAATTGCGCGTTGTGTCACTGGTCATTAAATATACAAGAAAAAATGCAATGTTTTGTAAACTGGCAAGTTTAGCCCCCCTAAATTCACATTTTTTGTCAGATTAATTATTTTTTGTTATCACTGATGCTATATATAGGATAAATACAATGCATATACGTCAACAATGTGATTCTCTGTGTAAATTTAGCGGGACAAATTTAGGTCCTAGTCTGATTGCCACTGTACACAAATTTGAGGATGGACTTCAATCTCCAGTAGATCTTTTCACTGATCAAATTATATTTACTACAGCTAGTCAGAGAAGATATTAAACTTTCCATAATGCATTTCTCCTATTTCTGTACTGATTTGCTATCTAGTGCAACATGGGGTCAATCAATAGTGATGAAATGTACCTCAATGAACAGAGCACATCCAACTAGTTCTTGAAAAATATGTTCATTTCCATGTTAAGCCAGTCTATTCTCAAAATGAAAACAAAGGGAACCTGTACAGAGTAAAGGGATTGTCATTTGATGAAATGGGTGATGTATCATGTTGCAAAGGATTCTGGGAAGGGTAAGATGTCTCTGAGAGCTAGTTACTTACTTAGCTCTTCTCCTATCCAGATCTGCAGTTGATGATTTCAGTACAACTTGATTGAGTGTGGTTGCAGCATGTACAAGATATCTACAGAATGGTTCTAGTTGTCTGATGGTGGAATCCCCTTCTAAGTCTTTGAACCAGCCAGTCGGGAAAGTTGACACAATCTACAAAAAATCAAAATATTCAAGATAATTACTGCTTGAAACATTTAACATTGGGCTATTCCAGATGTATTCCGCACCCCCCCCCACCCCCTATGGAAGACACTTCCGAATTCGGGCTAAATTGACAGCCGAATTCACATGTCAGGAAAACCCCATGGAAGACCCTGCGAATTGTGGTAATATGGCCAGCCGGAATTCAAGTAAATGTAAATGTCTTCCATAGGGTTCCAGCTGGAATTAGAACATTTTTTCAGTTTCCAGCCAGAATTCAAGTAAATTGTAAATGGCCCATTTCACGGTTAGGCGCCACTTTTTGATTTTCAACGTATCTGGCCTGGTGTGTAAAAAATAATGGGGTTACAGAATTGACTGTTGGTGATTTTTCATTGTCTCTGTATAGCCTACCTCCACTAGCTTAATCGGCCTTTCTGCTTTTATCTTTCCGGGCGCACAGGGGAAAAAAAAAAAAAAAAACCACATTTTACTAGCAACCTAAAACAGACATTTATTTTCCAATGCTGCCACTTTTAACTATGTTGAGCCTACCAGCTGCTTTTGTTGTTTTTATGTAATGAACAAGTTGCACTATACAGCCATACATGAACAAAGTATTAGTTGTCAGTTAAACTAGCATGAGAACCATTTAAATTTCTGAATTCGGATGTGACATTTTCCGTTCACATCTATGTACCTTATTCAATGTGGAATAGATCGACTAATACTTTACATGAATGGCAAACTAGTGTGTTTTAGTAAAGTTCAGAGTCTTGTTACTATTTGTTGAACAAATTACACTTGTTGCTCTTAATACGTAGATACAGCGATATTTTGAATTTTTGCCAACAAATTCCGTTCACAATTTTGTCACATCCGATTAATTTTCCAAATAGTATAATTTATTAACAAATAAGTGGCAGAATTTGTTCTCCTTAATTTTAAAAATCTCCTGCTATGAGCTATCTAATGACACCATTTAATGAAAACTCCTTCATCAACTTAGCTTGCAGATGTCATTTCAAAGTTTCCGTTCACATGTGTCACATCCATGGTACCTGACTACCTGTCACATCCAAAATAGTTTCTTCAAAGAACTAAGACAGGAATGGGACTAGGATGCCAGTTTGAAGTTATTTCATTACAAGTTTGTGGGGGATCAAAAGGCACAATAAGTTTTTAATTCAGCATGCCTTCTTTAATTGTGACAGGAGATTCAAAAAGCTTCAATTTCCGCTCACATGTCACATCCTCAAAATTAGTAGTTTTAGGCCAAAATACTTAAACAACATGATATTTGACTTTCTAAAATACGTTTATTATTTCATACATGTCACATATGATTATTTCATGGCTTTGTTGTTGTCTTTTAGGGGACAGTTTTGTATACAATTTACAGAAGCGGATGTGACATTTTCAATTGTGAACGGAATATTTCAGTATTATAAACATTTTGCTTGGCAAAAATATAAAGGGTCAGGAAAAACATTTTAGCATTGCTCAATTCAATAGTATCTTTAAAAATATATGTGTTAGAAGTGCTTTAAAGCTTATATTTTGACAAGCAAACTGTTTATAATAATGAAATATTCTGTTCACAATTAAAAATGTCACATCCACCTCTATAAATTGTAAACAATGTTTTAAAATGAACACTAACACAGGTTAATATGTTTCAATATATCCCATTTAATTTACTGAGTGTGTGAAAACTCTTTGAATCATTATTTTCTGAAACATACTCTGCTTTACAATGTGTGGTTTCCGTTCACATTGACATCAGTCACATCCAAAATTGCACAAACATAAGAATCTTGAATTTGACCTGTGCTTTCAAACTGGCTGATATTATTTGTGAACATTACCCATATTATGACCATCAAAGCTGTGAAATATCAGAGTCATTCATTGATTATTAAAATTGTTGAGTAAACCTATTCATGTCAATTTCCCTTTTTTACCACAAAAATTACATGTAAGTGCCATAAATTTGTCATTACACAACAAAATTTGCCCAAATTTGGTCAGAAGAGAGCCTATGACATACTTGTTTATTTTAAATATCTATTATATATGTATTGACAGTAAAAGTATAAATATTCACTACTCAATATTTATCAAATTTGTTAAAAAATTACATAACATGAGATAATAAATTATAATTTTCTTCAAGAAGTAGAGGGATTTCAGCTGGGAACTGTTATTTTTATGAACATCTGGTCTTATGTGGAAAAGAAAACCCCAATTAAATGAAATTTAATCCATTTTGAAAATTTCAAGTTTTTTTCACCAAAAGTGGCGCCTAACCGTGAAATGGGCCAAATGTCATTCATAGGTTAATCGAGATGGCGACCATAAGTAAAGATCCTGCCGGAATTGGAGCATTTTTGACCATTTTCCAGCCGGAATATTAAGAAATATGAATGTCTTCCATAGGCACATCATGGCCTTTCACAATCCCCACTCTTGTTTTTTTGTTAATTTTAGCAGCCAGAATTTCACCTAATCTCAATGTCTTCCATACCCTCCAGCCGAATCTGTGTTAAAATGACTGCTGGAATTCTAGACACATCTCAATTCCAGCTGGAATTGTATTAGAGAATAAACGATAGGAATTTTTATTTTGCCTATCCTCTACCGTGTGATACACGACATGCAGGTCCAATATTTTGAGTAGTGGATGCCGGCGCAGCAGGTATCCACTACGATAAAAATATTGGACCTGCCTGTCGTCTATCATAGGTAGGGGATAGGCAAAATAAATATTCCTATCGTTTATTCTCATTCTTAGTCAGTTAAATATTATCTTAATAACTGTAAACTATTTTTTAAAGCAAAAATTAAGTTACCGTCATAAAAACTCCCCTTTTTTTAAACTTTTTTAAACTTGTTTACAACTTCACATCTTTTTTATGCAGACACTGCTAGCGCCAGCGTGCAGTATTCCGCACTGCGTCTCACGCATACAACGCGATACATACGCCAAGCACCTCTATGAGCGTGTTACGCATTATCAACACTCATGATGACGTGGGGTCGTCTACAGCCTGATAGACGACACCCAAAATCATGCGATTGTCCAATCAGATTATGTGTCTACTAATAGACCACTCCCACTGACTAAGAATTTTTTTTAAATGTCTTCCATAGGGGGGGGGGGGGGGCGGAATACATCTGGAATAGCACATTGCTCATAGTATCATAGTAGACATACTATTCACTAATTATGGGATAGGTTTTCAGTAAGTTTTTAGTGGGTTCGCTGTCCCACGGCGAACCCGCTAGAAACTAAATGCTATTCACTATTATACCAGACATTCTTTGGTTTTTTATGCCCTTGTACATTGTATAAGAAAAAAGTAAAATAATGAAATTGTTTTTTAAAAGTCAATTGATCAATTAATTTAGCACAGCTCAAACAGTAACATTGAATGCAAATGCATAAATCCAGTTTTTACACAATAATCCTCATAGGCTATCTTAATCTAATTGTCGTCTCAAAGCCCTTCACAAGTTGAAAACCTAATGCGGAATGCTTTTTTTTTAAAGTTTTTTTTTACTTCATTTTATTTTTTTTATCTGTAGGACAAGCTTTTTGCCAAGAATAGACCACCTTTTCATCTGTCAAGGTTTCCTTGTGGTCAAGATGAAGAATTTTATTATGATTTACAATTTAGGCTATTTTAACATCTGACGATGTCAGACGAGATATTTTTATGTGTTGATTTGGCGCAGGGGCTTCTACTTATGCATGCGGGGTCTTTAAGACGAACTTTTATATAAAGATGGCCTTATTAGTAATTGATACTAAGGTACGAGAGCGTCATGTGAGAACATCACACCTGTGCGCCGTAAGAGGGTGTCTGGTAACTTTTCAAAATGAAGCCCCAATTGAAGCCATTTTTACCATATTATTGGTTATTGTAATACCAAAATGTAGATTTTATTGAAATCGGCAAAGCTGGAATGTTGCCGCCGACGCTTAAGGGCGTACTACACCCATATATTGGTTTGATTGGTCTAAAAAAATATTTTTTCATTTATAGCTAGGCGATATATGCACGGATCATGTGAAATTAAAAAAATTATGAAAAAACATCGTTTTTCACCTATTTGTCTTAAAAGTTGATTGGTTGATAAGGACGCTTATTCATCCCTTTTTAAGGGATTTTTTATTTAGCGAGAGTACGTAGTCAATCTTCATAGGGATGGCGATACCAGCTTTTGGTACCCATTGTCGAACTAGAGCAGTCAGGGGGTTTGGGTCGAATTTGTAGAAAAAATAAAACAAAATGAAAAAAAAATGGTCATGGAGCGCGCTTATTGCGACGCGGGGGTTGTCTGATGGGAGGTGTTCCCCCCTCAGAAAAAAAAAAAACGTGGGCAAAATGATCTAATTGAAGCGATTTGGTGGACAATTTTGGCACTATTATGCCAAGGCCTATAAACTAGTGTAAAATTTTAGTTTGGCGGCCGAAAATTTGTGAGAGCCTTTCGTGGACAAGTTTCAATTCCCTATTATCGTAGGCCTATAAATTGTTTTAAACATAAATCGGCCCGAAAGCAGAAGCGAAAATGGCCACTTGTATATCGATTACGCAGGGGAGGGTAAAATGAAGACTGAATTGAAGTGATTTGGTGGACCATTTTGGTACTAGTGTGTAAAATTTAAAATGATGGTCCATGAAACCTTCCTTGGACAAGTTTTCCCTGTAAGCCTATACCGCAAATTGGGCTTAAATTTGCAAATGTTGGAAGAAGAGCGAAAATGATCATATGTTTATCCACTACATGAGAAGGAGTCTGAGGGGATGTTCCCCCTGAGAAGTTTGACAAATTTGCAAAATGAAGGTCGAATTGAAGCCATTCGATGCATTGTTTTTACACTACTATTTGAATTTTGCTTTAAACAGAAAAAGGGCCCGAAATCAATTTGCAAAACTTGAGATTGGCAATTACTAAAGCATGCATAAATCGATGAAGTCGTTATGGAGTCCGTCTTAATTTTTGACTTTGGTGGCAAAATGTGAGGGGCCCTGCATATCGGCGGACCCGCAGTAATTTTCACGTGCTTTTAGGACGAGGACCCGCCTTCAAGCAATGCCTAGTCGCTACTTCCAATCGTCCCGACTGTGCGGTTATTTACACATGGGCCTACTCAATTACGTGCAATTTAGTTTCTCTCCTCCTTTCCTCCATTTTCTTCTCTTTTTCTCCTTTCTTCCCTTCTCTTCTCTTTATTTATTTATTGGGGGCGTCAGCCACCTGAATCAGCACTTAATTGAGTCCATGTGTAGGCCTATGTTGGGGATTGGAGGGGGTACTGAGGCCTACCACATCTAATAACGAACTTACTTACTCTTTGTGGGATTTCGAATCGCAACACAGGTAATAATAAAACCAGTAGCAAACTTCACTTTACCAACAAGATACAACAACTTTACAACTTTCTTTTTAATTAATGAAACAAAGCTTATTTTTGACTCAGAGTTTAAATTTAAGATGCTAGCGAAGTCAATAACTTTGCACATTCTTCGGGTTCCTTTGTTTCCACTCATGTTAAAAGAAGACATAAAACCTGATGATCAGCTGACTCTTTCTGTTGACAATTTAAGTTTAAAACATTATTAACACAATTTTTGTGTTGAAATTAATTGTAAAGGGTACATGCCACCAAATAGCTTTCCATAGACTTTACGTGCAAAATAGGGGTCACGTTTTTAGGCTATAAGTCGAGTTAGGCCTTACTTTGAAATATATATTTGATATCATCTTAATCAGAACAAAATTCTGCATAACATATCTGAAAATGACACCATATTTTAGGTCTACTTTTTGAGAAAAATAGCGCTATATAAAAAGGCCCGATTTTCCCGTGTTTACGTCCGACTGCTAACCGCGTTTTGACCTCGTGTGTTCATGCGCTCATCATCGTAAAAATCAGTCAAATTTTCGCGGTTTCTGTTCAAATTAGTAGAGATCACATTCACAAGTTCTAGCAAAACACGATTTGCAACATTAAAATTGTTAATATTGTACCGATTTTGCACAATTTTTATGCAAAGTTGGGACTATAGTCGTGATAAACTTTTACCGAAAACCGCTTCACACGCGGATTTAGTGGCATGCACCCTTGAAGAGGCTAAAACATTGTTTTAGGCCTTGAAAATGATTTTGTTATCTTTTTCACTACATTTTAAATTAATTGTAAGAAATTTTGGGTTATTTTCTTTCATACTTTAGACAGGGTGTCGATTTCAAGCACAAGCATGATAGCCGACAATTGCCATTTTTCGTCATTTTGATGCACATGAATGCACAATGGTTGCTGATTTGCTATTTTCATGAAGATATTATTTGATGTTAAGAGTAAACGTTCTTTGAACATCTTTTACAAGTGCATAACTTCAAAATTAAAACATTCTCAGTACCTGCAGAATATTTAAAAAGACAAGAAATGTCAATCAAGTAGGCCTACCCCCCCTCCAGCGTCACTTTTAACCCGCTTTTGTCCAAAAAGCAAATGTAATGAATGGCTATTTGAAATTGAATATTAATATAAATTAAACTTTGAATGTTATAACAATTTAAAATACTGGACAGTGGTATAAATAAAGCAAACTAGAAACTTAAATATCTTAAATCTAATATTTTATGTAATTTTATTAAAATTGAAGGCCAAAACTTGAATTTAAATGACAAAAAATTGGTTAAAAATAACAATGAAATTGAAAAACTTCTTTGTAATTTAAACACCAATAAACAATGTTTTTAATATTTTGAAACTCTTCTTAATTCATATCAAAAGGTTTCAAACTTCTACCAAAATCGGAACTTTCATTAAATTGGAAATAAAAGTAGGCCTATTCATGCAAACGCACATACAGCGAAAAACCTGGCGGCGTCCATAAACGCGCTTGTTGATGTCCCTCCTCTTTTCTTCTCGTGCATTTTAAAAAGATAAAGACGCGCTGAAAACGCATGGAATTGCTCCTTAAAGGGTACATGCCACCAAATAGCTTTCCATAGACTTTACGTGCAAAATAGGGGTCACGCTTTTAGGCTATAAGTCGAAGTTACGCCTTACTTTGAAATATATATTTGATATCATCTTAATCAGAACAAAATTCTGCATAACATATCTGAAAATGACACCATATTTTAGGTCTACTTTTTGAGAAAAAATAGCGCTATATAAAGAGGCCCTATTTTCCCGTGTTTACGTCCGACTGCCGCGTTTTGACCTCGGGTGTTCATGCGCTCATCATCGTAAACACCACTCATTTTCTGTTCAAATTAGTAGAGATCACATTCACAAGTTCTAGCAAAACACGATTTGCAACATTAAAATTGTTAATATTGTACCGATTTTGCACAATTTTTATGCAAAGTTGGGACTATAGTCGTGATAAACTTTTACCGAAACCGCTTCACAGGCGGATTTAGTGGCATGCACCCTAAACATTAAACAAAACCAATACATTGGCTATAGTTTCAAATCTTTCATAACATATAACCGTGGTGTTTGTAAAATATTTTGTAAAAGATTTGCAATTAGGCCAACTTTGATTGGATTCGAACATTGCAACTTTACAATGCTCAAGAACACGAAAACTTCCGGTGTGTGAAACATTGTTAAAAATTGTATGAAATGAGGATTCCTAGCGTAAACTAGTTTCTATACACTTTTAAATGTGAATGATAGGAGGTCTGTAGGCTAAAGGGGCCCATAAAATTTTTGTGATGAATTTTTTTGCTTCAGCCCCCCCAGCAAGTGTTTGTGAACGGTCGACGGTCCCTATAGGCCTACCACACACAATTTATTGGCTACCTGAAGTCGCTAATAGAGAATGAAAGATTTTTATTTAATATTTGTTTTCAATTTTCAATAATTATTTTTGTTTTCAATAGGCCTACGCTCCATAAAAATAAAAGTATTGTATCGAAATTGACCGATACCAAAATGGTATCGAATCGCCCACCGCTAGAAAAACCAAATCATGGCGTCTGTACAAAAATGTATGCGGAAGTCTTTCGGCAAGCAATTATACAGTGAGTTTCATGGATTTATACTGGATTTATAATGGATTTTCTTAAAGTGGAATGATTTCAGCATGCGGTACAGGTAAGTGACGAAACTGTTAATACACGTGAACTAGTAGGGTGTCCCATTTAGCTGTTATCATTGTGAACATACCGATTCACATTACAAATGCATTATAAATCATGTTTTGTAAGCTTCCCGTATTTCCTCAGAAAACTGAGCAAAAATTCACCTAATACTGAAAACCAAGGCATTTACTGTTCTTTAATTTCAACCTTATCAAACCTGAAACAAATATGCTGCCTTGCGAACACAAATTTTGCATATCATTGTCAACTAAAAGGGGGGGAAATACGTTTAATTTCATTGATAACATGAAATTGATGCATATTAATGTTTTCAAAGCTGTGCATAATTAATTAATTTCCCCCAAAAAATAATTTTTATACTTTTAGCGCCTGTCACAAATGCTTAACAAGTGTGAGTGATTGGATTAACGGTATCAATTCTGAAATTCTAAAGAAACTCGATTTTGTGAATCGAGGTCTATGTACCTCTTCCGAGCTTCTACCTTTAAAAGCATGTAAGCTACATTGATACCGATGCCACCAATAGAACGAGAAGATTTGCCCCTTCATTTTGCATACCACTTTGACCAATTTTTTTCTCATTTCTCCACAAAATGCAGAAAACCCGCAAAAAAATCCAATGGGTGTAGTACCCCCTTAAAGACTTGGTAGTTCCATACCCGCTAACTTCAAAAGTAGAAATCACATTTTACACATCCAACTTGTCCAAAAATCAGCAGTAATTCAAGCAATATTTTTACCTCTAGCAAAAACAATGATCAGCATAAATTCAAGCAATATTTTTACCTCTAGCAAAAACAATGATCAGCATAAATTCAAGCAATATTTTTACCACTAGCAAAAACAATGATCAGCATAAATTCAAGCAATATTTTTACCTCTAGCAAAAACAATGATCAGCATAAATTCAAGCAATATTTTTACCTCTAGCAAAAACAATGATCAGCATAAATTCAAGCAATATTTTCACCTCTAGCAAAAACAATGATCAGCATAAATTCAAGCAATATTTTCACCTCTAGCAAAGACTAGCTTACCATTTGTGCTTTGCCTATACTGTCATCATTAACATGTGAATTCTGCAGTGATAATAAGAGATATCTATTGAGTAGACCATCTAATGCTAGCTCTCTCAGCGGGTCACCTGCTACAATACCATGCCACAGTAACAGGTTACCTAATAACTGTAAAAGGAAAGAGCAAAAAAATTAGTTATTTTTTCTCATCATTATTTTCAGATTAACACAGCATGCTATTTTTTTTAGAAATATAAAGTACCTTAAGGTCCTTAAGGGTTGGGGTATGAACGTTTGGACAGTATTTATTTTACGACATTAGAGCACATCAGACATATCGAATTGCATTCTGAATACGAAGAATGTAATTCTGATACCAAATAATTTTGATTTTTTGAAATTCGCAATTTAATGCACATTTTATGGCAAATCATTAAAATTGATATTTTTGATATTTAACAGTACTTGAAGTAAACTTTATAAATCTGATGATTTATACTTAAAGTGTATGTAGGTGGGATGAAAAGCCGACGATCAATTGAAAATTTTGACCTTCAGTATTGGAGATATGGATTTTTTCCCCAAAACACAAAAAAAAATAGGTCTTTTAGGAAAAAATCCATATCTTCAATATGAAAGGTCAAAATTTTCAATTGACCGTCGGCTTTTCCTCCCTGCTACATACACTTTAAGAATATATCATTAGATTTATATAATTTACTTCGAGGACTGTTATATATCAAAATTTGAAAATATCAAATTTTTATAATTTGTCATAAAATTTGTATTATATTGTGATTTTCAAAAATGAAAATTATTTGATATCAGAAAGACATGCTTCAGATTCAGAATGCAATTCGATAGGTCTGAGGTGCTCTCATGTCCCACAAAAATACTGTCGAAACGCAATAAACGCTCATTTTAGATCCCTTAAGTTATTTCATGTACCATATATTTCTAAACAAATAACAAAGTTATGCTGCAAGCTTTTTGGATAACTTCATTATCATGTTATTGCGGCATTTTGCCATGCTTTAAAAAATTGCACAGATAGAATTTTAATTTCCACAGATGAATTTAAAGCCAAAAAAAATATTAATTTATTGGGCCAAAGCCAGGCTAAGCCCAATAGTGCACAGAGGCTACTAAATTTAAGGGATGTCATCCGGATATGACGGGACAGGGATATTGGAAGAGGTCCATCTGATTTTAGATGCAGGAGGAAAACTGGAGCACCCGGAGAAAAACCTGCGAGGACGAGCATGGATCGGCAACCAAACTCACATGTGGCACCGTGGGGAATTGAACCCCGGCCACAGTGGTGAGAAACGAGTGAGAAGACCACCACACTAACCCGCCCTCCCACAAACTATCTAATGTAACCAACCGACTGCATAAGTGTTTTACATGTTGCCAACATTGAAACAAATGAAAAAGTATGTGATATCACATACCCCGGGCAGAGGAGGCTTAAAGGCATTCCTACAATGCACTATGATTGGGAAATTTGATCAATATAACCTAATTTTAAAGGCAAAGTCCCCATGACCACACACACAAAATGGTTATTTTAAAATTGCAGCCAACGAGCTAATAGTTGAGACTTAATCAAATTAAATTGGATTTTCTTATAGCAAACATTCTTAATGTCCCACTACATTTATTTTATTCATAAGTCTCAATGTTTTGAATGTTAAATAAAAGGAAGAAACACCAGATATTTACACACAATCCCAATACAAGGTATGGTCAACTGTGCCACATGTGTACAAAAGCCAGACATACCAAGGTCAGAAACCTCATTGGGTTATGGGAATGTCTTTATACATCCTCTGGACCCTGGGTATGTGTTTCACAGACGGGTCTGTGAATTCACAGTAAGAGTCTGGCATGTGAAATCACAGCACCCCAAATTGATAGTAAGTGATAAGTGAAGTACCCCTCTACAACCCATGCATTTTGCTTTCTCATAATTGCCTTATAAACTCACCTTTACACAGCACCAAAACTGTCTCTGTAGAAATATGTACGGTCCTAGAGATTTGTTTTCTACCATTCTGTAATTTAACAAAAATATAAAGTAAAAAAAGACTTACATTAGGGATGAAATCAAAATTCAACCAGCGGTTGACCGGCAGTTTCGTCCGGTTGCCAATGTTTAGAACAATAGCATCCGGACGGAACCGGCAGTCAACTGTCCATCGAGTTTTGATTTCATCCCTTCCCATTTATTTTAAATGGGAAACAGTTTCACCCATGAGGCCAAAGGGCCATAAGTCAAAAAAGGGTTCAAGTTGGGGTTTATGGCATTTTAGGTTAGGATTAAGGTTAGTGAGAAGGTTAGGGTTAGTGTTAGAGATAGGGGTCAGAGTAGGATTAGAGTCAGGGTTGTTTAGGTTTAGGGTTAGGTTTAGAGCATAAGTTGTAGGTTAGGCTAGGGTGAGGTTATGGTTATGGTAATGATTAGGGCATATAACTAAGTTATTGGGTTTGTTTTTCGGACTGATGACCAGGGTGCGACGATTTTCGCGGCGCTAAATTTTACTTTCTCCGCACAATGTCATTTGCTCCACGCAATTCACTAAGAAATGTGAAAAAAAATGGTCTGTTGTTTGTCTGTATTGAAATGTTAGCCTTGTTTGAAGCGTCACAGTCATGTAACCATTTGCTAATCTGTCTCGTACCAGTGTTGCTTACTTTCGCGTATTTACCAGGGCAGGACATCATCAGGGCTCAGTTGTCAAGGGAAGCCACAGTAACATTGGGCTATTCCAGTTGAAATCCATAAACCCCCTATGGAAGACATGACCTTAATCTCCCACACAGGGAGTGTGAATTTCAAATGGGGTTACCATAAATGGGTGACTAAAATTTTAAATCAACACCCCCTGTGTGGGAGATTAAGGTCATGTCTTCCATAGGGGGTGTATGGATTTCAACTGGAATAGCCCATTTCTCCTGGTACGCAACATTTTGGTCCATGTGTGTTCAGTGGTGAAAAAATAAACACTTTTCATTTTTTTGTCAAGCATATCTAGGCATTAATAGCTGATATCTGGGAGACAACACTGACAAACTTCAGTCTGATACAAGTAACCTGGTGGAGGGGGTCACGTAGATAGCTGGTCGGGCATTTCCTACAGGACAGGCAAGTGTAACCAACAATTGGATGTATAACCCAAATTGTGGGTCATCTGCCCGGTCTTTTCCAGATGAGCCACAGGGAGAGCAGATTCAAGTTTTTTGGTCCTGCAGAGATTTGAACCCTGAACCTCTCGCACCAAATGCAAAGAAATTAACCAGTATACCACGCCACTCTAACACTTGGCAGTCTTAAAGACCTGCATCAAAACTGACATTACCTGAAAGCATGCAAATATTGCCCATAATGAAATTTAATTTTGCACACTGCAATATTGGTAGATTTCTGCCAGGTAATCCAGATAGCCTGCCTTGTACGAGCTATCTGGTGGGGTCGTAGGTACGCTAGATTTTGATTTGCCATTCATAAGTGGTGGATTTTCCGTAGCATTAACTATGCACAGGGCTATATATAGCTCTAATAAGCTAATCTCTTTAAGGGGGTACTAAACCCCTGCCCAATTTTGTGCCTATTTTTGCATTTTTCTCAAAAATTATAGCGCATGGGGACAAATAAGATATGTAGGCCTATATTATAGGGGCAAGGACTACAACTACTGCGCTGGAAATTTTATTTCAGCACAGACAACAGTTGTGGAGTTACAGTCAAAAATAAGGGAAAACCAATATTTGATCAATAAATCAATAACTACTTGCTTTGAGTTGCTGAATTGTGGGTCATCTGCCCGGCCTTTTCCAGATGAGCCACAGGGAGAGCAGAATTGATAGTTGTAGTCCTTTCCCCTATAATATACATATCTTGTCACCAATGTGCTATAATGTTTTAGAAAAATGGAAAAATAGGCACAAAATTGGCCAGGGCTGTAGTACCCCCTTAACCCAAACAACCTTTAACTTCACTTACGATTTAGGAAAGAGAGGCATGAAGACGTCATCGTCTAAGGTCTTTCTCATGCGTAACACAAGAGCTTCCAGTAGACCCTGTCAGAAAAACATAAAGATAAGAACAGATGAATCTTGCAAAAATAGAACAGATGAGGAACATTATTGAAGAGGTTCATCAGATCTGTTAATTAATCAGTTATATAGAGTTCTTTGTCAAGACCACAGGAAAAAACTTTTTTTGCCAACTATTTTGCCAAAAATAGTCTAGTAGACTAAATAGTCAATTGAAATCCTGGTAATATCACATTTGCAGTGGATTTTGGGAAGTCCTTCATTCATCCTTATTACCTATTTCATACATGAGAAAAAAATCCTGTACGTTTTGCTATTTTTAAAGCAAAATATTCACTAAAAATGTCGGAACTTAAGAGCAAATATAAATATGTATACCTCTATTTCAAAGAATATAAATCAATCCTACATGACGTGAACGCATTAGAAAACATGGTTGTAATAAGAGCGTAAGGCTCTCACCATTTCCTGGGTACCCGAGTTCCCTCCCGTTCTTGGCCTATCCAGGTCAAAATTCCAGTAAGGTTAACTAAATTTTTTTTTTTTGGTTTCCAACCTTGAATAACAAAGAATTTAGGGTCTATAACTTCTAAAAATGTTTTTTTGGGTGATGAGAAGGAAAGAACAGTATTTACCAACCCAAAGTGTTATAATTAAACAAGCAACAAATAAACACAAATCCCGACCGGCACAACCAAACTTGAAAAAAAAAAGCATGGGAATGTGCGGGCATGGCATTCGAAACCATAACCTTGCAATCTCTAGACATACAGATGCCCAATCCATTAGGCTACCAGCTCCTTTTTCGGGTACCCGAATTCCCGCCCCGAAAATTCAATCTCGTACCAAGTACATAATTACCCGTTAGATGAGAGCCTCATCATAAGAGAGTATAAATCTCTAAAATATTACCTGTGTGTTTTTGTTGAGTGCTGATACTGTTGGGTAGTCTTCAGCAAGTTTGTGTACTAGCGTGACTAATCTGTGTGTTTGCGATGCCGACACCGGATCCCAAACATTCTCTACAAGATCTATAAGAGAGGAGAAAACATTCATGTCAAGTTGTAAATTGTGAAGGAAAAAAAGATACAATTGCATGGACAAAACTTCAAGAAATATATTTGCATGAAAATGCCCTTACAAAAATTAATGCAATTTTGTAGTGATGTTACTTTTACGCATTATTAGCGATAATTTGTATCGCCACTACGCCACCATTTTGGATTAGAAAACAAAAAATCATGATAAAAATAGAGCATCATGCAACAATTAAGAAGTAAACAGAAAGCCAGTTAAATTTCACTGATTTGTAAGTTTACAAACCAATTCATTCATTCAAAATGTGCCTTTGATAAACACCCTTTCAATGCCCCAGGCTTTTATTACAGAAAATAAGGTACCATATAAATAACATTCAAATGAAAGAATACAAGTTCTCCCTTTCTTCTGGCAACTAATCAAGCACCTCAGGCTCTTTCAAAATTAGAATTCAATTCCACTGATGTGGACTTGTTTTACTGATGTGGACATGTTTGACCATTTCAGTGCACTTCTAGTATAAAATTTTGGAGATACTGCAGTGGTGAATCAATAATAAATAACCGTATTATAATAGACTTCTTCGCACACTTACATGACAGCTTAGGAATCAACACCTTCTCAACAAGACTGGGTAGGAGTTTAACATCAGGGTCCTCTGGGTCTAACCCATCCATATCCTGGAATCCATAGAACAACAATGACTCGTACCATGGCATGTCTTCTAACTCTGGGCAGTTGGACTGTCAAAGAATAAAATCACAAGATTTATTGTAGGAAAAGTCTCGGAAATACATACAATAGAACTGTGGCACATTTTGCCAATGCACAACATATAAACCATTTAGCAACAATCAGTTTTTTTTTCAAAATGAAAAAATTCTCAATATTGATGAATATTTTAGGGTGGTTTGGTTTGGCATATCATTGATATTCCCTATTCTGGATGCAAATTATCGACCTCTAAGACCTATTTTGATTGGTTACATATTGAGCCAATCACAGCTATGATCAGAAGGGCTGAAGGGGATTAAGCTTTTAATTGCTAAGAGATATAGCTCTATTTTGATTGGTTACCGAGATGATTATATCATCTAATTAACCAATCAGGTGCACTGTAAGAATGTTGCAACTTACTTGTAATGGGTTCCAGTCTAACAACTGCAGCCGTACAAACGGAGCAAACAGTTTGGGTAAACACAGCCCAATGTAGGCATCGTTGTAACTCTCTCCTTGCAGTGTCTTCCACTTCTGAAAGCGTGATTGGATGAGAGACAGGGAATGGAAATCTTCCACTACTTCTTCAAATACATTGGCAGATTCTGACATGATACGATCTGTGTGAAAACAAAATGCGAGAGGCATGTTACGTTGCATGTGCCTTAAACAAAGTTTGCATATTCCCCGATGTTTGTTATCCTCAAGACAGTGATATCAGTGTTTGATTCAGTGGGCATAGTTTGTATTTTTCAGCTCGCAATATGAATTCCCCCTCATGTTTGGTATTTGTCACTGAGGTGACCACACAAACAGGCAGTATGTGACCCAGATGGGTCAATGAGTTACATAGCTACATCCTATATAGTGCATTTGACTTTCTCCGGACAGTGACAATGCAATGTGCATAGTATTTTTAAATAGGCATGTTGACTGAAAAAAAAATCGGTGTGCCTACACATGCACGATCAAAGGCGTGCATCTGTACAAGCATGAACTGCAGCAAACTGCTAATGTCTCTCTCACAGGTAAGCCAAATGGACAACTATAATGAACCATCATCCAAGACATTATGGTTGGAACATCTTGGCAGTGTCACCACATGGGGTATGGCACAGGGCAATGTTTGACTTATGAAATATTACCATGATTGCTATGGTTAAAAAAAGGCATTGAAATACTATATACCATATATTCTCTCTAATTAAATGTCCCCCTGTAATAAACGCCCCATCAAATTCTTCCAAGGTCCCATACAATACCCGTATTTTCAATCATCGCCTGCCAATTTTACTTAAATCCATGTGGCTCGCCATTGTTATTGACGGCTGCGCCATTGTTATTGACAGTGTTTGTGAAGTACTTGTAGAAATACTGTTTGTTTGTGGAGCCCTGCAGCGCTGCCAAATGGTAACTAGCAATGCTTTTAATGGTAATTATTTAAAAAAAGACCATCAACTATGCCAAAAAAAAAAATGGTTTGTTTGCCCTTTCCAAAAAAAAAAAAAAATCACTATAATCTTGGGTCGCGTTTTATTTTATTTTTCCTTTTATAACCTCAAAAAATTGCAAAAAGAAAATCATTAAAAAATAATTTATACTTTTATAAATTTATACTTAAAGATACTTTTGAGCGTTTTGAAACCAGACTTTGGCAAATGATACCTCATGTCATGATTATGTTTCCATGACTGTTCTCATTTTTTTCTTTGTTTCTGTTTTGTAAAAAAATAAATACAAAATTCAACCTACTGACCCTCCTGATTTTTTTTCATGAAAGGGCAAACAAACAATTAATTTTTCTTGGCCTTATTACCCCCCTTTTGAAAATACAACCCCCAGGGCGTTAATTAGAGCGAAATCTGCAAATACGTTATTTATTGCCATTTCAATGCCATCTTGGGTGATCAATCACACTGGAATTGTTTGCACACTTCTGATAAGTCCATCTGAAAACCAACTTGATGGAGCTGCTTTAAAGCTGGAGTCATGCTGTGGAACTTTCTAGTGCAAGTGACACTTCTGACTGCTGTGTTCTGAGCACACTGCAGAAGTCGTTAATTGTAAATACAGATTCAGTTGTCTTTCAAGTTGTTTCTTACCTCTTTCTGTTGTAAATCTTTGGAGTTGACTCTCAATGAGTTCATCATCGCTAGACATGCCCTCGTAGTGAGTTTTGTCTTGTTTGCGGCCTTCTCTAGCACGCCGCCTTCTTGCCCTGAAATGAACATATAAATTATCAGAATAATTTGATTGTTTCTTTTAACAAATACCAACTGATTCTTATAAAATCAAAGATAATCAAAATTACACGCTGCTTTGTTCCAGATGAAAAATAATTATGCTAACTTTGTTTTGGCACCACAGGCAAATTTGCTTGGAATTGACCGTCGATGATGATCTGATAATTATTAATTAATGAACTATTGTCTAATTAATCAAACATTAATGGTAAAATGCTATTGGTCAATACATTACACATATATAACATTAAATTTTGTCATAGTTAACAATAACAACATTCTATTGATCAATATTTCATAAATGATAAGGGTCAGCTATGCCTTGACAGTTGATTGTAACTTTGTTCATGGTTCAAGAACCACTACATCATGGCCGTCCTATAATTTTGCTCTAATTTTAATCTCTTGGCCACTCTCCTCTGTGTAGTATCATCCAGTATACATCCACTTTATGTTTCTGTTAAAAATGTTGATCCCACGCTATCCCTTTGCCTACTTAGTGTTATAATGAGTTCTTGTTGTGCCAATTCAAGTACCACTACATCAAGGGCCACCCACCTTCTTGCTTCTCTCTCAGCCGCTCTCCTCTGCGTAGCATTATCCAGCATTTTTCTGCCTCTGTCAGTGTCCAAATTTGGTGCAGCCGCCGCCCTCATCATTGCGCCGGTGAACTCTGCCGACTGGTCTCGGATGTCAGCTTGCCTCCTTTCCACGAGTTGCTGGGCTCTGTTCTTCAATAACAGGTGCATAGATGCTTCCAGGGTATTGACAAGAGGTACCTAAATTGGAAGCAAGGGATATACAAATGCGAGTGTTAGCCATGGACAGTTCATAGGTAGGGGTGATTCAATAATTTCAATGTTAAAAAATGGGAACAAAAACTTTCTTTTGGGACAAAATATAAAACAGGAGTTGAACAAAGTCTTTTCCCAGATCAGCCAGATAGGTAATGTAACCGACAATGTATCTACTCTTCTAACACTGACATCAATAAATCACCACTGGAGATATATGGGTGTTTTTTTTATTCAGACACATAGTAGATAGTACACATTTCAAGAGATGGTATTTTTCTTCATAAGTGTTTATAAACACTTCTCCGAGGGAACAAAATTTGTTCTCTCCTGTATGTTCAATGAAAGAAAAAAATATTATATTTATGAAAATTAAAATGCAAAATAAAAAAAAAACTGAGAAACTTTTCTGATCTTGATTTGAAATGGTCTATTCTAAAACTTTTATATAATGTAAATAAAATATTAATTGCACTACTGGGTGACTCTAAATAGCCAAACATGAATCAGAATTATTATTTCTTCATATTGAAGGGGGTATAATATGAGCTTACACTGGATAGGAAAGATATGGACATACAAATAAGAAACATACACTACATGTCTGGTGCTATTTCAACACTAAAAATCTAACACTGGCACATATGTGGGTTTACTCGCTAACTCTAGCTTCAAATTTGTACACGATAGCTGGCATTCAAGGCTAGAGTCCAAAGCTATTGTTTTTTGGTAGATCAGCGTTGTAATTTTTTGCAACGGATGTTAAATATTTTGTTGATGTTTAAATTTGGATGATAGTTATTTATAATCAACTGTTGCTTATTTAGAATAATCTAAAATCGAGTTGAAGTACAATTTGAACAACATTTTTTTCAAATTCCTGTCGGCTGTGTTTACTGCCATTGCTTTACACAGTGTCATGCTTCACCAAATTCTATTCGATTTTGATAGCTTTCTTTGGACTCTAGCCTCGAATGTGAAGCTATCGGTGAGCAAATTTGAATCTAGAATTCTCGAGTAAACATGGGTACACTTGTGTGCACCCCATACATGTGCATTGACACACACATGTACAAAAGTATGTACAATCAAGCACAAGAAAATTTTTAAAAATAACAGTATATTATTTGCACACGCACACAGAGGTGCTCACACTCTCACAACATCATATACATTTGCAAGAATGCATACATTCACAAGAACACACACATATACCCATACAGAGAGAGACATCACACCACGCCCACACATCCAAACCACTCACACCCATACAGACACCAAGACGCAGGTCAAGCAAGAGGGGGTTGCGACTTCCGACAACCGGCCGCACCCCCTCAATAACACGCACCTTTTCATTGAGACATTCGACCAAGTCTCTAACATACCCCCTCATCTCTTGATAGAAGCCATATTGGCTTGACACGCCCCCTGGGTGTCCTTCAGATTGATATTGGAACTCGCCGACGACCGCAGCCGATCATCCATACTGTCGTGTTCCCGCTCGTGAGCCCTGTGCACCTCTTGGATCGACTCCAACCTGTAGTTTGTGCAAAACATTCACAGAAAATATTACGCTAGAGAGTTCTCGTCAAGAAACTACTTTCACCCTATGAAGGAGACTTTTTGATATACATGTAGTTGAAAGTTCATCATTAAAACACCAGGTTGGACCAAATAGATTCTTCTTCTGATGATGACGATCCCCATCTTTGGTGGAGTGACGAATAAACTGTAGAGAAACATCGGGGTAGTTATCGTCTGCTTTTTGTACTGTTTGTTTTCACTTTATCCCGGCAATGGTAACCATGGTAACATCTGACTTGCCAGAGTCCTGTGAGAAGTGAAAATATTTAGCACTATAGTTACAAGATATTTAAAGAAAATAAGAGACACACCATTGTACCAACATTGGGTTTATATTAACCAAAAAGTTTCCAACTTGAAGCATTTCAGTTGCGCAAATTTGTATAAGTTTCCAAATTTTGATCAATCAAAAGTTCTCTCATGTTATTGCACTGTCAAAATGTACATACAATTTTCGGGGAAATTAAAATTGAAACAAAATGGCATTCCAGAAGCTATTATGTAAAGTAGTGCTTGTCATCAAATATGTATACATGAAACTTGGGAGTACTGAATGAAGCCAATATCTTTGCAACACATTTAATGCTCATTTTAATGCATTTATCATGCTGATTCCGGAAAAGGTTGTGAAAAGTTTTAAAATATTTTCTCAAAATATCAAGAGCTATCTTATGAACTACTGAACCAATACTAGGCTTGTTTGTATTCATTTGAATGCATTTTTCATGCTGATTCCACATATGGTCATGAAAAAATACATTTCTGAATTAACAAAAATTTGAAACATGTCGCCTGCAGTCGACACCCACATGAAGAGAGTTAAGTCAGCATAATTGTAGCACATCAGTACAAAGTAATGAAAGCTGACAACATGTTTAATTCAACTCTGAAGTAAAAGCCTATACTATGAGAAGTATGAGAAAAGAAAGTAAACCAATCCAATGAAAATGTGACTTACCTTTCAGCCAATTTCTTTTTCACCTGTTCCATATTAACAGTAGGCAAAACTGTTGGCACCGAGGTTGCCGACGGTGCCTGCATCATAGCCTCCCCCTCCCCCCTACCCACATTATAACCCCCACCCACGGGTAGAGCTGACACTGAGGTGGCATAGCCATACTCTGGTGCTTGGGATTGTCCATAGAGGTACTGTTGATAGTCGTATGAGGACTCCTGAGCTGATGAGGTGCCGCTGGCTGGGGCCTGGAGGAATGAAGAAAGAAAGGATTTGCGTAACAAAGTGCATTGACATTTGAAGCACAGTACTTTGGCATGTGGTCATCAGCACAATGAGTTGAGTTGTAATGATATAAAAGTCACAATGATTCTGCCTTAAATATGAGAAAAATGATGGATTTAATATTACAGAAAAGAGAAATTTTGAATTTGCATCTTCATTCATAAAAAAAACACCGCTATCCACTAGAAACACTGTAAACATGTCAGAAGTACATTATCAACATTTTGTGAAGTAGCAAAATTTGACATGTGTGTACATTGACAGTACAAGCAACATACAATGTTTTCAGTACAGCACTGTAAGGCAGAGGTTTCAAGCACCAAGACTCAAAATTGTCCGCTTTCAACTCCAAGACCTACCATATAGTACCAAAGATAGGATCACTTATCATAAAATTCATGGAAAGTAACAATGTGACTAATAATCCTACAACTGCATCCACTGTTTTGACAAATCCAAAATATCTGTGTTTTTTATCTTTGAAAACCAAACATTTCATCCTAATATACTCAGAGAAGAATATAAACCATACTACCTTCCTGCCCAGCCAGCCATTTTAGGACCATCACATCTCGGCTACATACCCAAACAAATTAATCTGTCCTACCTGTGCTACGCTCACAGTCCCTTTTTGATCTGTTCTTGTTCCCATCGTAACATCTCTTCATCGTGTTCACCATCACCTTCGCTGGCCTCGTCAGATTCCTGGGCTTCTGAAAGATGAGGGAGAGATGGCCTGTGTAAGAGCTTGCTTAGAGGTTTCATTGAATTTTCTTACTATACACAATTTAAATATGTGAAGACTGCATTTTTAGGGAAATAAATTCATAAATTAGTGCAGAAATATATTCAAAACACATTTAATTAAAAAGGGGTTTAAATGTGTAGCTTTTTTTTTACTATGGAATTTTAACTGTAAATAATTGTGCTGATATGATTGCAGCCTGCTTTCAATCGAGAATTCCTTTCTTACAAAATCGCAGTCATGTTCTCTAAAATTTCAGTTCCCCTACTTTAGATGAAAAATCTGCTTTAGATGAAAAGATGCTTGTACAGTCGTCACTTCCATTTTAAAACTTTTCGCCCCCTTGCGATGGGCAAGAAATGAAACAAAACTTCATTTCCTTGACCGGGGATTGAACCCGGGACCTCCCGTGTACAAGGCGGGTGCTCTACCAATTGAGCTATCAAGGACTTGGGTACTAAGGAACTATTTCATAGCCTGCAAGTATGCATTGAATCTAACAATTTCGTGGTAACATTTGACCACTCAAGTGTTGTTTGTAATTCTCTTCAAATCTCTCGATGACTTGGTGTCCCAGCTCTGCCAGAGACCCCATACATACTTCGATCCAATGCTTCTCTAACGCGTTGTCGGTTGGTTGTATGCTTGACGGTGAAACTCATGCGCTCCTCGTCATCGCCGCTGTCGCTACCACTCCGGTCGTTGTCATCTTCGCGCACCATCCGTGAATTCTCGCTCTCGAATCGTTTGGTGTCGCCCAAGGATGTAGTCGCCCATCTCGCGTGCTTTCGTTGTCTCACGTTTCCTCGCAGCGTGAATCATAGCTGCATCAGGAATCACCCCTGTTGGATAATGTAAAACAAAACAATTACTGATGTGTCAATTTCCTGATTTCATAAGTTTGTTAAAATTTTATCCAAACAAGAATTTAAAATCAAATTTTGATTGTTCCTTTTCCATACTGTAGCTTGATCAAATGAGATCATGAAGCCTTTGGTTGCCAACTTAGTTTATGAATGTTTTACCTGGAGCCGACTTCGGAACCTCTCCACCAAGCATGTCTCTTCTTGATAGATAGCCAGGTTTATAGCATCACTGGTCGGCACCAGTCACAACAAATCAGGCTTACCAACCAGCACACAAGGGAATTTGAGGTGTTACTGACTGACACAAAATTGAGCATAGGTACATTTTGTTCCTCAATACAGCTGCAAATGCCTGAAATATGCCTCAAATGATTCAATTGTTTTCAACTGGCACTAAACTTTAGGCTGGCTATAACACTACAGAAAGCTGATGAATATCTTGCCCAGAACAAGACTTGGGATTGGGAACTGCTTAGTTGGGGATGTAAAAAGGCTTAGTTGGGGATAGAAAAAGGCCTAGCTAGCCCCCTCTGGGATTATTGACGATATTTTTTAAGTGCTAAGTGTTTCAATTTCAAGATTTGACATGTTCCCAAAATTAAAAAGTGTCTAAAATGGGTGTAAGGATGGATTAAACCTCATGACAGCTAGCTAGCTCCTGCATATCATCTTGTTCCATACTCATTAGCCTTCTTGAGATATGGCGGACACAATAGGATGGCGCTGCACGAAGTGGGTAAAGCCTTTTTAATTTGCCGGTTTTTACCCAGATTGAATACTGCCCTCCTATTGTGTGCACCATACTTTGAAAAAGGCTAGAATTGTGTCAGGTGTGTGACCAGATTGAATCATAGGATATAATTACTGGATCAATGAATCATATGAATGTCTTACCTGGTGCCAGACTCGGGAACTTCTCTCCAGCTAACTCCTGTTTATCATCTTGTTCCATACTCATTGCTTCAGCTGCTTGACCAGATAGAATCATAGATATGTGTTTCTCTGATCCTTTCTGTGGCTTCAGGCTGGGCTTCTTCGACTCCTTCTCTTCAATTTTCACCCCTAGATACAACGTAACAAGTTAAAGTAAATAATATCACCCTTGCAAACACTAGATGTGACCTGCTACTTACTGAAATGAGCATAATATGCTCATTTTGTTATGAAATCGTAAGTTGGTAGTTTTGAGACATCCTGACTTGAACAGGTGAGTGTGAAACAAAGAACACCAATGCAGCAGGCAAGATATCTCGAAAATACCAACTTGCAACTTTACTCTCATATCGGTAAAAATAGGACGAAATGCAAAAATATGATTTACTTACTTCTTTAAATAACAAAATAATATTGATTGATTTCAAACCCAAAAGTGAGATGTATTTTGCATGATTTTCCACCGATTTTAAGCTTATCTCAGATTTTTTTTGAAAAGTGTAATGGACATCAAAAAAATGGGAGTGACTGCCGAATAGGATGCAACTCTAACTAGTCTTATTACAAGACCCTACCCCAACCCTAAACCCTAACCCTAAACTCCGTAAACAAGGACTGGACTCAAGTCTAGCAAATTGCACCCTATTAGGTAATTGTACCAAAAAACGCAATAGACTTCAAAACAACACAATTTTCTGTGCACATAACATGATCGTGCGAAAATCCGAGCCTTGCACTTTGACCTCAGTATAGTGACCATGAACACCACCAATACAGTGTTCCCATATAGTGCAGCTATGACAAAGTTTTAGTTGAACTGTAGGGGTTCATATTAGGCAAATTTGAACCAAAAGTCTTGGCTGACACACAGATACATGGATGGACATTCACACATGACTCATAGGTTTATCCTTCAGACAACCTAAAAAATAAACACAAGTTCAAGTTTCACTTTATTTACCTGCGCCCTGTGTTGCAGGAACACTCTGAGGAAGTTGGTCATCTTTCTTCAGCTGCTTTTGGCGTTCTCTAGCCTTTTTGGCCATCTTTTGCTATGACTTGATTTCTTGATTTGGAATACTTCACCTTCACCTGTTGGTAGGAGACAAGTACAGAATTAATAATAGCTCTACCTCAACATTGGAGAATTGGACTTTCAACAACTCTTTACACAGGGAGCCAAATATTATCGGTAATAAATCTACACTTCTACTGTAGCCAAGGCTTATATTAACCAGGCACCCAGGCTTTTTTTACCCCATGGTTGCCCAGTTTTGGCTCCTGGTGCATCCAATATTTTACACTACAAACTATAGGACCAGGAGCCATCTTTGGGACCAGGAGCTCATTTTAGCTCCTGGTCCAGGCATACTTAATATAAGGCCTGACTGTAGCGTATACCGTACGCGAACACAAGTTAATGGAAGCGTGCATATGCATTACGCGTATCCAGGGTTTTCCTCCCAGCATAATGTTTGCATCGTAAAAACTGCTATGCACTATTTGTTTTGTATAGCAATTCTCAAATGTGCGTAGCAGTTTTTTGTATGCACTAAAATTACGGTACATATTGTATTAAAGATTCTCAATTTAAGTACCGTACCCAAAATAATGTGTCTGTGTCCATGCTGTGTCCTTTCTTGAGATAATTTCAATTTAACAATAAAAAACATTGATTGCATAAATTGCTCACGGGCCGAAGATTTAATCCCCATGAAAACACTCACGAAAACGAAAACACAACCAGCTCTCTTCTACCGATTAATTAATACTAGCTAATAAAAAGTTTCTAACCAATACAGAGATTGGATCATCTGCAATCTACAACATGATAATCAGCCAAATGTGAGCCAATCACATTCTGGCTTTTATATAACACAAAGGCATTTATGTCATCAGGGAAATTTTTTCAGGGTGCACACAACCAAATGTCTACATTTACTTTTAATTGCAACTACCTACCATGTGGCGTAATATGCCAAACGTGAAGAGATTTTAGTGTTGAGCTACCTGTAGTATGAATTCAAAATGGCGCTGCACACAAACCACGATATATTTATCGTAATTATCGTGACATTTCAAGCTCAATTTACAGCAGTACTGATTATTTAACCTATTCCCCTGCGCAACCACACAGTGCGCTCTGTAAAACACAGTTTTTAAATTGTTACTATTTTTTGGGGATCCCAAATTGAAAACCGTCTTACATAGTCTAGATGTATGTTGCGAGCGCAGCGAGCATGAAAATTTAAGCGTTTCCGTACTGTTTTCCCAAGCCATTTTAGAGCGTTTTATTAAAAAGGCGCCCCATGAATGCGTTCCAAAAATCGCTTGGGGGGGAATTGCTTGCCCCCCCCCCCCCCAATTTTACCCTCCCCCAGGGCTCATAATTATTGCACAGCCCCTAAGGTGTAGGCCTATCGGCGGTGGGGGTCATAAATTTTTTGTTGCCGAAAAAAGGGGGGTCGTAATTTCATTGTCACCGACTTTTTTAAATTTCGGACCACCCTCCTTCCGAAAGCAGAAAAAACGTTGTGTTGGATCTAATACAAAATTTGTATTTTATGAACCGACATATTGTCATGGGAAGTTATTTTTTATTTTGTTATTTTGTATTTTAATCAGTAGGCCTATTGGACTATTTTCGAAGTTTAGAACTTCGGATCATCTACCCATTGCCATTTGACCGTGGACAGGTACATGTAGGGGCCTACCCATTTCTAAGGATTTTCAAAATATAGACCCATGTCTAAAGTTTTCTTTGAAGCCTATAGACCCATTTTCCCCGAAAAGATCGAGATTTACGGTACGGGGGTTTAACGGACCCATAAGGATTTTCAGCAAAAATAGGGACCCATGTCTATAAAGATTATTTGCAAAAGCCCAATCCCTGTATGCATTTGGCAGTATGGGATTTCCCCCCCTGCCGGAGGCAATAGGCATGCCCATGTCATTGAATAATGATCAATAGACCTACAACAATATTTGGCTGATCATTTATAATAATCATTTTTGTGAGCCCCGGGTTTCAGTAAATCTAATACGGCTCATATATCTTCCATAATATGTTTTCACAGCACTTCTTGCATGCCCGGACTGCATGCAAAACAAAACACTGTACTGCAAGTTACCGGGCCCTGCTGGGCGCCCGGTTTAATATCTCGATTCCCGTTCGTACATCCCGTTTTGCTATTATGCCCAATTTGACGAGTTTGCCGGACTGACGTTCTAATCGGAAACGCTTCAACTTGAGAGTTAGTCTCCTTCACAATCGGTTTATGCTGTGGTTTACGTCGTTCTAAACACACGTCGTTCGTCCTAACAACATGCAGTCTGGACTCGAAACTAAGATAGTAGTTGGTGCATACCATGGAGCTTTATATAAAATGGACCTCACGCATTACAATCGGAGTTTGTTTTCATTAGCAACGGGAGACAAAATAGGGGGAAATTACACATTGGCACTTTTTTTTCAGGATTCATGTTATTTTATGAAGGATATATATACATGTCTTCTTGTCAAAAATAAAATAAAAAAATTTCCCTACTACATGTATGTCAAGGTCATGACCCAAGAGAATGTACCCTTAATAATAGCTTGAATTGATGGTTTATACAGTTATTACACTGGTCACTGGAACCGGAACTACTGCCAGCATATTTTGCAAGCAAAGACCTTTCCCACTCACATTCAACCTGCGACCCTGCGTCACGCGATGCTATGCAGATTGATCGGTCAATGACGTGCTGGTGACATGTTTCAATTTGGCCAATCGCGTGGAACAAAACTTCATGGTTTGGACTTTGGACTTTGGTTGCCAAATTCGAAACCGTGTCAACATGACATGATGTAGGTAACCTAGGCAAACCTTAGTTAACACATTTACTAGTCAGCTTAATTCGCCGAGACCGGGCCCCAACACAATGCATATTTACATAGAAATTTGAATTTTTTTTAGAGAATAGGTGGGTGAAGGAAACCTACATAAATATGTTTTCTATACTTCACTTGACCCAAATATATGAATTTTTATGGTGATAATCAAGTCGCACATGGAATTTTAGAGGGATTTTGATAGCAGTTCCATTAAAAAAGCTGCTATCGCCATGAGACTAAGATCTAGAAACACCCCGAAATGCCGTTTTGGGGAATTTTGCTAGCTGAATCTTTTTGATGAAAGTCAATCTTTGACAAGATGTAACTTTGCTACGGAAAGTGCTATGAAAAAAAGGTTGTCAGTTTTGGCTTAGTTTACTCAAGGCCAGGGCTTTAATTTGATATATAAAATGATGCAATTTGATGGCAAATTTGAATTCACCTAGCATACCTACATGATTCATGTTGTTTTTTTGCATGGAGTTTTTTAATCACTAGGAATCACCTACCATCATCATGCTCATCATGGTCAAAACTAAGAAGTGTCTTTCCCTTTTCACCACTAGATTTCTTATCTCCATTCCCAGTTTCTTTATTTTTCTCTTTCTTCTTTTTCTTTTTCTCCGATCGTTCTTTCTGCATATCGCGTATTTGGGCATGATAATCGAGCTCCAAGAACGGAATCAAATCAGATTTTTCGGGCTCTTCATCACTCTCAGCCCTTTTCCTGAGGTTTCTGCTTTTCTTCATCATTTTGCCTTCCCTCTTATTACCGATCAGAGGCAAATATTTGGATTGTTTTGACACCTTTTCCGACGGTGCAAAACATGTTGGATGAAAAAAAAATCGCAATTGATCAATTTTAGAGTTTCTAGTTCATTTTAGCCATTCTTGTAAGTTATTTTTTACCTGTGAAAACATTCATTCAAAACTAATTTCACAGGAAACAATAATAAAATAAATATTTACATTGTTTAGATAGATATTTAACTGCAAAATCATGTAATAAATGATTAATGAACAATAACACAAAAACAATTTTAATATAATGTTTACACTTTTTAAAATACCTCTTAGTCTCGTTATGGTATTTCTTGTTGCTCTATCATACCAGATGCACTGTGAGAAATAGCAACTGAAAATGAGGGACGCACCATGCACCATCCAGGGGTCTGTTTGTTTGTTTTTATTGTCGCGCCATCTGAGCAACAACAAAATTGCTCTACCTTTAAGGGATCTAAAATGAGCGTTTATTGCGTTTCGACAGTATTTTTGTGGGACATGAGAGCACCTCAGACCTATCAATTGCATTCTGAATACGAAGCATGTCTTTCTGATATCAAATAATTTTCATTTTTGAAAATCACAATATAATACAAAATTTTATGACAAATTATAAAAATTTAATATTTTTCAAATTTTGATATATAACAGTCCTCGAAGTAAATTATATAAATCTAATGATATATTCTTAAAGTGTATGTAGCAGGAGGAAAAAGCCGACGGTCAATTGAAAATTTTGACCTTTCATATTGAAGATATGGATTTTTTCCCAAAAGACCTAATTTTTTTTTAGTTTTGGGGAAAAAATCCATATCTTCAATACGAAAGGTCAAAATTTTAAATTGATCGTCGGCTTTTCATCCCACCTACATACATTTTAAGTATAAATATTCAGATTTATTAAGTTTACTTCAAGTACTGTTAAATATCAAAAATATCAATTTTAATGATTTGCCATAAAATGTGTATTAAATTGCAATTTCAAAAATCAAAATTATTTGATATCAGAATGACATTCTTCGTATTCAGAATGCAATTCGATATATCTGATGTGCTCTAATGTCCCAAAATAAATACTGTCCAAACGTTCATACCCCACCCCTTAAGACCTAAAAAAAATAAAAATTTGCTCAACTCGACGGACCAGAAAAAAATAGGCATGGGCATTATGGAGGGGGGGCAAAAGTTTATCTTCAAATGGGGGGGTCAGAAAAGTTTTAACCAACATCAACATTGATTTATAAAAATCGCCCGCTTCGCGCGCATTTAAATATAGGCCTATTGATAATTGAGAATTATATTATGAAAGTCCCGCGTTTAGGCCTATAAGGTACCAAATTTAACCTTTGATTTTAACCAAATTGGTACCGGTATAGCTCATAGCATTCATGCAAAAAAACTCCGCACACATAAATTATTACAGCAACATTACATACTGCAGTTACTGTCCGTTTTCCTATACACAATACACAGTGCTCTTTCCCATTGACGCGTGACCTTTACAAATAGCCTTACGTTAACAGTATGGGGATATGACTAGTTAACGTCGCTGTGTGAAAAATAACCGGCCAATATTAAAAGTACTCTTCTAAAGTTCTAGAAAATATAGTTTTTTAACATGTCCTAAATTTTTAGCTAATTTAGATGTTTGGAAATATTCGTACTTTGGTGTTTTAGTTAATGTTATAGGTAATAGTACATTGCCTAGTTAACGTCGCTGTGTGAAAAATAACCGGCCAATATTAAAAGTACTCTTCTAAAATTCTAGACAATATAGTTTTGTAACATGTCCTAAATTTTTAGCTAATTTAGGTGTTTGGAGAGGGTCGTACTTTTGTGTTTTAGGAAGGACATGTAAACGACAGATAACACCAAAAATGTGAAGAAATTATTTCCGAACCGTGTTAAGTCAACAATCATTATGTTGCTCATTTTCAAGAATGCTGGTTTACAAAAAGCACGCCATTGTCTGATTTCGTGAACAAAGCCACACATACCATTGTTTCCTTTCGTTTCCTTTATAATCGGTTACCCAACTGAAGCTATGAATACCAGCTTTATTGCGATATCGCACATGAAAAGAGACACTTGTAGGCTACTTGTGCACAACCAGAGAAGATCCGATTTAATCAGTTGAGCTGTTTCAATGAGTGTTATCTTGGTTTAATAGCTTTTAATGGGGTTAAGTCCTGCAAAGGTCGAGATGAATTCTACTGTAGACATGACTGCATCATGTCCTGCCAGCAATGTTTATGATTTTAATGCTACGCTACAATTTGTTCAATTTTTTTCGTTTATTTATTTATTTATTTATTTATTTATTTATTTATTTATTTATTTATTTATTTTTGTTTATTTATGTAAATAATTTGATATATTTGAAAGAGGTATTTGAGCAATTGAAATTTTGATTTTATAATCCTATGGGGTTATTTTGAACCCCAACCCCTCCCAAATTGCCAAACGCACAACACCTATGAGTTTGCATCATACTTGTCATCATCATAAAAAAAAACAAAAAACATTCTATGTATACCTGACGCCGGCAACTACACTACAATACAAAAAAAAATAGTATCACATCTTTCCTGCCCCGGGTTTCCTGCTCAATCAATATATTATAATACTTGCAAATAGATCATAGTTTACTAATCTAATTCTGTAATATAGACCTGTTATACGCTGGCGAAGTTACGTAATTAATCGGATTAATTACCATAGCAATATGTGAAAACAATTTTGAACATATCGCGCTGCACTACAAGCAGATTACACTCATCACCTGTGTATGTCAGCAATCATAGATTGAATACAATACTGGTCTTTTCAAAGATACTAATCTTACAGGTGCAAGTGTACAGTATGATATGGTTCAATGCAGAGGTATCGCGTGAACGTATCAGTGCAGCGCGGTATATTCAAAAATTGTTTTCACCTATATTGCTATGGTAGTTAATCCGATTATTATGTAACTTCGCCAGCGTATATCACCTGTAATATAGGTGACTATTGTTTACATGGTTTGTTATGGTAAGGATTAGTGTCCGATCTCTGTAATGTAATGTAAATGAAGCATATTGATATGCAGGAAGAATCGATCAGGGCGCTATCTGTTAGGGAAAGATAAACACTATTCAAAATATCAATAGACAAGAAGAAAGGGATGTAGAGATTTGTAATTGAGTCATGCATGATTTAACAGAAGGTTCTTTCCAAAACCCAAACGTAATGTGAATCCAAGAAATACGTAGCTTTGCAATATAATTTAATTCTTATTTCCAAATACGACAACTCAATTGCTAATATTTAAAAGTAGTCCACTTGCCCATATTGTGCGTCTGGCTATTACATTATGCAGAGAACTCTGATTTGTATTAATTTGTGTACAATTGATAGATTTTCGCATTTGATCTTTCCAGTCACCGTACCCTTTCACAGTGTCATTATAATTAAGAAGCAGTTGCCTTATCAGAGCCTTTAATAGTGAAAACTTTATTGCACCACTTATTAATTTAGACAATACAGACAGTATATTATGGATATCATATACATTCTTATTCCAAATAGGAAATGTAAGATTGGTTGAATTTGCACTATATTTCTTATATATTTTAAATGCGTCTAAAAAGTACACTGCAAATAATTATTACTCAACTGTTGAGTAAAAAGGGAACATACCAACACAACGAGTGAATTGAACACAATGTTGATTAGATTGTACTCATGGTAAAAATATAATCAATATTGCATTCTATTTGACTCATTTTGTTGCTCATTTCCCTTTACTCAACATTGAGTAGTTTTACTTTTTATTTAGAGTGTAGGTATACCGTTCCGACCATGTTTTACTTGGAATGCTTTTGCAAATAGTGTCTTCCATGCAAATAGAGCATGTCTTTAACATTAGAAAACTTTAAAAAATAGAAACATGTGTCTACGCTGAAGACACAAAGTAAGACACTTAGAACACAAGATCAAGACTTGTCTAAAAACCTCTTTCAAATGACACGTCCTGTACATTTTAGATGTGTCTCGGATGTACTGGAGGGCATTGTTGTGTGAGATGTCTTTTATATAGACGTTTATTTTTTTTCATGTCTGAAAACCGGTTTCACATGCCATGTCCTATATTGGGCTATTCCAGAAAATAGGTGCACACCCCCTATAGAGGAGTAAATTTTCAATGAAAGAAATGTCCGGATTTCCAAGTCTGCTTTCTAAAAACGACTGGATTTCCAGTTGCCAATGTCACTGGAAAAAGCTTGGAAATCCAATCAAATGAAGGAAAAATCACGGAAATGTTGAAAATGAGCTCTCAAATTGAGGATTTCTGATTTTAAACTATTTTTCTGCCGGATTTTTTTGCCTTTGAGTACTTTAAAAGTCTGGATTTCCAACAGTCACGACTGGACAAAAGTCCGGATATCCGAACTCCTCTATAGGGGTGTGCATCTATTTTCTGAATAGCCCATTGTGTCTTCTGATACACGTTTATATTTATGTTGGTAAGTGGTGGAGACATGTCTAAACGCAAGACACCATAAGAATTGTTTGTGTTTATCAATCGGTCGCATAATTCCCTATTTGTTCCATTACAAAAACATGGTGCTGCAATTCAGTAGACAATAGAAAACTAGAGATATAATTATACCAAATTAATTAACCTTTTCGGCAAATCCCATAATTCCTTGCCGTTAGACCCGAGATGTCGTCATTTGACGTCACGCCGACTTGCAAACGATGTCTATCCGCAAGAAATTACGGGATTTACCGAAAAGGTCAATTGATTACAGAAATTTAGTAATTACCTAAATATTCATCAGTAGAGAGGTTGGGATTTCCAAACGCCGTGACAAGACCAGATGATAATCTCGGTTCCAGTAAGGAGCATAATTCAGCTTGGAACCGAGGTTATGTGTACACACGTATGAACGCCAAATAAACTCACGGGCCTCGCAGGACTCAAGGAACATCGCAATCTCTTTACTATCTAGCAATATACACTATACGGCAAGTATATTTTAGTTTTCAGTATATAAATCGTGTCCATATTGTTAAACGTAGTATAAATGAACTATCTATGAAAGCCCGGTATGAAAGACAATCCGATCACCCACACAAAATGTCTGAATAGCACCGCGACGTGTTTAACTTTACACTACCAATCTATACAACTATAATAACACTGTTTAGCGGGGTAGTATGAGACCACCATGGGTGAAGTGAGAGTTGGGGTTAAGGTACCGAGTCTGATCGAATGACACTGGCTGTTTTTGACAGTTTTCAAGTGGACTTTCATATTTTCACTTCAATGGGGACGTTCGGAACCCTAAACCCACACATCCCGTGCACATTACGTGACCCAATCTGATCCAACTAAACCTCAGGAGGCAATTTTAAAAATTTATTCAATATCATCATCATTTACATAGCAACCAATATGCTCGTGCTGTAACCGTACATCCCTGACCAGTGCTAATGTAATTGGTTACAAAATTATGAACTTTTACAATGCAAAAATTGCTTATTGTTTGTATTAATCTATGGTTTTTCGCTCATATGTTTGCATGTATCTCAATTTGACAAATTGTTACCTTTGGTCTGATTGGATCAGATCGTGTCACCTATGACGCTACACCCACTAGCATTGCTGCTATAATAATGTATTAAAAAGAGTTTTAATAAATGCTATATTGATCCACCAGAATGCATGGGTAGGCCGGGAGTGTCCCAACCCACCCTCATGTCCATATGATGATACGCCACTGGCACAGCATCGCCTTTATACAACCAAAAAATGTATCATCAAGAGTCAAAATATTAAAATGGTTCTACTGGAGCATCCTTTGTGAAATGCAAAGCTAATCTCTCAAACTGTGGTGACGGATTCTCTATTACAGGCGCTGACAGCATAACATGGATAAACTTAGCATCGCCTTCACCAATGTCCACCTGTAATGAATAACAGAATAGCTACAACAATGAATATTAGGGTAAAATTATGAAAACAGTCTATTTTGGATACCCTTATTCAATTATCAATCAACATTAAACAAACAATCACTTATCAATCAATTATCTTGATCAGGGAATGCTTTACACTAGCTGTAGTCCCGGGGCAGTACAATGCGAGACACACGCAGCTTCAAATTGCGAGCGTTCGCTCAAACGCGTTTCAAGCCACACGCAACAGCTGTCTCGACACATTGACTTCACATACTGCAGTTACTGTCCGTTTTCCGATACACAATACACAGTGCTCTCACCATTGACGCGCGACCTTTACAAATAGTGTATGTTAGAAGTATATTGCATTTGCCTAGTTAACATCACTGTGTGAAAAATAACCGGCCAATATTTAAACTATTCTCCAAACTTCTAGTAAATATATTTCTCTAACATGACCTAAAATTACAACTAGGTTAGATGTTCAGAAATAGTCGCACTTTCTTAGAATATGAGTGAGGGCAAAGCATAGCTAGCTCATAGCTAGCCAACTCCCCGTGTTAATTGAATGGAGATTTGACCGAAAATATTGAGCTATATTGGTAACGGACCGCTCCGTTCTGACGGATGCCACAAAAAAACGGTACAAGCTACATTTAAACTATTCTATGAAATTCTAGAAAATATAGTTTTGTAACATGTCCTAAATTTTTAGCTAATTTAGGTGTTTTAGGAAGGATATGTAAACGACAGATAACACCAAAAATATGAAGAAATTATTTCCAAACCGTGTTAAGTCAACAATCATTATGTTGCTCATTTTCAAGAATGATGGTTAACAAAAAGCAGGGCATTGTCTCATTTCGTGAACAAAGGTCCACATACCATTGGTTCCTTGCGTTTCCTTTATAATCAGTTACCCAACTGAAGCTGTATTATAGCACCTCATAGCGATACCGCACATATAAAACAGACACATGTGCACAACCAGAGAAGATCCGATTTAATCAGTTGAGCTGTTTCAATGAGTGTTATCTTGGTTTAATAGCTTTTAATGGGGTTTAAGTCCTGCAAAGGTCGAGATGAATTCTACTGTAGACATGACTGCATCATGACCCAATCGCCAAGACGAAATATAGCATTGTGCAATCAGCATGCAATGACATTGCACGTCCACCGGGTGCTACAGGTATATGATTTTTCACCCGATGTACCGTACCAGCCTAAGAAATTATGATTTAAATTACTCTTTGAGATTCGGGCAAAGATTTGGGCAAAGTGGCATAATAAATTTAGAGAGCGCAAAAATCCGGAGTCATATCGGGAATTGAACCCCGACCGGGCCTCACGATTGTCATTAAAGGCACTACCTTGACAACGTAGAGCTGTTACGTGAATATTTGAAATAGACTGATACCGGATGGGTAGTTTTTAGCTTGATAATTATGCTTATGAAGTGACCTTTGCCCTGTGAATAAGCATGATGGTCTCAACTTTTCCTCCGTAAGCAGTTATATTAATTTCTCGAGATTGTCTACGTGTAACACGGGTGATAGAATGCAGTTTAAAATACCCTCCAAGGCCGCATCATCTCACATTTTAGGTGAGATGGAGCCGACGGGAACCCAGCTATGGCTGCCATTCAGGTGTAGGAATGCGTGAAATTGGATTCGTCTATAGTTGGTCCATATTTTCGCGAGGGACATAGGAGCTAAATTGTTTCTTTAAACTTCATAGCCGGGCTTCATAGAAAACAAATCAACTAAGAAAACGAATCTTTGCTCTCACTGTCACGGAATTGCTATAGATGAACCTACGAATATTCGGATAATCTATTATACTAAAATAATGAGCGAAGTCTGCCTGTGGGGGTGTGTGTGTGGGGTGTGTGTGTGGGGGGGGTCTGTCTGTCTGTCCGGCTATGCGTTTCGCCGCGCTGTGACGCAACGACTCTATTTCGGATATGGATAGGTATCGGGTAAAACACTGTTGACCGGGTGGTTTCGAAGGGCCCCCTCAAGGTAAAGGTCATCTGTGGGGGAAATTTTAAATGATTGCCTCTTAAGTGGATAACATGAATCAGTCAAGAGCATAAGTCAAGTGCATAAAAAGAAGTAGATGTGGCCACATACTGCAGTTACTGTCCGTTTTCCTATACACAATACACAGTGCTCTCACCATTGACGCGTGACCCCTACAAATGATCTACGTTGGAAGAATGGGCACTTGCCTAGTTAACATCACTGTGTGAAAAATAACCAGCCAATATGTTAGCTATTCTCCAAACTTCTAGCAAATATATTTCTCTAACATGACCTAAAATTACAGCTAGGTTAGATGTTCAGAAATAGTCGCACTTTTGTAAAATATGAGTGAGGGCAAGGCATAGCTAGCCAACTCCCCGTGTTAATTGAATGGAGATTTGACCGAAAATATTGGTATCGGACCGCTCACTTCTGAAGGATGCCACAAAAAACGGTACAAGCTACATTTTAACTATTCTCTGGCAATCATTATGATGAGTTTCTTATATAGTATGCCGAAATTGGGTACTGTAGGTGATTGACAAATGGTCGCACTTTTCTGATAAATAAGTGACAGTGAACATGAAATATCAGCGCCCATAAACCCAAGTTAGTAGCTAGTTAGTGGAGGCCGTCACGGACTGATTATTGATTATTGAAGTGCCTTATTAATAGATACGCACGATTTAGGGCAAGAAAAACAAACCGGGACACTTTTGGAGATCATCATCATCATCATCATCATCATCATCATCATCATCATCATCATCATCGACATCATCATCATCATCACTTTCTACATTTTTCTAAACAACATAGGGCCTACCGTTTTAATAAGATTTTTTCTTGAAATGCATGTAACTATAATTATTGTTTAGAGCGTGATGAAATAAAACATCACGATTTTCATCACAAAACAAATATAATGCATAAGAAATCGTTTGTTTTAGAGCGTGATGATGAAATAAAACATCACGATTTTCATCCCGAAACAAAGTAATACATAAGAAATCAATTTTTCGTGAGTGATGAAATAAAACATCAAAATTGTCATCACGAAACAAAGTAATACATGAGAAATCGTTTGTTTTAAAGCGTGATGAAATAAAACATCACGATTTTCATCACAAAACAAAGTAATAGGCCTACAAAAGAAATACATTTTTCAAGAGTGATTGAATAAAACATCACGATTTTCATCACGGAACAAAGTAATACATAAGACATCGTTTGTTTGATTGCAATCAACCGCGACAGTTCGTCTCACACACATAACAATGCACTGCGATCAAATAGGTTGATGACAACATTTGATTGAATGGACTGCACTGCGCCATGATTACGTGCACCGGTTCAAATCCTTTGTTTGGAGCCAATCAATAATTTCACGTACAGCCTCTATGCAAATTAGAGTTTACACACGCTGCAGCTGGGGTAATCGACCGAAGCTTGTTGCCGTTAGTGATCGAATGCATGAGCTTATTTGCTTTACTGAATCGATTTACTGGATTAATTTCCTGTTAACTGGGTTTAATGCCACAAAGGTCGAATCGCCTTTGCCATGGACCATGACTGCATCATGATCTGCCCCAAGCTGTCAGAGATTTGTGTGAACAGTGAACACCTCGCGCAATGTCTACCCAGAATTCATTGCTGCAAATTATTTTTGAATTTCAAACTTGTCCGATTGGGCTTAAACTTGGTGGATGGAATCCTTGATACGAGGGGAATATGTGCGCGAAACAAAATAGAGGTCAGCCAAGGTCAAAGGTCATAGATGGGCTAAATTCAAACTTCGCCCGATTGGTCTTAAACTTGGTGAATGGAATCCTTCATATGAGGAGAGCACATAAATAAACCAATCGAGGTCATCCGAGGTCAAAGGTCATCCAGGGACTAAATTTTAAAATTCGCCCAAAATCAAACCGAGGTCACTCGAGGTCAAATGTCATATGGGGGTCAAACTTTAGAATATGCACAATCGGGCTTAAAAGTGGTAAAAAGAGTCCTCAATATGACGGGAACATGTCAAAAAGTCAAAAGGGTCACCAGGGGTTACGGGTGAACTAGTATCAAAAATGTTAGCAGTCAATTGATTTGACGTACCTTTACGGCGTACCACACAGAGCCAGTACCGCCAGGTGTGCCTGAACGAAACGAAACTGCGTCAAACTTTTTCAACTTTTTCGGCCATTTTACTAAGATTTCTGCCACTTTGTTCTTGACCTGTATTATAAATGGAAAGTAAAACATGGAAATTATACTAATATTAAAATATAAAAATTCTATTATCAATTTAGTCTTGTTATTTGTGTTTCTGTTTATTTAACAACAATAATAATAACAACAACAACAACAACAACAACAACAATAACAATAACAATAACAATAACAATAATAATAATAATAATAATAATAATAATAATAATGATAATAATAATAATATTTTAATAATAATAATAATTATGATGACATATGTTGAATGAACTTGATAAAGGTAAAGCAATACTGTTGGTCTTTCTGGGTCTTTCCTCTGCATTCGATACAATAGATCATGATATTCTCTAAAAAGAAACAAAAACAAAAACAAAAACGACAAAACAAACAAACAAACAAACAATGGAAAAGCAAAAAACAAAGACATACATAGGCCCTAAACAACAGTAAAACAAATGAAATCTGTACGGGACTAACTGTACACTATTATAGTTGTTTTAGTTTACAATATTTAGTCACGTCTCCAATGAGTCACTTCCGACTATCACACTCGAATCACTCAGGGTCGTTTAAAAAGTTGTGGAACTCAAAAAACATAGTAGGCCTAAACATATTTATTATACGACTTGAATCATTTTTCGAAAGAGACTTTATGCATTTGGGGCTTATATACCACTCATTTGCATTTAAGCTTTTACTAAAATATATTAATGACATATAATTTGCAATGAACGTGATTTTACAACTATCACAAAGTACTGATCATTGTCACTTTGTCAGATATTTCGTTGACATTTTGATGTAGTATGATAAAGGTTAATGCAAGTCCATAATATGTTAATGAAGTATTATTGGGAACAACATTTTTTAATTAAATAAAAGATTATTGACAAGTCAACCACAGCAAACCAGCGTAGTATAGCGTTTATCTCATTGTCTTTTCAAATAAAACAATCTACTATATAGCATGCACACTCTGGTAATATTTATTATCATATTTTGTATAACTCATTTTAGGGGTTGACGAACTTTTTTTATTTGTTGCAAGTGACCCTCCTTTAAAATCACATTAATTTGTAAAACAAAAAATTGTTTTCACTCATTTCTACCAAAAGCCAGACGGGTAAATTTTACATGCATATGCCTATCGGGAAAAAATTGCCAATTTGCACATGATTATAACCAATCAATGAACAAGAATATGTTAATGAAGTATATAAAACATTTATATCCTACTTTGCATGTTGGCCTACTATTTTTAATTTTGTTAGAATATGCCAATTTATAATTACATTAATTAATTGATTCGAAGTCTATAGGCCTATAGAGGACATAATTCTATTCTAAAGTATTTATACATTATTATTTGTATTATTTACAACACGAACCTGTGTAGTATATCGCTTAACATCTTCAGAAGCATCCTCAATTTCAGTCCAATTCGCTACATCTGTTTTAGTAACTACTTCTTCGGAAGCCATTTTGTCTATAAAATCACCTTTTTTACAGCTCTCTATAATATTATACTTCAATTTTCGATAAGAAAATGATGAATGAATGAACGTTTAACACAACTATACGCCCCAGACTCGAAGCTGAACCACCCTCGGAAATGTCGATTGTATGACTAAAATAAAAATATAACGCTTACCCAGAATGCATTGTACATCTTTTCACCGAGAGCTGCTTTTAATATGAGTGGAAATGTGGGTACGGAGATTTATGGACATTTGGGTACTGATAGCATTTTCAGCATAAAGCTATTGTGGTAGTTATATGGGGTGCATATTTTTAATGAAGCTCGTACAAAAGTGTTGCTTTTCCATCCAATAAGCTTCTGAAAAAAGCCAATGATGGTTTCATAATCCAGAACATTCACAGGTTGTCTCAATAAAAACACTATACCCAAATTTGGCCACTTTTTTCCCACAGGCATATTTTTAGTCAATGGTCATTATTCTTTTAAAATGTTTGCAGAAAAATTAGTGCAATCTTGTATCGTTGAAACATAACAAATTTAATAATAAAAATTGAATCCAAATATAAAGCATGTACATTGGGTTTAGCTTATTTATGATTAATTCACTTGTTCTGCGTCACAAACAATAATATGAGCATAAAGTCGATAACTGCAGCTGGTAATGAAAATGTATTGCAGTTGCTTTGGAACACAAACATAGAACTACATAGGCCCTACATTGCAGATATAAACTATGAAAATTACATTTTGAGATCAAATTAATTTGAAATCATAACAGAAATTTTGATTTCCTCATTTTCCCACCAAAATCATGAAAATAATATTTCCAAAGACATCACTTGTTACTAATACATGCATGTATAAAAGTTTTGACTAGTAGCTATAGGCCTATAACCCGAGAGGAGCCAAAGGTAGGTAGTGTTTTTATTGAGACACCCTGTATGTTAGGTCTCTTTTTTGTGAAATTTGGTTTACTTTCTGTCTGTTAGAACTTCCACCCTACATCCTAATCCTCGAGGAAGTACGACGAAACCAAGGAAATGACGGGAATGTGCAGATATAATATAAATATGATATGATACTATATAGTAGGCCTATATGGACAATTTTGATTTTGAACCCATTTTACAGGTGCCGAAATTTAAAAATGGGTAGGCCTATATTGTTAAACGAAAATTGCAAAAAGTATAGACCTAGGTCTATATTTAACGCCGATTCAGCGATATTTCAGTGACATGTGTTATGCTTCTGAATTTTGATGATTTTTAAAAAAATCATCAAAATTCAGAAGCATATAACACATGTACATGCGTAGACGAGTGATCAGGTCCGTAGGCCCCCTACGCAGGATTTAGGGTTTTTTTTTTGGGGGTGCTGATTTTGAAAAAGTGGCTTTCAGGGGGCATTTTGTGAAAAGTGCAGACTTTCTTCCCAAAATTTGGACCTTTCTTGACAAAAAAGCGTAAAAAACCTGTTTTTTTTGCTATCTACGCTCGCAAATTGTGATATTTTTGGACTTTTTGGATACCTTTTCAAATTTGGTGGTGCGACGGTACCCCCCCCCCCTTGCGTACGGGCCTGCGAGTGGGCCGGGATGGAAGAAAGAGCTCCATGGAGATAGTCTAACCGCGGAGAATCACGGGATAGCGTTATTTCCACCTCATGACCATGGTAAAGATTTGTTTTGTTGTATGCCTTAATCGTTGTCATGGTAACGGCGTATTAGTCAACTGGCGTTGTAGCTTTAATATCAATTTTGGGATATATAATAGGCCCTATATATGATTGAGAAGGCAGTGCATTAAGCCATGGAAGTAATCAATATATTAATTAGTTTTATGATATTCCACTGTTAGTTCTGTGTTTCAGTGGGTGAATTTTTAATTAGCGGACCTATCATGATGGCTATATGGGGGGGGGGTCACACTAAAATATTTTGGTGGGTAGGGGCCTAATATAATAATTAGGAGCTAGCGCGTACCAGTAAAAGCTGCGAACCAGGGTGCAAACAAGTAAAAAGCTGTAAAACATGGGACTTTTAGAGCTGCGAACAGTCAAAATCAATTATCTGTCACTCTTGGCTTTTTGGTTGAAAATCGCCAGAAAAAACTAGAAATATGAGAATGAGCAATTTTGGGGTCTTCAGCTGTATTAATCAAGGGTCTTTTGGAGCTCTATTTTGGTCAAATATAGAGGGTCTTTCGGAGCTGCGAAATCTAAAAAAAAAGGGGGGGGGGGGTCTTTCCTGGGGAGCATGCATAGCCGTATGGTCATTCGTGTTAAGTGCCACCCGGGGGCTATATAAACCGGAGGATTCGCGCAGGCCGCGCCCGTAGCCAAACGGCCCCAAAAGTCCCCTTTTTTGACCAGAAAAGTCCCATTTGCGTAGCGATCAAAAAAATAGAGGTTTTTTATGCCTTTTTGGTCCAAAAATGTCCAAATCCACCACCCCAGTCCAAAAAGGTCCAAATTTTGAAGGTCCACTTTTTCAAAATCAGCGCCCCCCCCCCCCCCCGAAAAAATAAATCCTGGCTACGGGCCTGTATATTCGTGAGACTCAATATAATGCGTATTACCAGTTCGAAGCTAAAATACCGGTACAAACTTTTTGACCCCCCCCTTTACCCCTCCATAGACATGCAACATGTAATGTACGTAGGCCTACGGTAGGTGGCCTACACAAAATTCATACAAGTAATTATCTTATCCTTAAATGCATGTTTGGATTGGCCTATGATCACTGAGAAAATAAGTTCTTGGCAGTACAGAAATTATGCAGCTATGTAAATAAAGTTCAAAATACAAAATAACAACGGTGCCTCAAAATCAAAACACAACAATATGATCACATCAAATTAGCACCAACTGCTGCGAACATTTTGTTTGTTTGTTTGTTTGTTTGTTTTATTTCTTCTTTAACTTTGGACACTCAATCAGTTGAAAACACAATTTATTAATTATTTGTTCTTCTATGAGGCCCAGGTATCCAGATCTTTCTATATTCGGCCTATTGTCGTTTTCATCTGACACAGGCCCGTACATCGATCTGAATACCGAGCTTTACCGAGTTTGCATTTTTGCGAAGCTCGGTATTCAGATCGATGTACTTTTTCATAAAGGGACTCTCATTAAATATGATTCCTCTGTGGATCTTGGTTAATTTGAGTCCAAGGTCTAGACATTGTTTCAAAGCCGTGTGGTGAATGACGTACTTTTTCTTATCTCCAAGATTTGGAATGAGTTTTTCCACCCTGTTTACGGTGACTCTCTCAGGAGCTAGGGGATAGTCGTTATGGAGGTCGTGTAGCTTCTTAGGGTATTCCAGATCCACTTCAAGAATGCATGGGATTTCATCCCAAGAGTCTAGCTGTTTTGGAGTCATCCACTCGAAATCTCCGGTTGGCAATGGTTGACTCATCGCCCAGCCATAAAGGTTATTAGCGTCAAGGTATTGGATATACTTGGAGGGCTTGCTCGGATCGTAATCGGATCCCATGTATTTGTTATTTGCTTCTGAATATCTGGTTGAAATCATGGATATCCCACCTCTAATTCCCTTCTCGATCATCAGAGCCATATCAATATCCGTTAAAAGATCTAGTTTGATTCCTGTTTTCTTCAACATGGCGTCATAGGATAGGCCTGGGGCTGTGTAGTACCAGCAGGGGTCAAGCTGATAATTTTTCAAGCATACTTTTCTAAAACTCTCAAAACATCCGCTAGAAGAAGAACATCTGACTTGAGATACAGATCGTGATACTCCCTCATGGTTTTCATCTCGAAGGCATTCCAAACATTCTGTGCGTGCTGATAATCCTCGTTAGAAATTTCTGATTCGTTGAGTTTGGAGTAAAACGCTTCTTTAGAAGGGAGACTAGTTTCCTGAAGTTTCTTGAGAGAGTTGACGTGATCATAAGGGTATACTCCTTTTTCAGGAGAAGCTTAAGCTGATCTTCTTCAAAAAATTTTGAAATTTCGGAAAATGAGTCCAAATTTTCGACGAGTTTACCCAACCCAGCAGCCATGAATTTGAAACTATCGATAAATCTAAGATCACGCTTAACTTCCACTTCTTTTCCTTCCTTATTGGTAAATGTATCAACCAATATCTTCTTGGTGAATGAGATGTACTTCTCTTCATTGGAAGGAATACAGTCGATCTCTCCCTCGGTCTTGCCAAGATTCTTGATGAACAGATGAGCATCATATCCGGCTAGATTATGGAAAATCACGGGAAAAACTTTGGTTTCCTATAATTCATATTACAGATATTGTGGGCAGCTCCTCTGAATTTTCCAGTAAAGTGGCAGTGGTCTCTGACGTTGTAATTATCTTTATCATCGGAGGTCAGTGGATCCTTACAGATGTGACAGTGGGTGGATTTTTTGAAGATCTCTCGCTCTTGCTCCCCGAAGATCATTTTCTTTTGGAACTTGAATTCTTGATAGATCTCTTTGATGTTTTTCTCTAGAGTTTCCACAAAATCTGAGCCACATCATCATCCTCAGATTTCTTGGTAAAAATGACTGGTTCTTGCGTGTACACAGAGTCATCAAAACACTTGATGTAATAACAAAAGCCTGAGGGTTCGTGCTTCTGGTACTTTTTGGTGTAGCTCTCTTTTGGGTTTGGTTGACAACTTTGAATCGGTTTTGTAAAAGATTCAAAATCGGCGTACACGACAAAGGGAACGTTCTGAGACTTGAAATGATGTTTAAAATACTGAGATGAATCCTTCTCTGGATCCGGCATTTCAATTTTCACGGTTTCATGCAGATTGCATAGGTCTTTATGAACGCCGAGACGCTCTTGGGAAGTAAAGGAAGAGTAGCAGTTTCTGCAGTAATATCGTTTCGCATGTTTTTGATAATTTTGTCCATGCAGAAGTCTGCTCAAGCTTTTGATGACACAGTAATGCTGGGTGTCATAGCCATCCTTATTTTTGCCCGATAATAAAAGAAGATCAACTTCGTGCTCTCGATTGTTAGCGTTAGGACTCGTTCTAAGCGGATAGACTTCATTTTTGTACAACCTCTCGGATGAATTTTTTTCGGCGTATCCCGCAACATTGGCAAAAATTGATGGATTATTCATCTCAAATTTGTCAATATCTTTAAGGGAGGTTGGAAAGGGGATACCATCCCAGTTGAGCTCTTCCGATTTTGCTTTTAGCTTTTTGTCTATTCGCTCCGGATGAATTTTAACTGGTTGTATAGCTCTGGTGACGCTCCACTTGAAGCATTGGTCGTCCTCATTTTTAGGATTGATGATCGATTTCTTTTTGGCTAAATCTTTTGGAAGCGGAATGTATGACGAACCACTCATCGGTTTATACTTCACGGTATGAATCTCCAGAGCTACGATGGACTTGAATACCCATCCGCTTCCACTGTTTTGAAATGTCGCAATGTTTTCCAAAATTCTTTCAGACCACCTTTTGTATAATTCATCAAGATCAGTTGCCTCCAGATTAACATCCGTAGTGGGGGTAAATGAGGCTTCTTTGATGATAAGTTCTCCCGTTTGGAGATTCGTCTTTTCCATCATGCAGCGAAAAACTAGCACAACCTTTGTTTGACGATTGTTGGTTAAAAGGTTCACAACAGGTTGTTTAGTTGCTGCTAAAAAGGTTCTTGGTTCATAACGTGATCTTCCACCAATTTTGTATTGAGTAGTAAATCGATTGAGAGCAGATTCGGTTTCTTGAATTTCAAAAGGTTTTTCTTTCTGCTTGTACAGTTGTTTAATTTTTCGTTGAAATTTAGTCCGTCTCAAAGGTGGTTGAGGTGTGTCCAAAAGGACCAGTCTTGCGGTTGTGGTCTTTGTTGCGCTTGTGGTTGTGTTGATGGCATGTACGGCGTTGGTTGAAGGATAGGCGTATCGATATTTTGTATCGGAGCATCCAGCTGATCTAAGACATAGTTTTCTTGAAGAATTTTATCAGATCGGTTTTGCGGGTGTGTCTCCAATCTCCTTGCAGGCCAGCATTTTTCGCAATGGCTCGTAGATCCTCTACCGTATATTCACTCTTGATTTTTTTAAACGCTCCCATTCAGCGAACGATGAAAATATTAGTATTCTTCTCATCTTCTTTTATTATATACAATTTTTTATTTTCTTAAATAGATTTTTATTTTTCCAACAAAAAAAATCCTCGTAATATCAAAATTATCGCGAGGATTTCATTTTTTCGTAATATTTTTTTGAAGCCATACAATACTTCTCTCTATTTTTTTGGTAATAAGCCGAACTATATTTTTTACCCTTATTTGTCGGAATTCCCAACTCTTTACATAGACCGACATTATAACGATTCTGCAATGTTACGGGTTTGTAAAATTTGTTTGGATTTTTTTGACTAAGTTGAACCCACTGGTTGTTGTAAAATACGAACAAACGGTTATTTTCTACTTTTGATTCGAGAGTTATTTCTTTTTTAACGTTGTAATGATTTTTGAATGATTCCATTTTTTTATTATATTTATTTTTTCTAAATATTTTTTTCTTAAATGAATAAATATTTTTTTTAAGGGGATCAAAGTGGTGCACCCCTACTGAAGTATTGGCTTGAGGAGGAGTTTTTTTTGTGTAAATTTTTGGGAATCGATGTGGGAGTGTTTTCTTTACACAGAAAAATGAGGGGAGGTTTAAGATTCTGGTGAATTGGTGGATAAAAAATCACAGAAGTTACACAGGTTTCTGTGATTTTACTGTGATTTAAAGAGTGGAGGTTTACACAGCAGTTACACAGCATTTCCGTGATTTTATGTGTAATTTGGGTGGGTTGGGGGCGATTTACACAGAAAATCACAGAAATGTCCTAGTAAGCCCCTTACCCTACTACTGTCTGTTTTATTTTGTTTTTGCTTTTCAGTTTATTTTTTGTTCGCTTTGTATGCAGGGTTTCCCTTTAATTTAGTGCTCTTTGAGCACTATTGGGTATTGCCTGTGCTTTTTGCCAAATGTAATTATTAGTTATTGGTTGCTGACCTGCGCAGTGCGGCATTTTTGGTCTAGTTGACATGACGTCATAGTCTTTTTAATTTGGTCTTTAATTGTAGTACCTGCTTCCTTGATCAGTGTAAAACAGTGTACATGAACATTATTCAATTGTTCGTCACCATGAAGGGTTGCTGGTTTATAGCTGCAATAAGCACTGCAGTGTTGGCAACAGTGCTAAATGTGGTATGCGTTAGTACAACGTATTGGATTCAGATAAGCCCAGGTGATGCAGGTGCGGGTTTACATGCTGGGCTGTGGAGATCATGTGTCACTTTCTTGGGAGACGAAGTTTGCGCCCCGAATGATTCAGGTATATCTGTATATTAAGTTTTATAATTATTCTGATATAAATTGCTTTTCAAGTTCATTACGTAGCCTGGGTGTGTTTCTGATTTTAAAACTTGAATTTTATATTTCGAAAAAGAGACTTCCAATTGGCCTGGACCTGTTTTTCGGATTTACCATTGAAAAACACCTTTAGTTTTTGAAATGCTGTTCGTGTATAAATGGAATGTATTCCTACATCCATGTGTAAGCCTAACCAATTGTCAAATGTATTGCTGGTAGTTCTTTCCAGTACCGTAGCCAGGATTTTAGTATGAAGGGGCAAAGCCAAATTTCCATCCCCAAAATTGTGTGTCCCATTCTTCATGTTCTTAGTCATTTTAAGGACACTTTACTCTGGCTTTTTTTTTCTTTTTTGGCCATCAGCCCCATTTTCGTAATTTAAATATTTTGCCTAGATGTACATTAGCAGCATTCCTCCTAGAGCAAAATACCATAACTTGGTCTAAGAATAACGACTGTGTGCAATATAAGGTAGGCCTATGCAATATTTTGTCGGGTACAAAGTGGTTTAGATTTAAACACGCGACCAAAATCCAACATGTCTCGAAATTATTTTACGGTAGGCATAACCGTGACAGTTACTCATTTTTTTTTTATAGGCTCGTCATCACAAGGTGCAGTCAAAGGTCTGGTATTAGTTTCCATAATCCTAACAGTGTTTGCAGTGGCGTCTGCTCTGGTGGCATATTTCGTTGAGAAGTATGAGGGATAGGCAACCAAGGTGCAACTGGAATAACTGCTCTGCAAGGTAAATAGCCTATTCGGAATTAGTGATGTAACAGGATTATTTACCATAGCAATGGGTCAAAACGATTTTTGAATGTATTGCCCCGCACTATAACATAAGCAGGCTGCATTCTTTCCCTGCCATGCCTGTGTATGTGTTACGGTGCAATCACAGATTGAATACAATGCCGCTCTTTTCAAAGACATTAATCGTACAGGTGCGAGTGAAACGTACATGGACTCGGTATAACTTGTGAAATTTCTATCACGATCCAGGTCTTTATGCATATTCTTTGATAATCTATGGTACAATGCACAAGCATAATATAGTACATTCAGAAATAGTTTTGATCCATCGCTATGGTAATTAATAGTGTAAAATAGCGGTCCGTCCGCACGTCCGAGACGGGCTACTTTGTCTTCGGCATGGGCGTCAATCCCGGGATGACAGGGCCCAATTCACACACAGACACACATTTCAAGCCGGATTGGCGCTAATGATCTTCGGACGTTTATAATATTTTTGTTTTTCCTCTGTTCTAGGAATTTTCTTAGCAATCGGGCTATTCGTATATCTGGGAGATGTCAACAGCAGCCTCGGCGACACCGGTGGTGTGCTTGAATACAACTATTCATGGTCGTTTGCCCTCGGTTGGGTTGCTGTCGTAGGTTATGTTCTGGCCGTTATTTTCTTCATAGTTGGGCTGAAAACGCGCCAATCCGGTCAGTGATCACCACCACCGCGAAAGCACACATCTAGCATAAAATATTTGAAATTAGTAGAAGAAATAGCTTAAAGTGTAGCCCTGTACACCCAAAAACTCCTCAACAAAGGTTTGGGAAGTTTTTTCAAGCATCTATATCTCCCATTATGTCCATATCGTGTTGCATATCAATGAAAGCAAACACAACGTGCAAAATTGACCATTATTCTGTGCTCAAACAACACTTGTTACTAACCTCAGTAGCGGGTTGAAAAATCATACGCAGCCACAATAGCCTGACAACTCCTCCTCGTGCTGCTCACCAGCCTGATCACATGTTGCTGTGTGGGACGGCATTTCATTCTTCAACCAGGCTTCGACGCAGATCATTCAATGTGGTTTCATTGGCTACTCTGGTACGCACAGCACGACCAAGCTGGTCACATTAGTGTTCAGTCGGGTTGAGGTCTGGGCTGATGGCAAGCCATTCCATTCTCTCTGGGCCTACTTCCATAGCTTCCCATAGTTTGTAGGTAGTCTTTGAATACCCTGGTTCTCTGGGGGCGAGCGTTGTCATCATGGAGTATTGCATTTAGGCCCAAGATTGCGAAGATATGGCATCATACAGCTTGCTGAACAGTTGTCAATTTGGCGCATTGTGTTAAGACATCACTATATTCACAAGACGTGTATTCAGCTCTACAAACATGACAAAAAGGTGATTGGTTCAAATGTGGCATCAATGTAAAGATGCATAACTTAGCTTTCCATTGATATGCAACTCGATATGAATATGTCACAAATAATCTGAGATACAGTTGCTTGAAAAAAAACTTTCCAAACTTTTGTTGAGGAGTTTAATTTATATAACATGTATGAGGTCCGTAGTTTAACGTTTTTACAAGGTACTAATAGGTGTGTATGTTTTTATAGGGCCTAGTGTATGAGGAAAAAAGTTACTTACATTATGGAAACCAGTACAAGTAACAACCAGACAGTTTCAACCAACCCTTGGCCTATCGAATTTGACTTACAAGCTATTTCGTAACAATTTTTTTTAATAGAAAACATTACCTTATTTGGACTTGTTATATTTTATTACTGTACTTGTTTCTCGTACTCATCCCTGGGATTACATCACTCTTGTCATGCCTATGCTTCACAAACGGGTTCGCAAACATCACTGACTACCTGTTAAGTATCGAATCATTCTTCTATTGACTTTTGCAACATAAGTTACTACTTCTTATGGACTCTTTGCGCTATGCTTCTTCTGAACTTACCTAATCATAATTATGAAAGACTCTAATACTCTTAAACAATTTAAATCCGTAATAATTGATTTCTCATGTTTTTTGTTTTGTACATATAATTTTGTTTGTTTATTGTTGCTTGTAAATTGTTTTCTTTGCTATTAAAGCACTATAGGAACAGGGTCAAAAAGTCCGATTACGTTGGTAAAAAAAGCGCTTAACCATCGGTCAAAGTTGATCTTATTTAAGGATTTAATATAGAAAATATGTCAAATTATAGTATTTACCCGGGGGGGGGGGGTTCTTCCTGGTTGAAGGTATACGGGGATGTGCCACGGTTTTGGGGTACCTTTTCAGCGATTTTGGTATATCGATGGGTGGGTTTTCAGTGGAGACCAATGCGCCCAATTGGGCGCATTTTGGAAAAAGTGCCTTTAAAGCGCCCAATTATGGCAAATTTGGGTGCTTTTTGGGTGCTTTTTCTTGAAAATTGGTATGCTGATGGGTAGCAAAAACAGCCAAAAGTAGGTATAGAGAAAGTCAGCATCCGAAAGTCTGCGTGGCACACCCCCGTACAAAATTTTTCGAAGAACCCCCCCGGGAGTATTTAATGCAGTTCGACATTGACGCGCCACAGTGGTTGCATCAAAATGATTATAAATCAAATCAATTTTATCATAATAATATTTGAAATATATGTCCGCCAGATATACTGATTTGTAATAATATTTACCATGCTTTGACTGAAACAGCACATATTAAACATGGAAAGAAATGTAATTATAGACAAAAGGGAAGTTCTTGAGAAGTTCTGAAGTTTTTTGTTTCAAAGTTGGACTACTGTATTCCAGTTGAAATCCATGCATCCTCTATGGAAGACATGACATTCATCTCCCACACAGGGGTGTGGATTTCAAATGGAGTCATCTATACATTTAGGTGACAATACGCCGGGAACTTTAAAGCTAAGTTCATACTACTTCTCTGAACGATTAGTTTTGAGCCAATGAGGTAGAGCGCTTTTGGCGAAAATAATTCAAACTTATATTTCATCAATTTTGTATATTCAACAAAATGAACGGTGATGCAGTGAGTGTGAACAAGTTGTTAATACAGCTTGCTTTCGTCATGTTGCTAATAGTAATAGTTGGGTTGCAAATGCAAAAGATGTTTATGAGAAAAAAGCACCGGTTTACTTGTAACTTGCTTTAGATCAGGTGTGGGCAAGTGGCTACGGCCCGCGCCCTGTTGCGATGTAATCGCAATTGTTTTCTTATTTCAATGTCAAAAAGTTCCTACAGAATATTCAATGGACTATATCGGGCAAATAAACATCTAAAAAAAGTAACTAACCCCCCTTCAATAATGACAATTGATGATTGGATGATTGTATTACAAATCTATCAAATGCATCGGAAACAGAATTTATTTCTGCACATTTTGACACCTCATTTGTAGCAATTGACTAAATATTGACATCACAGCGTACATTTAAATCAATGTAGCCCAAGATTTGAAAGTTGCAGTAAATTCTATTGATTTTGCAGTCAGTGTAATGGAAAGAAATGACATCCGAGTGTTTTTGTATTGTAAAAATTTGTATGTAAGTGCAACTTTCAAAATGACCTCACTACATTAAATTGACCGGTGTTTTATTGTTTTCTGGGCTATCGTATCAAATGAGGTGTCAAAATGCGCAGAAATAAATTCTGTTTCCAACGCATTTTACACATTTGTAATACAATAGCCACTTTTTGAATAATGGCCATTAATTATGGGGGGTTAGTTCCTTTTTTTGAGATGATATGAATTTCACTGCATGCAATCCACTGACAAATAATATGTAAATTGTTGACAGAGAATGACTTGTATGCAATTCATGTGCATACATTTTGTTCAAAATCAAAGGTTTCCAGGATACTTGGTTTAGAAGAATAATCTCCTTTGTATTTTAGCAATGAACCAACGAGTTTCTGTATAGCTAAGAATTAAGTTCATTACTGGTATAGACCTATGACTATTAAATTTGGTTGCGATAATATAAAATAATATAGAATGACTTCCTCTTCATTTTTTTGTGTGTGGTTTAACCGTTTTGTACAGGTACCAGAGTGCCAGCACAGAGCCCGTGTTGGTGTCCGGGAGTTGAAGGTAGGGCCTATACCTTTTCAGCGATTTTGGTATATCGAAGAGTGGATTTTCAGTGGAGACTAATGTGTCCAATTGCATGGGCGCATTTGGGTGAAACAACCCTTTAAGTGCCCAATTATGGCAAATTTGGGTGATTTTTCGGTGCTTTCTGTGAAACATTGGTATTACTATAGATTACAAAAACAGTAAAAACATTGCATTGACCTTTTCTTCGACTGAGCCCACATAATCACAGCGGAGTGAGCGTTCACTTCGTATTGAACCCGTAACAAAAAGTAGCAGAAATCGCCTTGAAGAGGGAACTATCTAAATTTGTCAATTTTGAAACTCAACCATTATATGATATGAGTATAGCTTAGAATAAAATCGCATAGTGCCGAATAAGGTATCAAAGTAGGCAGAACAAAATTCTCCATCTATCGACTTATTTATTTTGCAGCTTAGATTTAGTGTTTGTTCTAATGTTCGGATACTTTCTGTGCGCTATATCTTATATTATGTAGTGTGGTTTGTTCTGTTTTATTTCGCATTTCGATTCTGCCATTTTTATGGGACAACCTAAAACTGATAAACGCACACCACTCTTTTATTTTAATCATATTTAAACCAAATTACATTTTTGATTGCTCTGGAAAGTTCGTTAAGTAAGCATGTGACCCTTTGGGAAAATGGCTAAATAGGGCTATTGCGTGATAGTTTATGATCATGCAATGCGCATAAATATTATCGTGTTTTATTTCTATACCAAATAATTCATTGACTCTGGAAAGTTCGTTAAGTAACACGCGCTAAGCATGTGATCATTTTGTAAATTTGCATGTCATAACAAGCTAAATAGGGCTATTGTGTGATAGTTTATGATCAATGGTTTTGAAAGGATTTCAAAACAGTTATTTGCGTCAAAAATGTTGCCTATTATTCATAGTTAAAGGTGTGCCCATGGTTGAATAATTATTCTTACAAATTGGTTTCGCGTGGGATACTGACTATTCATGCTAAACTCATGCAATAACGTGTGGAATTTCAATTCCAAAGTGCGTAGGCCTATTATTTTTTTGGGGTCCCCGTTTTACAGATTACCCTAGGTCAATCTGTAAAACGGGGACCCTAAAAACGGGGACCCCAAAATTTTGTATATTGGACAATTATATAAGAAGTGCTTACTACTTTCATAAATTACATTTGTAATATTAGTATATCCATGGTGAATATTTTGTCGAGATTTGGAGACTCATCAGTCCTAAAATAGAGTGAAAAAATAGGGGTCCCCGTTTTTTGGGTCCCCGTTTTCACCAGTACCCTGGGGAAATCTGTAAAACGGGGACCCCCAAAACGGGGACCCCCTAGAAATTTGTCAGAAGCTTTATGGGGTGATTTTAAGGGGTCCCCGTTTTGGGGTCCCCGTTTTACAGATTACCCTAGGTCAATCTGTAAAACGGGGACCCTAAAAAACGGGGACCCCAAAACTGTGTATATTGGACAATTATATAAGAAGTGCTTACTACTTTCATAAATTACATTTGTAATATTAGTATATCCATGGTGAATATTTTGTCGAGATTTGGAGACAAATAGAGTGAAAAATAGGGGTCCCCGTTTTTTGGGTCCCCGTTTTACAGATTACCCTGGGTCAATCTGTAAAACGGGGACCCCAAAGTTGAAAAACGGGGACCCCTAGAAATTTGTCAGTAGCTTTATGGGGTGATTTTAGGGGTCCCTGTTTTCGGGTCCCCGTTTTTGGGGTCCCCGTTTTCGGGGTCCCCGTTTTATATACTCCCGTCAGAATTCTGCGACTTGAGTGATTGCCAAATAATGAAGTCCATCCCAATTACAAACGATGTATCTGCTATATATATTATGTCCTTGTAGATGCTGTATTTTACCCGACTCAAATTTTTTTTAAATTTCAACTTTAAAAAAGTATACTCTAACCAATGTGAAGTAAAATTTTCTAAAGACCTCACAAAACGTAACGCAGCCGTTACAAATATGTCTTCACAATATTTTAACATAGAAAGACGGGTATGTACGCGCATTTTGATATCCCATTCGCCCAATTTCGTACAATATTACATAGCAGTATTTTTAAAGAAAAAAAACCGCTGAAATTAGAAGTTGCAGTAGGCTTACATTGTATTGATTGAATTCAGCGCGAAGATAATGGCAGGTTTTACATGCCACAATGTTTGTGTTTAATGGTTGTAAGTGCAACTTTTTGTATGGGCGGAGCCATAGGCGGAGAGCCATACTTTAATTTTGTTTTGCAATATTGTTCGCACGTTTAAGGGTTTATCTAGCCACTGTGTAGATTGAAAGTTGCAGGGTATATAGTATGTAATCGAATGAAGAAGTAGATAGATTTTCTATAATAATATGTGTTCAGGAGAGGAGATATTTAACAAAAACAAAAACACCCAAGTCCGTCAAATGCACGAATAAGAATACGTGTATAGTATAGGCCTATCCACCATTGGGGAATTGCCGCAGCTGATTAGAGTCGTTCATTTCGTGCGGTACATGATTAGAGTCGTTCATTTCGTGCGGTAAATAGCGGGCAATGGGTTTTTTGTTTGCTTTTGTGCTGCCTTTTGGAAACACTCCCCTTCGCTATAAAGTCGTTAATTTGTTTGCACAGACCTAGTCTCCTACACAGCCAATTTGTGTCGGGCGATCCAAACAAACATCGTGATAGCCACATACAGTCTGGCCCGAGGCACAGACTATCAAGTGTTTGTTTACCAGTGACCTTCAATAAAATCGATACTGTAGTACAAACATGCTATATACAGGGTGTCCCTGAAAGAACTGTATCGTCAGAAACTTAATTGTTTGGGTATTTTAACGCCAACAAAACTAAATACTTGGTGTGGTTGAGCAATAAATCAGCTATCACATACTTTTTGAATTTTGACAAAAAGACGAAATATTAAGATTAGAAATTTAATAACGTGGCATAATCACTGCGCATCATAATTTTTACTTAATTTACTGTATAAAACATACATCTTTTGACTCATTATGACACCAGATTTTTTTTCTTTTTTGAGAAACAAAAATCCTTCCAAACTTTACATAGAGCCACAAATTTACAAGATTAATTTTTTTATTTTGGCATAACAATTTAGGGAATTTTGTTTTTCTTTGTTAACGTTTGTTTTAATACGCAATCACTCGGGCACACCCTTTCCAACGAAAAATGAAAACTTTAATCTCAACATTTAATTTTGAGCATGGATAAAGGAAATTTTCTTCCCCATTTTCCACTTCTGTTTTTCTTCTCTTTTTTTTCATTTTGCTTTTCACCTTTCCACATTTTTTCTTCTCAGACAACCCTTGTTTACCAAAAGTAATAAATTGTATTTAATTAATGACGACACAGCATTCTGTCATCCCTGTCTAGCCCCGCTCCAAAGGTTTGACCTGGTTGTTAAACCGGCGCAGGCCAGATGTCAGAACTGCAAATCAAATGCAGCAAGGTAGAGGTTGTAATATCGTGCACATAGCTACATATACCTTGCTGTGTATAGTGAACAGAGCACGTGTATTTTGCTCACTGGCAATTGATACAAACAGAAGGTATCAATAAATGGGACAGTATGAATGGATCATTTTCGAAGTTTATGTTGTGATGAAGATTGGAAGTCAACATGTGCGATGATGCCGAGTATTAGGGAACAAACCAAAAGATCAATGACGTCCTATAAACGAGTTTCGTTTAGGGGTGAGGGGGTAAAAATACTCGATTACGTTTGTACAAAACCATCGGTCTGAAGAATGTGTCATTATTATTATTATGTCAACATTTTCAACATTTCATTATTACGTTTCTGGCAGGGAGGGAGGGGTCGGCTGAGAAATGAAACTAGTTACGTTTATAGGACGTCATCGATCTTTTGGTTTGTTCCTTATAGGATCTACAGGGGTTTTAACAACATGGTGTATCGCCTAAACTTGGTCAGTTGTATTTGTAGTTGATGTTCTTACAGAGCTGAATAGATTTCGGGGTCATCCAAGGTCACCCAGGGTTCATCTGAGGTCAAATGACTAAAAACTGTCATATGGGCACGAAACTTGGTGGGTATAGTCAACACTTAAGAGTAACATTTTTGGAAGGTCATTTCGGGGTCATCCGAGGTCACCCAGGGGCATCTGAGGTCAAATTACTAAAACTGTTATATGGGCACGAAACTTGGTGGGTATAGTCAACATTTAGAGTCAAATTATTGGAAGGTCATTTCGGTGTCATCCGAGGTCACCCAGGGGTCATCTGATGTCAAATTACTAAAAATTGACATAACAGCATGAAATTTGGTGAGTACAGTCAACATTAAGAGTCAAATGTTTGGAAGGTCATTTTGGGGGTAATCCAAGGTCACTTAGGGGTCATCTGAGGTCAAATGACTAAAATCTGTCGTATGGGCATGAAACTTGGTGGGTACAGTCAACATTGCTAGAAAACTGTCTATACATACAAAAACTTCCAACACACGGCTCGGGTTGTTTTGGTAAAGCAATACCAACACCTGTTGTGAACTCGACACCACGAGGGGATATCCCATATCCCAACCCGTGCTCTGGGCATCTTGTAAAACATAAACATTACACAGCTGTGCGGCCTATTTCCATAATATTTCTTTAATCACACCACACTCCCCATCCACCATCCAGGCTTCGCCCATACAGGGTTCTGAAAAGAAACTCACATCTAAACACAACCACTACCATACCATCACCCAACAACCTTACACACCAACCGCGTATGCCGAAAACCGCGCAACCCGAGAACCGCTCTAGTTAATTCTAAAATCATACTGCTGTGTTGTTAATATTAAACGAAATTCGACGAATGGGGTATCAAAATGAGCGTACATAAACGACCTGTCTTTCTGTGTTTAAATATTGCGCCGATACGATTAGTAGTTCTTAAGGGATGGGGTATGGACGTTTGGACAGTATTTTTTGTGGGACATGAGAGCACATCAGGCATATCGAATTGCATTCTGAATACGAAGAATGTCCTTCTGATATCAAATAATTTTGATTTTTTGAAATTCGCGATATAATACGCATTTTATGGCAAATGATTAAAAAATTATATTTTTGATATTTAACAGTCCTCAAAGTAAACTTTATAAATCTAATGATATGTACTTAAAGTGTTTGTAGCTGGGAAGAAAAGCCGACGATCAATTGAAAATTTTGACCTCTCGTATTATATGGAATTTTTTCCCCAAAACACCAAAAAAAATTAGGTCTTTTGGGAAAAAATGTATATCAATAATATGAAAGGTCAAAATGTTCAATTGATGGTCGGCTTTTCATCCCAGCTACATGCACTTTCAGTACATATCATTAGATTTATAAAGTTCACTTCGAGGACTATTAAATACGAGGGCGGGTTAGTGTAGTGGTCTTCTCACTCGCTTCTCACCACTGTGGCCGGGGTTCAATTCCCCGCGGTGTGAGTTTGGTTGCCGATCCATGCTCGTCCTCGCAGGTTTTTCTCCGGGTGCTCCGGTTTTCCTCCTGCATCTAAAATCGGACCTCTTCCAATATCCCTGTCCCATCATATCCGGATGGCATCCTTTGAATTTATATCCTCTGAGCACTATTGGGTTTAGCCTGGCTTCGGCCGAATTAATTAATTAATTAAATAAATAAATAAATAAATAAATAAATAAATAAATAAATAAATAAATAAATAAATAAATAAATAAATAAATAAATAAATAAATAAATAAATAAATAAATAAATAAATAAATAAATAAATAAATAAATAAATAAATAAATAAATTTTAATAATTTGTCATCAAATTTGTCATATATCACGAATTTCAAAAAATCAAAATTATTTGATATCAGAAGGACATTCCTCGTATTCAGAATGCAATTTGATAGGTCTGGTGTACTCTCAACTCCCTCAAAAAATACGTGAAAACGTCGCTATAAACGCTAATATCCCATTCCTTAAGCTATAGGCGCACCACTCCTCCCTAAGCCATATACAAATTCTCTCAGCCACATTTCCCTATAAATAATCGTACTTATAAAATTTAAAAAAAAGGAAATTGAGTTCGGCAGAGGTGGGGTTCGACCTCACGCCGCACCGCTATCATGATTCGGAATGAGCCTAGCGCCTTAGCCCGCTCGGCTATATAAAACATCCACATTAGACCCCAAATTTTATTTCAGGAAATAAACGATTAGATTACCATAAAAACGAAACAGTAATCTTTGGCGGGGTCTAATGTAATTTTTACATAGAATTTTCAACGTTTTTTCTATCGTTATTCTCACTAAATTAAAAAAAATATTGTGGCGTATATAAAATTGAAATTAAATTCTCTGCCTCTTAAACGACATCAAATGTCCCACAATTGGGTATCACGAATCGTTATATATGATGTGCAGTGCAGTTAATATTCATATTTTCTTTTATACAGAGGATGCTTCAGTTTTGACACAAAAATAATTTAATTGAAATCCCTCTCACTCGGCTATTTCAAAAAGGTAACCATGCGTCCTTAGAATGTGCAATAAATTAGCATTAAATTTTTTTCTTATTTTAACACCATTCTAGAAACTCTTGGCATTTCGTGAAAAGAGGAGTGGGGCTAGGTGTAGGCCTATCTGTATTTAACAGCTGCGTTACCTTTTGTGATGTCTTTATTTAAAGCCTATCAAAATATAAGTGGGCGGGTAATAGTTGACCAATGAATTTAGCTATCGGTTTCTAGCCAATCATATAGGACTCCTTTTCTTGCGTTCGGAAAGGCGAGGTAGGGGCCTACCTTATTGGTGAAATGCCAACCGCCCGTCGCCCACCAACGGAGTATAGGCCTATATAGTTCAGCATATTTTGTAAATGGCACTTGATGGCGTTATTACAATTCCACGTGATTCATGCTGGGAAAAAAGAATTATTAACCTGTTGTCGTCGTTGTTGTTGTCGTCGTTGTGCGGTCCGGACTTGTCAAATCAGTCAGTCAAGTTTCAGTTTCATTTCGCTAATTCTTTTTAAAGTTAAAAATAAAGTGTTTTTTAGTTTCAAAAATATGTTATTTGATGTATAATTGCTAACAACCGGCCATGCACAACAATCACATTAATGTGTTTTGGTTTCACCAGTCCCTGGTTTCACAAAAGGCTGGTGGTTTCGTAGATTTTTTTTTTTTTATTTCTGTTTTTATTGCCTGTACTTGGAACTGGTGGGTGGAGAAAGATACATCGAGATAACCACCAGTCCCCTTCTTTAATTCAGCTACATGACAACAACATTAGAGTGAAACTATTAATTGCAAAGCATTCAGATAAATTGCAATGAGAAATATTATAACAAAGGTAGGCTAATTGATTCCCACCACTCGTAAAAGATGCTGTGATATAGGCCTATAGCTGCAAACGCTGAAGCCAGGACAGATGAAACAGCGAGCCTATGGCAAAAGGACAACGCAAAAGCTAAATGTCTAGCTAAGACACATGAAAAAGGCCATCACATTTCGTAGATATTCTTGAAATACATTCTATATATTCAAATTGATTTCTGTTGACAGTAACTTTGAATCCACCAAAAAAACGTTGACAACGTAAAGAAAGCAGCAAGTTTAAAAAGCCCCCACCTCGGCTCACTTTTTGAAACTTGGTCCCATTTGTAAAAGATACTGATTTAAACTTTGTCATAATTATCAACTTAAAACATTTCCAGAAGTGTTATGTATCTTTAATGTGCCGATACGATATTAAGTTGTTAGCATTCTCAGAAAGGTTATTATGTTGTTCTTGGCCAATATCCTATATATGTTTTGTTTTATAATAATCATTAAGTTCATGATCAATGATTGAATTAAACGAATAACAAGTAGGCATGTTAATGGCAATGATGCTATTGTTTAAACGTTAACATGGTTAAAAACACCGATTTGCTGTTGATATTCAAAATGGGACCAAGTTTCAAAAAGTGAGCCGAGGTGGGGGCTTTTTAAACTTGCTGCTTTTTTTACGTTGTCAACGTTTTTTGGTGGATTTTCTTTCTTTTCATGAATGTAGCCAAGCAGCTCTAAGCTTGGAAAGTCATCGGGTTACGAAGTACTCCATAAAACGAATAAAACGAAAAATAGATGTTTGAAATTATGTTATCCTTGATTTATGACAGTAAATAATTTAATAAAACTTTATCAGCCGTTTATTTTTAAAACTTGCTGGTCACGTGACCAGCTACCGCGTGACTGTAATGTTAATAGGGATACATATACATTTTAATATACTTCAATTATTCAAGGCAACTAAGAAAATGTAAATATGAACAACACATACCCGTACCCAATATTGACGATGGCAGCGAGACACAGAGTCAGTCCGATTTACTTCAAATTGAAACTGAGAAATGCGCGTAAAATTATGTAGCAATACTACGGAAGCGTCTAAATGCCACGACTCAGCAAGATAATTATGTTTTAATGATTGTGGTTTTTGTAGCCCTGCGGGGCAATCTAGTTGGATATCCAAATTTCGCGGTTGATAATTCTTTGTAGCCATGCGGGGCAATCTAGTTGAATTTCCCTATTAAGCGGCGGTTGTTGGCGGTCTTTCGCGGTTTGTAGTTTTAATTTCCCTCATTCTTCATGCCCTACCCTCTATCGGAGGTCAATTTATAGCTTAAGGGTTCATACCACTAAATCCGCCTGTGAAGCGGTTTCCGGTAAAAGTTTATCACGACTATAGTCCCAACTTTGCATAAAAATTGAAGAAAATTGGTACAATATTAACAATTTTAGTGTTTAAAATCGCGTTTTACTAGATTTTGTGAATGTGATCTCTGCAAATTTGAAAAGAAAATGCAAAAATTTAAGTGATGTTTACGATTATGGGCGCATGAACACACGAGGTCAAAACGCGGTTAGCAGTCGGATGTAAACACGGGAAAATCTGGCCTTTTTATATAACGCTTATTTTCTCAAAAAGTAGACGGAAAATGTTGTGTCATTTTCAGATATGTTATGCAGAATTTTGTTCTGATTAAGATGATATCAAATATATATTTTAAAGTAAGAGGTAACTCGACTTATGGCCTAAAACGCAACCCCTATTTTGCACGTAAAGTCTATGGAAAGCTATTTTGTGTTATGTACCCTTTAAGGAGCAATTCCATGCGTTTTCCGCGCGTCTTTATCTATTTAAAATGCACGTGAAGAAATGAGGAAGGACATCAACAAGCGCGTGCATGGACGCCGCCATGTTTTTCGCTGTACGTGCGTTTTCCGCGAATAGGCTTACTTTTATTTCCAATTTAATAAAAGTTCCGATTTTGGTAGAAGTTTGAAACCTTTTGATATGCATAATGAAGAGCTTCAAAATATTGAAAACATTGTTTATTGGTGTTTAAATTACAAAGAGGTTTTTCAAATTCATTGTTCTTTTCTAGCTAAATTTTTTGTCATTTAAACTCAAGTTTTGGCCTTCATATTTAATAAAATTGCATAAAAAATTCGATTTTAAGATATTTAAGTTTCTAGTTTGCTTTATTTATACCACTGTTCAGTATTTTAAATTGTTATAACACTCAAAGTTAAATTCATATTAATATTTAATTTGAAATAGCCATTCATTACATATGGTTTTTGGACAAAATGGGTTAAAACGGACGCTGGAGGGGGGGGTAGGCCTATTTGATTGTCATTGTTTGACTTGTTAAATATTCTGCACGTACTTACAATGTTTTAATTTTGAAGTTATGTACTTGTAGAAGATGTTCAAGTGACTTTTACTCTTAACATCAATTGATATCTTCATGAAAATGACAAATCTGCAACTATAGTGCGTTCATGTGCGTCAAAATGACGAAAAATGGCAATTGTCGGTTATCATGCTTGTATTTGAAATCGCCAGTGTGTCTAAAGTATAAAAGAAAATAATCTAAAATTTCTTTAAATTAATTCAAAACTTAGTGAAAAAGATAACAAAATCATTTTCGAGGCCTAAAAACGATGTTTTAGCCTCTTCAAGGGTTCATACCACTAAATCCGCCTGTGAAGCGGTTTCCGGTAAAAGTTTATCACGACTATAGTCCCAACTTTGCATAAAAATTGAAGAAAATTGGTACAATATTAACAATTTTAGTGTTTAAAATCGCGTTTTACTAGATTTTGTGAATGTGATCTCTGCAAATTTGAAAAGAAAATGCAAAAATTTGAGTGATGTTTACGATTATGGGCGCATGAACACACGAGGTCAAAACGCGGTTAGCAGTCGGATGTAAACACGGGAAAATCTGGCCTTTTTATATAACGCTTATTTTCTCAAAAAGTAGACGGAAAATGTTGTGTCATTTTCAGATATGTTATGCAGAATTTTGTTCTGATTAAGATGATATCAAATATATATTTTAAAGTAAGAGGTAACTCGACTTATGGCCTAAAACGCAACCCCTATTTTGCACGTAAAGTCTATGGAAAGCTATTTTGTGTTATGTACCCTTAAGCTTGTTGGATAACTATACTTCGCGGTGTGTGGTTCTTTGTAGCCCTGCGGGGCAATCTAGTTGGATATCCAAATTTCGCGGTTGATGGTTATTTAGATTTATAGATCTAGTTGGATTTCCCTATTAAGCGGCGGTTGTTGGCGGTCTTTCGCGGTTTGTGGTTTTGATTTCCCTCATTCTTCATGCCCTACCCTCTATCGGGGGTTAATTTATAGTTTAAGCTTGTTGGATAACTATACTTCGCGGTGTGTGGTTTTTGAAGCCCTGCGGGGCAATCTAGCTGGATGTCTCTATTGAGCGGCGGTTGTTGGTAGTCTTTCGCAGTTTGTGGTTTCAATTTGTTGGATATCCAAATTTCGCGGTTTGTGGTTCTTTGTAGCCCTGCGGGCCAATCTAGTTGAATATCCCTAGTGAGCGGCGGTTTTTGGCGTTCTTTCGCGGTTTGTGGTTTTAATTTCTCAAATTTTAGGCCCTGGCCTCTATCTAATTTGTCTTTTAAACTGGTTGGATATCCATATTTCGCGGTTTGTGGTTCTGTGTAGCCCTGCGGGGCAATCTAGCTTGACATGCCTATTGAGCGGCGGTTGTTGGCGGTCTTTCGCGATTTGTGATTTTTAATTTCCCTCATTCTTCAAGCCCTGACCTCGGGGGGGGGGGTAATTTATAGCATAAGCTTGTTGGATAACCATACTTCTTTGTAGCCCCGCGGGGCAATTTAGGTGGATATCCAAAATTCGCGGTTTGTGGTTCTTTGTAACCATGTAGGGCAATCTAGTTTGACATCCCTATTAAGCGGCGGTTGTTGGCGGTCTTTCGCGGTTTGTGGTTTTAATTTCCCTCATTCTTCAAGCTCTGCTCTCTATCGGGGGTTCCGTGTGTCTGTGGTGGGGACAGTCCCTCCTTTTAATAGGCATTTGGGTATTTTTGCCGCTTTGCTATTATTTGTCTTTACGTATGACTTTAATGGTCTTCCATATTTGGTTGTCTCCTTTTGGATACGTTTTTGTCCCTGCTGGCCTTCCATACTAGTGGAACAATAATTTTTCACATCTATAGAGTGTATGCAATAATCCAACCGGAACGGTATAACAATTGAAATGACAGTCATGTTGGAATACAGTACTACGATAGCTGAAGATGACAGAGGGACAGGTCTCTAGATCGATTCAACAACCATTCATACATATCACATGTTTTATTGTCCTATCATCATGATCATGCGAATCGCCCCGTGGTAGGACAGAACTAAAAATGAGAAAAATATTGGTAACCTGATCTAGTTTCTTGTGTTAATCAGATTTAAATAAATAAATAAATAAATAAAAAGATTTCTTTTATTATTTGTTCTGCTAGCTGCTGCACTATTAATACATAGGTTGTTTTTAAATAGGCCCTTAATATAATAAATAATATCCCTGAGAATCAAACATCTTGCTTTGATAAAAAAAAATAATATCATAATAGCACTGGATGATTAAAATTGTGTTATCCTTGATTAATGACAATAAAATTATTGTTTAATAAAATATTGAAAAAAATAAGTTGGTCATCGGATTTCGAACTAGAGTCCCCGGAATAGGAGTCCAATACTTTAACCATTACACCCGGGACTCGGCTGTGAAATAGCGTGTCGATGTACAATATCTATTATATGAATTGATGTGTCGTCCGAAAAGAACAAAAGAATTGTGAAAAACTTGATTTTGTTGGCGAATGGGGTTCTGAATTTGTATGTTCGGTATTTCAGAAATTGCTAGGGTATAATTGGAAGTGAATCTGAAAAAGTAGTTTGAAAGGTGATAACCAGGTAGACCTGTAGCAGTGTCTAAAAATTATGGATCAGTATGATTTGCCACTAATTTTCGCTATGAAATACCGCGTGAAATGGAAGCAAAAATATTTGTTTATTACGAACAATGATTGACTGTAGGATTGGTGGCCCTTTTTGAATTAATGAGTTGTCAAGATATTACACCTTGGACTGTAAATAACATTTAGCATGGTTTTAGATACATTTTATACCCAGCGAAAAATAACATCGAACAATTACAATAGAAGTCAAGTGTTTTAATGTTAGGTGTAAATATAGTCTCGCGGGAGCATCTGTTATTAGTCTTCTTTATCAGTCTTTTTTTTTAAAACTTGCTGGTCACGGCTACCGCGTGACTCTAATGATAGATTTACCTATGAAACCACATGATACAAGGTGTCCCATAAAAAGGTTAGTGTAGAATATTGACAGCATTTGGCGATGCCATGTCTGTAACAAACCAATGTCATTTTTTCTGATCATTTATTCTTGTCAGTGACGTAGCATGGGTCATCACATTGGGGTGGGGTGGGGGGGGCACCGACCATGATGGGGGGGGGGCACCGGGGCTGGTGGGGGGACAAGTCGTTTTTCGGCAGTTTTCCTATGGGATTTTGTTTTTAATTTTAGATCGATTAGCTGCCAATGATGAAATATGAACATTGAAGGAGACAAAACTTGTAATTTGAAAGTGGCATTTTGCTCCCATTAAGTTTCTTTGAACAACTTCCACACGAAATTTGCAATTCGAAAGTAGCAACTTTTGCTCCCATATTAATTGAACTCATTGAAACAAACTCTGCGCGAAGCGCGAACAAATTGCCGATGTTATATGATCAAATAATGAACATTTAATGCCACAATGTGCGCGAAGCACGCGAAAATTTGCAATTTGTTTTCCACGATTAATCTACGTTTTGATGAAGGCGACTTTGCACTGCTGCTGCATGCTGTGTCTCCTGAAATCAACATAATTATAATTAACAATTTGTGCATTTTAGGCTTTGTTTGGATTTTGTTGAGTTAAAATCGCTGTTGTGATATATACTGTAAGAATATTGTTGATGCTATATGAACTATTGAAATAAAACTTCATAAGTGTTATTCTCTGATCATCATAGGCCTACTGCATGGCTGCGCCCAGTGCCCCACCAAATGGACGCTGGTATTGTAAGATGCTTGCTTATGAATGCGTGGAGTACGCAAGTGGGTGATAGGGAGTTCAGTAAAATAAAAAAAGGGGGTCATTGGGTGAGAGGTAGTTGAAAAATGGGGGTCAATGTGGCCGCACATCCCCATTTTTAGTGAGTGCCCCCCGGGTGAAAAGTACGCTTAGGGGAAAGTGGGGTAATCCCGGGCACCTTTCGTTAAGGCTACACAGATACAAGATTAAATAAAGTTCATCAGTGAAAATCATATCAATGCAAAGTAGGAGTAATGTTCTAACTAGTAAACAGTTTTTAATAACTCAACATCTATAGTTAATAAGTTATAATTAAAAAACAAAATGGTAAAAAATGATGGGGTAATGCCGGACACGGGGTAATCCCGGACACATGATTGTTGCTACATAGGGCCTGCACTTTGGCTCGACATTTGAAAGGGGTGTGAATTCATTTTTGGATACGCCCCTATTATAATTAGGTAATACTCGAACACATTCCCTATATGTATATACATGTACCACATGTAGTAAATCTGTCTGCTTTATCTGTATTGTGCCTTTCTTAAGCAAATAGTTAAACACGATTTCATCAAACATTATAACAATAGCTCTTTTACAGTGTGAAATCATCCCGGGCAATAATTGGGCAATAATAGAGGATGTGCGTGAAATTATTGATTAGCTCTATACAAAGGATTTGAACCGGTGTCCTTCACCGTAATGGCGCAATGCAGTGCATTCAATCAAACGTTGTCGTCAACCTATTTGATCCTATAGTGCATTTGTTATGTGTGTGAGACGAGCTGTCGCGGTAGATTGCAATAGCTTGTAATCATGCTTTTGTTGAATGAATTTGAGTACTCCGCCATATTTACGGTATGAACGTCATAATCTAGGTGATTATTTGCATTGGATGTCTTGAATACGCTGGCGAAGTTGTGTAATAATCGGATTAATGCTATAACAGTAGGTGAATACAAGTTTTGAATATATCGCGTTGCAAAGCCCCATTCAGTGATCCCAGCGAAAGTGAAAAAAAATCAAATTGTTACTTTTATAAAAAATTTTAATGAAAAAAATGGCAAAAAAACCCAAGAAAACGGCAGTATCGACGAAGTTGAAGCCCCATTCAAATAGGCCTACATGTAGCTAATTTATATACTGTCAGTATTTAAATTCAATCAGTTCAATTCACGCCGAGTGTCCTTGACAGGTTTGACTCTGCTTCAGCGGTCATGAAAGAATTCAAAAGATAACCTCTGCCCCAACAATCCCAAGCAATTGTCTGAAACTGCTCTTCGGATGATGATAGTCATATAATGATCAAAACATTATTACTGACTATATCATTGAAGACTGAGTTCCGCAGTCTAGTACAAAATCTGAATTTTGATGATTTTTACGATCGTCCAGATGAAAAAATCACTGAATGGGCCGTTAGTTCCCTCCACTCCTTACCCTCGCAATATGAATCAAAGAAAAATAAAGAAAAAATTAAATAAAACAAGAAAAAAAAAGACAAAGAAAAAGAAACAATAAAAGAAAAACAAATATGAAAAGTTCGAACAATATTTCGTTTATAAAATTAATGTGACCGTGATGAGGCTCGAACTCACCACCTTCCGATTTAAAGTTCGAAGCGCTCGTGTACTAAATTCTGACGCCTTACCAAGTGAGCTGTGCTCCTGAGATACGAAATAAAAATAAAATAATACACTGTATACCTACTTGTGTCGGTAATTTATTTGCTCAAATTCCATAATGGTACAGTGCAACAGAGCAAAAATGCCCAAAATTTAAAAGCTATATAATTTATGAACAATATACACTACACATAAAAATACTAATACAAGGGAATTTCAACATAAGAATCCAAACAATTAAGTACCAACATGCACAGCTTTGTCCTTATATCACATTTGGGTTTTAACAAAATGTTATCAAACCTCTACTGTGATTGGCAGCTGCACAAGGCATCTCTTTGATAGCTGATAATGGCCATCCATTCAGCAAGTGGCTACTAACTGACCTTGACAGGCTTGAATGAGCACTGTCATCTGCTACAAAACCATCACACTAATTTACTCGGGAATTTACTAGTCAACATTCGCATAGGAACCGCATAGCCGGAGGCAAGGTTCATTATTGATTGGAGATTATATACGTATTTATTAGTAATAGACAAGTAATATTATATATATCGTGTGTTTGCGATTTATTCCGTAATCAATAAGTATGATGAACAAACGCATTTCTGGCAGAAGCACTCACAGCGTAGTGGTATTCGATCTCGACTGTCAAATAAAAGGTTGTGGGTTCGAACCCTGGTAGAATTTTAATTGGAATAAATTTGTTTTTCTTTTGTTAAGGGATCTAAAATGAGCGTTTATTGCGTTTCGACAGTATTTTTGTGGGACATGAGAGCACCTCAGACCTATCGAATTGCATTCTGAATACGAAGCATGTCTTTCTGATATCAAATAATTTTCATTTTTGAAAATCACAATATAATACAAATTTTATGACAAATTATAAAAATTGATATTTTTCAAATTTTGATATATAACAGTCCTCGAAGTAAATTATATAAATCTAATGATATATTCTTAAAGTGTATGTAGCAGGGAGGAAAAATAGACGATTTTTTCCCCAAAAGACCTAATTTTTTTTGGTGTTTTGGGAAAAAATCCATATCTTCAATACGAAAGGTCAAAATTTTCAATTGATCGTCGGCATTTCATCCCACCTACATACACGTTAAGTATAAATCATCAGATTTATAAAGTTTACTTCGAGTACTGTTAAATATCAAAAATATCAATTTTAATGATTTGCCATAAAATGTGTATTAAATTGCGAATTTCAAAAACCAAAATTATTTGATATCAGAATGACATTCTTCGTATTCAGAATGTCCAAACGTTCATACCCCAGCCCTTAAGTAAGAGGGAATAATTATGGCAATAAATCCGCCGTATAAAACTGAACACAGCTCAATCCAGCCTCATATAGGCCTATATCATGTAAATGTATTATGTGATGCAAATGTTGACTAGGGAAAAAAATATCGCGACCTGGTCACTATAATGCTACAGGGAGCACAGTACTTTGACAATGGAGTGAAAGACTATTATTATTGATTAGGCGCGGATTCTAAAAGTACAGCTCCTATGCGTGTGTAGCAAAAAATTGGAATAGAATGTTTGGAATCATGTAACTAAAATACTAAATGCATTCTGCAAAATGTGCTCTTACCAATTTATAAAGCATTTCATTAGCTTTAATTTGAGATATTGTTTGACATGTTTGGAATTATGGTAAATCATTAAATAAAATATTTATTAATTAATCAATTATGTCAATTAATAAACAATTTAATGCAAATATGCATATTTTCTCTGACAGAATTGTAGGATTTGACAAGAGCCATCTTTCTTGTAAGTTTGATTCTTATAACATACCGGTATCGTATTGCGTCCCGTTATAGTTGCAGAAAAATACGCGTGCAGGACACACATACGCACACCCCCCCCCCCACACACACACCCAGAGGATCGTACCGCTTTACAATCGTATAACATTCATTGGTAGTAGTAAATTCCAATTTTCTTTGCTTTACCTCACTTGTTCTGCTCAAAATTAAAAGGGACATATCTGACAGTAAAAGCTTACATTTTATGGAAATTATGTTTAAATTTGCTTAAACAGCACAAAACAGATAAAGCAGACTAATGTACTATACATAGGCCTATACATGTGAAAAATATCAAATTTTAATAATTTGTCATAAAATTTGTATTATATCGTGAATTCCAAACAATGAAATTTATTTGATATCAGAAAGACATTCTTCGTATTCAGAATGCAATTCGATATGTCTGATGTGCTCTCATGTCCCACAAAATACTATCGAAACGCTCAAAACGCTCATTCCAGATCCCTTAATTTGGTTAATTTTCTTTGTCTTTTTTTTTTTCTTTTCTTGTTTTATTTATTTTTTTCTTTATTTTTCTTTGATTTATATTGCCAGGGTAAGGAGAGTAGGGAACTAAAGGCCCATTCAGTGATTTTTTGATTTTTTTTCATCCCGACGATCGTAAAAATCATCAAAATTCAGATTTTGGATACTAGACTGCGGAACTCAGTCTTCAATGATAGTCAGTAATTTTTATATTTTGGACATTATTATGACTATCATTTGAGGACTGAGTTCTTATGATCCGAGGAGCAGTTTCAGATAATTGCCCGGGATTATTGGGGCAGAGGTTATCTTTTGAATTCTTTCATGACCACTGAAGCATAGTCGAACCTGTCAAGGACACTCGGCGTGAATTGAAAGACCACGCCACAAAAGAATGTCAAAGGTCATAAAAGGCCTATGGCTGATTTTGTACCTTTCGTCATTGTCATAGATGTGCTAACATAGCTTGCTAGTGTAGTGGTTCAGCCGAAAGCCGTGTGTCTAAGACAAAAAAAATAATGCATTTACCTATTGACAGTATATAAATTAGCTACATGTATTTGAATGGGGCTTCAACATACATCATCATTTTATTTCATTCAAATCAACATACAAAATATATATAAAAGACACAAAAATTTGAATGAGGGGATGCTCAAAAGGCCCAAAGGCCTGAAGCGAGCACCCCCTTACACTACCCTAAGTTACAACATACAAGTACACAAACTTAACAAATAAAAGAAAAAGAAAGAGGAGAAGAACATGCAAAGAAAGAACCAATATAAATATTTATAACATTTCAATAAATAGACATTCCAACTTCGTCAATACTGTCGTTTTCCTGTTTTGTTTTTTTTGCCATTTGTTTTCATTAAAAATTTATACACGTAACAATTTGATTTTTTTTTCACATTCGCTGGGATCACTGAATGGGACTTTGTAGCGCGGATTATTCAAAACTTGTTTTTACCTACTGCTATATAGTATTAATCCGATTATTACATAACTTTGCCAGCGTATTCAAGACATAGGTTATGTAAGGGATAAACTGTACATGGGTATATAGGGTATAGAGGCCCTGCATGCTTTTATCGATTGGCTCCAAACAAAGGATTTGAACCGGTGTCCTTCACCGTAATCACGGCGCAGTCCATTCAATCAAATGTCGTCAGTGTGCGAGACGAACGATGTATAAATCTGGAGGTCACATCATCACTTATCATGCTTATTGTAAAAGGTTTGTCCAATGCATATACTGTGTGTATTGTTCCCGGTATTGTCAATGCAGTCAAGCAAACAGGTATTATATTTTGAAAAGGCCGCTATAGTATATTCACAGGGGTGTCTTGAATGGCCAATCATATGGGACATAATCAAATTGCAGTGACTGCTTCCTTTGTTACCACATGTCAGTCATCTTGTGATTATTGGACCATGTAAACCTGCAAAAAACGAGCCAAAGTGCAGGCCCTATGAGAGGGAAAGTGGAGTAGGACGATAATCCCCTGAATGTATTAGGTACTTCTGTTACCTCAAGCATACAACTATGGGGGCTGTTGTTGTTGTCTATATTTTCGAAATAACAAGTGTCCGGCATTACCCCATCTGTATAGAGACGCATGTGTGTCCGGGATTACCCCTTACGGTCCCGATTTATTTTTTCAGTGCTTGTTCTACTAATCCATTTTTAAGATACCAAAATTCATACATCCAGCTAACAATCAAGTATCAAACATAATTTTTGTCCATACTTTATCTGTGTCCCTTGTCGCATTAACTGTCACCCAGCTAGTAAATCACTTTTCAGATAAAAAGTCAAAAATGACAATATCTTTTTTTCGTAATTTTCACAAAGAAAGACGAGACCCAAAGCGCTGGTAGTAGTACACGTGAGGTACACCTTGAGGTAGCTAATACCCTAAGGTAGTATAATAGTGCCACCCTTCTCCGTTTAGCTGCAATCGATGTGTCCGGGATTCCCCACAGTCCGGCATTACCCCACTTTCCCCTATATTTTGTTAACATTAAGGGGTGTAAAGAGGGCGGGAATATTACTAACTACTTACTAATCTACCAAATAAATAAATAATTCAGTAAATAAACAAATAAAAAAATAGAAATAAATAAATAAATAAATAAATAAATAAATAAATAAATAAATAAATAAATAAATAAATAAATAAATACAGAATGCAGCTAGTATTTTAGTTATAAAATTTCACACATTCTATTATTTATGATTTTCTGCTATACACGCAAATGAGCTGTCCTTTTAATATTGGCGCCTAATCAACAATGGGTCTTTCACTCCATTGCCAAACTACAATGTTCAATGTAGGATTATGCATTGACCAGGTCCCAAACAACTCAGTCGTAAACTGTATGCTTTATAACAGAAGACACTATCCAATCAACCCTATAACAAGGTCAGTCATTGGCCGGCTTGCTGAATAGCAGAGCATTATAAAAAGAGGTGCCAATCACAGCATAGGTTTGATAACAGTTTGGTATATCCCTGGTATAAATCAAGGTCAAACAACGTATCTAAAGCAGTATAGAGTAGACGATTCTTATATAAACCACCATGCGCACAGTTTCCACCTCGATACTCCTGAGCACACATTTTCGTCCAAGAGCTCTCAAGCAAGCAGTGAATTGTCTCCGCACAGTCTTTGATTACACTACACGGTTGAGTGCATAGCAATGTAAGAGCTGTGGAGCTTCTAGCTGAAAATGGGCCTCTTTGATTGGTTTTTGTCGAAACCTCAAGTGTTCCCTTCATCCAATAAGAATTTTTTTTATATCAAACGAAAGTTAGCACTTCCCCCTAAAAACACTTTTCGTCACTAGATCAACAGATAACCCAGCAAACACAAAACGTTTTCGACATCATTCGCAAAAGGTTATAAAAGGTTGTCAGAAAACGTTTAAATGTCGGGTTATATAAAGGGTATATTAAGAGTATAAAACGTTTTCATAACCTTAAAAAACATTTTTTGATAATCTACTGCTCAGCAAACAAAAATGTTTTACAGATAATGTTTAAATGTCGGGTTATATAAAGGGTATAAAAACGTTTTAATAACATTCCAAAAACATTCTTGAAAACTTGATACAAAACATTCTAAACAGAATGTTATTTTAGGAGTTGAAAAAATATTTTGCGAAAAATGTTTGACCAAAATATTTTCAATAACGTTTTAAAAACAATTTCATGACCTTTATAAAACCCGACATTTAAATGTTATTAAAAGGTTATAAAAAAAACATTTTAAGAACATTTCTGTGTTTACTGGGTTCAAATATTTTAACATAATGTTATTTAAGTATTGACACAATATTTGGCAAAAATGTTTGCAAAAATAGTTTACAATAACATTTTTGAAAACATTAAAAATATTGTTGTGGTGTGTTTTCATACAAAACGTTTTAAAACGTTATCATGACCTTTATATAACCCGACATTTTAATGTTATTAAAACGTTTTTACCTAAACCAAAAGCCAAAATATAACTTATTTAAAACGTTTTTAAAACGTTTTTGTGTTTGCTGGGAATGGAATTCAATGTTATATAGCAAGGCGAATGTGGAAAATCTGTTGAAAACTACGTATCCACGCACATTTTTTTATTATTTTGTAGGTTTTAAAAGTCAAAACCTCAAGTGTACAATATTTTTCAAATTTTATGTCATTAAATGAAAAAGCAGACTTATATTGTCCATATACTAGCGTCACTAGAATGAACAATGGCCAATTCTCTTTAAATTGTAAATCTTGTGCAAAAAGTTACTATTTTCGCCTGTTTTGTCATACGGTTGTAAATTCAATGAACTATGAGTTTCCTAAAAGAGCGCTTACAATTTGATATGGCTTTTGCGGGAAACATATAATCGCCAGTCGTGCCCTTTTTATGAGATTTGATACGGCACCGAAGACTACAGCTGTTCCGAACTCAGCCAGAAACCCTGTTTCCAGACGAAGATTTGGATGTTATTACAATGAATTCAAAGTAATTATATCGTCAAAAGACACACTTAGAGTAATACAACATCTATCCTAGCCAATCTGTATTTTGTTGTCTGACGATGCTGACGATCAAACATGAATTCTAAAAGGAGCATGTTCAGATATCAGCGTAAATTTGCGTTAATTTCATGATAAGCTTAAAACGCATTGAAAACGCCAAATTGCATCCACAAAATATATGATGTTAGTAAATCACCAAAGCGAATGGTAACTTAGGTTTGTGAACAAGAACTTTATTAACAATAACAAAGTATGTGCCCAAAGATTTGTTTTTGGCATGTCGCTTTTTTGAAATATTGTTACCAAAAATATCAAATTTTGGAAAAACGTCCCAAAATTTAAAACAAGCACGAACCTTCCAAAATAAATACATACTATAGGCGTGTACCCGTATTTCGCGATTCTCGGTTGTCAATGGTTATTGGCTTTTGCAGATCTCAAAATCAGGGTGTGTCTTTTAGTATTGGCTGGGATCACTGTCCTCACCGCTGAGTTCAATTGCAGCATTTTGCAATTTGACCTGACTTTCGCTCTCAATTTGAAATTTGACCTGACCTTTGACCATGGATGACCTAATGAATGCAAACCTGAGCTAGCTTGGCCAAAGTTACACCCACCCACCAAGTTTGAGCTCCATGAGCAATTTCAAATTTTTATGTTTTATGACCTATGACCTCTTAACCGTAAGTTTGACAAAAAGATTGCCGTGGAAACTTTTGTTTGTTAGTCCAAGGTCCACCCGCCCAACAAGTTTGAGTTCCATAGGGGCAATTTGAAATTTTTACCTTTTTGACTTAGGACCTCTTAACCATAGGTCTGACAAAAAGGTCGCCGTGGAAACTTTTGTTTGTTAGTCCAAGGTCCACCCACCCACCAAGTTTGAGCTCCATAGGAGCAATTTGAAATTTTTACCTTTTTGACCTATGACTTCTTAACCGTAGGTTTGAAGAAGGGTCACTGTGGAAACTTTTGTTTGTTAGTTAAGGTAACCCCACCCACCCATCCACCAAGTTTGAGCTCCATAGGGGCAATTTGAAATGTTTACCTTACTTGACCTATGACCTCTTAACCGTAGGTCTGACGAAAATGTCACTGTGGAAACTTTTATTTGATAGTCCAAGGTCAACACAATGGCATGGCTAGATTTGCTATTTAAGTGTTTTAAATAATTAGACTTCAATTGAACTTGACCCCGTCCTTGACCTTTGACCTTAAAAATATATACTCGTTCTTCCTCATTTCAAGCTGCACCCACCCACCAAGTTTGAGGAACATGCGACCCCTAGTCTCCGAGAATATAGGCGGACAGACACACAGACAGAACAGACACCCGTGACCCGACACCCAGACAGACAGAGGCACAGAGTCACAGACTACATGTACCAGTATTATTATACATATTCGCACTCGGCGGGCCAGTCACTACCTGCCGCTGTGATTTGGGGTAACTCGTCGCTTCCCCTCTCCAGTTACCTGTACTTTAAGTTTGTCCATACTCCAGACCTTAACTTTGATTAGTTTCAAAAATCTACATATAAAGTTTTTTGGGACACTCGGTATATGCATGCGTTCAGAATGGTTTGGGTTGAAATATTTTTATTGTATTACTAGTAGTAGGCCTATAAGTCATGGGATGAAATTTACTTGAGCTAATTTGTGTGGAGTTTTTGATGAAAAGAAAAACGTTACATGTCTGCCATGTAGGCCTAAAGGTCATGAAAACGTCATAGGCCTACAATGGTTTTTTAATGAAAAAACACAACAACAAAATTTTAAAACTGATGTCAAAATATATTGCAAAATATCTTTTTTCAAACCTTTAAAAATTATTTTACAACAATTAAATATAACTTAACCTTAAGGCGATATAATACCCTCATTTTCATCAGTACCCATCTTCTTTTTTTTTGTTGCAAATTTATAAAGTATATAAATATGTTCATCATCTCATGTCCTGAACTTATAAAATATCTCTACATACAAAGTGGTTTTAAACCATTTTAGAAAATCATTTTAGCCCTATATATTTTTTTGTTTACTGTATCCTGGTAACTGAGATGTGTGTTCATAACAAACCATAATTTATTCTATTGAATATGTCCAAGTAGAATACATGAATAGAATACATTAAATCTTTTGTTATACTATCTATAGAAATGTACTCACTGATTATAACACTGAATAAATTAAATAGGCCTAATCTCTTCCACATAGACAATTTAATACTGCGCCATGTATGTATCTTCTATAATGTGTTGTTAGGAAAAGAGATTAAAAAAAGGCTATAAGGTCATCAAAGGTCAGGTTATAGGTCAATTGGTTCAGGTCAAATTCAGGCATCAATTTTGAATACATGTGATAGTCTGTGATATCATACATGTCATAATGAGGCATCAATTTTGATATTTTGTCTGTTACTGGATATATAATGGAAATGTGTGAGGTGCATACTAAAATACCTTGGGATGTAAATGGTGAGTACAATTTAGATTGCCTAGTTGAGATGGATTGGGCAAATAAATATAAAATAGTTACCAAAATCACAAAAATGAAGCTTACGGAAAACTACCTAATATGGTGGTATAGGTGACAAAAAATACAATCTTTTTCAACATTGCTGCAGTGTGGTTGTGGTAACCTGTTACCTATGGCTTAATTAAGTTTCGGTGACATAGTGTCGCAAGTTCAAAATACAAAATATAGCTCAACATTGAAAATAGAAGCATTTTAACCGGTTCGTTTTTTGATAGTTGTGGAGCACCAAGTTCATGAAGTCATAAAAGAAATCAGGGACCACTTATTCCCATTTTACATATCAACATTATTTCCCTAATGTGTTAGCAACACATATCCAAAATTTTAACGAAATCCGTTGATAGTAAGCTTTCCAAAATGAAGTGAATTTAAAACATCAGTGATGTACCACTTTTTTTTTTTACCATTAGAAGCATGCATGTACGCGTCATTGATACTGATTCCACCAATTATTGAACGAGAAGATTTGCCCCTTCATTTTGCATACCACTTTGTCCAATTTCTTTTTCTCATTTCTTCACAAAATGCAAAAAAATGCAAAAAAAAATGCAATGGGTGTAGTACCCCCTTTTAAAAGTATATTGTTAGAATATTTTATAGCAACTTTTAAAAATGGCTTTATTATTATATTTTAACAATCCGGCATTTAAACGTTTGTGACGAGAGATAGGCTTAAGATTCAATATAGGGGGAGGGGGCACTCATGTATAAAAGTTGTAGGGCCTAAGCATCCGCGTGAAAGAAAACGCGGATTTAGGGTGGGTTTTGAAAAGCAAAACAGGGATCCGCGATTAGGGTCTCAAAACACTCATTTTACTGGAAGAAGTAGTGGTTTTTTTAAGGATGATCCTCGTTTAGGGTAGTTTTTTAATGACCCAATTACCGGCCATTTATAGTGGTGACATATTTATATTTAGGCCTATTAAGTTATTTGGCACAAAAGAGTGGTTTCCGAGCGATTTTACAAACCAGATTTTTAAAATAATTCTGAATGACACTCATTACCGACACACGCCGAATATCTATTCTTGTTTAGGGGCAAATTTCAAACCAAGGGTGTTTTTATTTGAGTAAAATCCTCGTTTCACTGCACATAAATACAACTTTTAATTTAACGATACTAAAACTTACAAGTTTTAGTATCGTTAAAATTAATGTTTCCCTTGTCCTTTGATGAAGAATAGTACATTAGGCCAATGAAAGTCAATTCCTTAAGTTGTTTCCCGTTACACAATTTTTCATGACTGTGTAGGTGACCATTTCATTTTTCATTATTCACTTATTTCATACCATTTCATTATTGCATCTGTTACAGGTGTAAACCAATAACTACCCCCGGGTAACTACCCATGTATACATGTGATAAATCACAGTTTGTAGTTGTACAACTAATTATCAAAAGTTTCACAATATTTTTTACGGCATGCTCCTACTGCAAGGAAAATCCCTGAAAATCAACTGAAAGAGATTTATGATATATATATTTAAAACCACAATCTTTTTACTGGTATGTTAAATTTTGTTAGAAATCAATGTTTTATTCAAAATAATGAAATATTTGGCCAGCAATTGGTTTTGAGCGAAGTAGGGTAACGGGAAACAAGGAATCGACTTTCATTAGCCTTATAAGGGGGGTCAAAACATTTTGTACCGTACCGGTACCTAACATGAGGGGGGGTCAAAAAAGTTATGGGTTCACGAAGAGGAGGGGGTGGGTTAAAAAAATCCACGCGAAAAAATATTTTCCAGCCCCCCTCCCAAAGTATTTCTGAACACTCCCTTAGACGTGTAGGTTACGACACCGTCCACCTGCTACATAAATATGAAAAAAAAAATATGTAAGAGATTAATTTTGGGAGAACCAACAACAAGTCACCGTTATTTTCTCAGCTAGAAATATATAATTAATTATATTTTATGCAAGAAAGGTCAATGGAACTCAACCTGATTTACCAATTACAATCTTACACGGTCCCTTGACTTTGATTCGAAGAAGTAAGCAATATAACATGATGTAGTGGATGACTATAGTTGGAAATCTTCAAAAATTGATCAGACTAAATGAAAGTCAGTTCAGTTTATGTAAGGTCAAAGGTTAATTGATCAAAAACAAAACAAAGTCATCAGGTGATGATGAATCGGCATATCGGGCTTCTCATCAACAAAAATTACATTAATTACCATCTTCGCTTGTAGTTGCAGATCTGTGGAACATTGAATTGTGCATGCAGTTTTAATGAATAATATCTAGTACTTCGATTGAGGACTGCACGTTTACAGGGCTTTTTTTGTTTAGTTTTGTAAATTGTATGAATTAATTTTTAAGCTTAATAATAATACCCGCACCCCCAGGCCAGGCTCCAGTCTGCAGTAGTTAGAAGAGTCATAATAATTTTTAAAATCTCAGAAAGACGATAAACACGATGGCTGGAATGTGTGGAGGAATGAAATCACCAGAGCCTGCTTCCAAGGAGTGCCAAACTTATGTAGATCAGGTAAGCTTAATTAATTATTAATTGTAGGTATGCCATATACCTGGTCTCATGTACCCATACCTAGTGTATGGGTACATGGTATTACCAGGCATTCAAACAGGCACGGAGAGAGCTGTCAAAGAGTGTATATTTCAAAACATGATAACTACACCAGTTATAAAAATTCCTGTATACCTACCACTTTCAACTTACATTAAAAGTCCTTATTCCATGTCTGAAAAATATGATCCCCAATTTGTACTCACTTTGTTCAAGAAAGTTTAAATATCCACAGTCAAATTTCAGCTGTATATGTTCAATGTATATACTCCAAAACATAACCCCAAATCATGATTTCCAATTATTACACCTCAATACAGCCCAAGGCAGTGCAAGCAATAAAAAAGTCAGTGTGTCCACAGAGCATTTAATCCATAGCACCCCAATGTGTGCAGAAAGGCATGAAATGGCAACCCTTTCTAAATTGCCAACATGTTAACTCCTCATTGGTTAATGCTTGCATGCTTGAGTGGAGGGTATTTCAAGACATAGCATGCCATGCATGTGCAATGATGTGTGCAATATTGCATCATTATCTGGAACATGTGTGCATATTATCATCATATTGAGGCATAGTTCTTATTCTCTGCACTAGATGGTATTGAAGAATAGGTCAGCCAGTGCAAGGAATGAGATGGAAAAAAACATCCTATCCTGCATTTGGGAAGAAGCCATCTCCCAATGAGTGTGGTTGGGAGTTGATATGGCAATTGGGAGGCTTGGCCAAGCACATTGTCATAGAGGTCAGAACATGCTATGATAACATCTCTGATCAATTCATGAAAGTTGGACATTTAGGAAGCTGCTGCTGGGAATATTGACATGAAATTGTCATTTTGAAGGAACATACATGTTGAAAATGGATTCTATAAATTCTTCACCATGTGCTGGTCAAGCTTGAGCAAACATGAAATGGTAAGTGAAACATATTTGGGAGAAAATTACAGCTGTACATCGAAGGTGGCATGTTTTAGTAGTCCATTGGGAAAGTGAATTAGTATGATGTTCTGAACATAGGTATGCCAGGCAAACCTTACATGTAGTTAACACATTGCTAGTCAGCCAAATTCGCCGACAATGTCAATGCATATTTACACAGAAATTTAAAAGAACAGGCCAGTCAAGGAAACCTACATAAATATGTTTTCTATACTTCACTTGACCCAAATATATGATTTTTTATGGTGATAAGACAATCGCACATGGAATTTTAGAGGGATTTTGATAGCAGTTCCATTAAAAAAAGCGAGCACTGTCATAATGAGACTAAGATCTAGAAACACCCCCGAAATGCTGTTTTGGGGAATTTTGCTAGCTGAATCTTTTTGATGAAAGTCAATCTTTGACAAGATGTAACTTTGCTATGGAAAGTGCTATGAAAAAAAGGTTTTCAGTTTTGGCTTTGTTTACTCAAGGGCTTTAATTTGATATATCAAATGATGCAGTTTGATGGCAAATTTGAATTCACCTAGCATACCTAGTCAAAGTTAAAATTGCGATCCCCAACCCTTTGCTTACCTTTGGACGAAAGTGTCAGACTCTGTGTCGAAAAATGCCCGGTACAAACATAGAAATGGCCACATTGCTTCAGTCCCGTTAATGAATATTTCTTCCGTACTCCAATGGTTCCAACTGGGTTCCAACGTGGGTGTCACGATGATAGTCTCCTACACAACTAGATTGTGTCGGCCTGACGCTTGTCAATCCTAACAAACCCGTGATAGCCACATACAGTCTGGTGGCTGGCCTGAGACTATACACATGTGATATGCGATGACATATCAGCCAATCGTAAGCCTTGTTTATGTCCGTTTAGCTGCACTACTCATGCGTCATGCCGATCAGCGGCAAAGTGACATGAAACTATTAACCAGCATTAGAGCCGCCATTTTGCACATGTGCATTTAGCCTCGGTTAGGGCGCTAGGATAGTGTTTTTTTTGCTTGTTGATTTATTCATTTTCTTTTTTTTTTCTTTCATTTTTCTTCTTTTTTTTTCCCTTCTCGATTAATTTTTATTCTGATCTCTGTAAGTGTTGTCCACCTACCTCTGCTCTACTTTATAATAAAGTATATCTAATCGCCAGTGGTCCTGCTTGTCATGATTTTAACATGCAGGGATGTGACTACAATAATAGAGAAAATTGCCGATCCCAATTTTTATCACTTAACTGCTCTCAACTACAAGAGGTTCTCAATCTATAACAGGCTCCATCAAGCCTCGAAATAAGCAGTTCTGGACCAGGAGCCACACATTTGGAAAAAGTGGCTCCTGGTCCTGTGATTATCTAGTGAACCAGGAGCCATTTTTAAAGAGCTAAGAGTCATTTAAATGTTAATTGTACACATAAAATACAAAACCCGCTTTAACTACCAGACCCTATTCTTAAAAAAATGTCGAGCCTGGTTCACATGATTTTGGTGTGGACCAAGAGCCAAAATGTTATGACCATTGGGTAAATGGCTCCTGGGTGCCTGCTTATTTCGAGGCTTGGGCTCCATTAGTGCTCTTTCTGGCTGCCTCAAGACTAAGATCACTAAGTAGTAAGCCCACCTGACACAATTTTGTCATGTGCGCTGTCGGTCGGTATGCTTATCTCTCATATTTAATCGACAATTGGTCCATGCTTGTCGACAAGCAGGAAAATTGTTTTGTCGACAACATTTACTGCTGTTGTACATGTAAATGTATATAGGGGCTAACTGAGGCATACATGTATAATGGAGTCGTGCTAAATCTCTCCTTTTTTAATGCTTACTACAGTTTGCCAATTGGGCTGGACCAGAATTACTCATGAAGATGTTCAAGTATTTAATTGCCTTTAATGTTGGATTGATTTTGTTCATGTACTACTACTACTTTGTCTACAAATAAAATGGGTAATTAATAGGATTGTTGGTAAATGTTGCACCTGTAAAAGTTCTCAGTGAGGTGAAACCAGAGAGTACTGACTTGTCAATGTTTGTGTGACGCTCATGAAGTGCAAAATAGTGTACAATCCAGAAAACATCTCGATTTAAAAGTGTGTGGTTGTTCTTCGTGTACAGCATGGCGCCAAAAATGTGCTATATCATGCGGTAGCTAAGCACTGAATGTTTTGTAATGCATTTTGGGCTATAGTCGATAATTACCAGACGTACGCTATTTGCCTGAGCAGCTTGCTAAACTGTTGGATTTACATGTAGCATTTCACATGGGGCAATTTTGAGTTGGTACTCTTTAACCTAACCTCTTTGAATACACTAGATGTTCAGTTTTGTCTGGTAGTGGTATACAGCAAATTTTAAAATTATCATTCATGTTTGTTCAAGTTATACTCAATTCAAGAATTTAGAAATTTTGATTCACCTGGCAGCCTGGCAGGTATTATTAAATTTGGGAAAACTATAATTGTTTGGTTCCTGTAACTTGCTGAGAAAGTTAGGTGTGATCTGTGGTTGGTTGTTTTTGTTTGTTTTGTTTTGAATATTCGCTTGTTTCAAACAATTATGTGCATACACATACATACATTTAAAAAATCACAGTATGGACTGTATTGTGTATGTTGTAGTATTGTTGTTTTTAAAAACATGGTAGGCTTTGATGTACAAATTAGAAAACAGAATATAAATCTTTAAATATCAAACAAAATGCAGGGTGGTTATTGGTGAAACCTGTTGTTTTATAGAATGGGAAGTTAAGAACAGCAGTTTTAAAGATTACTTACCTGGATGTGATTTGTAATGTTAAGTAGCCCTTTGAGAAATTTTTAATGCACATTTTGATACCTCAACCAATTTTATACAACATGTAAGTAAATAAGCCATCTATGGTCCGGGGGGTAATGATCATACAGGGACGTGCCGCAAATATGGGTAGCATTTTCAGCCTTTTGGTATATCATTGACCCCTTTTTCAAAACCTATTTTGGTATATGAATGGGTCTTTTTTTCAAAATTTTCTCAATTTTTTCGGAAAATAGCCCAATTTTTCCCTTATCTAGCCAAAATTTTCCCAAAATTTTAGGAAAATTTGTAAAAAATAAGACAATTTGGCTTAAATTCGGCCGAAAATTTTGATTTTTGGTATATCAATGGGTCCAAATTTCCTGAAAAATTGGTATATTTATGGGTCCACTTTCAAATTCTCAGGGGCACGTCCCTACCAAAAGACCAAACTTGAGTACCCCCCGGGTCTATGGTAGTAGTCACAAGTTCCCGACATGGTTGACTTTAATTTGACTCCACTTGTAACCCTATTACTGTGGATCATAATCATGATAATGTATTGTTCTTTATTATGCTGAGTTATTGCATGCATTGTGGCTGTTTCTTTGGCATCATTATTATCTTGTGATAAAGATTATTTATTTATATTGTTAGATCAGGGAAGATGAGAAGAAAATATTTCTTCTCATTTCTCCCGATACTACCCTGAAGCTGTGCATAAAACAGAGTTCAATACACATCTAGTAATAAGTAAGGGGTATGAAGCACTATTGATCTTTTTACCAAAACCAGGTTCTCCCTGCATGAAAACATCAGCTGGAAGTCGGAAAAATCAGCTGGAAGGCGGAAATATTGATTTTGAGATATAGCCAACAAAATAAATAAGTATTTGCTTTTGTTTCCTGTTGTTTTGGAAACTCCTTAACAGCTCAAATCTTTTGAACTGTGTTGTCATGTCCAAATTCAATGGAGTTTTCTGCAAAATATAGCTTGCAAATGCTGTTTACAATCCTAGAAACTGAAAATATAATGTCCAACTTCAGACTGATTTTGCGTGATCACACCATATGTGTTTCTCATGCTTTTCTAGCTTTTGCAAAGTGTATGCTGTAATTTAAAGCATGCATATGAAAGGCACATGCACACAAAAACACCCCCCCCCCCCCCCCATTTGGGGTAGAACCTTGTGTTGAGATGACTGCAAATTAAGGGTCATTTGAGTTCCATATTGGGTTATATCTGTCAGTTTCATACAGCACTGCATGAGCCACTGAGCCAATGCTAGCTACATGGTAGCCTAATGAAATATGCACTGTCAATAATGTCATCATCACTGATTGCACTGATGTACAAAAATGTTGTATCAAACTGAAACAAGATTGTTTCCTTTTCTTTCAAATTAATTTAATATTCTCTTTTTCAATATTTGTATATTTCAGGTTCGGGAACCAGCTGAGGCCAAGGCAGGTAGATCATTCAGTAAATTTGAAGCCAAATTATGTGCAACTCAGCTGGTTAATGGAATCAATTACTTTGTTAAGGTATGTATGTCACATGATTCTGCAGTGATTGCTCTAATTAGCATACTTGCCAATAGCTTTGCCCCAAAGCCGACCTATTTTCCACCCAATAGAAAGAAAAAATGAAAAACCATGCCATATCCCCTCTGACACACTAGTGAGGAGAGGGCATGTCACAGTCCCCTATGCCCTGAACAGGTGCTACCATGAACCAGGTAGTATATATACAAAGGAGGCACAGGATATCTACCCAGCAAACACAAAACGTTTTCGACATCATTCGCAAAAGGTTATAAAAGGTTGTCAGAAAACGTTTAAATGTCGGGTTATATAAAGGGTACATTATTGGTATAAAACGTTTGCATAGCATTAAATAACATTTGTTGGTAATTTACTGCACAGCAAACACAAATGTTTTACAGAAAACATTTAAATGTCAGGTTATATAAAGGGTATAAAAACGTTTTAATAACATTCCAAAAACATTTTTGAAAACTTGGTACAAATCATTCTAAACAGAATGTTATTTTGGGGTTGAAAAATATTTTGCAAAAAATGTTTGCCCAAAATATTTACAATAACGTTTTTAAAATGTTTTCACGACCATTATATAACCCGACATTTAAATGTTATTAAAACGTTTTGTAAAAAACAACATGTCTGTGTTTGCTGGATGCAAATATTTTAACATAATGTTATTTAAGTGTTGACAAAATATTTGGCCAAAAATGTTGTAGTGTGTTTTCATGCAAAACGTTTTAAAACGATTATCATGACCTTTATATAACCCGACATTTTAATGTTATTAAAACGTTTTACCTAAACCAAAACCCAAAATATAACTTATTTAAAACGTTTTAAAAACGTTTTTGTGTTTGCTGGGTATGTCCTTCTTTAAAGTTGGAAGGTGTGTAGGTGGTTAGATCCTGAAGATGTGTACTTGTATGAATACAAATTGTAGGTTAGCAGGAGAATTTTTTGCAATTGATGATAGTGATGTTGAATTGGAAGCCATTGAAGGACTTCAAGAACAAGCAATGTGATACCAAGAATGGAAATTGAAGATTATAGTATGTCTCATCTCAAGTTGAGAGTAACGCCATGTTGGATTTCACAGTGGCAGATTCAAATTGCACGTTATCCTAATCCCATGGGGTGTATATACACACATAGAAGGGCAATTTGTTCGTATGCTGGCGACACAACCGCATTAAACGCACTGATTAGAATCTGCCACTGCAAAATCCAACATGGCATTACTCTCAACCTGATAGAAACACACTATAGCACATAGCAGGAGAATTTTGAAATTGATGCTTTGTTGAATTGGAAGCCAATGAGGGACTTTCACTTTCTCCCAGCGGGTCTCAACTGCAGATGACAAATGTTCATGACCATAATTGGAATGAGCATGAAAAATGCATTAATATAAGTACAAAAAAGCCTGGTATTGGTTCAGTGGTCTTAAAAGATAGCTGATACTAGTGATAGCTCTTGATATTTTGAGAAAATATATCAAAATTTGGGAGTTTTTATGTTGATGTGTATATGGCCAACACACAGAGCATTAATACAAGCAATGTATTTGCAAGATCTTTTGAAAACATTTGGAATATTTTGAAGCTTATTTTAACCCTCTGAGCACTACCTGCCGATCTAAACATTGCCTCTGATTGGTCAATTACATGATATCTTCAATTTAATCACCAACTAGAATTAAGCTTTGCAAATAATTCACCCCAATTTTTTTGTGTGGTGAAATTATTCTAACAATGTTGCTGATTGGTCCAATTGATAATGAAAACTTCTTTTAAAGCCAATCAGCAGGTAGTTCTCACGATGGAGTTAAATACAATATCTTTCTTCTATTTGTATTCAATCTTACAGGTGGATGTAGGAGACAACCAATTTGTGCACATTCGTTTTCACAGATCATTCCAAGGAGAAATCTCCTTTCACAGTCTACAGGACCAAAAGTCTGAAGCAGATGCACTAGTGCACTTTTAAGGAATAGTTTGTAGTATGTGTACAAATGTAGATTCATAGCCAAGTGAAACTCTTCTCATACTCTGATCAGGTTAAATCTACATGAAATAGAACCAGGCTAATGCATAATGTTATTTCCTGGATGTCATGGATATTGACATGATTTGATGGTCAATATCACCAGTTTGTGGTATATATTTGTTTCAAACTGATATTTTATAATTTAAAACAAAGAATTTTATAATTTAAAGGACAAGATCTCATAAGTGATCTATTAATTCTGATATTGTATCCTACATGACATATTTTGATATGTGTTAAGAAAAAACAAAATACATTATAGACATTTTTAATTTGTGAGCATCTTTGTAATAGGGTATTTACATCATGGCTTACATGAGTGCTCACTGAGGATATTCCCTCAGTCACTGAGGATATTCCCTCAGTTTTATTTCAGGTTTGGAGTGAAAAACAAGCATTTTGATTTTCATAACATTTTCACAATATGTGCTTCAAACATAGAGGTATGTCATGCAGTAGTTCACTTATGCAACCTTTGTTCTCAAACAGTAAAGTCCTATAAAGTTATCCCATATTTCCAAGACTATCCATGCCTTCAAGGTGAAATAAACCGATACTTTGATCAGCTCCTAATCGGCAGGAATTGTTAGACTTTTACCACTATGCCGAAAAGTAGACACGTTTAAAGTACACAAAGTATTATAGGACTTCAATTAATACTTTGTGATGCTTCTGGCTTGATGTCACAAGGCAATTCTCAAAATAAAATATATTGATATTAATCCGCGATGTTATAAGGCCCGCCGATTACGAGCTGATAAAACTACATTGTATACTCATGGTACCTTCTGGTCATGGTCTGGCTTGCTGTCAGATCTTGCCAGGGAAAGTTGACATTGCAATCTTCCCTTTTAAGATGGAAAGTCATGGGTAATTCCAGAGACATATTATGGTGAATCCAGAGGAGGTACACCATGGGTATTGGTACCACCTTGGTTATTACACCAGGAGGACTTGGAGGGCTATAGAGTTTGGCTGTGTTAACTTAATGCATGTTTTTCACTCTAGACTATTTCCAGGTAAAATAATATACAAACCAAGGAATTTAACATGGAGAATAAGGAATTCCTGTACCCAGATACATATCAACTATTATAGGAGATGATACAAGTCCGATGTTGACCATGATGAATGACATAATAAATATGGTACATATTCTCCAGTTTAATTCCTTGGTACTAACCTGAGATGAATAATTATTTGTATCAGGTACTATGAATAGTAAACGTGAAGTTTCTGCCCTTCCAAGTAAAAACACAGTATTTGCTTTTGTTAATTAGACCCTCTAAGAATTATTTTGATTGGTTAAAAGAGGAGTATCTTATGTATTGAGCCAATCAGAGATATGGTAAGAATAGTCAGTAGGGCTGATGAGGATTCACCTTAAAATTGCTGAGAGATCTGAAAGCTCTATTGATTGGTTACTGAGATGATTATATCAAATAATTAACCAATTAGAGGCACTGTAAGATGTAACAAGGCAATAGTGCTCATGTGGTTATTTGTTTATAAAGCAGAAACTGCATGTTACTTTGGGAGCAGACCAATTCAAAATGCTATGCCTCCCATGTAACAATTATAGGTTAATGCGTATCACTTGCTGGAAGTGAAATTGTACAAATAATGCAGGCGTATCTAATGCATGAGCCCAGAGCTCCAAAGGGGGGAGTGCATTAGACGCATCAACATCTCAGTACAAGTGCATTATTTTGTACAATTTCTCAAGGAACAAGTGATATGCATTAACCTATTTCATACACAAGAAAAAAATTCCATGATTTTTGCTATTTTTATAACAAAATTGTCACTAAAAGTGTTGTGAAAAATACAAGCAAATATAAATACATCAACCCGCAAGAAAAATGAAAACATCCGAAAGCACTACGCGGAGTGCGTTCCTGTGCATATATACACAGTCAATGCATGGTTTGGATTTTTCTAATGCTTGCTCTGATTGGTTCTCGCTATCTAAGATTGTATGAAGGCAGCATCTGTAATGCCAATTGGTCTTAACCCTGGAATTACGGAAACTTTTGGGCCTCATACCTGCCAAATTGTTGGTCTAAGGTTGATAAAAGTATACATATTTAGAATGACATTTTGCTCAAATTTGACCTCACAGATGTTTTTGCCATTCTAAATATGCATACTTTCATATACCTTAGATCAATAATTTAGCAGTTATTAGGCCCATAAATGTCCATAATTCCAGGGTTAAGACCATCCTTAACATGGCCGGCTAGTATATGAGTTAATGGGTGATGGAAATGTTGTTTTAGTGTGGATAGAATCACTCACAAATTGTACAACTCTTAGGGCAATACCTATTTTAAATGTACACAGTTTTTCTAATTAAATCACTTTCAATTTGAGTTGAGACCTGCACAGTAATTATTTAAAATTCATTTGCAAAATGACAAGAAAGTAGCTCTGGAAACACAAGTGCTGAAACATGAATGATGGTGGGCTCAGAAACATAAAGTCTTTATGTCCATGTTAAACCATTTTGAGAAAAAGGTGATTGAAGATTTGGTTGTACTATAACCGCATGATAATAAGAACTTGTTTAACGACTTAGAATTTTGAAAAAGGTGTGTTATAGAGAAGGGACTGTGTTACTGGGAAGATAAATTTTTTCTCTGAAAATGCCAAAATCTTATTTTTAGACATGAGGCCTTGTGTTTCTGAGTCCTTGATATTTTCATGCATGATTGACATTCAGTGAATGACAAATGGGCCATTCCATTTAAAAGCCATATTCTGGGGAGAACATGACCCACATAGGGAGTTTGAATTTCAAATGGTTACCTGTACCTGAATGGGTGAATCGATTTGAAATATGCACCCCCTTTCACACAGAGAGTTTGAATTTCAAATGGTTATCTGAAAGGGTGACTCCATTTGAAATATACACCCCCTGTGTGAGAGATTAAGGTCATCATGTCCTCCATATGCATAGGGGGTGCATGTATTTCAACAGGAATAGTTTAATGACTGGTCAGTACTTTGGATTGAATAAGGCCAGGAGTGTGGGTGTTTAATAACTGCAGGGGGTGAAGGTGCCTTTTCTGTAAAATTGGGCTTCTTATAAATAGATTGGCCTGTCCCAGAAAAAAGTGCCTTTAAAACATGAGCATAACATACACATTATTATTTTTTCTATTGAAGAGACATAATATCTTTGTTTTACCAAATGATTGAAAGCCACCAGGCCTCATTTGTAAATGCAATGTCAATATGGGACCTGCTACCACGAAATGAGCGTAAAGTGGCAAGTTGGTAGTTTTGAGACATCCTGGCTGACTGATCTTGATGTTCTTTGTTTGCCATGCACCTGTACAAGCCAGTCCTTCATGAATGGCCCATTGCGCCCCCATTCACGAAGGACATGCATAATATACTACTGGTTTGAACAGGTGCACGGCAAACAAAGAACGCCAATGCAGTAGCCAAGGTATCTTTTCATGGCAGCAGGTCACATATACGTATACATTTTATATTGTACATGTGAGCACTGTATTAATTGGGTGCAAAATATGGCAACTTTGTTTTGTCATGTATGGGCCACAGTCCATTGGTGGATATCTGAGGTGAAAACGCAAACATTTAAGGACATTTTCCTCACAGCTTGGAGTTATATCTGCCCCTCTAATAGACCGTATCGAATAAACTCAAGCGGAACGGTATAACAATTGAAATGGCAGCCACGTTGGTTCTAAGTTTTAAGTGACAGAGGGACAGGTGTCTAGTTCGATTCCAAAACCATTCATACCTATCACATGTTTTATTGTATTAACGTGCGAATAGCCCTGTGGTACCTTATGGTGGACAGAATTTTATTTAAATTATTTAAATGAGGACGAGTGACGTCCCTTACCAAAGTGTCAGGCCTGAATTAAACCTGAATTTAGCTAGAAATCAGGCCTGAAATAATGACTGAATTCAGGCCTGATTCTAACCTGAAAAAGGGCCGAAATATTTAAATGAGATAAGCCAGAAATGTTAATTTCAGGCCTGAAATTTTAGCCAGAAAAATTTAACCAGAAATAATAAGCCAGAATTTTAGCTAGAATTATTAAACAGAATTATTAGCCAGAAATATTAACCAGAAATGAAATCAGGCCTGATTCTAACCTGAAAAAGGGCCGAAATATTTAAATGAGATTAGCCAGAAATGTTACCGCTGAAATCTTAGCCAGAAAGATTTATACAGAAAAAAATAAGCCAGAATTTTAGCTAGAATTATTAAACAGAATTATTAGCCAGAAATATTAACCAGAAATGAAATCAGGCCTGATTCTAACCTGAAAAAGGGCCGAAATATTTAAATGAGATTAGCCAGAAATGTTACCGCTGAAATCTTAGCCAGAAAGATTTATACAGAAAAAATAAGCCAGAATTTTAGCTAGAATTATTAAACAGAATATTAACCAGAAATATTAATATTTAAATTAAGTGCGTGTATGTCTCTGGCATGGTACAGAAGATAAATCCCCCAATATTTTACAAGGGGATGCTCCATACAATCACCCCCGAATGTTGATGCCTGAATATGGGTTTCTGACCACATGCCCCTCCCCCAATCGATTGCAAAATTTACAAAATCCCATAGGAAAATTGCCAAAAACAGCTTGTGCCCCCCCAATCAGACCCGTGCCCCCAATCATGGTCGGTGCCCCCCCCCAATCGGATGACCCATGCTACGCCACTGGAATACACCCAGGTGAAAAGTGTTACTGATGTTCTTCGGGTGTCATTTGGAGAGTTCCAATATGGCGAGTTGTCAATTGGAGAGTTCAACTATGGTGAGTTGTCATTTGGAGAGTTCCAAAGTGGTGATTTGTCACCTTGAGCATATTGGAAGTTTTGTTTGTAAAGTTGGGATATGGTGTGCTATGTCTATGTAATGGGAAGGTTTCTATTTTGAAGTGGGGAGGGTAATTTAGAGAGTTCAAATATGTATAGCTACCTTGGCATATTGGAAGAGTTTATGTTTACAAACCACATCCTAACGGTACTACACAACTCTCCCAATATGCAGAAGATGACAACTCACCATATTTGAACTCTCCAAATAACCCTCCCCCACTTTAAAGTACAAACATCCCCAAGACATAAACATGACATATACATTGCAACCTTTACAAAATATAACTCCTGGATGTAGGTGATAACTTAGTGCTCCCTGGTGCACTAAACTCTCCAAATGACCCTCCTCCCATTTCAAAGTATATACAAAACTCCCAATTTATGCATCAACAGAACACACCACACCCCAAGTTTACCAAAGCACTTCAAATTTGGTGATGGTGAAAACTCACCACATTTAAACTCTACAATGACCCTCCCCACTTCAAAGTAGAAACATCCCCAATACATCAACATTGCCCGAAAATCATCCCAACTTTAAAACCAATAAACATACCACTATGATGTGACAACCTTATTTGAACTCTCCCAATGACAACTCACCATATTTGAACTCTCTAAATAACCCTCCCCACAAAGTACAACCTCCCCAAGACATCAGCATAACACCCCAACAACATTCAGTAACACATTTCACCTGGGTCAGCCAGCATCAACCCACATAATTATTACAAATAAATGATACATGCATAATACATGCATGTCTGCTGAATTCAACAACCTTTATAATAGGCAATGTTTCCTGGGGAAAAAGAATGACAAAATACAGACTTTGAAACTTACGAACAGCTGATCTTCCTTCCACAGACATAGTTGGTATGCTCCCCATCAACTAGACACCGTTAAAAGACCCTAAAATACCCTTAAAACTGTTAATTTTTCAAAATTTGTGTCAGTTTCTGAGGAGCCTCAGTATATCTGCTTCCTTACAGTTGGTGACCTATGACCTAATATCATGTGACCATAATTAGCCTGAAAAATAATTAGCCAGAATACCAAATCTGGCTAATATATATATATTTTTGATTCTGGTTAATGTTTTAACTAGAATACAAAATCTGGCTAAATATCTTAGCCAGAAAACTTTTCAAGTTAAGACTTAGCCTGAAATTGGATTCAGGTTATGATTTCTGTTTATTAAATAACCAGAATTGATATTTTGATTAATTTGTTAACCAGAAATTGATATTCTGGTTAATTTATTGGTCGTAGAATAATTTCTGTTTAGATTCAGGCTAAATTAACCAGAATGTTTGGTAAGGGGTAGTATTCGATAGAGTCTATACCTTCAAACTTGTTCAATCTCTTGTATATGTGTAGTACTGTTCCTATGGTATATTTGATTCTTGGACATGACATGTACATTTGAAAGCAAGAAGTTCATCCCACAAGCACATGATGTTGTAAACTTGAAAAAATTAAACCAATAGTGCTGCGTAATGTTATTACTAAGGGAGCGATCGTTATTTATGGCAGGGGGGGAATGGGTAAATTTAGGGGGGGAACACGAAATTTTTTTGTGGTCTTGAGGGGGGGAACCTGAAATTTTTAGTTGAACCAGGAGGGGGGGATTGTTAAATTTTAAATGGAGAAAATTGGGAAAACAAGGGGGGAACACGAAAATTTTGAGCGGACGCGAGGGGGGAATGCGAAATTTTTTGTCGATATTTTTGTCAAAACACCCATTCCCCCCCTGCCGTAAATAACGATCGGTCCCTAAGCAGTCAGTAGCTACGGTCGGGGTGTCTGCATTGATGCCGTGCACATCATGCACCTATGTCCGAGAATTAAATATATTAATATGGCAGAAAATGGTCAATGTTTCGTCCAGAATGGCAATTGTGTGCAAATCTAACTTTAACTGTAAAAATGTGGGTATTTTCAATTGAAATGTAGGATACATCAGTATGAAGAACTGTGATTTGATATTGATTTAAAACCATGTACCTCACAGAAATTAATGTTTCACTTTCATTTGATAGAAATAATAATCTTTATGAATATTTGAAATGGTATATATAGTACATATAGATGGCCTTTTGATAACATTTATTACCTTTGTTTAATAATGTATGTAAGGTGAAAAAAAAAACCTGTTCTATGGGTCGATCCAATTGGCAACTTCTGTATTTATTTGCTGTATTATGTATGTAAAATCAGCAATTGGTTTGTCCAATTAAGTGGATTGGTTTTGATTGGGGGAAACTTGGACAGATTTTAATTGGTGATTTTTTTATGGTTATTTGCCATCCGCCTGTAGAATAGGGTTTTTGTTGTTGTTGAAAATAAATGTTTAAAGGATAGGATTTTGTACAAAAATCATGTAATACCGTAAAAATTCGCCTAATGTAGCACTTGGGCTTCTTTGTCTTGGGGTACATTTCATGTACAAAATTATAGACAGCTTTGTCCTCTGAAATGCCAACAAGAATTAAGGTTCCGTGCCCTATTTGCTGGTGTGAATTTTACAGGAGGGTACATTTTTTCGGTGCCTAAAAATTCCACTTATGTCAAGTGACCCCATAGCACCATCCCGGGAGCACCATTAAGTGAATATTTACGGTATAGCTGTTTAAACTAAAAAAATGTATAGGTTTTAAAAGTGAATGAATAGGTCAACCTTTAGAAGCATCACTGATATTGCACTCTTGTAGAAGAACAAGTAAATGTATTGCAACTCACATGATGTGTCTACAACTGTCAAAATGACCATGGACATGACCATGGGCAAGTGCTAAAGTTACACCCTAGAAATAATGTTGACAGATGCAAAATAATAATAACACTTCACAGAATATAAAAAAATATGAAAAGCTTCTTTCATTTTGCAGTGTGTATGTGCACTTCATTCACTCGTCGGTAATTTCATGAGGTCTCTGTAAACACTGGATCTGGGCGATGAGAAGGACATCATGATTAGGGTTAGAGTTAGGGTCAGAGGAGGTTAGGATTATGGTTAGGAACCTGAAGTCCTTCTCATCGCCCAGATCCAACGCTTATCATGTACAAACGGTTATGTGGAGATGTGCTGCTGAAATGGGTCTTATTTGGTAGGCCTATGAGTCTTTTAAAAGACAAATTTGACGAGAAGTTGGCCCATTTCATAAAATTTAATACAGTTTATTTCTGCAGAGTATAATCACAGTGAACTTATAGGAAGTGAGTCAAGGAAGCCACAGGTCGCTTTTGTGCGATTTTGGCCCGATAATATTGTCCTGCACCATATGGTACAGGAGCATGTTTGACTTATAAATATTTTCAATTTAAGTACATGTTCCAGGAGCATGTTTGACTACTTAGAAATATTTTCAATTTAACTTAACTTAATTTTGACATAAAATGCTCCAGGAGCATGTTTGACAGACATGCACCCATATTATGGGACCAAAATCGCACAAAAGCCCACTGGTTGCATTTATATTTCCATATGTAGGCCTATTGCAGTTATGAGTTATGACAAATAATTGCCACAACAAAAGTTTTCGCTATTTGTCCCCTCTGATGAAAAATCATGCACATGGGGGGCACACCGACATCGCCTGGCTAATAATTATTGGGTGCAGCAGAGACACTAAAATGAATACACGGGATCGATACACGTGAATTGCTATGCACGATTTTGATATCAGACTAAATTCTTCGGATACTGGGTTAGAAAATGATGAATATCTCCCGTAAATGATTTCGTCTCAAGAAACCAGATGTGGTCTCATACACTTGAAAATATGTGTTGAACAGATATGATAGTCGTTAGCGTGCGCTTTGAAAATTGGCCGTGCGCTTTGAACTCAAAATCGGACCAAAACTCTAATTTTATATTGCGTTGGTCCTGTATGGACTACAGCGCGCAGCAGGCTATAGCTGCACTCACTACTCAAGTGGAGGCAGTAGGCCTATAACCATTGACCGCAATGTCGTATACAAGCTTACTCACACAGCGAGAAATCAATTACCCCGGCTATTGTCAGTAGCCTTAGTCAGGTCACTTCGCTAATTATGCATCTCATAAGGTCCGAATAAAATGGCCATGGGTGGCTGTGGATTCAACCTACCATGGCGATTTCTACCATGAAGATATCGGGGCGATGTCACTGTGTGGGGGAAAATTAAAAGCCATATGACCGGTGTGATCTCGCGTATTGAATCTATACTTTTCCCTGTGAGTTTGGGCAAGGAATCCAGTTATTACACTGGAAGTTCAGTGACTCAAGACAAGCGGTATGTTATTTATGATATTAAGAAATGAGGTACTGCTAGAATGTACTTCATTTCTTAACATAATGAACCACTTGTCTTGAATCACTGAAATTTCAGTGTAGTAGGCCTAATTGGATTCCTTGCCCCTATAATATAGGCCTACATAACTTTTGTTACCAGTACTAGTTATTTTTTGAGAAAAATGCACAATATATATTACACAAAAAATGGTTACACATATGGACCAAATTTGCATCATTTTTACTATTTATTTGTGGTCATCAAAACAAATTTGAGGACCTCACTCAAATATAATACTAGTTCTTGTCAGACTTCAATATGTTTTCAGTAGACCTGTTCTTTGTAAAATTATTACAAAATACTGGAAATCGGTATTGTTGGCAGGTCTGTTATAAAATGTGTTTTGTAACTTCGACGAGTATAAGACAAATGTGCCTTCATTTTTTTACCATATTTCCTTCACACTTTGTTAAGGATGAAATCAAAGGGACGCACCATTTACTTCTCCCACACCCTGAGAATCCAATGGTGCGTCCCTTAGCGTGAGTAAGCTGAGCTTTTATTGGGGAAGGGGGGTTGTAAGAAACGTATGATTTAAAAGAGCTAACCAGAAAACACAAAAATGTTTTAAAACATAAACGCGTGTTGGTTGTGGTCAAAAGTTTTAATAACGTCGGGTTATATAGGCCTAAAGGTCATGAAAACATTCTTTTAAAAAACGGTTTATATGAATAAACTAAAATAACATTTTCAAAATGTTGTTAAAACATTACTGCAATATATTTTTTGCAACCTTTCTAAAAATATTTTGTCAACACTTAATAACATTATGATAAAATGTTTTGCATCAAGTTTTCAACAAATGTTTTCTGAACGTTACATTTACGTTTTGTACCGGCCCATTATAACCCGACATTTTAACGTTTGTGTTTGCTGGTAACCACGGACAAAGTGAATATTTTTCACTTTTATTCAAATTTATAGTATAATTAACTTATTCTTGAGACCTTTTCTCAGATATCTTTTCCACTTTGAATAAGCTTGAAGGAAAGGGACTTTTATAATGTTACTAATATGTAAAATAAGTTTGAAATAACTTTGGAAAGTAAGTAAAAATCTCTGTCACAGGGGGATTTATTGTTATGGATTCGTCAGAAATGCGAAAGATGAAAAGATGTCTGATATCTCTAGAACAGTACTGCTCAAAAACACATTAACATGATATCAATATAAAAACATTAAATAACTTACTTACTGTTGTTAAATATAAACACATGAAACACAAACTTTACAAATGCCACATACATGACATAGAATAAATTACAGCAAAATCGATGTACTGTAGCAATATTTTACATCGGAAATGTTGATTCATATTAGGGAACAAACCAAAAGATCGATGACGTCCTATAAACGAAACTAGTTTCGTTTAGGGGGAAGAGAATAAAAATTCTCGATTAGGCTACGTTTGTACAAAAACATCGGTCTGAAGAATGTGTCATTATTATTATTATGTCAAAATTTTCAACATTTCATAATTACGTTTGTGGCAGGGAGGGAGGGGGTCGGCTGAGAAACGAAACTACTTACGTTTATAGGACGTCATCGATCTTTTGGTTTGTTCCCTTAATGAAAAAATGTACACTTCGACCCATTAACAAGGAAGGTCGAAGTCCATAATGCCATTGACGTCACACTCACCCCTAAATCCCTAATTACATAATATAGCGCGGGTGTGGGGTGTGCGGGGGTCACTTGTGTTTCAACATAAAATATCAACCGTGGCTACGGGTGGCTATGTTCCCCCGGAATTCGAATATGATGATGGGTCTTATTTGGGAACCTACGGCGTACCGGTAAAAGGGCATTTCGGAACTGCAAACGGCCAAAAATTAAGGGTCTCTCTTGGCCTTCTGCTTGAAAATCGCCTGGAAAATCCACAAATGTGATAGAGCTGAAATTATCCAAATCAAAGGCCTTTCAGCGCTATGTTTGAGTAAAATTCAAGGGTCTTTCGGAGCTGCGTGGTCCAAAAACACTTTTCCGGGGGAACATGTGGTAATTTGTGTTAAGCTCCGGGCCGGGAAATACAAGTTCGCCCCTTCCCTGAACTTAAAGGTGATTGGCTCGTCCAACAAAGCTATCCTGGTCGTTTTCATTTTTTCTTGACGTACGCGTAAATTCCAAACGGTACCAAAATTCCACCATACGAAGTAACTCCATTCATTAGAAGCTATTAGAGCTGTAAAAAGTTGAAAGTTTGAAACAGTTAATTGGCTAGTATTTGCAACATCCAACATCAAACTGTTCGTTTTTGTCCTTTTACCACAATCATTGTGATGCGTTTTGATTCAGTAGACTACCCAGCAAATACGTTTCTCAGAAAACGTTTAAATGTCGGTTTTATATAAAGGGTATAAAAACGTTTTAATAACATTCATAAACATTTTTGAAAACTTTATGCAAAACATTCTAACAGAATGTTATTTAACTGTTGACAAAATATTTTACATAAATGTTTGCCCAGAATATTTTACAATAACGTTTTAAAAACGTATTCATGATCTTTATTATAACCCGACATTTAATGTTATTAAAACGTTTTTCGCAAATCACTGTAAGCTACTGTAGTTCTAATTGTTAATGTCATCATTCTTATCTTATCATTCAACAATACATGTTACATGTATAGACGAATCCAACGAGCCAAGTCATGGTCAGGATTTGGTCGGCCATATTTGGGTACCCGCATGTACCGAACAGGTGTTGTGAGTACCCAATTGGGTGGATTAAACCTGCTTAAAATTCGATGTTAGATTCTTTTGTGTTGTAAACTGTCATCATTCTTTTGTCTACGTGTTAGGGTGATAGAATGCAGTTTATAATACCCTTCAAGGCCGCATCATCCCACATTTTAGGTGGGGTACCCGTCGCGACTAATGGCTGCCATTGAGGAGCAGGAATGCGTGAAATTGGATTCGTCTATACAATTCAAGCTGGTGAATGTGACTCAAAACCAGGTACATCGGCAAAAACTGGCAAAGGTAACTCTAGAAAAAGGTAACTCAAAATGTAGCACGAAGTTTTATCACGAAGTAGTTGAACAATGTTTTGTTTTCTGGAAAATCAGTGCTCTGTGCACATGGACTATTTCTATTTCTGTAACAAGAACATGGATAACCTTCTCTATAATTTCAAAAGGGTGTTGTCACAATCTGGAAATTTGCAATAACCATAGCTTGTCAGTGTTTGTCAGCTTGGTATGCCCCCTCCATGGAATCATGTCAGAGCATGATCATGGCATTGGCAACCAATCTTCTGGACGATGAACAGGCTGTATTACAGTATTATATAGTAAAGATTGCGATCCAGACACACAGGCCTACTACCGCCCTCACAAGATGCCAAGTCTGCCTTGAAGCTCTATCGTCACAGAGGGCGGCATCAAAGTTTTCACGACGCTCACGCTAATTTTCGTTTTCCAAGCCACAAGCTGACAAAGCGGACATATATAATGTGCGATCGCTGCCATAATTGACGAAATCGACATACGGACTGTTCCTTGATTGTCAAGTCTCTAGTCATCCGTCGGCTAACGACTCAAACATCGCACCTGGAGTAGAATGGCACCATCAAAACCAATAGAGATCTTTGCTAGTATCTTGTGCGTCTACTGCTGATGTACTGGCTAAAAATAAAAATAAACAAACAAAGTAATTAATCATAATGATAATCAAGTCTTGATTTTGAATAAGCTGAAAAGCGATGGTAAAAGCCAGATAAATCGTACGAGAATGTCCTTCTATGGACCGAACAAATAAAAGTGTGTAAATTCCGGTAAGGCGACGAAAGAAACCCTGTTCTACCGTCCCGACTGACCCAGTATTTGCGCCAGTTTTGGATATTTTTTTAAAATAAATTTATTTTGCTAATGCAATGCACGAAGCAGGCCGGAACGCGAACAGTATACCACACCATAAATGCCGCAATGAAGCACCGCGTACCGGTGGAGGGGGTGGGGCAACCTTTGGCTCACCATGGATCCCCTATAGGATCAGTGGAACTTCTGGTCTCCACTTAAAACCCACCCAGCCACTTCCCTGGATATACCAAAATCACTGAAAAGGTAGGCCTACCCCAAGCCGTGGCACATTCCCCGTACACCTTGTCACCTTCAACCAGTAAGAACCCCCTACCGGGCGTTCGCGGGTGATTATATGTCCACGGTTTATCAGAGGATACCGGGAACAAATCCACGTTTGCTGCACAAACTCGTCCTATACACATCCCCTATACACGCCCTCAAGTGTAACCAATTGTGTAACGTCTAATTTAACATTTTAACTTGCCAAAAATAATTGACGTATCACTTGATGTCCCGAACTTGGAGATTTTAAAGTATTACCTCATGATTAGGCTTATAAAAAGAAGGATTTAGGTGTTACCAAGAAAGTGTATACGACATGTCATGAACGGCAATTGGCTAACACACCATGTTCTTTGAGCTTCTTTGTTCAGAAAATTGGAATCGTTTTGTCGGCAATTACACTTCGGCACTTTGGCTTCATTACGAATCACTTCGTGATTTATATATGGTCTCTTACTCTCTTTCATAAAACCGTATTTTCTTTGACTGCTTGCGAAAGGATTATTGGCACCAATGATCCAGCAAAAAAAAAACCGTTTTGCAGACAACGTTGTCGGGTTATAAAGTGTATAGAACACTTAAACACCCCCCCCCTCAAAAAAAAAATCACCAAATGCCCAAAACGTCCCCCTTTTTTTACCCCAAAAGTTCTATTTTCGAGCGTAGCGAGCGCAAAAATAGGGGATTCTTATGCCTTCATTTAAATGTTATTAAATCGTTTGGAATAAATAAAACTAAAACATGTTTATAACACGTTACATTTTTGTCTTTTCTGGGTATGACTGTTCGTATTTCTTTCTTTCTTTCTTTCTTTCTTTCTTTCTTTCTTTCTTTCTTTCTTTCTTTCTTTCTTTCTTTCTTTCTTTCTTTCTTTCTTTCTTTCTTTCTTTCTTTCTTTCTTTCTTTCTTTCTTTCTTTCTTTCTTTCTTTCTTTCTTTCTTTCTTTCTTTCTTTCTTTCTTTCTTTCTTTCTTTCTTTCTTTCTTTCTTTATTTATTTATTTATTTATTTATTTATTTATTTATTTATTTATTTATTTATTTATTTATTTATTTATTTATTTATTTATTTATTTATTTTAATTTAATTTAATTTAATTTTATTTGTTTTTTATTTATTTAATTATTTCTTATTTATTTATTTAGACAAAAAAATGTGAATAAATAAACCCCATACAGATGGACCTGTACTGTATATACGTAAGTTAATGACCTTAAACAGCTCGTTTGTTTTAGACCGTTAAGTGGCAATTTGTAAAAGCTCATTCATCCACGACACCTTTTGAAGTTATGCGAAAACACGTGTCCATGGTGTGTTTTGGTGTTAGTCTTAATAATATGTTGTCATTCCTGACACGATTTGTTACACTTCAAGTGTTAAGACAATTCCTTCAATTATTTGCCGCTCTTTGGCGTGGACGTCTGCGCTTTATATTAGCGGGAAGGACTTACAGACTTAAATGTTTCGATGAAATGTCTTAAGAGCAGCGGCGTATAACGACTTTGTACTTTTCTACTTTCCCCAGATTAATTTAGCAAAATCAACTAGGCCCTATAATCAGTCGTGTGTATACAGGTGGTTCAACGGACTTCAGTAATTTAAAGATTTCTAAACTTCTTATTAAACACTCAAATTGGGGCTTTCATCAATGAAGCGTAGAAAAAAGTTATAGGGAATTGCGCTTATATTCGCCACTTGCACGGTTCCGCCATTATGCACTATGTGCGGGGAGAGCCTCGAACTGGCAGCATACATGAATGGGAATTGAACCAGTCATATAACATTCTGTGTAAGGTTACGTAATTCTTCCTTTCATGTATGCTGCCAGTTCGAGGCTCTCCCGCATATAGTGCATAATGGCGGAACCGTGCAAGTGGCGAATACAGAACTGAGTGGCGCGGCGTACTATTAGCATGTTTAAAAAGACTTGAAATGATGCTTAAAACATGCTCAAGTGTTCAAGCTTGGATTGGCGAATATATGTTTAAATTTGTGTAATATTAATAGTGGTTCTCGGTAGCTTGTACGACAAAATGCAAATACGTCTATAAAAAAAAATATAACACAACATCCACAGTAATCATGGGGTATACGATCTCTTGCAGTTCTGAGATGCTTCGATAGACGTTCAAATGTCCTGGTAAAATCGGAACATGTTCGTCTAAATTGTAGTGCTTAGAACTGGCACTGTCGATCTTATAGTAGACCGGGTAGTAGACCCCTTATGTATAAACCAAAACTTGACCACTTGAGTGCACACATGCCCACCTCACAGTATAAGTTTGGGGTCTCCAAATTTTGGGCTGGCCCAGGGCCCAAAAAAGGTAAATCCAGCCCCACTAAGAGTGATAGGTTACCAAACTTAATGGACAGTGGAAGGAAACAGTGCCGCTGAGAGCCATTACGGCATGTACGGGCGGGCCCGGGGGTAAAATGAAGACTCGGTCCCCTTTTTGCGGGGCCCTTTGCTTTGCTTTTATGGGCCCATTAAGGTATGCTTTCTTTATATTTACGGGTCACCACCCCTAGCAGTAACGTAGCCAGCAGGGGAGGGGGGGGGGGCAGAGTGCCCCCCTGACAAAAAATGAAAGAAAAAAGTGCCCCCCTGACGAAAAATAAAAGAGAAAATCAGGAGGGCAAAGGAAAAGAAAAAGGGCAAGGAGCCATTTTCTACCAAAAATACAACTTTTGCGCGCTACTCGCGCACATTGTAAAAATAAAGCCCGTTCTATCCTGATAATGGGCAAAAATAGTGTAAAATACCAAATTATTTCGCGCTACACGCGCACATCATCCCAATAAAGCCTTTTGTCTTTATGTATTGTATGATGCAACTGTAATTTTTTTCGTCTGTGCCCCCGAAATTTTATTTTGCCCCCCCCCCCACCAAAAAAGCTGGCTACGCCCCTGACCCCTAGAACCCCGGGGCTGGGGTATACGCATCCCTAACCCTCTTGTCGGCGGCACTGGAAGGAAAACAATTATTTGACGAATTGCATTTGAACGTAAATGGTATAAGACAGAAAATATCTAGGCTATACATAAAGTTTTCAGGACTCATCCAATGATTTTTGGCAAGACATTATGATTGACGTGAAGCAAGTAACACGTCGTCACCAAATCCATGTTGAGTATTTATTATGACATTTGAATCTCTATACAAATGGTCCGTTTGTTAGTGAATCGTAGAGATTTTGGCGCCTAAATTGATCCCTAGCTTGACAGATATCCTGGCTGACACAATTTAGGGATCGCTTCCCTTTCGTAGGATTTCAAAATGTAAAAACAAACTTATTAAAAAAACTTAATTGTTTCCTTATCCCACTCATCAGACCCCTGCACTAAAACGCTCAAAATATTATAAGCCATTGAGGGTGGTCTTAACAACCCTCGAGTTATGCAAACTTTTAGGTCTCATAACTGCTAAATTGTTGGTCTAAAGTAAATAAAAGTATATGACTTGATGAATCCACTGCACTACTTTTGGGCCCGGGGGTACTCAAGTTTGGTTTTGGTAGGGACGTGCACAGGGGTTGATGTACATAGACCGCTTGATCACTTGTTCAAAAAAGTTCAAAAAAAGATAACTAAGTCGAAGCCAACCAATTTGCATGTACTATGAACGATAATTGTACAAGGATTACTTGGCGACTTCAAAATTTGAAGAAAAAAATCGACTTCGGCTTAAAAATCCGGTAAAACTTGAACATTTATGAAAATTAAGGTCAAAATCCAAGATGGCGGCCGTAAAGTGAAAATTGTCAGAAGAAGAAAACTAAATCGAAGCCAAGCCACATGATAGGTAATTGCATACAGATTAATTGGGGAAATTAAAAAATGAAGAAAAAATTGGTCTTTGGTTTCAAAATGCACAAAATGGCAAAAATCCAAAATGGCGGATATACGAATAAATGATCAGGGTCAACACCTGTGCGTGCCGCTGAGAATTTGAAAGTGGACCATAAATATACCAATTTTTCAAGAAATTTGGACCCATTGATATACCAAAAGTCAAAATTTTCGGCCGAATTTTAACCCAAATTGTCTTAGTTTTTACAAATTGTCGGGAAAATTTTGACAATTTTGGCTAGATTAAGGAAAAAATTGGGCTACTCTCCGAAAAAATTGAGAGAATTTTGAAAAAAGGACCCATTCATATACCAAAATAGGCTTTGAAAAAGGGGTCATTGATATACCAAATGGCTGAAAATGCTACCCATATTTGCGGCACGTCCCCGTATAGTCATTTGTACTGAGTACCCCCCCGGGCTTTTGGGCCCTGCTTTCAGAGGGGATGTGTCAGCAAGTTCGCGCTCGCAATGGCGCAGCAAATTAACCAAAGACGATTATAGTTCTGAAGCTGAATTTATACTTCATCGCTGATTTTGAGCCTATATATGAGGTAGAGCGCTTTTTGTTGCGTTGGCAAAACCTCGCTGCCTCATTAGTCAAAATATACCAATCGCTCATCGCTCAGCGATGGAGTATAAATTCAGCATTACATCTTCTCCGTATTAACCAATAGTAGCATATTATAGATTCTCGCTTTTAAAGGTTCCAGGTTCAACTGAGTATAAAACGGACATTACAAACTTCAACTTTACTCTATTAATTGCTCGAACAAATTAGACATGACACGGTGTGGAAAAGGGAAAAAATCGCAAAAATTGCTAGGAATTTCTGTCGAGACGGTTCGAGCTATCGCATGGCGGTGTTCATTGCCAATTCATATGGGCCGATTACCCCGATTACCGTGAAGATTATCTAGTGATGAGAGAGCAGACATCGAATAGTGACGGCAGCATTGTTTGTTTAAAATAGAGGCCAGGAAATTATCTCTTTCCTAGATCCTGTCGTGATAAGGATATACGGAGAGTATAGAAAAAGAGTTCTTCACTTAGAAAAAAAGTTCTTTACTATGGTGTATTTAGAACCCTCAAGAGAAAATGGTTCTTGAAAGGTAAAATACCCCCCAAAATGGTCGTTTCTGACCTTTCCAGAACCTTTTTCAGATCTAAAATCATGAAAATTGTTCTTTATAGATTTCCAGAGTCCTTTGTGGTTCTGCATAGAACCACTTAAGGTTCTATTATACATAAGACAGCTTAAGCGACCTTTTCAGATTATACTTGGAACCTTTTTCTCTAAAGAGTATAGTGCCCGATTGTAGTGCCCGAATTGTGTAGTTCTGTCATAAACAATCCACTTTTCTCTGAGCAATATAAGGGATATCTGCATGGGAAAATGGTCTTTTGAAACCGTGTTATTATCCAACGCCCGATACTATAGTTTGACACAAAACCGAACTTCAAAATGCTAGCATAAAACGAATTTTCAGCAAAATCATACGGGGGCACTCAACTTTAGAAATGGTGGTACAGATTTTTGCTAAAAATGAAATTTGGGAATATACGGTAGCTTTTAGAATTTAGGTTGCCGATGATATTCTGATAATATTCGATTTAGCCGATTAACCGAATAAATAGAATTATCGGTAAAAAAAACCCATGCACCTTAATCAGATATCATGTGCATCTTGCTTTTTTTCACATCAAATAAAGATTAATCGCAAAGAAAAATCTGCAAAACTTAATCTTTGATAATTTGCATGGCTTGTATAATTATACATAATGTATTACTAGTAGTATACAAGTTTTTTCAAAAATAAACTTTGTCTCGAGTTTCTTGATTTCAAAAATTGAGCTCCCTTAATGACAAATTGGTCTGGTGATAGGTATAGGGGATATGATATGTCCAAACTATTATGTTGATAAGTTTTATACAAAATAATCACAATTTTGAGAGTAGTTAATGTATATCCCGGTCGCGGTATAGTATTACGATGCCATTTTGCTGCTTCGCATACTTTTTAAAAAGACAAAATAGATAAAGACATTAAAGGGAAGGTATTCACTCGCTTGAAAACAGCAACGTAGAGAGTGCTAGGCCCATTCTAACATTACACCAAAATCGTATTTTGAGCAAATATAACTATTCCATTTGAGATCGCAAAGCGTTTGCAAACGCACTTTCTTTGATATTACAAAATATATGGCAAATTGTCGATGGCTGTAACAATATCGTCACCACGAGAAAGGCATTTGAAATTCCAGGTTTGAAATGCTCGGCATTTACATGGTTGACTGCAATAGGTGTCAATCGGGGTAAGCAGCGTAGTACGCAAAGCACGCGACCAACCCAGGGCTAAATCATCTCAAGCTCGCGACATAACTTAATAGGATAGGTACACATACCACGCGAGTTTTGAACATTTTCAACAGTTCAGCACAGAGGTAAATCGTTTACTTACACCACAATGATGTTTCTGGTATTTGGAAATGAAAGAAACGCGGGTGAAATGTTTGGTATTTTCACCCACAGTGTTGCAATTCCACAATGCCAGGTATTTCAAATTAAACAAACATATTCACGAGTTTCAAATTGTGAGGTTTCTGATACAAGGCACTTGTTTAACAAACACTTAGCAACAATCTGCCCCATGCATGTTATACAGTATGTGTGCAATTTTAGTATTTTCCAATAAGCTGAAAACTATTTCGGCGATGTTTTATAGAAGTAATTCATAGACACCATATTTAAAAGGGGATTGTTGGGGAACAGAGCAATAACACTCGAAATCTAGTCACCGTGAGTGGAGGTACAAACGTGGAATATCGGAATAAAATGATGAACATTGAATTCGATACAGAGATGAATTAAATTATTGAATGGATCTAAACTGCATGGGATATATAAATTGTTAAAGAAAGGCAAGCGGAAAATACTGGAATGGGACAATATTGCTATTTTTATACGAAAAAAAGATTTGAAGAAAGAATTCTAGGTAAGATTACTTAGACAGAGAGCTATATTTGCATGGAGAGAAGTGCTGCTATATGGTCATAAAGTATAACATTAGATTTGAAGAAAACTTCTTACCCGTTTCGATACCGTAACTTTGCGGATTAGTTGTCGATCCATGTGCCGAATACGTTGCCGGCCAATCCGTTGCACTCTTTGGGTAGTCGCACTGGCTCGGCATTGTGGGTAATCGTCCCGGTCTAACAGGCGGTTGAATTAGCAAGGAACTATATCTTGGATTAAAAGCGCTCGATGGAGACATTCCGTAGCTTAAATCATGGATCGAGCGATGGGAATATGTGCCTTGCGATGAGCTGAAGGGGTAGTGATGCCAATGATCTGTGGCGGCCGCTGCTGCCGCGGCGGACCGGTGGTGTAAGGAGGAGGAGTAGCTATCGCCAAAGATACTATCGTGATGCATACCGTGTGTGAAACTGTAAAGGTAAACAAAACAAACAAACAAACAAACAAACAAATCATGATATTGCTAATTACAATTATTAAATAACAGTTTATTTTTTTATCGTACAGGTAGACATAGATTGATTAAATTCCATTTGATTATCGTAGGGGCCAGAATGATAGGCCTACTGCGCACAACTGCATGAGACGAAAATACCCGTTTCGTCTCAGGCGCACTTAAAACAAAGGTCATTTTAAATCTAATATATAAACCTAAATTACAAAATAAAAGTGGTTGATAGATGAAGAATTTTGTTCTGCATATTTAACACCTCATTCGGTACGATGCGACTTTATTTCCCTAACTTATAGCAATTTGAATAAAAAAGGAGCTTTTCAAAAGTGACACAAATTTACAATGACTTTACCGGTTTCCCTCGAAGCACGCAGATATTAAACACATACAACAAATGGGTATAAAAAACAGTTGATAGTTGTAAATACATTTTTAAATAATAAAATAACATACTAAATAAGAATTAAGGTCTATTGCAGTTGCGCGCTTAGTGACTGGACAGGGTTGAAATATTGGTGATCCGTGTGGTGGAAAAACTACCTTGCACAATGTACGCCCTGTGCTTCATTTAATTAACACCGTTGATCGAATGGGACCAAAGTTTATAGCTCCAAGTTTTCACATTATTTTGCTATAACATGACAGTATATGACGTCATACGCAAAATACTATTTTGCTGTCGAACTGCTGTTGCTGTTGTACTGGTGTTTTGTACTGTTGGGATTGTCGTACTGTTCTTGATAAAATTATATTACTACTGTAATTCTGTTGGTATATACTGCATGTTGTTGTTGTCGTACTTGTACTATTGTTGTTGCTGTACTTGATATTACTGTCCTAATGTTATTGCTGTCGTACTGTTGCTGCTGTGAACTGTTTTTTTATATTTTGTTGTTGTTATGTTTTTTTGGGTTTTTTTGCATATATGTTATTTGTAGGTATGCAACTTACCTTGTTGACGAGGTAGGGTAACCGACACTATTGCTGTTATTACTGTTGTTTACATAGTTACTGTTCCAGAAAGATGGCGGGAAATTTCGTTGACACATCGGAGGCACTATATTATATAGAAAAACAAAATGTATTTTAAATCTCGTGAAGACATTATATGACAAATGTATGACATCCCTGCGAAAGCGTTAAATATTTCAAAATGTGTATTCAAATTATCATTTACCTGCAGCTATTTCTTATTTATGTGATTAATTTGTTAAAAATCGGGTCAAGAAAGCAGCAAAACTGAATAAATACTGTGACAAATTTGTCTCAGATCAAATAAAGTGAGGTATCTCCATGTTTGGTACTATACCATAAAAACACGATAGTTAGCACATGTGCTTATACTATCAAGCGCTTTTGAAACATGCAAACATGAAGAGCCCCATCAAGTTTTAAGGGTTTTGAGCAAATCATCAATACACATAGATATACAAACAAGTAAACCTGAAAATTTGTGTCTCAACACCTTTAGCTCACTAAAGCGCCGGACTTTGGTATACAATTTCATGTTTTCAAAAGCGCTCGATAGAGCACACATGCTAACTATCGAGTTTTTATAGAGTTTTTATACGGTGCACAAACCAATATAAAAGAGTCATGCCGTCTTACGAAAGAGGGGAAGGGGTGGGTTGCGAATGCCAATTAAGATGCATGCTGTCATAGGCGGCGGGGGCCGAGGTGTCCCTAAATTTTTCCATGTGAGTTTAGACTCCCTCTCCCCCACTAAAAATCCTAATAGAAGAAATAATAAACCAACAATTATTGACCTGTGCGTCTTCCTTTTTAGCTCCGGAGCACCGTGTTGGACAAATTAATAGTGTAAACGTGTTAATGCGAATTTTACGATGTTGTGTTGACCCACTTGATTTCTGGTTTGGTAGAGACTGGGAGGGGGAGGGTACCGGATGGGGATCATCTACGTAACCAACCTATGATTTATACATTAAGTTTAAAACACGGCTTCGATAAGAAAGGGCAACGTTTTCATGTCAGCAAAAATAGCCCGAAAAAGTAAATTTTACATGTTTTAGCATGTTTAGGGGCATGAAGCAAAGGTCCACATTTTGGAAAAACCTCATCTCTGGCTGTTTTCTATCTTTCTTTCCACGCCGCTCTCTCAAAAGGGAAGATGAAACGGAACACTGATATCATCCAACTAACATTTAAAAAACATATTTGATATTAGCATCACTTTAACTCCAATCTCTATATGATTAATGTCATGGCCTACTTAAATGTATAGGAAGGGGCATGATATGACCTCTCGACCCAGCTCGGAAGTACGACTTCATGTTTTATGTCAACCTATGCATAACGTAGCAAGTTTTGGATGTTTTTATGGGCCATCGGGGGCGACAGCGAAAGTAGGACGGCTTTGGGAGGGGTAAAACATTCGTAGAATTTGCTGTTATGTCTGGTAGAGTTGTTCTACATGTCGTCTTGGTTTTGTCAAACACGGATAAGCAGGAACATACAATGATTGTCACCTTTAGCCTGTTTTATATAGTTAGGATTTCAATTTCTAAGTCTGCAAAAGACAAAAGAAGGCGGGTCCTCAATTAGCGCTATTATAGTAGATTGTATATGATGTATAATACATTTTTATTGATAAAAAACCACGCAACTTCCAATCTCCGGCTTCCAATACAAAAATTATTTTCAGCATATCAAGTGGGGGATAGCCTACTTTAGAATAGCGCTCGCCACCGGTACCCCAGTCAAAATGCTAACCATATAGGCCTACTCTCCAACTCATAAACATAAAACCTGTAAACCTAATCCTATACTGACCCTACTATAAATAGGGTAATCAATTAACTATCAGCAATGGCTCAAGACCGATGTAGCTGGAGGAAACTTGTAGTCGTCTGCTCCGCAGCCGAACGATAATGATGATCAGGACCTCAGATTCGACGAGAATCACATAATCGATTCTCCTATCCTAAGGGAGTGTTCAGAAATACTTTGGTGGGGGGGGGCTGGTAAAAGGGAGGGGGGCCAAAAAGTTTTGGACCTTAAAAGAGGGGGGGGACCAAAAGTTTTAGGTGGTAGGAAAGGGGGGACAAAAAGTTTTCCCCTTCAAAACCTGAATTTTCGCGCTTTGCGCGCATTGAGAGCCTCTATATCACTTTTAACATGGACAAAGTTTGGGTTTTCAGTGCTTTTGTTTGAAAAAATGATGGCACTTAGTGTACACATATCAATTAATTATATAACGTTAAAGATGATCAGCAACATGCAACATCTGGGTTGGTATAAGAAATACTGGCACTTTTATCATAAAATTTTATATCTCTTCAAAGTAGTTACAAATATGAATATGTACCAATCCGGGTACCAATCTGATCAAAATACAACTAAATCAAGAAAATATTGCAAATAAATTGGATTTCTTTGCACGTAATTTGCACACTTCAGTTTACTATTTCTCCTTGCAAAATTATTTTGTATACATAGGCCCATGGTTAGATTTACCATAGGACAGAGTGGGCACAGGCCCAGGTACCACGGTCTTTGGGGACCAAAACTGATACCCGTGTACATTTGCGTGACCAAATTAATCTCACACTTGACCATTTAGCTTTTTGCATAAATTAGTTCCAATTTTAAAAATATTTGACCATTCAAGCTTCAATATGGCCAAATTTTTATTTGCGCGGCTCGCGCGCATTTGTACTAGGCCTATCATAATAGCCACGGATCCAAATTATGCTGATGTGCCTATGAACCTCCAAATAAATCCTCTATTTCATTTATCCCTGTTAAATCAGATAAACACCCTGATTTGGGACAAATCTAAAGTAAGTATAAAATGAAAAATTCCTTGTGTTGTGCTTCTATTTCATGCGCAATTGTTCCACAAAAAAAAAAAAAAAAATTTGCCTCCCTCAATGACATGTGACCCAGATACCACACCACTGGAAACAACACTAGGGGCCCTATTAGTATTAAGTATGTTTGTTATATGATAATGGGGGGGGGGGGTCAAAAAAGTTTTGTCTGTCAAAAGAGGGGGGGCAAAAAAGTTTAGCGGTCCATCGAGGGGGGGGGGGGGGGCAAAAAGTTTTTGAGGGAAATATTTGAGTTAGACCAGCCCCCCCTACCAAAGTATTAATGAACACTCCCTAATGATTCTTGTAAAAAGTTGTTGCGAGAATCAACTTCTTTCATTGAATCATGCAGTAAGTAAAGCGACTCCAATGTTTTTTGATTCTCACAAACTGGAATGAAACCGAGGCCCTAGTGATAATAGCGGTAAATCTTGTGTTGTGATGTAGGCTATATTATTACTTAAAAGGGCATTTTGTGATCCACAGCATCATCCCCCACTTTTCTCATAAAATGTTGAGATTTTTAATACACTGTAGGGCCTATAAACGTAACATAGGCTGGCTACATATATGTTTATGAACAAAATATTTCTTACAGATGATTTCGTTTAGCAAAAATATCGTGAAATTTGAATTATGTTCTGGTATACTAGAACGAAATTACAACACCGTCATGGAGCAGTTAAATACATATTTAAACTCAAACGGGAAAATCGAAATCAACTGAAATTTTGAGAATAAGCTGTTTCTACTGAAAAAGTCATAAAAAGAGGATAGGATGATCACGAAATACTCCTTTAATTGTGCGGAGTTCTCATTTCCTAAAAAACGAAAGAAACTGCAGAGAAGCGAAACAAAATGACAGCCTGACACTTGCGGTATAACCAAAACCCCAAATGTTTCATAACCTATATGTGTTAGAACAGTTGCGTAAAACTTGACCCAACCCTGGGTACAATATAAATAACCCTTTTGTTGGGTAAAATATCACTCTTTTGTTGGGTATCTATTTAAACTTATTCTTTGGTACAGATGTCACCCTTTTGTTGGGCAATTAGTTATAACTATTCTAACTTATCCTCACCCAAAATAAGTTAAAATAGTTAAAATTACCCAACAACCCCAGAAATAAAATAACACAACAAAAGGGTGATACCAAAGAATAAGTTTAAATAGTTACCCAACAAAAGAGTAACATTTTACCCAACAAAAGGGTTGTTCATATGGCACCCAGGGTTGGGCAAAGTTTTAAAATCTATGGTTTTACCCAACCGCCCCAACCGTCTATATCAGTGATATACACGGGCATATTTACTGCGATTGAGGAGGTATAAATAAATTGTTGTGTGGGATAGTTTATGACCCGGAATATAACGTTAGTCTGGCCTACTTTCTAGTTTACATCTGAAATGAAATAATATATTATGTGAATGAAGCATGATTCATGTGTCATTAATGTTTAGCAACTGTTCGTTTCATGTCTCTCTGGTATACCAAAAAAAAAAAAAAAAAAACTATGCCAAAAGGCCAGAGGCACTTTTTACATTTTCATATACGATAGAAAAGTCGCGCCTTGTTTTGCACCTACAAAATACAGCAATGTTTTATTTTTTATTTTGTTTAAAATCTTCATTTTACATTGTTTTAAAGTGTTGTGCATTTCATAACATCCATCGCTTGCCATTAGATATGCCTTGCTATATCTTCTTTGTTTGTTCATGTCTTTTTGTTTGACATATTTTCCATATTTTACCATTGGGCTATTTCAGAAAATAAGTGCACATCACATCACCCTTAGAGGAGTGAGGAATTTGGCCCTCAGTATAGAAACACGCAGAAAGAAATGTCCGGATCCCGGGGGCCCGGATTTCCAAGTCTGCTTTCTGAGAACGACTGGAATTCCAGTTGCTAATCTCGCTTGATAAAGCTTGGAAATCCATGAAGGAAACATCATGGAGATCTCAAATGAGCTCTCAATTTGAGGATTTCTGATTTTAAACTTTTTTTTTTTTTTTTTTTTTTTTTTTTTTTTTGCTTTTGGGCACTTCAAAAGTCTGGATTTCTAACAGCTATAGCCCATTCTTTGTTCAATCAAACAAAAGAAACAAATTAAGACAAAACTAAAAAACAAAGCAGCAACAATTGGTAATTAATAATTATAAACAGTATCGACTATGCCATAAATTAATTCAGCACTCAATCAGACACGGGTGTTAAAATTATCAGAAAATAATAATGTTTGAATTTCGTGACATTTTGTGCAAAATCGATCTACTTCCGGCTACAAATGTGCAAATTTAACACAAATCACCTGTAGCACATCAGTTTGTCATGTTTTTTGATGAGACAAATATTAACCATGTAATATAGATGAGTTATAGTTCTGTTATTGTGACTGTTTTCATCAACTCCCAGTCCCAACGCGCAAATTTCATCATCAAAGAAAATGATGTGACCCACATGGTGAATCCATATCAATCTCAATCGGGTTCGGGCCCATTTTAGGCCACATGACATAGCAAATGGGCTTTTCCAGAAAATAAGTGCACACCCCCTATAGAAAAGTAAATTTTTAATCAAAGAAATGTCTGGATTTCCAAGTCTGCTTTCTGAAAACAACTGAAATTCCAGTTGTCAATGTTGCTTGAAAAAGCGTGGAAATCCAATTAAATGAAGGAAAAATCACGGAAATGTCTAAAATGAGCTCTCAAATTCAGGATTTTTTACTTGAACTAGTTTTCTGCTGGATTTTTTCGCCTTTGGACACTTAAAAAGTCTGGATTTCCAACAATCATGACTGGACAAAAAGTCTGGATATTCGAACTCCTCTATAGGGGGTGTGCGTCTATTTTCTGGAATAGCCCAATAGCATTTATGCGCTTAGATCTGGA